>NC_134260.1:0-625000 GCF_965152275.1 Natator depressus
GTTAAAAGTTAACAGTATCAAGTTACAAGTTAACAGTTAAGTTAAAGTTAAAGTTAACGTTAACAGTTCAAGTTAAAGTTAAGTTAAAGTTAAAGTTAACGTTTCCAAGTTAACGTTAAAGTTAAACAGTTAAAGTTAAAGTTAAAGTAAAGTTAAAGTTCAAGTTAAAGTTAAAGTAAGTTAAAGTTGCAAAGTTTGTTAAAGTTAAAGTTAAGTTAAAGTTCCAGTAACGTTCAAGTTCAAGTTAAAGTTAACGTTAAGTTAAAGTTAAAGTTGTAAGTTCAAGTACACAGTTAAAGTTAAAGTTAACGTTCCGTTCCCGTTAACGTTAAAGTTAAAGTTAAAGTAAAGTTAAAGTAAGTTAACGTCAAGTTAAAGTTCAAAGTTAACAGTACAAGTACAGTTAACAGTTCAAGTAAGTTAAGTTACAGTTAAAGTTAAAGTTAAAGTTAAAGTTAAAGTTACTTCAGTTCAAGTTAAAGTTTAAGTCACGTTCAAAGTTAAAGTTAACAGTTAACGTTTAAAGTTAAAGTTAAACGTTAAAGTTACAGTTCCAGTTAACGTCAAGTTAAAGTTACAAGTTAAAGTTAAGTTAAAGTTCAAGTTAAGTTAACGTTCAGTTCTAAAGTTAAAGTTACGTTAAGTTAAAGTAAAGTTCAGTTCACGTTACAGTTCCAGTTACGTTAACGTTCCAGTTAAGTTCAAGTTAAGTTCACGTAACAGTTACAAGTTAAGTAAGTCAGTTCAAGTTACAAGTTCAAGTCAAGTTAAAGTTCAAGTTACAAGTTAAAGTTAAACGTTAAGTAACGTTAAAGTTAAAGTTACAAGTTAACGTAAAGTTACAGTTCCAGCAGTAAAGTCGTACCAGTTCAGTTCGAGTAGTTCCAGTTCACGTTAACGTTACAGTTACCGTTCACGTACAAGTTACAAGTAAGTTAAAGTTCACCGTTCCACGTTACAGTTCACGTTAACAGTTAACGTCACGTTACAGAAACCCTACCCTAACCCTAACCCTAACCCTAACCCTAACCCTTAACCCTAACCCTAACCCTAACCCTAACCCTAACCCTAACCCTCCTAAACTCCTAACCCTAACCCTAACCCTACCCTAACCCTAACCCCTAACCCTACCCTAACCCTAACCCACCTAACCCTAACCCTACCCTAACCCTAACCCTAACCCTAACCCTAACCCTAACCCTAACCCTAACCCTAAACCCTATACCCTAACCCTAACCCTAACCCTAACCCTAACCCTAACCCTAACCCTAACCCTAACCCTAACCTAACCCTAACCCTAACCCTAACCCTAACCCAAACCCTAACCCTAACCCTACCCCTAACCCTATCCTAACCCTAACCCTAACCTAACCCTAACCCTAACCCTAACCCTAACCCTAACCCTAACCCTAACCCTAACCCTAACCTAACCCTAACCCTAACCCTAACCCTAACCCTAACCCTAACCCTAACCCTAACCCTACCCTCAACCCTAACCCTAACCCTAACCCTAACCCTAACCCTAACCCTAACCCTAACCCTAACCCTAACCTAACCCTAACCCTAACCCTAACCCTAACCCTAACCCTAACCCTAACCCTAACCCTAACCCTAACCCTAACCCTAACCCTAACCCTAACCCTAACCCTAACCCTAACCCTAACCCTAACCCTAACCCTAACCCTAACCCTAACCCTAACCCTAACCCTAACCCTAACCCTAACCCTAACCCTAACCCTAACCCTAACCCTAACCCTAACCCTAACCCTAACCCTAACCCTAACCCTAACCCTAACCCTAACCCTAACCCTAACCCTAACCCTAACCCTAACCCTAACCCTACCCTAACCCTAACCCTAACCCTAACCCTAACCCTAACCCTAACCCTAACCCTAACCCTAACCCTAACCCTAACCCTAACCCTAACCCTAACCCTAACCCTAACCCTAACCCTAACCCTAACCCTAACCCTAACCCTAACCCTAACCCTAACCCTAACCCTAACCCTAACCCTAACCCTAACCCTAACCCTAACCCTAACCCTAACCCTAACCCTAACCCTAACCCTAACCCTAACCCTAACCCTAACCCTAACCCTAACCCTAACCCTAACCCTAACCCTAAACCCTAAACCCTAAACCCTAACCCTAACCCTAACCCTAACCCTAACCCTAACCCTAACCCTAACCCCAACCCCAACCCCAACCCTAACCCTAACCCTAACCCTAACCCTAACCCTAACCCTAACCCTAACCCTAACCCTAACCCTAACCCTAACCCTAACCCTAACCCTAACCCTAAACCCTAACCCTAACCCTAACCCTAACCCTAACCCTAACCCTCACCCTCACCCTAACCCTGCACTCTTCCTCGAAAAGCCAGTGGGATTCTCGCCTGATCATTTGGTAGATTTCTCTTCAAGAAATTCACTCCTCATGAGACATACATTATTGACAAGTACTAGTGATCAATTTCTCCTCGAATGATTCGCCAAAATGGTAATCGATTCTCTGCTGGTGATTTGGAAGAAATCGGTTCTTTGAATATACTAAAAATGAGAAATTCATCTTTGAGCTGTGCGACAGATAATTTTGAGAGGGAATCTTCCTGAAAGCTCCGAGGATTCACTTCTCGTCATACGGTACTGAGGAGTTCGTGAAAATTACTCATGTGAGAAAGTCATTTGTAATCAGGTATCCTGATCTATTTCTCATGCAACCATCTACCAAAAACCAAGTCTACTATCACCTCTCATTTGGGAGACATTTATCGTGGACATTGATAAAAATGAGAAAATAATAACTGATCCTTGCTATCTATCAATTACAAATGGAATCATTCTCCAAAAGCCCATCAGATTCGCTTCTTGTGATTTGGAAGCTATCAGTTCATGATTTGGTGGAATTACTAAAAATGAGACTCTTATCACTGATCCATGTTAGTAATCAATTACCCATGGCATCATAATCCGAAATTCTTTGAAAATTAGTTCCTGGTGATTTCAAATAAAAACGGTTCATGAAAATTACTAGGAATGAGAAAATTCATTCCTCATCCGTCTTTTGACAAATTTCCCAGGAGTGGACCTGAGCAGCTTGGACATCCTTCTAAGCAGACGTGAACAGTCGTCAGCTTTCTGCCTCCCGCATGACTGGCTGTGAGTAAGCGGTCAGTGCTTTCAGTTCCTCATCTGTACTCCCTGTAGTACTCTTCACAGGCCGTGGGCTTCCTTGTTGAGTACGAGGCTCTGGGATTAAGGCTGAGGAAGGGACCAGTCTCCTGAGCAAAGTGACGATTTTGGGTGCCGTTACAATGGATGCCTTCTAGTTGCAGTTGTAAAATAGGAATGCAAGATGGGTTGAGGGCGGAGCCACGGGATACGGGAGATGTGAAATGAAGAGACTATTTGACACTGCAGACGGAGATGCTCATGTTTTTTGGTTTCCCCTCCGTCTGCTGGTTTAGTACCAAGGAAAAAGAAGTCAAGCCTCAGAGTCTACTGCCCTCATGCGAAGGAACGTGAGTGAGAGCAGCGAGCCTGTGACCATTGTTGATGCCAGGCAAGAGCCCTCCATCTGGGAGCTGAGCAATCGCCAGTCTTGGTGAGGTAAGTGTCTGGTTTGGTGAGGGCTCTCTTCATGCCCCACCTAAGTCCAGGTAGAAAAGCCCCGTAAGGTAGGGCTGGGTTTGTAAGGAAAGGTTCCTGACTAGCTGTGGTTACGAGGGAGAAAACATCCCCATTTTCAGAAGCTGCTCATTTCTCTGGTCAAGAACGGTGTCTCCTCCACAGCAGAAGGTTGGATCCAAGAGGATGACTCCAGGTGGTGAGTGGCTTGCCTTGCTCTCATGTTCCTCTGTCTTCTCTCGTGTGTTCGCCAACTCTCTCTCTCTCTCTCTCTCCTTTCCTCTCCTGGTGCCGACGATGACCGGGCCCCGGGTGCCTGGGCCCCAGTGCCCTGCCTGTGCTCCATCTCTTCCTGTATCTGCCTCGCCCCTTCTCCCAGCCCACACTGCCCACCGCTGCCTGGATGAGTTCCCCCTCTCCTCCACTGCACCCCCCTCTGTGACCCAGACAAATTAGAGGATTGGGCCAAAAGAAATCTGATGAGGTTCAGCAAGGACAAGTGCTGAGCCCTGCACTTAGGAGAGAAGAATCCCATGCCCTGCCCCAAGTATGCCATGTCCCCGCCCCTAACCGACCCTCCCGGAGCATCCTCAATTCCAATTCCATGAAACAGCTGTTCTGGGGTGGGCAGGAAGTGCTGGGAAGGAGAGTGGGGAGTTGCTCAGTGGGGCCGCAGGCGGGCGAGACGCACTGCGGGGAGGGCAGAGCTTGGCTGCCACTGGGTGCTAAGCACCCACTAATATTTCCTCCTGGGTGATCCAGGCCCGGAGCACCCATGCAGTCGGCTCCTATGATCCCCCTCCCCCAAATCAAAATGCCTAGAGATTTGGGGGAGTCTCTCAGTCTTGTTCATGTTACTAACTTTTCTGGGGGTGTGTCTCTCTGGGTGGGAGTCTGTGTGTGTTTATGCACAAGCTGATTGTGATGTCACGAATGCCAACAGCAAAGAGTGTTCGGCGTCAGCATTCTTGCCCTGCCCTCAGTCTGCCAACTGGCTTGGTTGACAACGGCTGGTGAGCCAAGGAGCTGCTGAGAGACGCGGACCATCCCTCTGTCAACAACTTCTTGAATCAGCTATTTTCACAGGTGTTTGAGGAACAAAAGGATGAGTTTTTACAGAAGGTAATTCCCAGATTCTTTCCCTGCTCATTAGATCGCACACGACAGGTCGGTGCCTCCTTCTCCTGGGGACGGGTGGGGGCTGGTGTGGCAACAGGCAGGTCTCAGCGTTCCGTTTTGATTTGAATGTGGCCATCTCTCAGGTCTCCTCCTGCTTCAGCCTGTCAGGTTCTTTGGAGGCAGATTTAGTTGATTTTATCTTTCAGCAGACTAGTAGGGGGGAATTTCCATGGATAGAACCAAAAGGGAAGATAACAAAACTCGTGTAGAAGTTAGCTTGATATCTCCATCAATAGTATTTCCCTTGGAGTTGCCCCTAATGCACTCCTTGCCTTCAAGTTGTGAATAGAAACCCTTTGTCTCCTGTCATGACTGCCAAAGAAATGTGTATTGAGAGAATATCGATCTCAGAATTTACATGATTGAAATGCACATAAATGAGCTCAAATAATGCAGAAGAAATGAATCTTAAGATATTGAAAGTGATACAGCTCCACTCCCATCCCCTGGCTGTCATCTTGGTAGTTCTCTCAGAAAGAATCTCATGGCGATAGATCTCAAAACTCTCTACAAATTCTACTCTACCCCCTTGGGCTATAGAAAAGAGATGTGTCGATCCCCTCCCCCCACCCCCCGCAATTCCTTTCCAGGAAAGGGGTTTCAATCAACTGTCACCTACATTTGTCATGGGTCTCGCTGTGATTTCTTTGTCCTTGTTTTGGAGGCCTAACTTCTGACTGGATGTTGGAAATAATATGGGTCATTCTTCATTTCAAGCTGACTGATTCTTTCCCCCATGCTAATACATTCCAGATTTTCAAATAGTTGAGAAGAAGTCAACATATTTGCAGCTGCTAATTCATCCTTCCAGACCCTCAAACCCTCGAGATGACAATCTTTTCTTCCTTTTCCTGGCTTCTCTGGGAACAGAGCTTTCTTGGTTTTCAGCTTGGCCCGATCTGTTCCCAGAGTCCCAACATTCTGTGCACAAAGGAGTGGGGTTAAGAAGGAAGCATTTTTGCAACTAGGCCCAGGCAGTGACCAAAGAACATAGAAACTGACCTTTTGCTCTTTCTATCCCTAGCCTCTGTTTGCCAGGTGCCAGGAATGAGCAACAGGAATGGATCGCTTGATGATTCCCTGTTCATTCCTTCTGGGGCACTCAGCACTGGCTACTGTCAGAAGACAGAGTACTGGGCTAAAGGGACCTTTGGTTTGACCCAGTCTGGGCGGTCTTGTGTTGCTTATCTTCTTGGTTGCAGCAACCAGTCCTGGCTATTAGAGGAGCAGATGGCTTCAAAAGACCACTCTCGTGGATCTGGGAATCCTGGGCAAACTAATTCCCTTCCTTTCGAGAAGGACAGAAAAACCCAATTTCCTCCTTCTTTCTATTCCAGGCTTCGTTCCTTTTTCCAAAGACTCGCCTCTCGGGAGCACAGAGAGATCCATGTGCACAAAGTGCTCGTCCAACCTGCAGCCATTGAGGCGTGCTCTGGCCTCAGCCCCCCAAGAACAGGCCTTGCCAGAGAAGCCCCAGGGAAGAAAATGCTCATGGACCATCCTGTCAGGCATGAAAAGACTCTGTGTCTGTTGCCAATCCCACAGCGCGATGGCAGAGAGCAGTGAGGAGAGAACAGCTTCCTCTCCAAGAAGGTGGACGCACTTGTCCCTGAAGAAGAAAGCAGCTGAGACCCAGGTGGAGGCAGAGGAGGTGAAGCTGCAGGAGATGAGAGACAAAGACGAAGTGGATCTTACAGGTGAGATGGTTCAATCCACATGGTTGGCGAGGAGCATGTGAGGAACACTCACACCAGTCACTCGACAAGCCTTCGACATCAGGGCCGTCTCATGGGACAGTGATGGGCACCTCCGGCTCTGGAATCCATTTAGACGGTGGCAGAGGTCCATGGCTGAGGTGGGGAGAGCTGAATATGTCAGGTCACCCCCCTCTGGGGATCTGGCACGGTGGGGTGGGGACTACTAACATTGTTCCAGGCTGGAAGGAGAAGAGAGAGGCTAGACGTTGGAGGAAATCATTTCTTTTCTCCTCGATTGGGTCCCTTTCCTCAGGAAAATGCTGCAGAGGTCTCAGCAGGTCACAGCTGGGAACCGTACCAGAGCTGAGTCATTCCTTCTTGGGGGGTTCAATGCAAAAGGAGGCCAGGTGCCCATCACTGACAGGAAAGGGGTGCAAGGGGAGGGGAAGTGTAGATGACACCATTGAAAAGAAACTGGCCCCGAGGGAAGAGGAAGCCTTGTGTGGTCAAAGCCCCCAGCTAGGAGTCAGGAGAGCGGAGTTCTCTGCTGAGCTCTGCCAACAACCTTCAGTCTGACCCTGGGCAATTTGCTTCAGGGCTCTGGGCCCAACTTCCATCCTCTGTAAACCAGGGGGAAGACGTGGAAAAGCAAAATTTTAAGAATGTTTCTTTCTGCTGCAGGGACGAAGAAGGAGCCGTCTGACACGAAGGGGAAGTGGGAAAAAGGAAGCCCAGAAGAGCAGGAAGAAGAGCGCACTCCCAGCCCCTCATTAACAAGCAGCTCCCATATGACGATGGTAATGATGCTGTGTGGCCATGCTCATGGAAAGCATCCCTTGCTGTGTGTAGGAATATCTCCCAGGGGCTGAAAAGAAACACTCGTCAAGGGTGATCAACTCCAGCCAGTCTTTATCTGGGTTGCTTGAACGAGGCCAGCTTTGACAAAGGGGTTTAGGCACCTAAAGAAGTCCAGAGGTGCTTTGTGGGATTGGCAGAAGTGCCTGACTCAGGTGCCCGATTCTGATGCACTTTCTATGGCACACAGGCACGGCTGAAAATCAGACCAGGCCCATCCCTGCCCTGGTCGGGGGAACCCACATATCTCCTGGCTGTGGGGTTCTGGCCCATCTCGTGGCACCAGGACCACTTTGAGACACAGAGAAAAGGAGTCTGCTCTAGAGCCTTAGCTAACAGCCTCTTGGCTTTTCGCTCCTGTGGTCGAGGCTCCTGCACTAAGCTCCAGAGGTCCCAGGTTTCCTCCTGCCTGCCAACATCTGGGCTCTGTCCGAGTTACAAAAGCCTCTAGACACCTTTGTAACTCTTCCTCTTCGGGACAGAGCACCCTGCAGCGCATACAAAAGGTTGCAATTCTGGGAGCTTCTGACCCGCCGGGGGTCTGGAGTATGGAGGCGAGTGTGCCACTTCGCTGTGCTCTACCGCATCCTAGGATATCAGGGTTGGAAGGGACCTCAAGAGGTCATCTAGTCCACCCCCTTGCTCAAAGCAGGACCAAACCCCAATTTTTACCCTAGATCTCAAAATGGTCCCCTCAAGGATTGAACTCACAACCCTGGGTTTAGCGAATGCTCAAACCACTGAGCTACCCCTCAGCTGTTGGCAACCAGGACAGACGGTGCTAATCCAGCGCCATGCAGGCCAGCTGCAGGAATCCCCAGGGGGTGCCCTGAGACACCAGGGCAAAGGCCTCCAGCACCCCAGGCCCTGGGTTGAGGTGACCCTGGAACCAGGCCCCCTGGAGTAACATTGTGCCCAGTGAGTTCTCACCCCCAGAGCTCTGGCCCCAGAGGCCCACGCTTTGGGCTTCTCCTCAGCCAGGCAAACTTGCTTCTTCAGTCTCAGTTACTTTCTGTCCTGACGGCGATTCCTGCCTGTTTTCTGGCAGCCCCACAGGCTGCGAGGTGGGGAAGGAAGAGGGCGTTTCCGTTTGGGCCCTATTCTCAGTCCCTTCCTCGCAGACACTGTGGGCTGCCAGAGTTGCTGAGCCAATCTCCTCAGGCGCTCGGGGTGGGATGGGACATGGGGCAGGTTCTCCAGTGACCCCTCGGTGACACTCAAGGAGCAACTCGAATGGGCTTTGCAGGACATTGAGGCTTTCTCAGCAAAAGCGGGGTTTCCTGCGAGGAGGGGCTAGCGAGGGAGGAAACGGGGTGGCCCTTGGGGTCCCAGCAGTGCCCGAGAGGCTCCCGTCTCTTCTCAGGAGAGGGGGCCAGAGAGGGGACAAAAGGCTGAGGAAACCTTAGCACCTGGGGAGGCTTTTGAAGAAAAGGGCTCAGCCGGAGTCTCCACGCTCCCTCGGCACTGCCAGCCTCCCCCGGGGACAGACTGTTCCAGGGCAGCTGCCCGAGGGAAATACTCAATCCCAACAGGCTTTGTCCCTGTTCTTTGCAGGGACACCCCAGGGAGCACCCTTCCTCAGCCCCGCTCCATGCCCTGCTGATGGCAGCCGTGAAGGGTCTGACAACACCCACCCTGCAGAGATTTAGAGCCGCAGAGGAAGAGCTGAGGGCCATCGTATCTCTCCACGGAGACAAGATGGAGAGAGTAAGAGACTCCCGCAATGGGGCAGGGGGATGCTGCGCAGAGAGGGGGATGGGAGAAGTTCCTCTCCTTGGAAACCATTCCTGGGACACTGGCATGGGATTGGAAGGTTGGCTCATCCCCTTGCCATTCATCGCTTGGCCACGGGGATAGGTGACATTCAAGCCCTTCTCCAAAGACCGCCTGCCCGTGGCGCGGAAGTGCAGACTTATTCCCTTCCTGGGCTTTGGCTTTCCTGGAAACTCTGAGACTAATCAATGAACAGAATCCTCAGCCTGAACTTCCTCCCCAACTTGCCTGTTCCTCGGGTTTCCTGCAGGTCATCCCTGTCTCTGCCCGAGTTCCTTCTTTCCAACAGGTCTCAGCGGGAAGTTAACAAATGGCCCCTCAATCAGCAGATTGATTTGTGCAGGGCTCTAACTCCTGCTAGCAGAACAGGTCAACAGAATCCAGCCACCCGCCTTGTAGCTCCTGCTCCTTGTTCGAGAGAGGAAAGAGCAATGACCAGTTCCTCACGGAAGAGTCCTAGGGGGTGGCTTGTCCCTTTAGGGTCTGTCTCCCTGTGTTGCAAACTCTGCAGCAGGAGCCTGAAAGCCTGGCCTGATGGACTTGGGCTCCCAGGGCTGGCACTGAGGGGCCAAAACAGCAATGTAGACTCTTCTGGGCTGGGGCTGGAACTTGATCTCTGAAGCCTGGGGAGGAGGGTGGCTTCAGAGCCTGGGCTCCAGCCCAAGTCACCTTGTCTACACTGCTCTTCTACGTGCCATAGCATGAACCCGAGGTTAGAGACCCGGCTTCAAGATTTGTCGCGGAAGATTTTAAAATCCCACAGTATGGAGGTTCTCCTTAGGGCTGGGGCCGGGAGCTGGCTAGCCCCACCCAACTAGCCCTGCCTCCCATCTCTGCCATGGGCTCTGGGATACATCGGTAGAACCAGCTGGGTCTGGAGCCGTGCTTCTCAACCTGTGGCCCACTCAGCACAGAGCTGCGCCCCTTTGGGATATCCTCAGGGACAAACAGGTCGGATTGGATGTGCCCCACCATGGAACCTAGGTTGAGAACCACTGGTCTGGAGGAACGGATTGTGCAAGAAAGAGCTAAAAGGAAGTTGCAGAGATGGAGGAAAGGCTCCTGGAGGGAAGCCCTTGAGAGCAGGGCTGAGAGCCATTTGCTACGGCAGGGAAGGCCCTGGGACATCAGGGGAGTTAGGACTGTGCCCACTCTAAGGTTTTGTGCGTGTTTTTGAGCTTGAAGGTGCTAACCCAGACCTCAGGAAGACTGGGGTTCCTGGACTTGTCAAAGCCTCTTAGGGAGCAGCCAAGATGGGCAACCGAGGTCAGAGGAGGCTTGCAGGGCTGCCAGGAGGGCTTCCCTGGGAGGAGGCCACTCACTGATAAATCCATCCCTCAACTTTCTGGCATTCTTCCAGGTTGGAGACGTCGTGGGAGGGATCTTAATCTGGCTCGACAACAGCTGTGATCCCAGAGCCAGAAGAGCAGTGCTCAGGGCCATGGCCTTGCTGGCTCGCTCCCACCCCCAGGACGTGGTTCTAACCTGTGTGGCTCACATGCTCTCATCGCACAGGTAGGGAGCTGCTTTGTTATCTCCTCAGTCCAGTAGTTCTCTTCCTGCTCCTACTGACAGGCCACAGGCCGGGAGGGGTCCGTGGGGCTCACACACTTGGAGGGAGTTTCCTGCTGTGCAGAGAGCTGTCCACGCTTACTAAGAGGAGATGGCCAGACCCAGCCACTGAGGAGCCAACCCCTCCTCCTACGCTCCCCGGGATGGAGACATGCCACTTTTCTGGAGAATTCCAGCATTGTCCTGATTTCTATGGGTCACCCCACTTCCTCTCAGATCCAGTACAGGGCCAATCAATGATTTGGGGGCTCACTCAACATCCCTGGCTCATGAGGTCTGGCTGTTCCTTACTGCAGGAGAGAAGGCAGAGACGGAAAAGGCCCACGAGGCCCATCTGTCTATCCCCTGGAGACCAGTGCAGGATTCTTATCTGTCGTCAGACCCCCCAGTTATTCCATGGCTGAGGAATTGGTGACAAAATGCACTCAAACTTATGGAGCTGTGGGGCAGAGGTCAATCTCTTAAGACAGACACTTCCAGCCCTTATTGATGCAAAAGAAAAGAAAAGAAAATCAACAAAAAAATCATCCCCACATGACCAGAGCCTAAATGCAGTGCAGCGAGCAGACAGCCAGCATTAATAGCTCTGAGAGGGGGGAGTGCCTCTTTCCACCTCAATAGATTGTTAACTTTCAGTCCTGCTAGTTATTGCTGGTCACTTTGAAGAGTCAGCCAGCTGAGGGGTTTGTAACACAACCCCCATGTGCCTTGGGGCCATGAAACCCAGCTGAACCCTAGCCAGAGGTCAAAAGTCCAGCTTTCCTTGGCATCTTCTGCAATGCAGTTCTGCACTGACCTGAGCGAAATTTGTGTCACACTGCAGAGCAAATTGAAGAGCAGCAGGAAAGAAATGGAACTTCTTACCCAATTCAGTTATCAGAGGAATAGAGTGTTGGTTTTAAGATTTCTTTGAGTGTTTGATTTGTAAACCTTTCTGAATTTCAGAATCAGGTCTGAATTTCTTGGAACAGCCACAGTGCTTTCCAGGGGCTGTGCTCAGAAGTCACAGAAACTCGGCAGCATTGGCACAGAAGTTCAGTCAAGCCTCCTGAAGACCTTGCTTCCAGGCCATTTGCTCTTGAGTTGTCCAACCTAGTTCTCAATGTCCTAGGGCTTGACCACCACCTCCGACCTTCCTCACCAAACTTGGAAGTCAAATGACTGGAAGTCTTTTGGATCCATCTGCAGTCTTCCTCTGCAGATGCCTGCGGGGACCAGCAGGACTTAGATCCGCAAGAATGGAGGAGGGGGATTTCAGTCCTACTTTCCTTCCATCTCTGTCACACTGGGCTTTACAATCTCCTCTTCCAAGCTCTTGAATCTTCTCAGATCAGGGCATGTGCTGACTCACTCTCTGACCCTGTCCACCACACTGCAGTAGAATTGAGCTGCTAAGAGACACTTGGCCAAACGCTGGGTCTCCGTTAGACCCCCAAACAGCCAGAGTAACTCCAGTGATGTCAGGCAAGTTTCTCGGGACTGACCCAAGTGTAACAGAGCAGAATTTTACACAGTCTGCGGGTCACAGTTTGGTGGTCATTCTGTGGTCACTGTCTTGGAAAGAGTGGGTTAGCTTTAGAAACAAGAACCCATGAGGGGAAAGGAATAAATAGAACTTTCTCTGAAGGGACTTGCCCTGCCTTAGCCTCCCTGCACCAGTGGCTGTCTCCTCCGGTATTCCAAGCCTCTCCCTGGGGAGGGCAAGAGATGGCCAAGCAGGAAAGCTCTGACGTGTGTTTCTGAATTTGCAGATGTGCCACTGAGTTGTGGAAGGCCATGGGTGAAGAACCACAGCTCACCAGGGAGGTGCTGCAGCAGCTGCTGGACAAGCTCCAGCAGAGACGCCGGGAGGAGAAGAGAAGCCATGTGTCTCTGGCTGTAAGTGAGATTTGACATGTCACCTTGCGAACCCGCCAGAGGCACAGGGAATATGGTGCATCTGTGTGTGTGTGCGAGTTTCACCTCTTCTTAGCTTCAGGCCATGGCTCCACCACACATTGAAGCCGACCTAACTTAAATGGGCAGACAGCGATTCCATCCCTGGTGTGTGTCCGCACTTTGCTGCTTGTGTCGGCAGTGCACGTCCTCACCAGAAGGGCTTGTCTTGATTGTAGGGTCAGGGTGGGGCATTGTGGGAAGGCTCCTGAAAGCCAGTTGACGAAAACGACGCGGTGTCTGCACTGACGCTGCATCGACCTAACTGCATCGGCCTGGACTCTCTGCCACTTGTGGAGGTGGAGTTACGAATTTGGCACCAAGGGGCAGTTCTGACGACGGGAAGGAAATTCCATCCTTAGGGGGATGCAGAGTGAGCGGCCTTGCGTTGACCTAACTCTGGAGTGTAGACCAGGCCTTAATGTGTCCTTGCCACTTCCAATCAAACCAAAGAGGTGTCAGTAAAGTTTCCCCCAGGTCAAAGTTACACATCTGAAGTGGTTTATCTGCTGGTACCCTGGCTCAGTTGTCTTCTGCTCCAGATGGCCCTTTAGTGAGCAGGTGCAGTTCAGGTGTCTCTTGGAAGTCTCCAGCTTTCTGGCTCTGTAAACTGTGGCTAGAAATCTTCCCAACATGGCATCCTGAAAAGTCCAGTACTTTTGACTGGGCCAGAAACACTGGGCCTAGGAGAACGGATCTCCTCAGGATGGTTTCAGCCCTTCCAGTCATGGCTGGAAAGCCAAAGCACAGGCTCTGCACCAGAAAAAGAAATCATGGGGAATAACCTCATCCAGACTCTTCTCATCTTTCCATCCTGCTTCCGTTCCAGGAATGGGGGAAGGTTCAGAAGCCTCCAAATGTCCCCACCCCTCTCAGAAGCCAATACTGTTTTGTAATACGCTGGAGAGGAAAGGAGACATGACAAAAGGACAATAGCGAATGGCAATGGGGGCAGGTGGCAGATTGGGAGAGCTGAGTGAAATTCTTTCCCCCCTCCAGGCAATGAAGACCATTTATGAGCTCCTTTTCCTATGGGGATACCGAGAAGCCATCCTGCAAATGTATCCCCAGCTGCTCATTCTCTGCGTCAGGCAAGTGCAGTACGTGCTGGATCTTCACTTGCCCGGGACCTACATGGCCAGGCAGACATCCAGCCCCGAGGAGGGATCCAGCTGCCTCAGCCCCCTAAGGTAATGACTGAAAGGAAAAGGAAGAACAGATTTGTTCGGCTAAACACATGGGGGCTGTTCATGGCCATCAGTTGTTCGGGTGCTGTCATTAGCCCAGGCTCAGTTGGGAGCAGGTCTCTCTTGAGGGAAAAGGGTTGAGAGCCGTGCATTCTTGTGAGTCACACTCGCTCATCTGACGCCGTCCACAGGCCAGCTGCTTTCCCTACACACTCAGGCAGCAGCCATGTTTGTGCATCCATCCACGTCTGCCACCCGCCAAAGGGTCAGTGCTTTCCTCAGTGCCTGCTGAGCAAACCCGTGGGCCTCTCTCCCCGAACGCGGACAGAGCCACACTGGCAGCACATGGGGACAGGCACCGCAGGGCGTCAGCCTCACAGGCAGACAGGAGGAAGAAGGACCAGTTCATCTGGTTCTGTGGGCACAGTTAGGGGCTTCCATCTGCACGGGAAAGAGAGAGCGCCAGAAGACACCTCAGGTGGCGTAAACTGATCGAGCTTTGCTCGATTCCACCAACAAAGGATCTGGACCCACATGCCCGCTTGAGTCCTGTTACCTGTCACAGTAAAGAATCATAGAATCATAGAATCATAGAATATCAGGGTTGGAAGGGACCTCAGGAGGTCATCTAGTCCAATCCCCTGCTCAAAGCAGGACCAATCCCCAATTAAATCATCCCAGCCAGGGCTTTGTCAAGCCTGACCTTAAAAACTTCTAAGGAAGGAGATTCTACCACCTCCCTAGGTAACGCATTCCAGTGTTTCACCACCCTCCTAGTGAAAAAGTTTTTCCTAATATCCAACCTAAACCTCCCCCACTGCAACTTGAGACCATTACTCCTTGTCCTGTCATCTTCAAATATTCAACCATCGTGAGTGATGACACCAACCATCTGAAGAAGCTACAGGGTCCCTAACTGGTTCCAAACTCAGTGAAACTGCAGTGTAGACAGGGTATCACACTGGATTGATCCTTGGGGAGGCTAGCTACTGCTGAGCATGCTGGGTGTCTCAGGACTTGTGCAGATTTGCCATGCTTGGGGCTGATCTCATTGCTTGACACTCTTTTTTGTTTGTTTGTTTGTTTGTTTGTTTTTGTCTTTAGCACCTCAGTGGAGGCTGTGAAGACGCTTTTCTCCATGCCCGGCTACTGGAAGGAATTTGCCAGCATCCAGTTTCATCGGGGTTGGGACATGATAGCCTCCCGATATCACTACTCGCAGGGGGTTGGCCTGATTGCAAGGTAGGAGCTCAAAGTTTCCTCTTTTTTGGGTCTCTCTTGGGAATGGGATTTCCGTGTGAAATATTCCTCAGTTCTAGGCTGCCAGCTCAGCCCAGCAACTTGAGCTGAACGCTCTCTCCCCCTTGAGAATCAAAAGGGACTTTCTGTTCCATGTTCCAGAGCCATGATCGAGTTTGAGAACCCTCAGCTCCCTGCAGTTTTCAGAGAGGCAATCACCATCGTCCAGAGTGGGAAGGAGGAGGAGCAGAGAACTATCGCCCTGGCTTTCTGCACTGAGGTGAGATTCATGAGTTGACAGGCAGAAGTGGGCTTTCTGGAGAGCAGCTCAGGACAGTAAGCTCTAGGCTACATTGTCAGCAGCTTAGCAGCCCTACCGCCAGCTAGCTCCTCTCCGCACACGGATGGTTGCGGGGCATGGCAAAGAGAGGGAGGGAGAGACAGGGTGAGATTGCTCCTGGCTGGATGTGCCTAGATGGGGTTATGGGACAAGAAGCCATGTTTCTCCAGTGCCCCAAGGCCATGCTTCTCTCCTCACCTTTTCCTGGGGTTCTGCTTTTCTTCTGCTCCACGGCTCTCTCCATGGCACTCAATGAGGTCTGGAGATTCCCCTTTCCCTGGGGGCTTATTTGTGACTTGTGCATTAGTCTAAATTTGGGGAAGGAACCAACTGAAACAGCAGCAATTGGCTCCCTACTCACCAGAGACTTTGCATAGGAGGAAGTGGCCCTTTGGGAAAGACGACTGTCCAGGGAACAGACCCCACAATAAGACCTCAACCTGATCCTCAACCTGATCTTCATTTGGCTCTTGCCAGTTTCTCCAGAGTCCTTCCATTGACACCATCCTGACAAGATCAGTCCTTCAGGCACAGCTCATGGACTGGACCAAAGATGCAAATTCCATCATACGGAGGCTCAGTCTGCGAGGCCTTGGCAGTATTGTGTTCCAGCCAGAAAAGGTGAGAGCCGGGGATTGCCCAGGGGACCCAGGAAGCCAATGTCCATCAAATAGCTCAGAAATGAGAGGGAGAGCCACACACAAGCCTTGTTGTTTAAAAGACAGCCCTCAAATGGTGGAGGTGCTTTCGGAGCAAATCAAGGCATGCCGTGCTCCCTGCTCCCGTGAGCTGAGCCCTGATTGCAGATGGGATGCAATGGGGGAGGCGGGGTGAGCAAAGACAAAGGTGACAGTGAGCAACTGGCACAGAGTGACAGGAGAATGACTTTCTGCCCCGTTGGGGGGCTGTGCCCTCTGTGGTTTCTCGTCGGTGGCAGTGGTCCAGCATGTGCTCCAGGCTGTCACCTGGGAAAGTAATGAGCTGCCTTCTTCATTCCGGCAGGTGCAATTCTTACGGGCCCAGCTGCCAGCAATCCTGGCCGTCTTTTGTGACAGGGATGGAGGGCGTGTCCTGGAGGCCATGCATAAAGCTGCAGACATCATCCACCTCCTCAACAGGGAGGGGCTTGGCTCCATCTCCCAGGATATTGCAGTCAGCCTTCGCCCCTTCATTGATGATGTAAGGCTTGGAACCCCCTCAAAGAAGCCCACTCCCCCCCTCCACCTGTCTCTGATGCCCTTGTCTCTCTCTCCCCATCCCCTTCCTCCCGCCCCTCAGGCCTGCCATGGAGCCTCCAAGGACTGCCCCCGCCATGGGTGGGGAATCTCCTGCTGAGCCACCTCCCTGTCAGAGCTCTTCTCTCCAAAGCTCAAGCTCAGTGCCATGCTCCCAGCCCCTGCTGCAGCCTGGCCTGGGGGAGAGGGGGCCTGGCCCTGGGCAGATGTCTGGAGAACACAGGCTCCCAAAGAGGTAGAGATTCTCAGCAGGAAAGAGGTGGGTCGGGAATGGCCCGGCTCTCAGGGGCACCCAAGAGCAAAAGAAATGCTGTCTTTTGGAGCAGCCAGTCCCTGCCAGGCTCCAGCAGCTGCTTCTCCCCTTCCCCACACCAGTCTCCAGCAGCCTTCCTGCCCTCTCCCCTCATCTTCTCGGGTTCTAGGATCCTGTGCTCTCCAGACAGAAACTGCCTCTGGGACACCCTGGGCTGCACTGTCCCGCACAGGGTCTCAGGCCCTGCACAAGATGTCTATGGCGCTGGCCTGGTGGCCTCCCTGCTCCCGCCAGCCAAGGTAGTTCACACAGGGGGAACCGGAGCAGCGTGCGCATTACCACTCAGTGGCGTTATGCTCTGATGCTGCCTGGCTTTAACCGGGGGTCCCCACCCCCTGTGTGTCATTGCCAGGAGAAGGGCAGTGTGCGCTCAGCTGCCATTGTACTGCTTGGCAAGGTGGTGAGCAGGGTGCAGGACCCCGACAAACCCTTGGTGCAGCAGGAAATCATCCACTGCTTGCTCCCCCTGCTGCTGCATCTTGAAGACCAGGATGAGAGTGTGAAACTGGTAAGTGCCACGGTCATTATTGCCTTAAGAGCAAAGAGCCAGTATCCCCTGGGGCCCCCACTCCATTCATCGCCAGAGCCCCTTGCCCAAGGGGAGTCTTCTCCTCCCTGCTTCACTCCATGCTGGAGCTAAGTGCCTCATCCATCCTCACAGCACACAGCACAATTGGGAAGAAAAGCCTTCTTCTGGGAAAGAGGAGGGGCATAGCGTAGCGGGGCCGGGAGGACTGCTGCTGGCCCCGGCATGGCCCAGGGCCTGCGTCCCCCTGAAGTGCGGGGCCCCCCAAAGCACGGGGCCCTGGGCAACCGCCCCAAACCATCCAAAGGACAGGACAGCTCTGGCTCTCTCCAGCCAACTCTCCCTTTCCTCTCCTCAGCACACTCCTGTGGAGAACAAATTACAGGAATCTCCACTGGCAGGAAAAGCAGGAGAACAAGGGACGGGGAAGGTTCCATGTCCCCCAGACTATCCCTCTCTCAGGGAGAACCCTCTTGGTCTCCTCTTCTCTTGCAGTCATGTAAACTGACGCTCTTCCGCTGCGCAGTCTTCCTCAGGTGGGCTCATTTGAAGACGCTCTTCCGCAGCATGGCCTGGGATGGCTCCTCACAGCTCTTGAAGTGTGTCTGGATCTGCTTGGTAGGTGAATTCCTTGTGCCTTGAGAGTGCTGAATGGGGACTTGAGGAAGACCTTTCTAACCCCACACCCTGAGTACCCATCCGCTTCGGTCGGGCTGCAGGACTCCGTTCCAGGCTCTCTGCTGGCTCACTTCGGCAGGAGTTACAATCCGTTCACATTGTTGACAGTTTTCTCCACAATTCTCTGACCTTCAAACTTTTGTCTTTTCAAATGAAAGCTGAGGTTCTGGAGAACACAATAGGAACTTCAGAGGGGTGCTGCTCTGGTGTATGGGTTCATATTGGCGGTTGCCATGGCCTGGCTATATGCTTTGGCTTTTCTGGACTATTCACTGTGGAAAGAACATGTCATTTCTATATTGTGCATTTCTTCCTTCTTTCTTCCTAGATGCAGAACAACGAGAGTCACATCCCCAAATTCCTGTTCCAAGCCTTACAGTACCTGGAAAGCTCACAGACAACAATAAGACATTCAGCAGCCCGATTCATTGGTAAGCAGAGCAAATTCACTTGATCTTTTCTCAATGCTTCCTTCAGAGCCCTTTTCTGGACGGCTGCTCTGTTCCCTCCAACAGCACCAGAATCCTAAAATGGGGTGTGTGTGTATATGTGTGAATTAACATGTATTCCAAGATGAAGGGAGCAACTTAGCTGAATCAACTGCACCAACTTCCCCCACCCACAACAACTCTTTGGCTGTGCCTAGGGGAAACCAGCAGGATGTGAATTCAATCTCCTGTGGAAATCAGCCTCTCAGTAACTTCTGGGCATCTGATGCTTTCTCGAACGTGCTTTGTGAACAGATGTAAGGAATGTCTGGAATTTCCCAAGCGTGTCTTGGGGGAATGGCTGCGTCATTAGCAGTTTTCAGCGAAGGATCTGAAAAGCCATGAGACCCATTGTATTCATACTATGTCTAGGAAATACTATCCACCATTACTGCGATTTGTTGTCTGAAACAGTGAATGAAGATGGCATCTCCCGCCTGTATGAAGGTAAGGAAATACCTCTGTGTGTTTGGGCCTCTGTGGGAAGCACAGGGGTGCAGCACAGGGCCTGAACACAGCTTTGCATGTGTCCCTCTCAGTCTAAGGACAGCGCTGAAGGAAGAAGGGTGGTCACGCGAGCTTTCATCAAGGTCCCACAATCTGTGCACGGGAGCAGGGGAATTCCATCCCTAGCTCCTAGTGTAGACGTAGCCTTAGAGCTGTGTGGGGAGACTGTCTTCATCAAGGTCAGAAAGTCTCTAAAGGAAGGCCTGACCGAATTGAAAAGGGCTCTTGTTATTCAGGATGATGATGATGATGACGATTCCCCTCTGTAGGGAAAGATTCATCACCTGCCCTCCCTGGAATGGAGTGATTGCAGGCCAGGGACCTTCACTCCGAGATTGGTTATCAGCTCCTAGGAAATCCCATGAGGGCACATGGGTAACACTTTTCCCTGTGAGCTCTTCAGGAATGAAGGCACAGGGCCACAAAGGATTTCAGGAGACGTTAGGAGCCGAAATCCCTTTGTGGATCTCGGCCTAAATGTTGGATGGTTTAACGTGCCTGCCGCTGTCACTTGCCTGTTCCATCCAAAGAACAAGTGCCCCCAACCGTCTGTGTGTACGGGTGTGTGGAGGAGTGTCTGCCAGCAGAGGGGGAAGTTAGGCAAGAATGGGGTCTCCTCTCTGTCCAGGGCTATTTTGGGAGGAGCCGAGTTGTTGTTCTTGTGCCCTTAGAATCTTGGGGAGCGAATAGCAGGGGGCAATGGCCATCGGAAGGGGAGGTTTCCTAGGGGCCAGTCACATCAGCACCATGGGGTTTTCAACCCATTTCCTCTTGGTTTCAGCTTTTCACGAAGTGCCTTTGAAATCGGACAGGACTACGTGGTACATACTCAATAGATATTATAAATATTTGCAGCAGCTTGAAAATCTCGTGTTGGGTTCTGCATTCGACTAGGGAACCGGGACCGACACCGAAGAGCTCTTTGTCCTGCTCTGGTAAATACAAAAGACGCTTCTCAACTTTTTGGTGTCCCTAGACTCTGTTTGCCAGAAGCTGGGAATGGGGGACAGGGGACTGATCACTAGATGATTGCCTGTCCCTTCATTCCCTCTGGCATTGGCCACTGTCGGAAGACAGGATACTGGGCTAGATGGACCTTTGCTGTGGCCTTTCTTATGTCCTTATGTTTGGAACCGGGGCTGAACAATGAGGTGGATATCAGCAGATGACCCAAAATGATGTCGATTAGTCAGGCCTAGAGAAGACTTGGAAGAAGTTCAAAGGGATCGAAGAAAGCCATGTCACTGGGCAGCACCATGGCAGATAAAAACCAGCGCTGACCAAGGCAGGACCATACACAGCAAAGCAGTGAGGTGAAAGACTCCTCCATATCGTTGGTGTCAGAAGCCAAAGCACGGCTGGTTGGGCCCAGTGGTTGGAGCAGTGGCGCTGAGGCCTCCTGTTCAGAGTGGTGGAGGCCGAGCCGAGGGGAGCCAAGGGTTGGAGCCGGAGTCAGGAGTCAAGAGCAGGATTGGAACAGGCTGGGGAATAGGGCAAGGGCCGGATTAACGATCCCCGGCCAATGGGAGCTGCGGGGGAGCTTAGCCTACAGGCAAGATCAGCTCCCGGGACAGAGGTTCCCGGTGTGGTGCTCGTCACGCTGACGTGGCTGGCGGGGGGAAAGGAACGGCAGTGTGCGGAGCCGTCTCGCCCCCACCCCAGCCAGGCAGGGGTTTAGTGGCTGCAGCCTGGGCCCCCCTTAGCCCTACTCCTTTCCTGAGTGCACCATTGCCCCACTTCTGCCCCATTCCCACACACTGGTACAGGGCAGAACCCTGGAGCTGATCTCTGAAATCTCTCTCACTAGGAGGAAGTCACTGCAAAGGCAGGACAACCCCACCTTTGGGCACCATGGAGGACATCTCATCCCACTGCACAGATCCCTATATTCACACAGCTTCTCGCATGTGATTCCCTCACTCATCAGAGCCAGGCGGAGAGAGGAGAAATTCTCCCCGACTCCCTTTTACCATTGCCAGCCCACAGGGGAGCGGAGGTTGCGGGGGGTTGGGTGCTCTCTTTAAGAAATGCCAGCTCTCAGGGAAGTTGCCAATGAGCATCAGCAAAGTGGGGTGGGGTTGTGCCGTGGAAAACTACCCTGCTTGAAGGTTTTGTTCTTCTCATTTGGGTTCCTGCCCTTTCTCCCTCTTCCAGACATCGAGAGGCCAACAGCAGCCAATTGAGCCCACCACTGATCCCATCTCTTGTGAGACGGCAAAGCAGCTTTGCATGGGAAGGAGGAGACAGAAGAGGCCGAGCAGCATGTGCCGGGCTGAACCAGCCACACAGAACCCCATAGTCTAAGCGGAGAAAGCCAAGCCCCTCCCCAGCCCTGCCGGACATGCTCCAACTGGAGCACCAGAGTGTAAGGGAGCAGCTCAGCTCACGCTAGGCAGACCGCTGAAAATGGAGGATGCACACTGTAGGCTCCAGTCCAGAAACAGCTCAAGCCCCTGACTGCAGAGCTCTGAGGCGCCGAGACCCAGCCGCATCCCCGGGGGCCTGCAGACATGCAAGGGAGATCGGAGACTCTGGGAGTTTCCCACGCCGGGAATCCAGAGACCCCCAGCCCATGGCCTAGAGACATCTCCTAGGAAGTAACCTGGGTGAACTAGCCATTGTCATCCCCAGGCTGGATCCCCACTGACTCAATGGCAAACACATTGGCCACGGACGAGGCCCTGGGCGAGGAGCCGGTGGAGTAACGAGGGCCTGGGTCCACCTGCCCTGGCTGCCCTCCATCCTTTGGTGGCTGCCCACGTCCCCATTAACCCACTAGACTGCACAGCCCCAAGAGGAGGGGCAACCATCTTGCCTCTGAACTCTCAGCCAAACAGCCCTGCACTGAAGGGCAGCTATACTGACTCCGGCCGTTGGGCCACACAGCATTGAGGGAGAAAGTAACCATATTGTCCGTTGCCATCAGGCCACACGGGCGTAAGAGACAGGATAGAAATATGGACTCTGAGCGTTGAGCCACACAGCCCCGACGGAGAGGGCAGCCGCACGGACCCTGGTCGCTGGGCCACGCAGCCCCGACGGAGAGGACGGCCACACGGACTCTGGTCGCTGGGCCACGCAGCCCCGACGGAGAGGACGGCCGCACGGACTCTGTTCGCTGGGCCACGCAGCCCCGACGGAGAGGACGGCCGCACGGACTCTGGTCGCTGGGCCACGCAGCCCCGACGGAGAGGGCGGCCGCACGGACTCTGGTCGCTGGGCCACGCAGCCCCGACGGAGAGGGCGGCCGCACGGACTCTGGTCGCTGGGCCACGCAGCCCCGACGGAGAGGGCGGCCGCACGGACTCTGGTCGCTGGGCCACGCAGCCCCAACGGAGAGGGCGGCCGCACGGACACTTGCCACTGGGCCACACAGCCCCGACGGAGAGGACGGCCGCACGGACTCTGGTCGGTGGGCCACGCAGCCCCGACGGAGAGAGCAGCCGCACGGACTCTGGTCGCTGGGCCACGCAGCCCCGACGGAGAGGGCGGCCGCACGGACTCTGGTCGCTGGGCCACGCAGCCCCAACGGAGAGGGCGGCCGCACGGACACTTGCCACTGGGCCACACAGCCCCGACGGAGAGGACGGCCGCACGGACTCTGGTCGGTGGGCCACGCAGCCCCGACGGAGAGGACGGCCGCACGGACTCTGGTCGCTGGGCCACGCAGCCCCGACGGAGAGGGTGGCCGCACGGACTCTGGTCTCTGGGCCACGGAGCCCTGGACAGAGAGGGCAGCCGCACGGACTCTGGTCGCTGGGCCACACAGCCCCAACGGAGAGGACGGCCACACGGACTGTGGTCGCTGGGCCACACAGCCCTGGACAGAGAGGACAGCCGCACGGACTCTGGTCGCTGGGCTACACAGCCCCGACGGAGAGGGCAGCCGCACGGACTCCGGTCACTGGGCCACACAGCCCCGACGGAGAGGGCAGCCGCACGGACTCCGGTCGCTGAGCCACACAGCCCCAACGGAGAGGACGGCCACACGGACTCTGGTCGCTGGGCCACACAGCCCCGATGGAGAGGGCGGCCGCACGGACTCTGGTCGCTGGGCCACACAGCCCCGATGGAGAGTGCGGCCGCACGGACTCTGGTCGCTGGGCCACACTGCCCCGACAGAGAGGGCGGCCGCATGGACTCTGGTCTCTGGGCCACGCAGCCCTGGACAGAGAGGGCAGCCGCACGGACTCTGGTCGCTGGGCCACACAGCCCCGACGGAGAGGACGGCCGCACTGACTCTGGGCGTTGGGACACACAACACTGTGTGGGAGGGCAGCCATTTTGACACTGGCCATTTGGCCAAACTACCCTGAGGCTTAGGGAAGTTATTTGATGTCAACCATGGGACCTCGCCCCTTCACTCCTCAGACATCGCTCATCTGTCACTATGAGACCGACCCATGACATAAGACTTTTGGGGTCAAGATGCAAACAGGAGTAGAAGCAAGGAGTGCCATGTGACCCCTCTAAGAGATCCTCCCACTCCTTTACCAATCTGGGGGAGTTTTATCTCCATCCACCTGCCTCAGGAATGGATTTGAGCAATTGGGAAAAGTTCTGGGGCAGAGTGACCCATCCGGAAGTGGGTCACGTGACCCTCCGAGAGCTCCTCCCACTTGGGGTGGGCCTCAGCCCCTTAGGACCAACCAGAGAGGGGATTTCACCAAACAGGGTAAGTGCCATGGTGGGGTGACCTGCCCGCAAGAGGGGTCCACCACCCCTCCATGAAATCCCAGCACCCTCCTCTGCTAATCAGTCAGGGTTTCGCACACACGCTTTAGGCCATCCCAGAAGGGAAACGTAATGATCAGAATAGGCAGTGCCCGAAGGTCTAGGCCAGAAGCCGCCGATCTCTGGAGCTCCATGTTTGCGTGGCTGGCAGCATTGTCCTGGAAGTCGCAACACAACACTGCGGGGAAGAGCCCGTCTCGTTCCAAGGATGTCTTTTGAAGAAACCGTGGCCTAGACCTTCAGGCTATACCTGTTCTGGATTGGTACACATTTCCCTTCTGAGATGGCCTAAGGTGGGAGTGAAACCCTCGCCAACTGCTAGAGGGTGGTGTGGGGACGTTTTAGAGGGACCACGGGATCCTGTTGCGGGCAGGTCACTCCACTGCAGCACTTCCCTTCTTTGGTCAAATCCCCTCTCGGGGTGGTCCTACGGGGCTGACGCCCACTTCAATTGGTAGAGGACACAGGGAGGTGTTCTCAGAGGGGATATACAACCCCGTTCTGCATGGGGTTGTATAACCCACCCTGCCCCGCAACATCCCCTGATTGGTCAAATCCAGTCTCTGGGTGTGTAAAATGCTGGTTGCCCCTGCCAAATTTTCCTAAAAGAAGGGAAGAAAGGTATGTACCTTTTGGGTTATCTGTCAGGTGGCCATCTTGGACTTGGGAAAAGAATCTGGTGACCTTTAGCCATTTGCTAGATTAGTTTGGGTTGGGAAGCACACTCCCACGCACGGATTGAATCCGCGTAGATAGGGTCTAACATCCAGGGAGAGACGACGCAAAGAGGGATAGGGAGGGTTTTTAGTTAGGTCTACTCACCCATTCCTGTGTCCATCATGGAGTCCCTCCCTGACGTCCAATGTCAAGAGAGCAGCAGCCGTCCATCGCTGTCCTTGCAAGAGAAGGGAGAGAGAACATCAACATGACCTCCTGGGTGTAATTGTTTGGGAGACTGGAGCACTTCCAGAGTTCAAGTTTTGTTAATCCACCCCTTCTCTAGCCTAGCCTAGTCCTTTTCCCTCTCGTAAATAAAGTCTTGTTTGTGTGCTTACCACTGCCTGGCGTTATTTTCTTGTGCTAAGGCAAGCTCTGACAGACTGGCTTTACAAAGGGGACCATGTGGGAAGAATTTACTGTAAGATTCCCTGCATCTTCTGAATGGGGTTTGGGTTCTGCCCTTTTGAAAGGAAGGAAAAATCCTTCCAGGTGATTCTACGGGGCTGAAACCCACTGTGATTACTTAGTAATCTGTCCTCTTCACTACCATGTTTGTGACCCTCTGTGTCATAGGGAAGTAGCCCATGGGTCATTATGCATCTTTTGATTTAAAATGGACACGTGTGGGGTACAGACGAAGAAGGACAACTTTTCAAGTCCAGTGTACACAGAAATGGGATGGACACTTCAAAGATTGAATACAATGCTTTGATCTTCCATCTGTTCATTAAACAAAGACAAAGGTGCAGAGTTGGGAGCCTCGGCACTGACTTCCCCAGGATCATTCCTCTCCGCGTAATTCCCATGATAAATCTCCTCTCAAGGAAGAGCCTGAGGAAGTGTGATCAGGGGAACTACCCAGAGCACCAGATAAATCAGGGCCCTGAGCTGAGAAAAACCAAGCCTCAGCCAGTTCTCATTAATTCAGCTGTCCTCAGCACAGACACCCCTGAAGCACCCGAGGATTACTTGAAAGGCTTTGAGAGGCTTGGCTCTGCAGAGCGAGAGATGAAGCCTATTACTGCAGGGAAATCAATGACAGAGCACTGTCCACACCAGCACTTAGGTCGGTGTAACTTGTCTCACTCAGGGGGTGGCTTCTTCACACCCCTGAGCGACATACGTTCTACCGACACAAGGGGGAGTGTAGACGCAGCCTTAGCAGAGAAGCGATTTAGAAAACAGGTTTTGTTTTGGAGGAAATGCAGGAACCCCGGGTTTGTAATAACCCAAAGGAGAGTCCGACCCCACCAGTCACCTTCCCCACTTTGCACTTGGCCCTGGGATAGTTGTTTTCTCTCAGCCTGTGCCCACTATCATGCCATGTGAAGGGGAAGGAGCCATGCACCTGTCTAGGGTGCTTCTGACATCCTAGAGGGGAGAAAGGAAAAAAGAGGCTCAGTCCCACATGCTACTCACACAGGGGGTGGGAACTTTTGTGGTCATTTCAGTCGAGTCAAGGGGCTCCAAAAGAGTCAGAGCTGCTAACGTGACCCTGTCCCTGTGTCACGGAGTGTGGGGGAGTCCAGGCCCTGCACCCCTCTTCCTGGGATTCACTGAGACTCTCAGCCAGCCAGTAAAACAGAAGGTTTATTGGACAACAGGAACACAGTCCAAAACAGAGCTTGTGGGTACACCCAGGACCCCTCAGTGAAGTCCTTCTGGGGGAGCAGGGAGCTTAGACCCCAGCCCTGGGGTTCCCTGTGTTCCTCCACCCAGCCCCAAACTGAAACTAAACCCACCGAGCAGGTTCCCTGCTGCAGCCTCCGTCCACATTCCTGGGCAGAGGTGTCACCTCCCCCTCCCCCTCCTGGCTCAGGTGACAGGCTCTCAGGTCTCCCGTCCCCAGGGCACATTCCCAGGTCAACACTCCCCCCTCCCTGCTGCGTCACATCGTCACACCCTGTTGTTGGGGACACTGGGGCATGGCCACTAGGTAACTCGAGGGGATGGAAGACCACGAGTGTCGATGAAGCCCCCTCGCACTAGGCCCAAGTGTCCTTGGCCCCCCCGCCTGGAGGCACTCGCAGCAGTTATGCTGAGGATCTGCAACAATATGTTGCAGAGTCAGACTGCCTGAAACTCAACAAGGCCAAACAGGGCAGATATGGAAGAACAATGCTGAATCAAGCAGCTTTATGTATAGGTTAACAAATGATACAAAAAACAAGGGAACTAGCTGGGAACTGGATTGGCTGGCTATATGGATACTTAGGGCAGCTTGCTATTGGATAAGTATGCTGAAGAAAGGATGTATAAAAGCCTGTGTAACTTCCTGCTCTGGGTGCAGGATTGGAGATTCTATTCTCCCTGGACCTTTTTGAAGCTTCAAATAAACTCTTCTGCTTCTCCACCCCATTGTGATTATTGGGTGACGCACACCGGGTAATGAACCCCACTCCCCTGCTGTTGTTCTGCCTCTCGGCACTGGGTGCCGGCAACACTGTCCAACATTAAACAGGTGAAACAAGGCTGGCAGTTTGGGCTGCTGGACAGAACAAGCCTTCAGGCCGAAAAGCCAACAACCTTTCTCTCAATTTCAGCAAAAAACAACATTCAACAAACCCCCACAAAAACAGGCACCTGAAAAAGTCCTGCCCCCGACTTCACCTTTCCAAGGTCTTCTCCGCACTCTCTCCCGCCCCGAATCAGAATCCGACACCTTGACCAACACACCACAGTCAGACCCGAATGCAGCTCTCCCTCTGCAGGCAGGATGGTGGAGAAAAACACAGGTGAAAAAACCCTCCAGGCTCAGCTGCGCATGGAGCCTTGGCAAGGACGTGGTGGAAAAGTGACGCCGGGATCTCTCGCACGGTAAAGGAGACTCGTGCCCGAGTCCAACAAACCCTTTGGGAACTTGAAGGAAGCCGCATCCCAGAGGCGTTTCCACAGACCAGCCACCAGCCACACACCCAGGCCGGAGGGGCCGGGACACGGGAAGGGGCAGCAGCAAACGCCCCCGGGGGGAGGGCTGGGGTGGGAGCTGCAGCCAGGCCCCTGGACCCGCAGGGAGACGCAGACCCTGACAGCAACCAGCCACGTTTGCCCACGTGTGTGTGTGTGAGACACGTTTGTGTGTGTGTGATGTCTTGTGTGTGTGCTGTGTGTCGTGCAGAGTCTTGTGTTCAGTGTGTGTGTGATGTGTTGTGTTTCGTGTTGTGTGTGTGTGTGTGTGTGTGTGGTGTGGTGTGTGTGTGTGTAGTGTTGTGTGACGTGTTGTGTGTTGTCTTGTGTGTGTTGAGTTGTGTGCCGTTTTGTGTGTCATGTTGAGTGTGTGTTGTGGGGTTGTGGTATCATGAGACGTGTTGTGTGTGATGTGGTGTGTGTCGCAGACACAGACGCAACGCATGGTACGCCGCACGCACAACACGTCACGTGTAGCACGTCACACACACATCGCACATCACACGCACAGCATGCTGCGTGTAGCATGCACACACACAAAACATTGCACGTTGCACGCACACACACACCACGTCGAATGTCGGACATACACTCAGCACGGCACACGTCGCGCATTGCACGCCACACTTCGAACACACAACACGTCGCGTGTCGCACGTTACACACAAAAACGTTGCATGTCACACACACGTTGCATGTCGCACATCGCACACACAACACGTTGCACAAACAAACACACATTGCGTCACAAACACAACACATCTCACACACACAAACAGGTCTCTCACACACGCACAACATGAAACACAACACATCACACACACACAACACGTCACACAGACACAAACGCACACAACATGACATACAACATGTCACACACACACCCCCACATGCCACATGACACCACAAACACACCACACACACACAACACGTCACACACACACAAACACACAACACGACACTGTGACGATGTGACGCAGCAGGGAGGGGGGAGTGTTGACCTGGGAATGTGCCCTGGGGATGGGAGACCTGAGAGCCTGTCACCTGAGCCAGGAGGGGGAGGGGGAGGTAACACCTCTGCCCAGGAATGTGGATGGAGGCTGCAGCAGGGAACCTGCTCGGTGGGTTTAGTTTTCAGTTTGGGGCTGGGTGGAGGAACACAGGGAACCCCAGGGCTGGGGTCTAAGCTCCCTGCTCCCCCAGAAGGACTTCACTGAGGGGTCCTGGGTGTACCCACAAGCTCTGTTTTGGACTGTGTTCCTGTTGTCCAATAAACCTTCGGTTTTACTGGCTGGCTGAGAGTCTCAGTGAATCCCAGGAAGAGGGGTGCAGGGCCTGGACTCCCCCACACTCCGTGACAACTGGTGGCAGCGGTGGGATCTACTGCACCCCGTGAACGGCGCTTCCTGCAGTAAGTGACTGGGGAACAGTAAAACGAAGGGGGATTGACGGGGACCAGGCGTGCTGAAGATTCAGAGAGAGACGGTTTCAGGGGGCGGTTAACCCCTGGGAGTGTGTCACCAGAGAGAAGGACTTTTGCAGTAACAGGGTCCCCCGGGGGATTGCAGCGAGCGGTCCCAGGGGCGGAGGAGTCTGCAGCTCGACCCTGGCAAAGAGGTGGTGACCTCAAGAAGGACTGGCACACTAGGGGCTTTTCCTGGAAACTGTGGACAGCTGCCCGGCCTGCGAGTGGCCAGCCGGGAGATGTACGCTAAACGCCTTAAGAGCGACCTGGTGGAGCTGTGCAGGCAGAGGGGGCTGCGCGTCGGGAGGTCCACCAAGGAACAGCTGATTGCCCAGCTGGAGGAGAGGGATCGCTTGGATGACCCGATCCCTGTCCCTGAGGGAAGCCGCCCGGCGGACGCAGCGTGGGCCCTGGGGCCTGACCAGGCTGGGAGGGGTCAGACTGCTGCCCAGGACACCCCGAGACCCTTCCTACCTATGCCTGGGGGAGGGGTTGTGGGAAGCCCAACGAATACCGAGGGCCCCCTGACCCCAGCAGCCAGCAGGGGATCCTCCCAGCGGAGCTCCCCATCCCTGGAGCGGATGCGGCTGGAATGGGAGAGGGAGAGGAAAATGAGGGAGCTGGAGGATCATGAAAAACAACGTCAACATGAGGAGAAACAACGTCAACATGAGCAGGAGGAGAAGGAGAGGGAGCGTCAGGAGAAGGAGAGGGAGCGTCAGGAGAAGGAGAGGGAACGTCAGCATGAGCAGGAGGAGAAGGAGAGGGAGCGTCAGGAGAAGGAGAGGGAACGTCAACATGAGCAGCAGGAGAAGGAGAAACAAAGACAGCATGAACTGGAGCTGGCCAGGCTGAGGAGCAGTGGGGCCCCGGCTGCGGTGAGTGAGGGGGGACCCAAGACTGCAAGGAGCTTTGATAAGTGCTTCCTGGCCCAGCGGAAGGAGGGGGAGGACATGGATAGCTTCCTGACGGCCTTTGAGAATGCCTGCGAGCTGCACAGGGTTGACCCTGCAGACAGGCTCCAGTTCCTCACCCCCTTACTGGACCCCAAAGCCGTGGAGGTCTACAGCCGGATGACAGGGGCAGAGGCAGGGGACTATGAACTGTTCAAACAGGCCCTGCTCCGTGAGTTTGGGCTGACCCCCGAGATGTACCGGAGAAGGTTCCGGAGTCAGCATAAAACGCCTGAGGTCACCTACCTACAACTGGTCAACAGGATGCAGGGATATGCCCGCAAGTGGACAGCGGGGGCCCAAACTAAAGAGGACCTGCTTGACCTGTTTGTACTGGAGCACCTGTATGAACAGTGCCCTTCCGACCTGAGGCTGTGGCTGGTGGACAAAAAGCTCGCGAACCCCCAGCATGCAGGGCAGCTGGCCGACGAGTTTGTGAACAGTCGGTCAGGGGGTAGCCGGGAGGAGTCCCAAAAGAACAGGCCCCCCCCGATGCAGAGAGAGAGTCACCATGGGGCCTCCCAGCGGGGAAATAGGGAGAACCCCCTCCAAAGGGGAACGCCTGGTGTCGGGCCCCTCCGACCCGTTCGAGGGGACCAACGTGACCTGAGCTGCTATCACTGTGGCCAGAGAGGCCACGTACGGGCCCAGTGCCCCGGGCTCAGGGACAAACTGAGCAGACCCAACCTACCCAGGGTTAACTGGGTAGGGACTCAGCTGGACGAGGGGCAGCCGACCCAGGAAAGGGGGGGCTACCAGTTTGCCACCTGCTCAGGAGGGAAGAGTACCCCCAGCCAGCCCCGCCCGAGGGCTGGAGGCTCTGGACTCAGGGTGCTCGGTTTACAGGGTGGGTGCGGGGCTGTCCCTCCGGAGAGAGTGCCTTGTTCCCCTGGAGGTGGATGGGAGGAAGGTCAATGGATACTGGGATACGGGCGCGGAGGTGACGCTGGCCCGGCCCGAGGTGGTGGCCCCAGATCGGGTGGTGCCCAACACCTACCTGACCCTGACGGGGGTGGGCGGGACCCCATTTAAGGTGCCCGTGGCAAGGGTACACCTGAAATGGGGGACCAAGGAGGGCCCCAAGGATGTGGGGGTACACCACCATTTGCCCACTGAAGTTTTGATGGGGGGAGACCTAGAGGACTGGCCAAGCGACCCCCAGACCGCCCTGGTTGTGACCCGTAGCCAGAGCCGGCGAGGGGCACTGCGACCTGACCCTGGGGAGGGTACCACACTGGAGGCGCGAGACCCTACTCGGGTGGGGAGGGAGCGCCGAGGGGCACGGCTCAGAGAGGCTGCGGCCTCAGACCTGGCCACAGAGGGGGAACCGGGCCCCATCCCTTCCCCAGCCGCTGAGTTCCAGGCCGAGTTGAGGAAAGATCCCTCCTTGCAGAAGCTCAGGGACCTGGCCGACCTCAGTGAGGGACGGACCATGAGGAGAGGCTGCCAGGAGAGGTTCCTGTGGGAGAAGGGGTTCCTGTACCGAGAATGGGCTCCCCCAGGGGAAGGGGAGTCCTGTGGGATCAGGAGGCAGCTGGTGGTCCCCCAGAAGTACCGCCGCAAGCTCCTGTCCCTGGCCCATGACATCCCCCTCGCAGGGCACCAGGGAATCCGGCGCACCCGGCAGAGGTTGCTACAGAACTTTTACTGGCCCGGGGTCTTTACCACCGTCCGGCAGTATTGCCGATCCTGTGACCCCTGTCAGAGGGTGGGGAAGGCCCGGGACAAGGGGAAAGCGGCGTTGAGACCTTTGCCCATCATAGAGGAGCCTTTCCAGAAGGTGGCCATGGACATCGTGGGGCCTCTCAGCAAGACGACCCGGTCGGGGAAGAAATACATTCTGGTGGTGGTAGATTTCGCCACCCGCTACCCCGAGGCAGTGCCCTTAGCTTCCATTGAAGCAGACACCGTGGCAGATGCGCTCCTGACCATTTTCAGCCGAGTGGGGTTCCCCAGGGAAGTCTTGACAGACCAAGGCTCCAACTTCATGTCGGCCCTGCTCCGGTGCTTGTGGGAGAAATGTGGGGTCCGGCATGACTGGGCCTCAGCGTATCACCCCCAGTCCAATGGGCTGGTGGAGAGGTTTAACGGGACGCTAAAGATGATGCTGAAAACCTTTATGAACCAGCACCCGCAGGATTGGGACAAGTACTTACCTCACCTGCTGTTCGCGTACAGGGAGGTGCCCCAGGAGTCTACCGGATTTTCGCCTTTCGAACTGTTATATGGAAGGAGGGTGAGGGGCCCCCTGGACCTGATGAGAGACGAGTGGGAGGGGAAGGCCACTCCCGATGGAGAGTCAGTGGTGGAGTATGTCCTGACCTTCCGAGAGAGACTGGCTGAACTCATGGGCCTGGCCAGGGAGAATCTGGCCAGAGCCCAGAGGAAGCAGAAGGTCTGGTATGACCGCACGGCGCGGGCCCGGGCCTACGCCACCGGGGATCAGGTGATGGTTCTCATCCCCGTGAGAAAGAACAAACTACAGGCCGCCTGGGAGGGCCCGTTCAAGGTCGTCAAGCAGCTCAATGAGGTAAACTATGTGGTGGAGCTGTCGAACCGGGCCCACCACCGCCAGGTGTACCATGTGAATATGATGAAGCCATATTATGCCAGGGGGAATGTGGTGTTAGCTGTGTGTGGTCAGTGGGAGGAGCAGGGAGATGACCCTTTAGTAGATCTATTCCCTGGGACCAGAGCTGGTTCCCCCCTGGAAACAATCCCCCTCTCGGATCAGCTCACCCCTGCCCAGCAAGCTGAGGTCAGGGGGGTGCTGCATCCGTACCGACAGCTGTTTTCCAACCAGCCTGGACGCACTAATCTGACTGTCCACCGGGTGCAGACAGGGTCGCACCCGCCGATAAGATGCTCCCCCTTCCGAGTCACAGGGAAAACTGCTCAGGACCTGGAAAGAGAGGTCCGGGACATGCTGGCTTTGGGAGTGATCCAGCCATCGGCCAGCCCTTGGGCCTCGCCGGTGGTGCTGGTCCCCAAAAAGGATGGGTCAGTCCGGTTCTGTGTGGACTATCGGAAGCTCAATGCCATCACTGTATCGGATGCCTACCCCATGCCCAGGCCGGACGAGCTCCTAGACAAGCTGGGAGGAGCTCGGTACCTTACCACCATGGACCTTACAAAGGGCTACTGGCAAGTGCCGCTGGATGCAGATGCCCGGCTGAAATCGGCCTTTATCACCCCTCTGGGGCTCTATGAGTTTCTGACCCTGCCTTTCGGCCTCAAGGGAGCGCCGGCCACCTTCCAGCGCCTGGTGGACCAGCTCCTGAGGGGGATGGAGAGTTTTGCCGTGGCGTATATTGACGACATCTGTGTCTTTAGCCAGACCTGGGAGGACCACGTGTCCCAGGTTAGACAAGTGCTGGACCGACTCCAGGGGGCTGGGCTGACTGTCAAAGCGGAGAAGTGCAAGGTGGGGATGGCTGAAGTATCTTACCTGGGCCATCGGGTGGGGAGCGGCCGCCTACAGCCGGAACCGGCCAAGGTGGAGGTGATCAGAGACTGGCCCGCTCCCCACACCAAAAAGCAGGTCCAAGCCTTTATTGGGATGGCAGGATACTACCGAAGATTTGTGCCCCACTTTAGCGCCATAGCCACCCCCATCACTGAGCTATGCAAGAAGGGGAAGCCAGACAAGGTGGTTTGGACCGAGCAGTGCCAGGAGGCTTTCCGGGCGCTGAAGGAGGCTCTGGTCAGTGGCCCAGTTCTAGCAAACCCAGACTTTGACAAGCCCTTTGTGGTGTTCACCGACGCCTCCGACACGGGACTGGGGGCGGTGTTAATGCAGGAGGATGAAAAGGGGGAGAGACACCCCATCGTGTACCTGAGCAAGAAGTTGCTACCCCGGGAGCAACACTACGCGGCCATCGAGAAGGAGTGCCTGGCCATGGTGTGGGCCCTCAAGAAACTAGAGCCCTATCTCTTCGGGCGACACTTCACCGTCTACACCGACCACTCTCCCCTGACCTGGCTGCACCAGATGAAAGGAGCCAACGCCAAGCTCCTGAGGTGGAGCCTGCTCCTGCAGGATTACGACATGGACGTGGTCCACGTGAAGGGAAGTGCCAACCTGATAGCGGATGCGCTGTCCCGGAGAGGGGGCCCCGAACTTCCCCAGGTCACTGGTCACAGTGACCCCGCTCAGTTCAGTCTCGAAGGGGGGAGAGATGTGACGATGTGACGCAGCAGGGAGGGGGGAGTGTTGACCTGGGAATGTGCCCTGGGGATGGGAGACCTGAGAGCCTGTCACCTGAGCCAGGAGGGGGAGGGGGAGGTAACACCTCTGCCCAGGAATGTGGATGGAGGCTGCAGCAGGGAACCTGCTCGGTGGGTTTAGTTTTCAGTTTGGGGCTGGGTGGAGGAACACAGGGAACCCCAGGGCTGGGGTCTAAGCTCCCTGCTCCCCCAGAAGGACTTCACTGAGGGGTCCTGGGTGTACCCACAAGCTCTGTTTTGGACTGTGTTCCTGTTGTCCAATAAACCTTCGGTTTTACTGGCTGGCTGAGAGTCTCAGTGAATCCCAGGAAGAGGGGTGCAGGGCCTGGACTCCCCCACACTCCGTGACAGACACACAACACATCACACAGATAGGCACAAACACATATAACATGACACACACCACGACACACCCAAGACTACGCAAAACACATCTCACACACACACACATACACACACACACACACACACACCCATGTCACATGACACCACAAACACAACATCACACACACACTCAACACGGCAAACAAGAAGACGCACATGTGAAGTGTGAGGTGCGATGTCTTCTGTTTGCGTGTGCGACGTGCAACATGCAACGTGCAACGTGAGGCGTCTTGTGTGTGTGTGACGTGCAATGTTTTGTGTGTGTGATGTGCGACGCAGGACGTGTTGTGTGTGTGACGTGCGATGTGCTCTGGGTGGGGTCTGTGTGTGTTTCTGCACAAGCTGATTGCGATGTCCCGGAGGCCAACAGCAAAGAGGGTTCGGCGTCAGCTTTCTTGCCCTGCCGTCAGTCTGCCACCTGGCTGGGGTGACAGCGGCTGGGGACCCCAGGAGCTGCTGAGAGACGCGGAGGATCCCTCGGAAGGGAGAAGACGACGTGAGAATCAGACTCTTCCAGCAACGAGCCACATTTGCCCAGTGCTGACGCTGTCAGGCCTCCGAATTTTGGGCCAGAAACCAACAGCCAAATCGAGCTGGAAAATTGAACCACTTGCAAATGGCCCTTCTAGCGTCTCACCAGACCGTAGGCGACCGTCTGGGTGTGAGCTGTGGGCTCCCGAGAGGTAGAATCCAGGGCCTGCCTCTTCGCTTCCCATGGCCAGGTATTTTCAGCCCCCAACAATTAGGGGAAGAACAGGGAGATGAAAAGCCAAAGAAAGTTTCAAGAGTTCTCCTTCCTGGCTGAGCTGGGGGCGCTGTCCAGGGTCACGGATGGTCATTCTGGGGAGGGATGTGGGTCTGGTCCACATTGAAGGTGGTTGTTCTGGGGAAGGATGTGGGTCTCAGATATCTGGAGGATTGGCCCAGAGCCCAGTCTTGTGGGGGCACAGCTGGTGGTCCTCATCCGCGTCTGACTGCCTCTCTTCTGCCAGAGAAGGTCAAGCCAGGTGAGTACGAATAATGATGCTGTCAATAAAATGGAACCAAGTTGTGGATGTTTTTTCTTTTAAAAAATATTTTCACACTTTTCAATCGGCCCCAGTTTCATCAGGCCCTGGTAGTTCCTATGAGAAATGTGAAGGAGGAGATATTGGAACAGTTCCCTCTTTGTGGGAGCAACAGCAGGCTGGGGTTTTGGCTGCTCAGGCTTTTGTTCCCTGGTTTTACCCACTGGGGTTTCTTTTGCATGGGTTTGATGTACCTGTGTGTAACTTTTTTCCCTAAGGCACCCAGCTGTACAGGTTTTATCTACAATCTTTACAAGTTGAAGTTGCAGATGGAGGGGGCTCCCAGCAATGGCAGCCTTAAGGGGGTGGGCAGCTAGAAGCTGAGGGACGGATTGGGACCCCCCAACACTTACTGGTCTCCCTGCCCTGCAATTTTAGTCCCCCCAGATTAGCCTGATTATCACAACAAACATTTTTTTTCTCCTGCTGCTAACAGCCCACCTTCATCAATTGGTCTCGTTAAGAGTTGGTATGGCAACCCCCATTTTCTCGTCTTCTCTGTATCAATATGTCTATATCTATATCTTCCTGCTGTATTTTCCCCTGCATGCATCTGATGAAGTGGGCTTTAGCCCATGAAAGCTTATGCTCAGATAAATTGGTTAGTCTCTAAGGTGCTACAAGTCCTCCTCATTCGCTTTTCCTGACTGATTGTGCTGGGGGCTCTGCCTGGCTCCAGCGCTCCGGTCCCTCAGCTACCAAGGCCCCCTGGGAACCCTGATCGATTCCAGCTTCAAGGAGCGCTGAGATCCATCTGTCTCTTTCTGTGCCTCTGTCTCTCTCTAGGAATAGCCTCCTGACCCTGCCTCCTGTGATCTGTTATAGTTTGCTAGCCTCGCACCCCACCTCCATGGCTGTTTTTGGCTTCTCCATTCACTCTGCAGCAATGCTCCTTGTACCCAAGCTAAAGATCCCTGCAGCCCCAAAAATCCTCAGGGGTTTGCTCAGCAAGTGGGTTACTAGCAGAATGGTTGTGGGGTGAAGGTGGGGATAGGGAGGTGCTGAACCTGGGGGTAAGGAGGGTGGCAGATTAAGGTGTTGCTCAGCCCAGCCCGCTGAGTCCAAGGACATATGAGGGGACCAGCATTAAATTGCTGTTCGATCCAGCCCACTGAGTCCCGGGACACATCAGGGGTCAGCTTGCGAGTGCTGATGACCCAGTCCTCTCTGACATGCTATGTTCATGTGTGTGTGCCTGTGTGTCTGTTCATGTTCATCACATTTGGGGGCTGGAAGACCCCAGCCCTGGGGAACCGAGGTCCTGCAGGGTAGCTCCATTGGGAGGGAACTTGCAGAAGGAAGGAGTAGCGCTCCATAGGAAAACACAAGTGACAAAAGCAGCACATTGACAGAATTGCAGAATCTCCCCCCACCAAAAGAGTAATCCTAACAAATGGGCGTACCCCAAGGTAAAGGGCAATTCTGGTAACAGCTCATTTGGGGCTTGTTTGGAAGGGGAATGGACGTCATTCTTGCGACAAGGCACCTGCTATGGCCAAAAACAATTTAGCCCTGTGCGCCCTTCCAGACAAGTCTTATGTCCCAAATACTTTGGGTCTTCCGGGATAAGTCCCCGAATAATCAAGGATCTTGACCAAAAAGGTCGTCACGTCTAAAAAGGAAGAAAGATTGTCGTTGTGGAGACCAAGAAACAAGCCCTGCAACTTTTGGACACGTATCCCGACAGTCCACAGGGTGCACGTCAAGGAACGTTCAAAGCGAAACGGGCGTTCTTTTTGGGGAGACTAACCCCCATTGCGCTGACCAGGAGAAGGGGGAAGTGGGAGCCTGCAGTGCCATCTAGCGGCCAAAGGAGAAATCGCCAGCTTCTGGCCCTGTGTGCGCCCTTGGTTCGGTTCATATGCAAAGCTGTGTAATGCCAGGTTGGGAAAACAGGGTTCTGCTGCACGACATCATCCTCTGGAATGACTCAACCCGATAGGACACCTCCTATGATACACTGCTACGAGTGACGCTCTCAAACAGGTCCCCACAGATCCACAGCCTCCCCTCACCGGGAGGCAGGTGTGAGAGGATTGTTCTCCCCAACTGACAGAGGGAGAAACAAAGGCTGAGAAAGGTGAAGGGCCTTGTCTTCCATCACACAACCTGTCGGGATAGAGTTGGGAACAGGACCCGGGTGTCCTGACTTTCAAACGAACCATGAGTCTGGAGTTTCACACACTGAATGATCAGAATAAAGGGACCTGCAATGAGCTACAGACCAACAAACATTCACACTGATTCTTCAGCAAGTGTTTTAGAAGCACGAGAACACCAGCGAGAACCAGGAACGGCTCAGAGACAATCAGCAGCGAGAAGGAGAACAATTCACCAAGCAGATGATTGGTTCTGGCTTATTTGCTGGGCCTTAAACGAGAACAAGAAAGTCCTGAGTCTCCTCCCTGCCTCGAGACCCCCTGCTCAGCCAATCAGCGTGGAGACTCTGGTGGTGGGCTGAGGGTTCCCCAGATGGCCCAGGGATGGCTCAGGTCACCGGTGAGGATCACTCTCAGAGCACGCTTCCTGTCCCATCTCTTTGGGAGGCCTCCCACCATGAGGGCTACAGAGCAGCCCCCTCCTCGCCAGTGGAGGGAGGGAAGCAGGAAAAGGGAAACCAAAAAAGTCAAACCCCAAAGACTCGAAGGGACAAAGGCCTACCTGGGGGAAAATTGTCCCACCTTAACCTCCTGTTTTCCGTGCTGAGAATTTGGCCAGCACTGGGCGGATCAGGCTCCCTCGGTACCAAACCTCTCTGGGGCTCTTACCTTCTCCACAGGGACGTCTGTCTTGTCGCTCAATGAGCAGTGGGAAAGGAGAAAACTCCAGAGAGGCTCCACCTCGCGCTCACATACGAGACCCTGAATTCTCTCTCAGTCCTCAAGGAGACACCCCAAGAAGGAGACTCCCTGCAGCAAAGCCCCGGGGGTCTCTGAGATCCCCCTGCCCTGCAGCCTGTCCTCCCTGGCCCTTGTCGTGGACTCTCTGTGAGGTCACCGCCTCCCAACCTCCTTTCACCAATCAGCTGAGTGCTGCAAAAGGCTCTTGTCATGTCACTGCCACCCCCACCCTTGCCCTGCAGGGCTCATGTCCTGCCCCGAGCCGGCTCCTCTGCATGTTTGAGCTGCTCCCCCTGGGTCACGTATGTGAGGGGGGGGGAACACCATCTATTCAGGGGGCACCATCACAGGGCCTAATAACATCAGCCACACTATCAGAGGCTCGTTCACCTGCACATCCACCAATGTGATATATGCCATCATGTGCCAGCAATGCCCCTCTGCCATGAACATTGGTCAAACTGGACAGTCTCTACATAAAAGAATAAATGGACACAAATCAGATGTCAAGAATTATAACATTCATAAACCAGTCGGAGAACACTTCAATCTCTCTGGTCACGCGATTACAGACATGAAAGTTGCGATATTACAACAAAAAAACTTCAGTTCCAGACCTCAGCGAGAGACTGTTGAATTGGAATTCATTTGCAAATTGGATACAATTAACTTAGGCTTGAATAGACACTGGGAGTGGCTAAGTCATTATGCAAGGTAACCTATTTCCCCTTGTTTTTTCCTACCCCCCGCCCCCTCCTCAGACGTTCTTGTTAAACCCTGGATTTGTGCTGGAAATGGCCTACCTTGATTATCATACACATTGTAAGGAGAGTGGTCACTTTAGATAAGCTATTACCAACAGGAGAGTGGGTTTGTGTGTGGGGGGGGGCGGGGGAGGGGAGAAAACCTGAATTTGTGCTGGAAATGGCCCAACTTGATTATCATACACATTATAACGCGACTGATCACTTTAGATAAGCTATGACCAGCAGGAGAGTGGGGTGGGGGGAGGTATTTTTTCATGCTTTGTGTGTATAAAAAGATCTTCTACACTTTCCACAGTATGCATCCGATGAAGTGAGCTATAGCTCACGAAAGCTTATGCTCAAATAAATTAGTTAGTCTCTAAGGTGCCACAAGTACTCCTTTTCTTTTTGCAAATACAGACTAACACGGCTGTTACTCTGAAACACTTCCCTTGGGAGTCTGGAGGAAATTGATGCTGTGGGGGGCAGGGAATTGACCCCAAGGCCACACTTGTGAGTCTGTATCATAACACACATGCACAACAGCACTGCGCGAAGTATGTACACGTCACCTTAACTCTGATGTTTCCTAACGTTTAAAGGCCTGGTCTCCAGGGTGTTCTTTGTGCTTCTAGATCGATTTTGGGGAGAGATGCAATCATTTAGTTCAGAGTGGGAGCCGTGTTAGTCTGTATTAGCAAAAAACAAAAACAAAACGAGGAGTAGTTCTGGCACCTTAGAGACTAACAAATGTATCTGGGCACATTTGATGGTGTGGCTGATGTGATTAGGTCCTAGGATGGTGTCCCTAGACTAGATATGTGGACAGAGTTGGCAATGGGTTTGTTGCAAGGATAGGTTCCTGGGTTAGTGTTTTTGTTGTGTGGTTTCTGGTGAGTATTTGCTTCAGGTTGGGGGGCTGTCTGTAAGTGAGGACTGGCCTGTCTCCCAAGATCTGTGAGAGTGCGGGATCATCCTTCAGAATAGATTGTAGATCCTTGATCCTGCCCTGGAGATCTTTTAGTTGGGGGCTGAAGGTGATGGCTGGTGGCGTTCTGTTCCTTTCTTTGTTGGGCCTGTCCTGGAGTAGGTGACTTCTGGGTATTCTTCCTTTCAGCAGGTGGGGATTGAAGTTTTAAGAATGCTTGATAGAGATCCTGGAGGTGTTTTTTTCTCTGTCTGAGGGATTGGAGCAATGCGGTCGTATTTTAGAGCTTGGCTGAAGACAACGGATCGTGTGATGTGGTCTGGATGAAAGCTGGAGGCATGTAGGTAAGTATAGAGGTCCAGGATAGGGTGGTGTTTATGTGACCATCGCTTATTAGCACTGTAGTATCCAGGAAGTGGGTATCTTGTGTGGCCTCTCCTTCTGCCCCTCCACCCCCACCAACATGATACAGTTCTGCTGTGACCTGGAATCCTACTTTCCACGTCTCCGACGGAAGGAATATTTCCAACACACCTCTGAACAACACTAATCCACAGAGACCTTCCTACCAACACGACAAAAAGAAGGATTCTGCCTGAAGGTCGAAACAGCAGACTGGACTTCAACTCGAGTGCTTCAGCCGACAAGCACGGGCTGAAGTGGTCGAAAAGCAGCATCACTTGGTCCATAACCTCAGCCGTGCAGAACACAACACCGTCCACAGCTTCAGGAACAACTCTGACATCCGAATCAAAAAGGCTGACAAAGGAGGTGCTGTCGTCACCCTGAATAGGTTGTAATATGAACAAGAGGCTGCTCGGAAGCTCTCCAACTCCACATTCTCCAGCCCATTCCCCACTGATCCCTCTCAGGGTGACCAAGAGAAACTGCACCATCTGCTCAAGAAACTACCTGAAAAAGCACAAGAACAAATCTGCACAGACACGCCCCTGGCACCCCGACCAGGGGTCTTCTATCTGCTACCCAAGATCCATAAACCTGGAAATCCTGGACGCCCCGTCATCTCAGGCATCTCTGGCTAGGGGTGCTGGTCGTGTAGGGCCTGAGGAGAGAGTCAACATAGCCAGATACTCCTGCTGTCTGGATGCCAATGCCGGAGATGATTTCATCGCAGTCTCTGACGAGGGGGGTTCAGGCTCCAGTGCTCTGCTCTGTTTTCCCAGCCCTGTGCAGGGGGTTGTTTCCAGTTTCAGAAATGGGGCAATGTTCACACACTCCCAATGGGTCTTTGCATAAATTAGGCCCTAAGCCAGGGGCCGGCAAATTTTGGCCTGATTCTGGATCGGGTTTCAGAAATTGTAGGGAGGGACAGTTAGGGGAGGCTGTGCCTCCTCAAACAGCAAGGCATGGCCCGGCCCCCACCCCCATCCGACCCCCACTTCTTGAGCCCGGACGGCTGCCCCGGGCCTCTGGCCCCATCCAACCCTTCTGTTCTCTGAGGGGTCCCCCAAGGACCCTTGCCCCATCCAACCCCCGTGCTCTCTGTCCCCTGACCACCCCCGGATTCCTCCACCCCTAATTGTCCCCCGCTGCCCCATCCATCCCCTCTTCTCCTTCCTGACTGCCCGCCCCCCCCCCGCGACCCATGCCCCATGCAACCACCTTTTCTCCCTGACCGGCCCGAGACTCTCCGCCTCAACTGACCCCTGCCCTAACTGCCCCCCATCGCCCTATCCAACCCCTCCTCTCCTTCCTGACTTGCCCCCGGGACCCCTGCCCCATCCAATCACCCCTTGTCTCTGACTGCCCCGGGAGCTCCTGCCCCTATTCAACCCCCTGTTCTCCGTTGTCTGATGGCCCCGACCCCTATCCACCCCCCAGCTTCTGACCAGCCCCCGAACTCCCGTGCCCTCTATCCCACCCCTCGCCCACTCCCTGCCCCCTTACCGCGTTGCCTGGAGCACCAGTAGCTGGGGGGCGGCAGCCATGGCCTGGTGCCACCACACTACCCCTCCCCACAGCCCCGTGGGGCCGCCTCCCCACAAGTCCCCAGACCCCAGTGTGGCCGTGCCACTCCACAATCCCCCACCGACTGTCCTCCTCGCCCCAACCCAAGGTGCAGCCGCCCCATGCAGCTGAGCCACTCCACCCCACAGACCCCTCCCCTCCCTACAGCCCCCCACAGCCATGCTGTGTCCCCCTGGGGGGGGCCATGGTGCTGCCCCTCCCAACCCAACCGCCACAGCCATGCCATTGACCCAAGTCCCCGATCCAACTCCCCTATAGCCTCTCCCTCCCCCACATCCCTGCCAGATCCCGTCCCCATCCATTCAACCCAAATGCCCCCTGTCCACAACCCCCCTCTCCTCCTCCCACAGCACCAGTCCATCCCCTACCCTGCCACAGCTCGCACCACACAGACCCCTCCACCTCCCAGCTGGGCCCCCTCCCCGCCCCCTCCCACCCCACCCACCCTGTCATAAATATAAAGGAAAGGGTAAACCCCTTTAAAATCCCTCCTGGCCAGAGGAAATCTCCTCTCACCTATAAAGGGTTAAGAAGCTAAAGGTAACCTCGCTGGCACCTGACCAAAATGACCAATGAGGAGACAAGATACTTTCAAAAGCTGGGAGGAGGGAGAGAAACAAAGGGTATGTGGGTCTGTCTATATTCTGTCTTTGCCGGGGATAGACCAGGAATGAAGCCTTAGAACTTTTAGTAAGTAATCTAGCTAGGTACGTGTTAGATTATGATTTCTTTAAATGGCAGAGAAAAGAATTGTGCTGAATAGAATAACTATTTCTGTCTGTGTATCTTTTTTGTAAGTTAAGGTTTTTGCCTAGAGGGGTTCTCTATGTTTTGAATCTAATTACCCTGTAAGGTATCTACCATCCTGACTTTACAGGGGGGATTTTTTTATATTTCTATTTACTTCTATTTCTATTAAAAGTCTTTTTGTAAGAAAACTGAATGCTTTTTCATTGTTCTCAGATCCAAGGGTTTGGGTCTGTGGTCACCTATGCAAATTGGTGAGGCTTTTTATCCAACATTTCCCTGGAAAAGGGGGGTGCAAGTGTTGGGAGGATTGTTCATTGTTCTTAAGATCCAAGGTTCTGGGTCTGTAGTCACCTAGGCAAATTGGTGAGGCTTTTTACCAAACCTTGTCCAGGAAGTGGGGTGCAAGGTTTTGGGAAGTATTTTGGGGGGAAAGACGTGTCCAAACAGCTCTTCCCCAGTAACCAGTATTTGTTTGGTGGTGGTAGCGGCCAATCCAAGGACAAAAGGGTGGAATATGTTGTACCTTGGGGAAGTTTTGACCTTAGCTGGTAAAGATAAGCTTAGGAGGTTTTTCATGCAGGTCCCCACATCTGTACCCTAGAGTTCAGAGTGGGGGAGGAACCTTGACACACCCCGTCAGACACCCTCCCCCGCTGGTGCACCAGGGTTTCCCCAAGACCGACCAACAGCTATGAATTAAAAACCCCACACTGTTTGTTGGGGCCTCCTGGAGCCGTGGTCCCTACCTGGAGATGCTGAAATCTCACTCTTGTCTCTCTCCTCCTGCCTCCGGCTCCGAGCCAGGCTCCGGACAGTTATGTGGTGAAGAGATGAACTGATGATAGTGGAAGGAAAAAATCAAAAACCAAAAGTGAAGCCAAAAGCGCAAGCCAGGCAGGCAAGGCAACTCGCAAGCTGTTGCCATAGACTCGTCCTCCACCTTCTCCAATAACCCACCCAAACCAGGACACCACAGATCCCATGGACCTCAAACCAACTACCTGGAAGCAGCAGCAAAAAGGCAGCAAGGACACAGGCAGACAGAGAGTGGAAGGAAAATCAAAAGGGAAAGAGCCCAGTCTTTGAAAGCTTTTTTAGTTCTCTGCACATGCTCCCAGAAGAGGATGGGGCAACCAACAGCCAATCATGCTCTCAAGCAGGGAAAGAAAATCTACTCCTGGACCAACAACAAAGGAAAAGGAGAAGGAACGGGACAGTAAGCGGGACAGAGAGATTTATTCACGTGAGATGGTAATTCATTAATTCCCTGGGTTACTTCCTGGCCATTTCTATGACTTTAGTGCCATTAAGAAAACTGTTCTCAAAATCTGTTGGTCTCCTTGCCCGACGCTGTGGTTATGAAAGGTCCTTCTCAGCTCCTTTTACTTTCCTGCTTTCCACTTACTGTAAATAAACCATTAAAACAATTCTTCTTGTTTCTTCCACATTCATGTCCTAGTTCCAGTTGTTGGAGGCAGAGTCATGAGATGTGTTTGTGACACTCTACACCTTGGGGGAGCATCTTATGCTGATAAGAAGCACACGGGATCTTTTCAGGGGAAAAGGCAATACGCCGCATTTATTGAAAATACAACTGTAAACATACGCATTTCATCATACACCCACACCCACAAACACAAACACACACACACAGACACGTCCTGCAGATGGTTTTACAGTTACCAGTTTGCTGTAGCTCTTGTCAATCTAATGGCCAGTTAGATTGAACACAAGCGAGGAGCTGGGCTCTGTCGGTCGCGATCCCATGCTCCGAGGCTTTACAGGACTGAACCCAGAGTCTTATGGCAAAACACCCCAGCTTTAGACTTGTAAATTCCCACTTTCGTTTACGGATTTTGCAATGTCATTCTGTAATCGTTAGTCCTTAAATGGGGTTAGTCTCCGGGTTTTCCGCTGTTATCATTTGGTGGTTTTGTTGGCTTCCCATCCTTAGCTCTTCTTTATCTTGCATTCAGGGTGCCTGCCTCGCCTCTGAGGTCATCAGTGCTGCTAACATGTTTAGCGTCGGATAAAAGGGATGTTTTCTGATTGTCTCCTGATGTTTCCAAGTCTCTCATGTCTTCTTGACCATCTGGACATTTGTGATGGCTTTCCACCTTTATTTTGAACTATGCACACATTTTTCACTCACACCAAACAATTTGACGGAGACTTTCAGACAGGATAACATTTTAGAAAGGATGATATGGTTACTAAAGGGATTACAAAAGAACCTTAGGCAACTTAGTTTCCAACGCAGACAAGAAACACAACTTAATTTGTAATGCAGATAAGAAACAAGACCTTAGAGCAAATACCATAATGAAACCTTATCCTAAAACAAAAGGTGACCAGGACTGTTCTGGTCTATTCCTGCCTGAAATCAGCTTCAGACATCAGAATCTGGCTGATGCCTCTTTACCAATGGCACACGAGGCCGTTCCTTCCTGCTCTCAGAAAGGGTGGCGGGCAGAATATGGTCACATCGTACCATACATCAATCCATTTAATACATGATTATCCCTTCTCTTTCATTATGCAAAATGCAAATATCAAATCCTCCTCCTCTAGGTGCCCTGTAACCCCCATATTCCTCATCTTGTCTTGAATTGTGATATTACACGTAAACCAGGCCATGCAAGGGATCAGGGGAAAGGTGAGGAGCTGTCAAAAGTCATGCTTCTCTCTATCTAGATGTGTGTCTCCTGAGTGCTTATGAAATGACAAGAATTGTTCGGTGTTCACTGAAACATGCTGTAAGTTGTGGGATCAGCCAAAAATTAGCTTCCCCAGAGGTAAGGAAAGTCAGCAACCCCCAGGTGGGGTGTGAAACAGCCCATCAATAGCCATTGCCCAGCAAGGAAGCTCCCATTCAATGATTCACCTGCTAGAAAATCACAGGAACAACACGGATCCACCAAGCGGAGTTAGGTGCCTAAACTCCCCGTACAGCGCATGGGCCACACAGGCACCTTACAATACAACTCCCAAAGCCAGCTCACTGGGCAGGGAGACAGCCAAGCCCTTGAATGGGAGAGACTGACAAGGGGGAGATGTCCAAGCCCGACCCTTCTCTCACAGCACGCACCTGGGCTGTGTCCAGCTGCCTAGCGTAGCTCGGGGTGTGAGTACCAACCTCAGGGCAGAGCGTTACACACCAGGGCACACACCCCATGGGGATTGGGAGCTCGATAGTTTGATTTCACCCACCAAGAGCCAACTCCCCAGGCAGGGCAACAGCCTGAAGAGGGAGTCCCAGACACTCCCCTTGGGCACTCTGCTCTGTCCTGCCACGAAGGCAAGCCTGCCTTTGGGCTCGATCTGTGGCTCAGGGAGGCCTGAGCATGAGCTGGTGCTGCCAGCATCACCCCCCCCCGCCACTGTCTTCAAGGGAGGAAGGATTGAACCAGGGTCCCCATGTTTCAGGTCAGTGTGTGAAGCACGGTGCTGTGGTGGGGCTCTCTCCCGTGCTCCTGTGGAAGTTGGTTCCCTGCGGCTAAATAAGGAAAGAGCTCGGGCCAGGGGGATTGGATCACCGGGGTTTCCTAATTCCGACCTCTCGGGTGGGTTCCTGCTCCACTGGACAGTGTCATCCAAAGAACATTGTTAAAAATCAATCATGAAAAGATGCGGAACGACAGCAAGCCGGGGGGTTTCAGAACAGGGAGACCAATTCAGGCAATCAGAACAGCAGATATGACACATTTGGAGCTCCTATGAGGCTCCAAGCAGACATGTTATAGAGACGGAAACTGACCAGGAATTCTTGGAAACTGGGTTAACACTTATAAAAGTATCCATTTGCGTTATGATGAGGGGCTTTGGGGGTGGGTGTAAACTATTTCCCTGAATCAAGATTCCACTGGCAGCTCAGTCCACCATGTCAGCGAGAGAAGAGCTGCGGTCCCTGGGCAATGGGCCCCCCGGGGCCTTTAACACCACAGTCCTGGGGAGGGGGTGCTGAGAGGGACCATCCAGTGAGGAACACAAGTCCTTCTACCATCCACCACACCCTCTTTTGGAACGGCTGCTGATGGCTCACCCCATCTGTGGGAACTGTTATCCCCTCTACCACCCTCTATCTGGGGGTTTTCTCTTCTGCGCCTATCTGGCAGGGCAGCCCCCCTGTCTGAACCCCTGATCCGCTCCCTGTGGCGGTTCAATGACAAGACAGAACACAGCTTTTAGCAAGCAAGCAGGCTGGTCTCTGCTAATGGGCTTCTGCCTGTCAGCTTTCCACCTTCCCCTTTATTCTCTCTCTCTCCCCCCGCGCATTACATTCTCCAACAGATAAAAGGAATACATTGGCTTTGTTTAACATTCTTATTTACCAATTTCTATCTACCGCATTCCTTGCTCTCGGGCCTTGAGCCCAGTCCTGAGAGGCTTCCCACAGTTCATGTCATCTTGGCGAGATTCCAAGGTTGATGCCCTTGAAAGGAGCTGTGTGTGCACAAGTCCAGCACAACACTCTGGGTGTGCCCTGAATGTTGCCAAGCGCCTAAACCTTTATGAATCCTACAGCTCCCAGTTTTGTCCCTCTGCCCAGCCCTCCCCTCCAGTTTCCCCCCTTCAGGGGGATTTTCCCTGCCTTTGGTTGCAGGGAGCAGATGCTGGTGGTGAGTGAGGGCAGCAACTTGCAGATGTCACTGAGCAGGTGATAAGAACAGAAGAGCAAAGAACGGCCAGACGGAGTCAGACCAAAGGTCCATCTAGCCCAGTATCCGTCTGCCGACAGTGGCCAGTGCCAGGTGCCCCAGAGGGAATGAACAGACAGGAATCATGCCGGGATCCATCCCTTGTCGCCCCATCCCCAGCTTTTGACAAACAGAGGTTAGGGACACCATCCCTGCCCATCCTGGCTAATCGCCATCGATGGACCGAGCCGCCAGGAATCTCTCTAGTTCCCTGTCGAACCTTTTGATCCCAAGACCCTGCTCAGGAACGTAGAAAGTTCTAATAAAGAAGCAGCTTCTGATACCAGGGGACTCCTCTTCCTCCTCCCCTCCCGTGGGGATGAGCAGCCCCCCCAGCTGTCTCTCTGCCCCGGCCCCCTGTACCTCATCACCCCTTCAGCCTCCCTCCAAATGTTCCCTTCCCCCCATCACTTCTACAGCCCCCCTTCAGCCTCCCCCAAGTGCCCCGGTCCTCTTCTCCTCATCGCCCCCCTCAACCTTCCCCCCCTCCTAGGCTCCTCCCCAGCTGCCCTTTCTGTCTTCCCCCCCTACAGCCAACTGCCCTCCTTCAGCCTTATCCCCAAAGCCCTGACATAGCTGCCCCACATACCCCCTTTAGCCTCCCTCCCCTGCAATTGCCCCTTCACCCCCTCACCCACTCCCCTCCCTCTGCCTCTCCCCAAATTCCCAGCTCCACCACGCTGAGGTTCCCTTCCCCACAACCATCCGCTTCCTTCCCATGGGGAACAGGAAATGCTTTTGAAAAAACCTCTTGTAAAGTAAAAAGTAAAACAATCCAAGCAAGACCCTCCCATGCTTTGTGCTGGGCGCCCAGCTGGGGGTTTGTGTGTGTTCGGCTGAGGAGGGGTTGTTCTGAGCACACTCCCTTCACGGAAGGGGTGGAGTTGGCCAAAGGGGCACGTTGAATCCTTAGCAGAGAATTCCTTTCTCCACAATGTTAGCTGAACGTTGCTGTTCAATGTCACCTGACAAATGCAGCATTTGAAACAATCTGACGGTAAATCCCTTGCCCTCTCAGTTGCTGGAGTTCTCCCACCCTCTGCTCTTGGGAGCTCACCACAGGACACGGCGTCTTATTTCCAGAGCATCTTGGAGATTAGACGGAGGAACCTGCACCCCAAACCCCTCATCCTCAACCCCACCCCTGAGCCCGCACCCCCAGCCGGACCCCTCACACTCTTGCACCCCAACCCTCTGCCCTAGCCCTGAGCCCCTCATCCCTGGCCCCACCCAACAGCCCACACCCAAACCCTCTGCCCCACCTGAGCGCCCTCCCACACGCCGAACCCTTCAGCCTACCACACAGCGTCCATGTGCAGAATGAATTTTGGAATGTGCAGCAACGTACAGGGGAGGGGTCACCCCTCATCTCCATATTGGTGCACAGAACAACATTCATTCCGCACGGTTACCCCCAAATCTCTGTCAGGAATAATAAGGAGGTGACATTTTCAACAGGTCCGACTCCTACCAGCATCTATCAACTGGGAGCATTAGAAATCTCTGTGCCTCCCACCCATGTTGCACTGAAATAAAGGATAGAAAGAATATAACCTTAAAGAGAAAGAAGATTTATTAAGGGATAGATACAACTGGGGGAAGATTCACTGTGGGGAACACTACAAATACCTACCCATAGATTCCAGCAAGGGGCATAAAGGACCCTTAAACTGTCCTTTGGTTAAACTAATAAATGCCCGAAAAATAATGACTGTCTCTCTCCAAGCTGCAGAAGGAGGACACCGACAACGGATGGTCCGTCTCAGGATCTCTGGAGCATCGGAGGATCTGGCTCTCTACTGCCGAAGCAGGAGATCAACAGATCTGGGCCGAAAGCAAAGCCTCCACTGGGGCCTTTGGTGGATGACAGGAGTCAGGTAAGTATCCGAGTCCTTGACAGATGTTAGGAGCCGGAGTCTTGATCCGATGCCGCGCAAAGAGCCTGGCCGTGGCTGCCTCCATGGTGGACAGCGCCTGCGTCACCCCCGACCCTCCCTCGTACGCTCGCGCTGGCGCACATTCCTGAGGCGCACGCTGACGGGCCCTGCCCCCACCGGGCCCAGCCAGTTCTCTGCCCCTCCGGTTCCCTCAGGGACACAGAGTTTTGGTGGGAAAATGCCAGGAAGAAAGGATACCAAGATGGAGTTCAAACCCTTCCAATCATGTGCGCCATCTTGAATTTCTAAACTCCATTCTTAATTTCAGCAACATTCAAAACAGAATATGACCATGTACCAAAATCGCCTTCCAGCACACGGACAAAACAAATTAGAGGAAACGCTGCTCCTGACTTTCCACCTGTCTGTCACATCTTGAATTTCATACATTGACCGATGAGAATAAAGGGCTCTCAGGTGACCTACAGACCAACAGTTGTTCATAGGAATTATTCAGCAAGTATTTTAGAAGACCTGGAACACTGGAGGAAATCATCAACTGCTAAGAGACAATTAATGGAGAGAAGCAGCAAGAGGAATCCCATACTTTGGATTGGTTGTGTCTTATTTCCCTGATTTGAAAGAGACCAAAAGGACCTGAGTCTCCTCGCTGTGGATAGCCCCCTGCTCGGCCAGTCAGCATTGAGACGCTGAGGGGCGGGAGGCTGAGAGGTCTCACCAGATGTCTCAAAGGAGGGCCCTGATCACCATCAGAGGGGATCACTCTCAGATCCGGACCCACCCCTTTGGGAGGACCTCCCGCAATGCGAGCAACCCCCCCTTCCTCGCCCACACTCCACACAAACCCCTCCTTGGTAGAGGGAGGGAAGCAGGGAAAAGGGGAAAAGGAAGCAAGAGATGAGGAGAAAGAGGGAGGAAAGAGGAAAAGGGAAACCAAAAAGGATAAACCCCCAGGTCCCCAGTGATTCCAAGGGTCACAGTCCGAGGTAGGAAATCAAATTCTGCCCCTTTAAGCCAGTGTTTTCTGTGCCGAGAATTCTGCCTGCAGCAGGTGCATCAGACCCAACAGGTTCCAAACCTCTCGGAGCCTCTGACCTTGTCCAAGGGAAGTTCGTTTTCTGGCACAACCAGGGGTAGGAAAGGAGAAAACTCCACAGAGGCTCCTCCTCACGCTCACAGTCGTGAATCCTAATTCTCTCCCCGGCCTCGAGGGGAGACGTGGAAAAGGAGACGTGCAGCAGCAAAGCCGGGGGGGTCTCAGCGACTGCCCTGGCCCTGCACCTCAGCCCTGCCCGGCTGATGTTGGGGTCTCTCTGCGAGGTCACCCCCTCCCCACCACCTTTGCCAAATGGGCTGAGTTCCTGCAAAAGGCCTTGGTGATGTCACTGCCCCACCCACCCCTCCCCTCCAAGCTGATGTCCTGCCCCTGCCCAGCCTCTTTGAAGGTTGGAGTTGTTGCCCCTGGATCTAGGGTTGCCAACTTCCGCACCCAACAAAACTGAACCCCCTTGCGCTCCCCTTCGCCGAGGTCCCGGCCCGCTCACGCCATCTCCCTCCCCTCTGTCGCTCCCTCTCCCCCACGCTCCCTCACTCGCTCATTGTCACCGCACTGAGGAGGGCTGGGCAGGGTCCCTTTTGAACTGGGTGTTGTCGGGACGGACCTGGGAAGGAGGGCTGCCTGCCAAGCACCTTTGGGAGGAGGCGTCCCTCCCTGTCAGAAAATCATCTCCCTCCCTCAACTCAGTGGTGGCCTGAATTGCCCCTTCTCCCGACAGAGCCAAGGGGTTGGAAGCCTCACTCATTGCCACACTCAGTGCTTCCTACACACACAGACTCACACACACATCTTGCAAGGAAAACCTCACCAAGGAGCCACATGCACCTGTGGCTTCCCTGCACCCCTGCTCTCCAGAATCCAATCACCAGGAAAGCTTGTCGGGCCCAGACCTGGCAGGGCGTCCGGTGCTGGAGTATTGAAGCTACAGTGACGGCACTCAGAGGAAAGATGCTGATTGAGTTAAAAATTGGCCGGTAAGGTTTCCAGTCCCCTCACAGGTCATTCCCTCACTCGAGCAAAGGGGCACATCTCAATTCTCAGCTGGCTCAGTCGAGCTGCATCATTCTTCTTTCCTCTCAGTCAGGTTTGAGGCCTGTTTTGCACCTTGTCTTTGAGAAGACAGTCAGAAACTAGTCTCTGAAATAGCAAATGCGGGAGGACGTGTTATCGCTCCTGCCCCAACACAGACGGACAAAGAGAGAAATGTTCTCGCTTTGAGGGTGGGACTCCCTGCCCTTGGCCAAAGACGAGCACCTCTCCTTGACCTTGGTCGCTCCTTCAGCTTTTCTTTCAACAGGGAGCCCGAGAGCTCAGGTGCTGGAGCGCTGCGTTTGTCAGTGAAGCTCGGTGAGCTCCAATGTCACTCGGCTCTTCTACCAGCAAGTCAAAACACAGGAAGGATTTCCTCCTTTGACAATCCTGGGGTTGTCTGAGGGTCTGTCCACACTGCACACTGAGCCTGTCTCTATGTGGCCTGGGCTTGCTGACTTGTGTTGCCAAGCCGGTGTTTGAGCATCCAGACTGCAGGGGAAACTCAGGCCTCACACTGTGTCTATCCTACCGCAGTAAGTCGTCCTAAGTTACGCTGCTCCCGCTGCGTGAATAACAGAGCTGGATTTGACGTCGCTTCGGTCGACTTACTGCTGTGTCTACACTGGGCTGGGTCGACTTCCCTTCCTCCTGCCGTTCCCGGCGCAGTCCCAACGGCGACAGGAGAGCGCTCTGCTGTCAATTTAGTGGGTCTTCACTCGACCCCCACGACATCAACCCCCAGTGGATCCACCACAGGAAACAGAGCCTCCCAACCGTGCTGCCCCATCCACACGGCACGACTTAGACCCGAGTGGGAAATTCAGCTCCTGTGGGGTGTGTCACCCTCATCCGCTGAAGATGCTCCCCGAGTCTTCAGCGATTCCTGCCCTAACTGCTCTCCAGCCGGTTTGTGTCCATACGCTCCCCGCGGGGAGGCTGTGAGTGGCCTGGTTACAAGCGCTGGTTGCTCAGGCCTGGCAGGGAAGGGAAGCTCCGGGCAGCACTGACAGTCTGGAGATCCCTCTGGGGAAGCACAGGCGGTGGGTGGAACAGGCGGGGAGGCGAAGCTGTGGGGTCCTGCGGACGCCCTGAAACCAGCTCACAGACCCCCGGGGGTCACGCTGCCCTACACGCTGTTGCAGTAATGTTTGTACAAGGTGTGACGCTGAAAGAGCAGCTTGTGTCAGAGTGTGTTCAGGCCAACGGATGTGTGTGTTAGTAGAGATCAAAGCGACTGTTCAATGTGCAACTCTATTGGGTGTTTAAACCTCCTGAAAACTCGTGGAATGTTGTTTGCACTGTTTTCACTTCTCTGTGTCCTGTTACGCTGGAATAGCAAAGAGTTGCCTTGTGTAGACCCCTGTCACTAAATAACCCCTCAAAGGAGAATGAAGGTGTGTGGGATGCAAATGGAGAAAAGGTTCATTTCCAAAGAAGGGGTGGTAAGAAGCAGGATTCCTGGGCGGGGGGCAGGAGGGTGTGGTTTGCACTGTTGTTGCACAGGGTGGGAAAGGGGAACTGGGCTCTGGCTTAAAGCGGTGTCGGGCTTCGAGGGGCTGGGTTCAGAGCTAGAGGTTGGGGTTGGGGTGAGGGTTGGGCTCCAGTTTTGGTTCAGGGGTTTCGAGTTGGGGGGCAGGTTATGGGGTCAGGGTTCCAGTTGGGTTCCGGGTAGGGGGTGGGGTTGAGATTTGGGGGGAGGGTTTGGCCAGCAGCAGCATAGAAGTGCGGGTGGCAATGGGGTGCCAGCCAACAGTGGTAAGTCGGGGGTCTTTTAGGTGGTTTTAGTGTCCGTAGCACCCTAGGGAGGGGGTTGGGTCGTGTTTACGACAGGGGGCTAAAGTGTTGGGGAAGTTGAGCCATCCCACTTCACACTTTCCACACGGACACGCACAATACGCCCAACGCGCGGACGCACACACGTCACACACACACGATGACACAAAACAGCACACAACACGACACACAAAATTAACACACGACACAGACACACACACACCACGACATGGAAAGCATCACACACAAAACATCACACACACGACCCACATTTCACACACACAAACACACTCAACACAACACGACCCCCAACATGTCACACTCAACACAACACAACCCACAACATGTCACACACACACACTCAATACAACACGACCCACAACACATCACACTCACACACTCAACACGACACACATGTCTCACACTCAACATGACCCACAACACGTCTCACACACACTCAACGACACACAGCACGTTGCACATATGTCGCACACACACAACGTCGCACACACAGTTTGTTGCATGTCGCACGTATCACGTCACGCACATGTCACACTGCGCACATGCATACGCACAACATGTCATGCGCATGCACACACTACATGTCACACACACACGACGCACACAACACGACACATGACACAAAATGGCACACGACACAAAATGGCACACATGACATTGAGACACACACAACACTGAGACACACACACACGACACTGACACGTTGCACGTGGAACACGCAGAACGTCGCACACACAGCACGTCGCACGTCACGCACAACACGTCACACTTTACAGGTCACACGCACAACACGTAGCACACAGGACTTCGAGCGTTGCTCGTGCATCGCACGTCGCAGGTTGTAGACCGCATGTTGCATGTTATACACACAACACATCGCACACAGCCTGTCGCACGTTGTAGACAGCACGTCACATGTCGCACACACAACACATCGCGCGTCGCAGGCACGTTGCGCATCGTGCGTCGCACGTAAACACCACGTCAGGCGTACACTGCACGTCGCACGCGCACAACACGTCGCACGCGCGCAGAACACGACACACAACCGGTCACACACACAAAAATCACACACAACACTGACACACAACACGTCACACACTGAACAAACACTCAAGACAACACACACACAACCATGTTTCACACACACGACACCACATGCCACACAACGTCTCACACACAGAAACACGTCTCTCACACATGCCGACACACACACGCACGGCACACGACGTCTCTCACGCATGCCCACACACACACACGACACATGATGTCGCACACATGCCGACACACACACACACGCCGACACACGACGTCTCTCACACATAATGTCACACACACACACGCCGACACACACAGACCACACACACATGCCGACACACGACGTCTCTCACAGACGCCATCACAAACACACACGCCAACACACGACATCTCACACACACACCCCGACACACACAGACCACACACATGCCGACACACGACACTGACACACATGAAACCGATACACATGACACACACAACACTGACACACACAACACCAACTCACACACACGACATCTCACACATGACACCGACACACACAACACATGACGTCTCACACACACGACGTCTTACACACGACACCGACACACACGACACACGACACCGACACACACGACACATGATGTCTCACACACGCATGACACTGACACACATGACACCAACACACACCACAGACGACGACTGACACACACACACAAGACACACGACGTCTCACACACACACACACACACACGACATCTCATGCACACACACACACAGTTCTCTCACATACGCCCACACACCACACTCCCACACAACACACACCCACACACGCCCACACAACACACGCAGAACACACGCCCACACACACGACACACGCCCACACACACACGACACATGCCCACACACACAACACACGACATGACACACGCCCACACACACACCGTACATGACACGACACGCCCACACACACACACAAAACACACAACACACAACACAACACATGCCCACGCCCAAAGACACACACCACACACCATACACAACACACACCCACACCCGCCGACTCACGACGTCTCACACACAGAGAGATGGCACACACACTGACACACACGACTTCTCACACACACGACGTCTCACACGCCCACGACACCGACACTGAGACACACGATGTCTCACATACACACACACGACGTCTCACACACAGACGACACAACATACGACACATCACACGACACACAAGACGGCAGACGACACGACACCGAAATCACACACAACACCGACACACGACACACACACAAGACGGCAGAGGACACGACACCGAAATCACAACGCTCGAGATGACACCCAGCGGGTGCGAGAGCGGAGCGGGGACGGTCGGGGTGAACTCGGTCTCTGGGCGGCACATGGGGCTGGTGTGGACGGGAGGGAAGAGGGCGGCAGGGCCGAGGGCGAGATGTGGGAGAGGCAAACAGAGGAGCCTACGAGACGTTGTCGACTGAGATGGTAACTTACTTGTTTTTTTCCCCTTGTGCTGGGTTTAGTACCAAGGAAAAAGAAGTCAAGCCTCAGAGTCTACTGCCCTCATGCGACGGAAAGTGGGTGAGAGCAGCGAGCCTGTGACCGTTGGTGATGCCAGGCAAGAGCCCTCCATCTGGGAGCCGAGCAAGCGCCAGTCTCGGTGAGGTAAGTGTCTGGTTTGGTGAGGACTCTGCTCACGCCCCACCTGAGTCCGGGTAGGGAAGCCCCGTAAATTAGGGTTCGGTTTGTAAGAAAAGGTTCCTGATCAGCTGTGGTTACGAGGGAGAAAAGGTCCCATTTTCAGAGGCTGCTCATTTCTCTGGTCAGGAACGGTGTCTTCTCCGCAGCTGAAGGTTGGATCCAAGAGGATGACTCCAAGTGGTGAGTGGCTTGCCCTGCTCTCATGTTTCTCTGTCTTCTCTCATGTGTTCGCCAACTGCCTCTTTCTCTTCTCTCCTCTGCTCTCCTGGTGCATTCCCACAGGTGAGGTCTCGGGAGCCATGGAAAAGTCGGAGCAGACGAAAATCATGCAGGGCAGTAGAAAGGCTGCTGAAAGTACCTGAAGAGACAAAGGAAATGAGAAGGGGGAAGTCCAGACTAAGACAGGAGTCTAGTCTGTAAAGAGAAACAACGGGAAGTCTAAGCTACAGAAACTCTTCAAGTTGCCGAAAGACATTTAGGATGGGAAATAACTTCTTGAATCCAGTCTCTTTAAGATCTTAGGCTTAGTATGCGTGTGTATTTGTATTTGCTTAGTAATCTGCCTTCTTCTGTTTGCTATCCCTTATAATCACTGAAAATCTACCTTTTCTAGTGAAACTATTTTTTGTTTATTATTATTATTAAACTCAGTTTGTGCAACTGGTGCTCCGTGAGGAAATGCTTTGTGTGTTACTCCAAGGGGCTGCCCGGTGTCACTCTTCCTCCATGAGGGAAATGATTTGAGCATGACCTGAATTGGCCACCCACTGTCACTGTTGGTCCAGGAGGGAAATGATTTGTGCATTACACTGACTGGCCACCCGGTGTCACTGTTGCTCCTTTAGGGAAATGATTTGTGCATTACCCTGAGTGGCCACCGAGTGTCACTGTTGCTCCATGAGGGAAATGCTTTGTGCAATCCCTGGATTAGCCACCCGGTGTCACTGTTGCTCCACGAGGGAAATTGTTGGTGCATTACCCTGAGTGGTGTGAAGGAAAAGTTAGCATATGTGACTCCATTTGGGTTTGGGGCCCACCATTGTCTAAAAGCAAGCACATCGTGCACCAGGAGGAGTGTTTCTTAGATACTGCATTCCTGTGAAAATCCTCCGCCCCCCCGCCCTTGTCTCCAGCCTGTTTTATCTCCCGGTTTCTGTTCTTTGTCTGTTCCTAACTCCCTGCCTCCTGGCCTTGATGTGGGCCTCCCATCCTGATCAGAAGAGTTACTGGTGCATTGCTTTAGGACCATGCAATGTAGCTGAAGTCACGGTTTAGCGCGGGGAATGTACCTAGCCGGGATAGGTGGTAGATAAGGGAAGGGTTTTTCTATTGGCGAAGGTTTCCGATGCACGAGGGCAACGTGCTTTGCTGAAAGGTCTATAATCTTTGTATAACCTGCATGTGGGGTCCCCTCCTGATGAGCAGGGGGGCACCACGCTCGAGCGTAATAAACTTAGTCTTTTTGGGAACCCTGCCGTTGTGGACTTCGTTCGTGTGCCTCAGCCTAGACTCGACCTGTGCGTGACCAATCGGGTATCATTCGCAGCAGTTCCTGTGCGTGACCTATCGAGTATAATTCGCAGCAGCTTGTGTGCGTGACCTGTCAGGTATAATTCGTAGCAGTGGCCACCCACTGTCACTGTTGCTCTGTGAGGGAAATGGTTTGTGCATTATCTGGATTGGCCACCTGGTGTCACTGTTGCTCCGTGACGGAAGTGCTTTGTGCATTACCCTGTGTGGCCACCCAAGACAACACACACAAAACAAGACAGACGACACTGACACACACACACACACCATGACACCGACACACACACAGCGAACACGTCACACATACAGAAACACGTCTCTCACACACACACAACACAGGACACCGACACACACAAATAAAATGACACACAAAACAGCACACAACACGACACACAAAAATCACACACAACACTGACACACACACATACACACACACACACGAGACGAGGCACAAAACGGCAGACAACGTGACACAGAAATCACACACGACACCAACACACACACACACACACACGAAGACGCACATAACAGAAGACAACGTGACACAGAAATCACACACGACACCGACACCCACACACAATATGACACACAACACCTCACATGACACACAAAATGGCATACAACGTGACACACACACACAACACGATGCACAAAACATCGCACACAAAATATCACACACACACACAACACGACACACACACAGACAACATGACACACGACACCGACACACGACACACAAAAAGGCACACGACACGAGACACAAAAATCTCACACAACACATGACACCGACACACACAACATGCACACAAAACGGCACATGCACACAACACGGCATACAACATAGCACACACACACTCAACATGGACCACAACACGCACACATAAACACGTCTCACACACACAAAATGACACACAAGTCACACACACAACACGTCACACGACATATGCAACACGACACACACAACACGTCACACAGCAGAAGGTTTCATCTAGGAGGAGGATGTCCCGGAGTCCCCGGGCGATGCTCTGGGACTGCTCCCCAGGAAGCCAGGCAGGACTCTGGGGAAGTCTCCTCTCGGGGAGCAGCCTGTCTGCAGGACACACAGCTCCCCCGGCTCCACCTTCCTGGCTCTGACCTCGGAGCCTTCAGCCTCCTCTGCCCCTCCGTGTGCTTCCCACAGCCAGTCCACCCAGGCGGGGTCCTGGGGGAGCCAGAGGGTCCTGCCCCCCAACTCCGCAGTCAGACGGGACTCTCAGCCAGCCAGGAAAACAGAGGTTTATTAGACGACAGGGACATGGTCTAACACAGAGCTTGTAGGTGCAGAGAACAGGACCCCTCAGCCAGGTCCATTTTGGGAGGCAGTGAGCCAGACAACCCCGTCTGCCCTTCACTCCATGTCTCCAGCCAGCCCCCAACTGAAACTCCCCCCAGCCCCTCCTGCTCTGGGCTTTGTCCCTGTCCCCGGCCAGGAGGTCACCGGATTCCTTTGTTCTCCAACCCTTTAGCTCTCACCTTGCAGGGGGGAAGGGCCCAGGGCATCAGGTGCCAGGAAAGAGGGTGTCGGCCATTCTCTGTGTCCAGACCCCTGCACACACCTGCCCTCCAGAGCTCTGCAACGATCATACACCCTTACCCACCCCCTAGATCCTTAAGAACTGCATAGGGGAAACTGAGGCACCCCCACACGATTCAGAGGAAACATGAATTCCCGCTTCATCACAGATGACTCCAGGAGGTGAGTTGCTTGCTGTCCTACCATGTTTTTCTTTGTCTCTCCTCTAGTATGTTGGCCATCACACACACTCTGTCTCTGTCTCTGTCTCTCTCTCTCTGTCCTTGCCTTTCCCTGTGCTGTCGAGCTTCACAGGACACGGGCAGGCACGCTAGGTGTGCATCCCCTCAGGCTGTCTCGGAAGCCAAGAAGCAGTAGGAGGGGACAAAAATCATGCAGGGCAGTGGGTGCGAGAGTGGAGCGGTGACTGTCGGTGTTAACTCCGTCTCTGTTCCTCGAGTGGGGCCGATGTGGATGGGATGAAAGAGTGAGGCAGGGCTGAGGGCAAGATTTCCAGCACCAATCGAGCTTTGTGGAGTGATGGCTCATGCTTGGCTTTTGCAGCTGCTTTCGCAGAGGAATTGTCCAGGAGCCCTAGCCGGAGGAGAACATGGCAGGAGTGGACCTGAGCAGCTTGGACATCCTTCTAAGCAGACGTGAACAGTCGTCAGCTTTCTGCCTCCCGCATAACTGGCTGTGAGTAAGCGGTCAGTGCTTTCAGTTCCTCATCTGTACTCCCTGTAGTACTCTTCACAGGCCGCGGGCTTCCTTGTTGAGTACGAGGCTCTGGGATTAAGGCTGAGGAAGGGACCAGAGTCTCCTGAGCAAAGTGACGATTTTGGGTGCCGTTACAATGGATGCCTTCTACTTGCAGTTGTAAAATAGGAATGCAAGATGGGTTGAGGGCGGAGCCATGGGATACGGGAGATGTGAAATGAAGAGACTATGCAACACTGCAGACGGAGATGCTCATATTTTTTGTTTTCCCCCCCGTCTGCTGGGTTTAGTACCAAGGAAAAAGAAGTCAAGCCTCAGAGTCTACTGCCCTCATGCGACGGAAAGTGAGTGAGAGCAGCGAGCCTGTGACCGTTGGTGATGCCAGGCAAGAGCCCTCCATCTGGGAGCCGAGCAAGCGCCAGTCTTGGTGACATAAGTGTCTGGTTTGGTGAGGGCTCTCTTCACGCCCCACCTGAGTCCAGGTAGAAAAGCCCTGTAAATTAGGGTTCGGTTTGTAAGAAAAGGTTCCTGATCAGCTGTGGTTACGAGGGAGAAAACATCCCCATTTTCAGAAGCTGCTCATTTCTCTGGTCAGGAACGGTGTCTCCTCCACAGCAGAAGGTTGGATCCAAGAGGATGACTCCAGGTGGTGAGTGGCTTGCCTTGCTCTCATGTTTCTCTGTCTTCTCTTGTGTGTTCGCCAACTCTCTCTCTCTCTCTCTCCTCTCCTCTCCTGATGCCGACGATGACCAGGCCCCGGGTGCCTGGGCCCCAGTGCCCTGCCTGTGCTCCATCTCTTCCTGTATCTGCCTCGCCCCTTCTCCCAGCCCACACTGCCCACCGCTGCCTGGATGAGTTCCCCCTCTCCTCCACTGCACCCCCCTCTGTGACCCAGACAAATTAGAGGATTGGGCCAAAAGAAATCTGGTGAGGTTCAGCAAGGACAAGTGCTGAGCCCTGCACTTAGGAGAGAAGAATCCCATGCACTGCCCCAAGTATGCCATGTCCCCGCCCCTAACCGACCCTCCCGGAGCATCCTCAATTCCAATTCCATGAAACAGCTGTTCTGGGGTGGGCAGGAAGTGCTGGGAAGGAGAGTGGGGAGTTGCTCAGTGGGGCCGCAGGCGGGCGAGACGCACTGCGGGGAGGGCAGAGCTTGGCTGCCACTGGGTGCTAAGCACCCACTAATATTTCCTCCTGGGTGATCCAGGCCCGGAGCACCCATGCAGTCGGCTCCTATGATCCCCCTCCCCCAAATCAAAATGCCTAGAGATTTGGGGGAGTCTCTCAGTCTTGTTCATGTTACTAACTTTTCTGGGGGTGTGTCTCTCTGGGTGGGAGTCTGTGTGTGTTTATGCACAAGCTGATTGTGATGTCACGAATGCCAACAGCAAAGAGTGTTCGGCGTCAGCATTCTTGCCCTGCCCTCAGTCTGCCAACTGGCTTGGTTGACAACGGCTGGTGAGCCAAGGAGCTGCTGAGAGACGCGGACCATCCCTCTGTCAACAACTTCTTGAATCAGCTATTTTCACAGGTGTTTGAGGAGCAAAAGGATGAGTTTTTACAGAAGGTAATTCCCAGATTCTTTCCCTGCTCATTAGATCGCACACGACAGGTCGGTGCCTCCTTCTCCTGGGGACGGGTGGGGGCTGGTGTGGCAACAGGCAGGTCTCAGCGTTCCGTTTTGATTTGAATGTGGCCATCTCTCAGGTCTCCTCCTGCTTCAGCCTGTCAGGTTCTTTGGAGGCAGATTTAGTTGATTTTATCTTTCAGCAGACTAGTAGGGGGGAATTTCCATGGATAGAACCAAAAGGGAAGATAACAAAACTCGTGTAGAAGTTAGCTTGATATCTCCATCAATAGTATTTCCCTTGGAGTTGCCCCTAATGCACTCCTTGCCTTCAAGTTGTGAATAGAAACCCTTTGTCTCCTGTCATGACTGCCAAAGAAATGTGTATTGAGAGAATATCGATCTCAGAATTTACATGATTGAAATGCACATAAATGAGCTCAAATAATGCAGAAGAAATGAATCTTAAGATATTGAAAGTGATACAGCTCCACTCCCATCCCCTGGCTGTCATCTTGGTAGTTCTCTCAGAAAGAATCTCATGGCGATAGATCTCAAAACTCTCTACAAATTCTACTCTACCCCCTTGGGCTATAGAAAAGAGATGTGTCGATCCCCTCCCCCCACCCCCCGCAATTCCTTTCCAGGAAAGGGGTTTCAATCAACTGTCACCTACATTTGTCATGGGTCTCGCTGTGATTTCTTTGTCCTTGTTTTGGAGGCCTAACTTCTGACTGGATGTTGGAAATAATATGGGTCATTCTTCATTTCAAGCTGACTGATTCTTTCCCCCATGCTAATACATTCCAGATTTTCAAATAGTTGAGAAGAAGTCAACATATTTGCAGCTGCTAATTCATCCTTCCAGACCCTCAAACCCTCGAGATGACAATCTTTTCTTCCTTTTCCTGGCTTCTCTGGGAACAGAGCTTTCTTGGTTTTCAGCTTGGCCCGATCTGTTCCCAGAGTCCCAACATTCTGTGCACAAAGGAGTGGGGTTAAGAAGGAAGCATTTTTGCAACTAGGCCCAGGCAGTGACCAAAGAACATAGAAACTGACCTTTTGCTCTTTCTATCCCTAGCCTCTGTTTGCCAGGTGCCAGGAATGAGCAACAGGAATGGATCGCTTGATGATTCCCTGTTCATTCCTTCTGGGGCACTCAGCACTGGCTACTGTCAGAAGACAGAGTACTGGGCTAAAGGGACCTTTGGTTTGACCCAGTCTGGGCGGTCTTGTGTTGCTTATCTTCTTGGTTGCAGCAACCAGTCCTGGCTATTAGAGGAGCAGATGGCTTCAAAAGACCACTCTCGTGGATCTGGGAATCCTGGGCAAACTAATTCCCTTCCTTTCGAGAAGGACAGAAAAACCCAATTTCCTCCTTCTTTCTATTCCAGGCTTCGTTCCTTTTTCCAAAGACTCGCCTCTCGGGAGCACAGAGAGATCCATGTGCACAAAGTGCTCGTCCAACCTGCAGCCATTGAGGCGTGCTCTGGCCTCAGCCCCCAAGAACAGGCCTTGCCAGAGAAGCCCCAGGGAAGAAAATGCTCATGGACCATCCTGTCAGGCATGAAAAGACTCTGTGTCTGTTGCCAATCCCACAGCGCGATGGCAGAGAGCAGTGAGGAGAGAACAGCTTCCTCTCCAAGAAGGTGGACGCACTTGTCCCTGAAGAAGAAAGCAGCTGAGACCCAGGTGGAGGCAGAGGAGGTGAAGCTGCAGGAGATGAGAGACAAAGACGAAGTGGATCTTACAGGTGAGATGGTTCAATCCACATGGTTGGCGAGGAGCATGTGAGGAACACTCACACCAGTCACTCGACAAGCCTTCGACATCAGGGCCGTCTCATGGGACAGTGATGGGCACCTCCGGCTCTGGAATCCATTTAGACGGTGGCAGAGGTCCATGGCTGAGGTGGGGAGAGCTGAATATGTCAGGTCACCCCCCTCTGGGGATCTGGCACGGTGGGGTGGGGACTACTAACATTGTTCCAGGCTGGAAGGAGAAGAGAGAGGCTAGACGTTGGAGGAAATCATTTCTTTTCTCCTCGATTGGGTCCCTTTCCTCAGGAAAATGCTGCAGAGGTCTCAGCAGGTCACAGCTGGGAACCGTACCAGAGCTGAGTCATTCCTTCTTGGGGGGTTCAATGCAAAAGGAGGCCAGGTGCCCATCACTGACAGGAAAGGGGTGCAAGGGGAGGGGAAGTGTAGATGACACCATTGAAAAGAAACTGGCCCCGAGGGAAGAGGAAGCCTTGTGTGGTCAAAGCCCCCAGCTAGGAGTCAGGAGAGCGGAGTTCTCTGCTGAGCTCTGCCAACAACCTTCAGTCTGACCCTGGGCAATTTGCTTCAGGGCTCTGGGCCCAACTTCCATCCTCTGTAAACCAGGGGGAAGACGTGGAAAAGCAAAATTTTAAGAATGTTTCTTTCTGCTGCAGGGACGAAGAAGGAGCCGTCTGACACGAAGGGGAAGTGGGAAAAAGGAAGCCCAGAAGAGCAGGAAGAAGAGCGCACTCCCAGCCCCTCATTAACAAGCAGCTCCCATATGACGATGGTAATGATGCTGTGTGGCCATGCTCATGGAAAGCATCCCTTGCTGTGTGTAGGAATATCTCCCAGGGGCTGAAAAGAAACACTCGTCAAGGGTGATCAACTCCAGCCAGTCTTTATCTGGGTTGCTTGAACGAGGCCCGCTTTGACAAAGGGGTTTAGGCACCTAAAGAAGTCCAGAGGTGCTTTGTGGGATTGGCAGAAGTGCCTGACTCAGGTGCCCGATTCTGATGCACTTTCTATGGCACACAGGCACGGCTGAAAATCAGACCAGGCCCATCCCTGCCCTGGTCGGGGGAACCCACATATCTCCTGGCTGTGGGGTTCTGGCCCATCTCGTGGCACCAGGACCACTTTGAGACACAGAGAAAAGGAGTCTGCTCTAGAGCCTTAGCTAACAGCCTCTTGGCTTTTCGCTCCTGTGGTCGAGGCTCCTGCACTAAGCTCCAGAGGTCCCAGGTTTCCTCCTGCCTGCCAACATCTGGGCTCTGTCCGAGTTACAAAAGCCTCTAGACACCTTTGTAACTCTTCCTCTTCGGGACAGAGCACCCTGCAGCGCATACAAAAGGTTGCAATTCTGGGAGCTTCTGACCCGCCGGGGGTCTGGAGTATGGAGGCGAGTGTGCCACTTCGCTGTGCTCTACCGCATCCTAGGATATCAGGGTTGGAAGGGACCTCAAGAGGTCATCTAGTCCACCCCCTTGCTCAAAGCAGGACCAAACCCCAATTTTTACCCTAGATCTCAAAATGGTCCCCTCAAGGATTGAACTCACAACCCTGGGTTTAGCGAATGCTCAAACCACTGAGCTACCCCTCAGCTGTTGGCAACCAGGACAGACGGTGCTAATCCAGCGCCATGCAGGCCAGCTGCAGGAATCCCCAGGGGGTGCCCTGAGACACCAGGGCAAAGGCCTCCAGCACCCCAGGCCCTGGGTTGAGGTGACCCTGGAACCAGGCCCCCTGGAGTAACATTGTGCCCAGTGAGTTCTCACCCCCAGAGCTCTGGCCCCAGAGGCCCACGCTTTGGGCTTCTCCTCAGCCAGGCAAACTTGCTTCTTCAGTCTCAGTTACTTTCTGTCCTGACGGCGATTCCTGCCTGTTTTCTGGCAGCCCCACAGGCTGCGAGGTGGGGAAGGAAGAGGGCGTTTCCGTTTGGGCCCTATTCTCAGTCCCTTCCTCGCAGACACTGTGGGCTGCCAGAGTTGCTGAGCCAATCTCCTCAGGCGCTCGGGGTGGGATGGGACATGGGGCAGGTTCTCCAGTGACCCCTCGGTGACACTCAAGGAGCAACTCGAATGGGCTTTGCAGGACATTGAGGCTTTCTCAGCAAAAGCGGGGTTTCCTGCGAGGAGGGGCTAGCGAGGGAGGAAACGGGGTGGCCCTTGGGGTCCCAGCAGTGCCCGAGAGGCTCCCGTCTCTTCTCAGGAGAGGGGGCCAGAGAGGGGACAAAAGGCTGAGGAAACCTTAGCACCTGGGGAGGCTTTTGAAGAAAAGGGCTCAGCCGGAGTCTCCACGCTCCCTCGGCACTGCCAGCCTCCCCCGGGGACAGACTGTTCCAGGGCAGCTGCCCGAGGGAAATACTCAATCCCAACAGGCTTTGTCCCTGTTCTTTGCAGGGACACCCCAGGGAGCACCCTTCCTCAGCCCCGCTCCATGCCCTGCTGATGGCAGCCGTGAAGGGTCTGACAACACCCACCCTGCAGAGATTTAGAGCCGCAGAGGAAGAGCTGAGGGCCATCGTATCTCTCCACGGAGACAAGATGGAGAGAGTAAGAGACTCCCGCAATGGGGCAGGGGGATGCTGCGCAGAGAGGGGGATGGGAGAAGTTCCTCTCCTTGGAAACCATTCCTGGGACACTGGCATGGGATTGGAAGGTTGGCTCATCCCCTTGCCATTCATCGCTTGGCCACGGGGATAGGTGACATTCAAGCCCTTCTCCAAAGACCGCCTGCCCGTGGCGCGGAAGTGCAGACTTATTCCCTTCCTGGGCTTTGGCTTTCCTGGAAACTCTGAGACTAATCAATGAACAGAATCCTCAGCCTGAACTTCCTCCCCAACTTGCCTGTTCCTCGGGTTTCCTGCAGGTCATCCCTGTCTCTGCCCGAGTTCCTTCTTTCCAACAGGTCTCAGCGGGAAGTTAACAAATGGCCCCTCAATCAGCAGATTGATTTGTGCAGGGCTCTAACTCCTGCTAGCAGAACAGGTCAACAGAATCCAGCCACCCGCCTTGTAGCTCCTGCTCCTTGTTCGAGAGAGGAAAGAGCAATGACCAGTTCCTCACGGAAGAGTCCTAGGGGGTGGCTTGTCCCTTTAGGGTCTGTCTCCCTGTGTTGCAAACTCTGCAGCAGGAGCCTGAAAGCCTGGCCTGATGGACTTGGGCTCCCAGGGCTGGCACTGAGGGGCCAAAACAGCAATGTAGACTCTTCTGGGCTGGGGCTGGAACTTGATCTCTGAAGCCTGGGGAGGAGGGTGGCTTCAGAGCCTGGGCTCCAGCCCAAGTCACCTTGTCTACACTGCTCTTCTACGTGCCATAGCATGAACCCGAGGTTAGAGACCCGGCTTCAAGATTTGTCGCGGAAGATTTTAAAATCCCACAGTATGGAGGTTCTCCTTAGGGCTGGGGCCGGGAGCTGGCTAGCCCCACCCAACTAGCCCTGCCTCCCATCTCTGCCATGGGCTCTGGGATACATCGGTAGAACCAGCTGGGTCTGGAGCCGTGCTTCTCAACCTGTGGCCCACTCAGCACAGAGCTGCGCCCCTTTGGGATATCCTCAGGGACAAACAGGTCGGATTGGATGTGCCCCACCATGGAACCTAGGTTGAGAACCACTGGTCTGGAGGAACGGATTGTGCAAGAAAGAGCTAAAAGGAAGTTGCAGAGATGGAGGAAAGGCTCCTGGAGGGAAGCCCTTGAGAGCAGGGCTGAGAGCCATTTGCTACGGCAGGGAAGGCCCTGGGACATCAGGGGAGTTAGGACTGTGCCCACTCTAAGGTTTTGTGCGTGTTTTTGAGCTTGAAGGTGCTAACCCAGACCTCAGGAAGACTGGGGTTCCTGGACTTGTCAAAGCCTCTTAGGGAGCAGCCAAGATGGGCAACCGAGGTCAGAGGAGGCTTGCAGGGCTGCCAGGAGGGCTTCCCTGGGAGGAGGCCACTCACTGATAAATCCATCCCTCAACTTTCTGGCATTCTTCCAGGTTGGAGACGTCGTGGGAGGGATCTTAATCTGGCTCGACAACAGCTGTGATCCCAGAGCCAGAAGAGCAGTGCTCAGGGCCATGGCCTTGCTGGCTCGCTCCCACCCCCAGGACGTGGTTCTAACCTGTGTGGCTCACATGCTCTCATCGCACAGGTAGGGAGCTGCTTTGTTATCTCCTCAGTCCAGTAGTTCTCTTCCTGCTCCTACTGACAGGCCACAGGCCGGGAGGGGTCCGTGGGGCTCACACACTTGGAGGGAGTTTCCTGCTGTGCAGAGAGCTGTCCACGCTTACTAAGAGGAGATGGCCAGACCCAGCCACTGAGGAGCCAACCCCTCCTCCTACGCTCCCCGGGATGGAGACATGCCACTTTTCTGGAGAATTCCAGCATTGTCCTGATTTCTATGGGTCACCCCACTTCCTCTCAGATCCAGTACAGGGCCAATCAATGATTTGGGGGCTCACTCAACATCCCTGGCTCATGAGGTCTGGCTGTTCCTTACTGCAGGAGAGAAGGCAGAGACGGAAAAGGCCCACGAGGCCCATCTGTCTATCCCCTGGAGACCAGTGCAGGATTCTTATCTGTCGTCAGACCCCCCAGTTATTCCATGGCTGAGGAATTGGTGACAAAATGCACTCAAACTTATGGAGCTGTGGGGCAGAGGTCAATCTCTTAAGACAGACACTTCCAGCCCTTATTGATGCAAAAGAAAAGAAAAGAAAATCAACAAAAAAATCATCCCCACATGACCAGAGCCTAAATGCAGTGCAGCGAGCAGACAGCCAGCATTAATAGCTCTGAGAGGGGGGAGTGCCTCTTTCCACCTCAATAGATTGTTAACTTTCAGTCCTGCTAGTTATTGCTGGTCACTTTGAAGAGTCAGCCAGCTGAGGGGTTTGTAACACAACCCCCATGTGCCTTGGGGCCATGAAACCCAGCTGAACCCTAGCCAGAGGTCAAAAGTCCAGCTTTCCTTGGCATCTTCTGCAATGCAGTTCTGCACTGACCTGAGCGAAATTTGTGTCACACTGCAGAGCAAATTGAAGAGCAGCAGGAAAGAAATGGAACTTCTTACCCAATTCAGTTATCAGAGGAATAGAGTGTTGGTTTTAAGATTTCTTTGAGTGTTTGATTTGTAAACCTTTCTGAATTTCAGAATCAGGTCTGAATTTCTTGGAACAGCCACAGTGCTTTCCAGGGGCTGTGCTCAGAAGTCACAGAAACTCGGCAGCATTGGCACAGAAGTTCAGTCAAGCCTCCTGAAGACCTTGCTTCCAGGCCATTTGCTCTTGAGTTGTCCAACCTAGTTCTCAATGTCCTAGGGCTTGACCACCACCTCCGACCTTCCTCACCAAACTTGGAAGTCAAATGACTGGAAGTCTTTTGGATCCATCTGCAGTCTTCCTCTGCAGATGCCTGCGGGGACCAGCAGGACTTAGATCCGCAAGAATGGAGGAGGGGGATTTCAGTCCTACTTTCCTTCCATCTCTGTCACACTGGGCTTTACAATCTCCTCTTCCAAGCTCTTGAATCTTCTCAGATCAGGGCATGTGCTGACTCACTCTCTGACCCTGTCCACCACACTGCAGTAGAATTGAGCTGCTAAGAGACACTTGGCCAAACGCTGGGTCTCCGTTAGACCCCCAAACAGCCAGAGTAACTCCAGTGATGTCAGGCAAGTTTCTCGGGACTGACCCAAGTGTAACAGAGCAGAATTTTACACAGTCTGCGGGTCACAGTTTGGTGGTCATTCTGTGGTCACTGTCTTGGAAAGAGTGGGTTAGCTTTAGAAACAAGAACCCATGAGGGGAAAGGAATAAATAGAACTTTCTCTGAAGGGACTTGCCCTGCCTTAGCCTCCCTGCACCAGTGGCTGTCTCCTCCGGTATTCCAAGCCTCTCCCTGGGGAGGGCAAGAGATGGCCAAGCAGGAAAGCTCTGACGTGTGTTTCTGAATTTGCAGATGTGCCACTGAGTTGTGGAAGGCCATGGGTGAAGAACCACAGCTCACCAGGGAGGTGCTGCAGCAGCTGCTGGACAAGCTCCAGCAGAGACGCCGGGAGGAGAAGAGAAGCCATGTGTCTCTGGCTGTAAGTGAGATTTGACATGTCACCTTGCGAACCCGCCAGAGGCACAGGGAATATGGTGCATCTGTGTGTGTGTGCGAGTTTCACCTCTTCTTAGCTTCAGGCCATGGCTCCACCACACATTGAAGCCGACCTAACTTAAATGGGCAGACAGCGATTCCATCCCTGGTGTGTGTCCGCACTTTGCTGCTTGTGTCGGCAGTGCACGTCCTCACCAGAAGGGCTTGTCTTGATTGTAGGGTCAGGGTGGGGCATTGTGGGAAGGCTCCTGAAAGCCAGTTGACGAAAACGACGCGGTGTCTGCACTGACGCTGCATCGACCTAACTGCATCGGCCTGGACTCTCTGCCACTTGTGGAGGTGGAGTTACGAATTTGGCACCAAGGGGCAGTTCTGACGACGGGAAGGAAATTCCATCCTTAGGGGGATGCAGAGTGAGCGGCCTTGCGTTGACCTAACTCTGGAGTGTAGACCAGGCCTTAATGTGTCCTTGCCACTTCCAATCAAACCAAAGAGGTGTCAGTAAAGTTTCCCCCAGGTCAAAGTTACACATCTGAAGTGGTTTATCTGCTGGTACCCTGGCTCAGTTGTCTTCTGCTCCAGATGGCCCTTTAGTGAGCAGGTGCAGTTCAGGTGTCTCTTGGAAGTCTCCAGCTTTCTGGCTCTGTAAACTGTGGCTAGAAATCTTCCCAACATGGCATCCTGAAAAGTCCAGTACTTTTGACTGGGCCAGAAACACTGGGCCTAGGAGAACGGATCTCCTCAGGATGGTTTCAGCCCTTCCAGTCATGGCTGGAAAGCCAAAGCACAGGCTCTGCACCAGAAAAAGAAATCATGGGGAATAACCTCATCCAGACTCTTCTCATCTTTCCATCCTGCTTCCGTTCCAGGAATGGGGGAAGGTTCAGAAGCCTCCAAATGTCCCCACCCCTCTCAGAAGCCAATACTGTTTTGTAATACGCTGGAGAGGAAAGGAGACATGACAAAAGGACAATAGCGAATGGCAATGGGGGCAGGTGGCAGATTGGGAGAGCTGAGTGAAATTCTTTCCCCCCTCCAGGCAATGAAGACCATTTATGAGCTCCTTTTCCTATGGGGATACCGAGAAGCCATCCTGCAAATGTATCCCCAGCTGCTCATTCTCTGCGTCAGGCAAGTGCAGTACGTGCTGGATCTTCACTTGCCCGGGACCTACATGGCCAGGCAGACATCCAGCCCCGAGGAGGGATCCAGCTGCCTCAGCCCCCTAAGGTAATGACTGAAAGGAAAAGGAAGAACAGATTTGTTCGGCTAAACACATGGGGGCTGTTCATGGCCATCAGTTGTTCGGGTGCTGTCATTAGCCCAGGCTCAGTTGGGAGCAGGTCTCTCTTGAGGGAAAAGGGTTGAGAGCCGTGCATTCTTGTGAGTCACACTCGCTCATCTGACGCCGTCCACAGGCCAGCTGCTTTCCCTACACACTCAGGCAGCAGCCATGTTTGTGCATCCATCCACGTCTGCCACCCGCCAAAGGGTCAGTGCTTTCCTCAGTGCCTGCTGAGCAAACCCGTGGGCCTCTCTCCCCGAACGCGGACAGAGCCACACTGGCAGCACATGGGGACAGGCACCGCAGGGCGTCAGCCTCACAGGCAGACAGGAGGAAGAAGGACCAGTTCATCTGGTTCTGTGGGCACAGTTAGGGGCTTCCATCTGCACGGGAAAGAGAGAGCGCCAGAAGACACCTCAGGTGGCGTAAACTGATCGAGCTTTGCTCGATTCCACCAACAAAGGATCTGGACCCACATGCCCGCTTGAGTCCTGTTACCTGTCACAGTAAAGAATCATAGAATCATAGAATCATAGAATATCAGGGTTGGAAGGGACCTCAGGAGGTCATCTAGTCCAATCCCCTGCTCAAAGCAGGACCAATCCCCAATTAAATCATCCCAGCCAGGGCTTTGTCAAGCCTGACCTTAAAAACTTCTAAGGAAGGAGATTCTACCACCTCCCTAGGTAACGCATTCCAGTGTTTCACCACCCTCCTAGTGAAAAAGTTTTTCCTAATATCCAACCTAAACCTCCCCCACTGCAACTTGAGACCATTACTCCTTGTCCTGTCATCTTCAAATATTCAACCATCGTGAGTGATGACACCAACCATCTGAAGAAGCTACAGGGTCCCTAACTGGTTCCAAACTCAGTGAAACTGCAGTGTAGACAGGGTATCACACTGGATTGATCCTTGGGGAGGCTAGCTACTGCTGAGCATGCTGGGTGTCTCAGGACTTGTGCAGATTTGCCATGCTTGGGGCTGATCTCATTGCTTGACACTCTTTTTTGTTTGTTTGTTTGTTTGTTTGTTTTTGTCTTTAGCACCTCAGTGGAGGCTGTGAAGACGCTTTTCTCCATGCCCGGCTACTGGAAGGAATTTGCCAGCATCCAGTTTCATCGGGGTTGGGACATGATAGCCTCCCGATATCACTACTCGCAGGGGGTTGGCCTGATTGCAAGGTAGGAGCTCAAAGTTTCCTCTTTTTTGGGTCTCTCTTGGGAATGGGATTTCCGTGTGAAATATTCCTCAGTTCTAGGCTGCCAGCTCAGCCCAGCAACTTGAGCTGAACGCTCTCTCCCCCTTGAGAATCAAAAGGGACTTTCTGTTCCATGTTCCAGAGCCATGATCGAGTTTGAGAACCCTCAGCTCCCTGCAGTTTTCAGAGAGGCAATCACCATCGTCCAGAGTGGGAAGGAGGAGGAGCAGAGAACTATCGCCCTGGCTTTCTGCACTGAGGTGAGATTCATGAGTTGACAGGCAGAAGTGGGCTTTCTGGAGAGCAGCTCAGGACAGTAAGCTCTAGGCTACATTGTCAGCAGCTTAGCAGCCCTACCGCCAGCTAGCTCCTCTCCGCACACGGATGGTTGCGGAGCATGGCAAAGAGAGGGAGGGAGAGACAGGGTGAGATTGCTCCTGGCTGGATGTGCCTAGATGGGGTTATGGGACAAGAAGCCATGTTTCTCCAGTGCCCCAAGGCCATGCTTCTCTCCTCACCTTTTCCTGGGGTTCTGCTTTTCTTCTGCTCCACGGCTCTCTCCATGGCACTCAATGAGGTCTGGAGATTCCCCTTTCCCTGGGGGCTTATTTGTGACTTGTGCATTAGTCTAAATTTGGGGAAGGAACCAACTGAAACAGCAGCAATTGGCTCCCTACTCACCAGAGACTTTGCATAGGAGGAAGTGGCCCTTTGGGAAAGACGACTGTCCAGGGAACAGACCCCACAATAAGACCTCAACCTGATCCTCAACCTGATCTTCATTTGGCTCTTGCCAGTTTCTCCAGAGTCCTTCCATTGACACCATCCTGACAAGATCAGTCCTTCAGGCACAGCTCATGGACTGGACCAAAGATGCAAATTCCATCATACGGAGGCTCAGTCTGCGAGGCCTTGGCAGTATTGTGTTCCAGCCAGAAAAGGTGAGAGCCGGGGATTGCCCAGGGGACCCAGGAAGCCAATGTCCATCAAATAGCTCAGAAATGAGAGGGAGAGCCACACACAAGCCTTGTTGTTTAAAAGACAGCCCTCAAATGGTGGAGGTGCTTTCGGAGCAAATCAAGGCATGCCGTGCTCCCTGCTCCCGTGAGCTGAGCCCTGATTGCAGATGGGATGCAATGGGGGAGGCGGGGTGAGCAAAGACAAAGGTGACAGTGAGCAACTGGCACAGAGTGACAGGAGAATGACTTTCTGCCCCGTTGGGGGGCTGTGCCCTCTGTGGTTTCTCGTCGGTGGCAGTGGTCCAGCATGTGCTCCAGGCTGTCACCTGGGAAAGTAATGAGCTGCCTTCTTCATTCCGGCAGGTGCAATTCTTACGGGCCCAGCTGCCAGCAATCCTGGCCGTCTTTTGTGACAGGGATGGAGGGCGTGTCCTGGAGGCCATGCATAAAGCTGCAGACATCATCCACCTCCTCAACAGGGAGGGGCTTGGCTCCATCTCCCAGGATATTGCAGTCAGCCTTCGCCCCTTCATTGATGATGTAAGGCTTGGAACCCCCTCAAAGAAGCCCACTCCCCCCCTCCACCTGTCTCTGATGCCCTTGTCTCTCTCTCCCCATCCCCTTCCTCCCGCCCCTCAGGCCTGCCATGGAGCCTCCAAGGACTGCCCCCGCCATGGGTGGGGAATCTCCTGCTGAGCCACCTCCCTGTCAGAGCTCTTCTCTCCAAAGCTCAAGCTCAGTGCCATGCTCCCAGCCCCTGCTGCAGCCTGGCCTGGGGGAGAGGGGGCCTGGCCCTGGGCAGATGTCTGGAGAACACAGGCTCCCAAAGAGGTAGAGATTCTCAGCAGGAAAGAGGTGGGTCGGGAATGGCCCGGCTCTCAGGGGCACCCAAGAGCAAAAGAAATGCTGTCTTTTGGAGCAGCCAGTCCCTGCCAGGCTCCAGCAGCTGCTTCTCCCCTTCCCCACACCAGTCTCCAGCAGCCTTCCTGCCCTCTCCCCTCATCTTCTCGGGTTCTAGGATCCTGTGCTCTCCAGACAGAAACTGCCTCTGGGACACCCTGGGCTGCACTGTCCCGCACAGGGTCTCAGGCCCTGCACAAGATGTCTATGGCGCTGGCCTGGTGGCCTCCCTGCTCCCGCCAGCCAAGGTAGTTCACACAGGGGGAACCGGAGCAGCGTGCGCATTACCACTCAGTGGCGTTATGCTCTGATGCTGCCTGGCTGTAACCGGGGGTCCCCACCCCCTGTGTGTCATTGCCAGGGGAGGGCAGTGTGCGCTCAGCTGCCATTGTACTGCTTGGCAAGGTGGTGAGCAGGGTGCAGGACCCCGACAAACCCTTGGTGCAGCAGGAAATCATCCACTGCTTGCTCCCCCTGCTGCTGCATCTTGAAGACCAGGATGAGAGTGTGAAACTGGTAAGTGCCACGGTCATTATTGCCTTAAGAGCAAAGAGCCAGTATCCCCTGGGGCCCCCACTCCATTCATCGCCAGAGCCCCTTGCCCAAGGGGAGTCTTCTCCTCCCTGCTTCACTCCATGCTGGAGCTAAGTGCCTCATCCATCCTCACAGCACACAGCACAATTGGGAAGAAAAGCCTTCTTCTGGGAAAGAGGAGGGGCATAGCGTAGCGGGGCCGGGAGGACTGCTGCTGGCCCCGGCATGGCCCAGGGCCTGCGTCCCCCTGAAGTGCGGGGCCCCCCAAAGCACGGGGCCCTGGGCAACCGCCCCAAACCATCCAAAGGACAGGACAGCTCTGGCTCTCTCCAGCCAACTCTCCCTTTCCTCTCCTCAGCACACTCCTGTGGAGAACAAATTACAGGAATCTCCACTGGCAGGAAAAGCAGGAGAACAAGGGACGGGGAAGGTTCCATGTCCCCCAGACTATCCCTCTCTCAGGGAGAACCCTCTTGGTCTCCTCTTCTCTTGCAGTCATGTAAACTGACGCTCTTCCGCTGCGCAGTCTTCCTCAGGTGGGCTCATTTGAAGACGCTCTTCCGCAGCATGGCCTGGGATGGCTCCTCACAGCTCTTGAAGTGTGTCTGGATCTGCTTGGTAGGTGAATTCCTTGTGCCTTGAGAGTGCTGAATGGGGACTTGAGGAAGACCTTTCTAACCCCACACCCTGAGTACCCATCCGCTTCGGTCGGGCTGCAGGACTCCGTTCCAGGCTCTCTGCTGGCTCACTTCGGCAGGAGTTACAATCCGTTCACATTGTTGACAGTTTTCTCCACAATTCTCTGACCTTCAAACTTTTGTCTTTTCAAATGAAAGCTGAGGTTCTGGAGAACACAATAGGAACTTCAGAGGGGTGCTGCTCTGGTGTATGGGTTCATATTGGCGGTTGCCATGGCCTGGCTATATGCTTTGGCTTTTCTGGACTATTCACTGTGGAAAGAACATGTCATTTCTATATTGTGCATTTCTTCCTTCTTTCTTCCTAGATGCAGAACAACGAGAGTCACATCCCCAAATTCCTGTTCCAAGCCTTACAGTACCTGGAAAGCTCACAGACAACAATAAGACATTCAGCAGCCCGATTCATTGGTAAGCAGAGCAAATTCACTTGATCTTTTCTCAATGCTTCCTTCAGAGCCCTTTTCTGGACGGCTGCTCTGTTCCCTCCAACAGCACCAGAATCCTAAAATGGGGTGTGTGTGTATGTGTGAATTAACATGTATTCCAAGATGAAGGGAGCAACTTAGCTGAATCAACTGCACCAACTTCCCCCACCCACAACAACTCTTTGGCTGTGCCTAGGGGAAACCAGCAGGATGTGAATTCAATCTCCTGTGGAAATCAGCCTCTCAGTAACTTCTGGGCATCTGATGCTTTCTCGAACGTGCTTTGTGAACAGATGTAAGGAATGTCTGGAATTTCCCAAGCGTGTCTTGGGGGAATGGCTGCGTCATTAGCAGTTTTCAGCGAAGGATCTGAAAAGCCATGAGACCCATTGTATTCATACTATGTCTAGGAAATACTATCCACCATTACTGCGATTTGTTGTCTGAAACAGTGAATGAAGATGGCATCTCCCGCCTGTATGAAGGTAAGGAAATACCTCTGTGTGTTTGGGCCTCTGTGGGAAGCACAGGGGTGCAGCACAGGGCCTGAACACAGCTTTGCATGTGTCCCTCTCAGTCTAAGGACAGCGCTGAAGGAAGAAGGGTGGTCACGCGAGCTTTCATCAAGGTCCCACAATCTGTGCACGGGAGCAGGGGAATTCCATCCCTAGCTCCTAGTGTAGACGTAGCCTTAGAGCTGTGTGGGGAGACTGTCTTCATCAAGGTCAGAAAGTCTCTAAAGGAAGGCCTGACCGAATTGAAAAGGGCTCTTGTTATTCAGGATGATGATGATGATGACGATTCCCCTCTGTAGGGAAAGATTCATCACCTGCCCTCCCTGGAATGGAGTGATTGCAGGCCAGGGACCTTCACTCCGAGATTGGTTATCAGCTCCTAGGAAATCCCATGAGGGCACATGGGTAACACTTTTCCCTGTGAGCTCTTCAGGAATGAAGGCACAGGGCCACAAAGGATTTCAGGAGACGTTAGGAGCCGAAATCCCTTTGTGGATCTCGGCCTAAATGTTGGATGGTTTAACGTGCCTGCCGCTGTCACTTGCCTGTTCCATCCAAAGAACAAGTGCCCCCAACCGTCTGTGTGTACGGGTGTGTGGAGGAGTGTCTGCCAGCAGAGGGGGAAGTTAGGCAAGAATGGGGTCTCCTCTCTGTCCAGGGCTATTTTGGGAGGAGCCGAGTTGTTGTTCTTGTGCCCTTAGAATCTTGGGGAGCGAATAGCAGGGGGCAATGGCCATCGGAAGGGGAGGTTTCCTAGGGGCCAGTCACATCAGCACCATGGGGTTTTCAACCCATTTCCTCTTGGTTTCAGCTTTTCACGAAGTGCCTTTGAAATCGGACAGGACTACGTGGTACATACTCAATAGATATTATAAATATTTGCAGCAGCTTGAAAATCTCGTGTTGGGTTCTGCATTCGACTAGGGAACCGGGACCGACACCGAAGAGCTCTTTGTCCTGCTCTGGTAAATACAAAAGACGCTTCTCAACTTTTTGGTGTCCCTAGACTCTGTTTGCCAGAAGCTGGGAATGGGGGACAGGGGACTGATCACTAGATGATTGCCTGTCCCTTCATTCCCTCTGGCATTGGCCACTGTCGGAAGACAGGATACTGGGCTAGATGGACCTTTGCTGTGGCCTTTCTTATGTCCTTATGTTTGGAACCGGGGCTGAACAATGAGGTGGATATCAGCAGATGACCCAAAATGATGTCGATTAGTCAGGCCTAGAGAAGACTTGGAAGAAGTTCAAAGGGATCGAAGAAAGCCATGTCACTGGGCAGCACCATGGCAGATAAAAACCAGCGCTGACCAAGGCAGGACCATACACAGAAAAGCAGTGAGGTGAAAGACTCCTCCATATCGTTGGTGTCAGAAGCCAAAGCACGGCTGGTTGGGCCCAGTGGTTGGAGCAGTGGCGCTGAGGCCTCCTGTTCAGAGTGGTGGAGGCCGAGCCGAGGGGAGCCAAGGGTTGGAGCCGGAGTCAGGAGTCAAGAGCAGGATTGGAACAGGCTGGGGAATAGGGCAAGGGCCGGATTAACGATCCCCGGCCAATGGGAGCTGCGGGGGAGCTTAGCCTACAGGCAAGATCAGCTCCCGGGACAGAGGTTCCCGGTGTGGTGCTCGTCACGCTGACGTGGCTGGCGGGGGGAAAGGAACGGCAGTGTGCGGAGCCGCCTCGCCCCCACCCCAGCCAGGCAGGGGTTTAGTGGCTGCAGCCTGGGCCCCCCTTAGCCCTACTCCTTTCCTGAGTGCACCATTGCCCCACTTCTGCCCCATTCCCACACACTGGTACAGGGCAGAACCCTGGAGCTGATCTCTGAAATCTCTCTCACTAGGAGGAAGTCACTGCAAAGGCAGGACAACCCCACCTTTGGGCACCATGGAGGACATCTCATCCCACTGCACAGAGCCCTATATTCACACAGCTTCTCGCATGTGATTCCCTCACTCATCAGAGCCAGGCGGAGAGAGGAGAAATTCTCCCCGACTCCCTTTTACCATTGCCAGCCCACAGGGGAGCGGAGGTTGCGGGGGGTTGGGTGCTCTCTTTAAGAAATGCCAGCTCTCAGGGAAGTTGCCAATGAGCATCAGCAAAGTGGGGTGGGGTTGTGCCGTGGAAAACTACCCTGCTTGAAGGTTTTGTTCTTCTCATTTGGGTTCCTGCCCTTTCTCCCTCTTCCAGACATCGAGAGGCCAACAGCAGCCAATTGAGCCCACCACTGATCCCATCTCTTGTGAGACGGCAAAGCAGCTTTGCATGGGAAGGAGGAGACAGAAGAGGCCGAGCAGCATGTGCCGGGCTGAACCAGCCACACAGAACCCCATAGTCTAAGCGGAGAAAGCCAAGCCCCTCCCCAGCCCTGCCGGACATGCTCCAACTGGAGCACCAGAGTGTAAGGGAGCAGCTCAGCTCACGCTAGGCAGACCGCTGAAAATGGAGGATGCACACTGTAGGCTCCAGTCCAGAAACAGCTCAAGCCCCTGACTGCAGAGCTCTGAGGCGCCGAGACCCAGCCGCATCCCCGGGGGCCTGCAGACATGCAAGGGAGATCGGAGACTCTGGGAGTTTCCCACGCCGGGAATCCAGAGACCCCCAGCCCATGGCCTAGAGACATCTCCTAGGAAGTAACCTGGGTGAACTAGCCATTGTCATCCCCAGGCTGGATCCCCACTGACTCAATGGCAAACACATTGGCCACGGACGAGGCCCTGGGCGAGGAGCCGGTGGAGTAACGAGGGCCTGGGTCCACCTGCCCTGGCTGCCCTCCATCCTTTGGTGGCTGCCCACGTCCCCATTAACCCACTAGACTGCACAGCCCCAAGAGGAGGGGCAACCATCTTGCCTCTGAACTCTCAGCCAAACAGCCCTGCACTGAAGGGCAGCTATACTGACTCCGGCCGTTGGGCCACACAGCATTGAGGGAGAAAGTAACCATATTGTCCGTTGCCATCAGGCCACACGGGCGTAAGAGACAGGATAGAAATATGGACTCTGAGCGTTGAGCCACACAGCCCCGACGGAGAGGGCAGCCGCACGGACCCTGGTCGCTGGGCTACGCAGCCCCGACGGAGAGGACGGCCACACGGACTCTGGTCGCTGGGCCACGCAGCCCCGACGGAGAGGACGGCCGCACGGACTCTGTTCGCTGGGCCACGCAGCCCCGACGGAGAGGACGGCCGCACGGACTCTGGTCGCTGGGCCACGCAGCCCCGACGGAGAGGGCGGCCGCACGGACTCTGGTCGCTGGGCCACGCAGCCCCGACGGAGAGGGCGGCCGCACGGACTCTGGTCGCTGGGCCACGCAGCCCCAACGGAGAGGGCGGCCGCACGGACACTTGCCACTGGGCCACACAGCCCCGACGGAGAGGACGGCCGCACGGACTCTGGTCGGTGGGCCACGCAGCCCCGACGGAGAGAGCAGCCGCACGGACTCTGGTCGCTGGGCCACGCAGCCCCGACGGAGAGGGCGGCCGCACGGACTCTGGTCGCTGGGCCACGCAGCCCCAACGGAGAGGGCGGCCGCACGGACACTTGCCACTGGGCCACACAGCCCCGACGGAGAGGACGGCCGCACGGACTCTGGTCGGTGGGCCACGCAGCCCCGACGGAGAGGACGGCCGCACGGACTCTGGTCGCTGGGCCACGCAGCCCCGACGGAGAGGGTGGCCGCACGGACTCTGGTCTCTGGGCCACGGAGCCCTGGACAGAGAGGGCAGCCGCACGGACTCTGGTCGCTGGGCCACACAGCCCCAACGGAGAGGACGGCCACACGGACTGTGGTCGCTGGGCCACACAGCCCTGGACAGAGAGGACAGCCGCACGGACTCTGGTCGCTGGGCTACACAGCCCCGACGGAGAGGGCAGCCGCACGGACTCCGGTCACTGGGCCACACAGCCCCGACGGAGAGGGCAGCCGCACGGACTCCGGTCGCTGAGCCACACAGCCCCAACGGAGAGGACGGCCACACGGACTCTGGTCGCTGGGCCACACAGCCCCGATGGAGAGGGCGGCCGCACGGACTCTGGTCGCTGGGCCACACTGCCCCGACAGAGAGGGCGGCCGCATGGACTCTGGTCTCTGGGCCACGCAGCCCTGGACAGAGAGGGCAGCCGCACGGACTCTGGTCGCTGGGCCACACAGCCCCGACGGAGAGGACGGCCGCACTGACTCTGGGCGTTGGGACACACAACACTGTGTGGGAGGGCAGCCATTTTGACACTGGCCATTTGGCCAAACTACCCTGAGGCTTAGGGAAGTTATTTGATGTCAACCATGGGACCTCGCCCCTTCACTCCTCAGACATCGCTCATCTGTCACTATGAGACCGACCCATGACATAAGACTTTTGGGGTCAAGATGCAAACAGGAGTAGAAGCAAGGAGTGCCATGTGACCCCTCTAAGAGATCCTCCCACTCCTTTACCAATCTGGGGGAGTTTTATCTCCATCCACCTGCCTCAGGAATGGATTTGAGCAATTGGGAAATGTTCTGGGGCAGAGTGACCCATCCGGAAGTGGGTCACGTGACCCTCCGAGAGCTCCTCCCACTTGGGGTGGGCCTCAGCCCCTTAGGACCAACCAGAGAGGGGATTTCACCAAACAGGGTAAGTGCCATGGTGGGGTGACCTGCCCGCAAGAGGGGTCCACCACCCCTCCATGAAATCCCAGCACCCTCCTCTGCTAATCAGTCAGGGTTTCGCACACACGCTTTAGGCCATCCCAGAAGGGAAACGTAATGATCAGAATAGGCAGTGCCCGAAGGTCTAGGCCAGAAGCCGCCGATCTCTGGAGCTCCATGTTTGCGTGGCTGGCAGCATTGTCCTGGAAGTCGCAACACAACACTGCGGGGAAGAGCCCGTCTCGTTCCAAGGATGTCTTTTGAAGAAACCGTGGCCTAGACCTTCAGGCTATACCTGTTCTGGATTGGTACACATTTCCCTTCTGAGATGGCCTAAGGTGGGAGTGAAACCCTCGCCAACTGCTAGAGGGTGGTGTGGGGACGTTTTAGAGGGACCACGGGATCCTGTTGCGGGCAGGTCACTCCACTGCAGCACTTCCCTTCTTTGGTCAAATCCCCTCTCGGGGTGGTCCTACGGGGCTGACGCCCACTTCAATTGGTAGAGGACACAGGGAGGTGTTCTCAGAGGGGATATACAACCCCGTTCTGCATGGGGTTGTATAACCCACCCTGCCCCGCAACATCCCCTGATTGGTCAAATCCAGTCTCTGGGTGTGTAAAATGCTGGTTGCCCCTGCCAAATTTTCCTAAAAGAAGGGAAGAAAGGTATGTACCTTTTGGGTTATCTGTCAGGTGGCCATCTTGGACTTGGGAAAAGAATCTGGTGACCTTTAGCCATTTGCTAGATTAGTTTGGGTTGGGAAGCACACTCCCACGCACGGATTGAATCCGCGTAGATAGGGTCTAACATCCAGGGAGAGACGACGCAAAGAGGGATAGGGAGGGTTTTTAGTTAGGTCTACTCACCCATTCCTGTGTCCATCATGGAGTCCCTCCCTGACGTCCAATGTCAAGAGAGCAGCAGCCGTCCATCGCTGTCCTTGCAAGAGAAGGGAGAGAGAACATCAACATGACCTCCTGGGTGTAATTGTTTGGGAGACTGGAGCACTTCCAGAGTTCAAGTTTTGTTAATCCACCCCTTCTCTAGCCTAGCCTAGTCCTTTTCCCTCTCGTAAATAAAGTCTTGTTTGTGTGCTTACCACTGCCTGGCGTTATTTTCTTGTGCTAAGGCAAGCTCTGACAGACTGGCTTTACAAAGGGGACCATGTGGGAAGAATTTACTGTAAGATTCCCTGCATCTTCTGAATGGGGTTTGGGTTCTGCCCTTTTGAAAGGAAGGAAAAATCCTTCCAGGTGATTCTACGGGGCTGAAACCCACTGTGATTACTTAGTAATCTGTCCTCTTCACTACCATGTTTGTGACCCTCTGTGTCATAGGGAAGTAGCCCATGGGTCATTATGCATCTTTTGATTTAAAATGGACACGTGTGGGGTACAGACGAAGAAGGACAACTTTTCAAGTCCAGTGTACACAGAAATGGGATGGACACTTCAAAGATTGAATACAATGCTTTGATCTTCCATCTGTTCATTAAACAAAGACAAAGGTGCAGAGTTGGGAGCCTCGGCACTGACTTCCCCAGGATCATTCCTCTCCGCGTAATTCCCATGATAAATCTCCTCTCAAGGAAGAGCCTGAGGAAGTGTGATCAGGGGAACTACCCAGAGCACCAGATAAATCAGGGCCCTGAGCTGAGAAAAACCAAGCCTCAGCCAGTTCTCATTAATTCAGCTGTCCTCAGCACAGACACCCCTGAAGCACCCGAGGATTACTTGAAAGGCTTTGAGAGGCTTGGCTCTGCAGAGCGAGAGATGAAGCCTATTACTGCAGGGAAATCAATGACAGAGCACTGTCCACACCAGCACTTAGGTCGGTGTAACTTGTCTCACTCAGGGGGTGGCTTCTTCACACCCCTGAGCGACATACGTTCTACCGACACAAGGGGGAGTGTAGACGCAGCCTTAGCAGAGAAGCGATTTAGAAAACAGGTTTTGTTTTGGAGGAAATGCAGGAACCCCGGGTTTGTAATAACCCAAAGGAGAGTCCGACCCCACCAGTCACCTTCCCCACTTTGCACTTGGCCCTGGGATAGTTGTTTTCTCTCAGCCTGTGCCCACTATCATGCCATGTGAAGGGGAAGGAGCCATGCACCTGTCTAGGGTGCTTCTGACATCCTAGAGGGGAGAAAGGAAAAAAGAGGCTCAGTCCCACATGCTACTCACACAGGGGGTGGGAACTTTTGTGGTCATTTCAGTCGAGTCAAGGGGCTCCAAAAGAGTCAGAGCTGCTAACGTGACCCTGTCCCTGTGTCACGGAGTGTGGGGGAGTCCAGGCCCTGCACCCCTCTTCCTGGGATTCACTGAGACTCTCAGCCAGCCAGTAAAACAGAAGGTTTATTGGACAACAGGAACACAGTCCAAAACAGAGCTTGTGGGTACACCCAGGACCCCTCAGTGAAGTCCTTCTGGGGGAGCAGGGAGCTTAGACCCCAGCCCTGGGGTTCCCTGTGTTCCTCCACCCAGCCCCAAACTGAAACTAAACCCACCGAGCAGGTTCCCTGCTGCAGCCTCCGTCCACATTCCTGGGCAGAGGTGTCACCTCCCCCTCCCCCTCCTGGCTCAGGTGACAGGCTCTCAGGTCTCCCGTCCCCAGGGCACATTCCCAGGTCAACACTCCCCCCTCCCTGCTGCGTCACATCGTCACACCCTGTTGTTGGGGACACTGGGGCATGGCCACTAGGTAACTCGAGGGGATGGAAGACCACGAGTGTCGATGAAGCCCCCTCGCACTAGGCCCAAGTGTCCTTGGCCCCCCCGCCTGGAGGCACTCGCAGCAGTTATGCTGAGGATCTGCAACAATATGTTGCAGAGTCAGACTGCCTGAAACTCAACAAGGCCAAACAGGGCAGATATGGAAGAACAATGCTGAATCAAGCAGCTTTATGTATAGGTTAACAAATGATACAAAAAACAAGGGAACTAGCTGGGAACTGGATTGGCTGGCTATATGGATACTTAGGGCAGCTTGCTATTGGATAAGTATGCTGAAGAAAGGATGTATAAAAGCCTGTGTAACTTCCTGCTCTGGGTGCAGGATTGGAGATTCTATTCTCCCTGGACCTTTTTGAAGCTTCAAATAAACTCTTCTGCTTCTCCACCCCATTGTGATTATTGGGTGACGCACACCGGGTAATGAACCCCACTCCCCTGCTGTTGTTCTGCCTCTCGGCACTGGGTGCCGGCAACACTGTCCAACATTAAACAGGTGAAACAAGGCTGGCAGTTTGGGCTGCTGGACAGAACAAGCCTTCAGGCCGAAAAGCCAACAACCTTTCTCTCAATTTCAGCAAAAAACAACATTCAACAAACCCCCACAAAAACAGGCACCTGAAAAAGTCCTGCCCCCGACTTCACCTTTCCAAGGTCTTCTCCGCACTCTCTCCCGCCCCGAATCAGAATCCGACACCTTGACCAACACACCACAGTCAGACCCGAATGCAGCTCTCCCTCTGCAGGCAGGATGGTGGAGAAAAACACAGGTGAAAAAACCCTCCAGGCTCAGCTGCGCATGGAGCCTTGGCAAGGACGTGGTGGAAAAGTGACGCCGGGATCTCTCGCACGGTAAAGGAGACTCGTGCCCGAGTCCAACAAACCCTTTGGGAACTTGAAGGAAGCCGCATCCCAGAGGCGTTTCCACAGACCAGCCACCAGCCACACACCCAGGCCGGAGGGGCCGGGACACGGGAAGGGGCAGCAGCAAACGCCCCCGGGGGGAGGGCTGGGGTGGGAGCTGCAGCCAGGCCCCTGGACCCGCAGGGAGACGCAGACCCTGACAGCAACCAGCCACGTTTGCCCACGTGTGTGTGTGTGAGACACGTTTGTGTGTGTGTGATGTCTTGTGTGTGTGCTGTGTGTCGTGCAGAGTCTTGTGTTCAGTGTGTGTGTGATGTGTTGTGTTTCGTGTTGTGTGTGTGTGTGTGTGTGTGTGGTGTGGTGTGTGTGTGTGTAGTGTTGTGTGACGTGTTGTGTGTTGTCTTGTGTGTGTTGAGTTGTGTGCCGTTTTGTGTGTCATGTTGAGTGTGTGTTGTGGGGTTGTGGTATCATGAGACGTGTTGTGTGTGATGTGGTGTGTGTCGCAGACACAGACGCAACGCATGGTACGCCGCACGCACAACACGTCACGTGTAGCACGTCACACACACATCGCACATCACACGCACAGCATGCTGCGTGTAGCATGCACACACACAAAACATTGCACGTTGCACGCACACACACACCACGTCGAATGTCGGACATACACTCAGCACGGCACACGTCGCGCATTGCACGCCACACTTCGAACACACAACACGTCGCGTGTCGCACGTTACACACAAAAACGTTGCATGTCACACACACGTTGCATGTCGCACATCGCACACACAACACGTTGCACAAACAAACACACATTGCGTCACAAACACAACACATCTCACACACACAAACAGGTCTCTCACACACGCACAACATGAAACACAACACATCACACACACACAACACGTCACACAGACACAAACGCACACAACATGACATACAACATGTCACACACACACCCCCACATGCCACATGACACCACAAACACACCACACACACACAACACGTCACACACACACAAACACACAACACGACACTGTGACGATGTGACGCAGCAGGGAGGGGGGAGTGTTGACCTGGGAATGTGCCCTGGGGATGGGAGACCTGAGAGCCTGTCACCTGAGCCAGGAGGGGGAGGGGGAGGTAACACCTCTGCCCAGGAATGTGGATGGAGGCTGCAGCAGGGAACCTGCTCGGTGGGTTTAGTTTTCAGTTTGGGGCTGGGTGGAGGAACACAGGGAACCCCAGGGCTGGGGTCTAAGCTCCCTGCTCCCCCAGAAGGACTTCACTGAGGGGTCCTGGGTGTACCCACAAGCTCTGTTTTGGACTGTGTTCCTGTTGTCCAATAAACCTTCGGTTTTACTGGCTGGCTGAGAGTCTCAGTGAATCCCAGGAAGAGGGGTGCAGGGCCTGGACTCCCCCACACTCCGTGACAACTGGTGGCAGCGGTGGGATCTACTGCACCCCGTGAACGGCGCTTCCTGCAGTAAGTGACTGGGGAACAGTAAAACGAAGGGGGATTGACGGGGACCAGGCGTGCTGAAGATTCAGAGAGAGACGGTTTCAGGGGGCGGTTAACCCCTGGGAGTGTGTCACCAGAGAGAAGGACTTTTGCAGTAACAGGGTCCCCCGGGGGATTGCAGCGAGCGGTCCCAGGGGCGGAGGAGTCTGCAGCTCGACCCTGGCAAAGAGGTGGTGACCTCAAGAAGGACTGGCACACTAGGGGCTTTTCCTGGAAACTGTGGACAGCTGCCCGGCCTGCGAGTGGCCAGCCGGGAGATGTACGCTAAACGCCTTAAGAGCGACCTGGTGGAGCTGTGCAGGCAGAGGGGGCTGCGCGTCGGGAGGTCCACCAAGGAACAGCTGATTGCCCAGCTGGAGGAGAGGGATCGCTTGGATGACCCGATCCCTGTCCCTGAGGGAAGCCGCCCGGCGGACGCAGCGTGGGCCCTGGGGCCTGACCAGGCTGGGAGGGGTCAGACTGCTGCCCAGGACACCCCGAGACCCTTCCTACCTATGCCTGGGGGAGGGGTTGTGGGAAGCCCAACGAATACCGAGGGCCCCCTGACCCCAGCAGCCAGCAGGGGATCCTCCCAGCGGAGCTCCCCATCCCTGGAGCGGATGCGGCTGGAATGGGAGAGGGAGAGGAAAATGAGGGAGCTGGAGGATCATGAAAAACAACGTCAACATGAGGAGAAACAACGTCAACATGAGCAGGAGGAGAAGGAGAGGGAGCGTCAGGAGAAGGAGAGGGAGCGTCAGGAGAAGGAGAGGGAACGTCAGCATGAGCAGGAGGAGAAGGAGAGGGAGCGTCAGGAGAAGGAGAGGGAACGTCAACATGAGCAGCAGGAGAAGGAGAAACAAAGACAGCATGAACTGGAGCTGGCCAGGCTGAGGAGCAGTGGGGCCCCGGCTGCGGTGAGTGAGGGGGGACCCAAGACTGCAAGGAGCTTTGATAAGTGCTTCCTGGCCCAGCGGAAGGAGGGGGAGGACATGGATAGCTTCCTGACGGCCTTTGAGAATGCCTGCGAGCTGCACAGGGTTGACCCTGCAGACAGGCTCCAGTTCCTCACCCCCTTACTGGACCCCAAAGCCGTGGAGGTCTACAGCCGGATGACAGGGGCAGAGGCAGGGGACTATGAACTGTTCAAACAGGCCCTGCTCCGTGAGTTTGGGCTGACCCCCGAGATGTACCGGAGAAGGTTCCGGAGTCAGCATAAAACGCCTGAGGTCACCTACCTACAACTGGTCAACAGGATGCAGGGATATGCCCGCAAGTGGACAGCGGGGGCCCAAACTAAAGAGGACCTGCTTGACCTGTTTGTACTGGAGCACCTGTATGAACAGTGCCCTTCCGACCTGAGGCTGTGGCTGGTGGACAAAAAGCTCGCGAACCCCCAGCATGCAGGGCAGCTGGCCGACGAGTTTGTGAACAGTCGGTCAGGGGGTAGCCGGGAGGAGTCCCAAAAGAACAGGCCCCCCCCGATGCAGAGAGAGAGTCACCATGGGGCCTCCCAGCGGGGAAATAGGGAGAACCCCCTCCAAAGGGGAACGCCTGGTGTCGGGCCCCTCCGACCCGTTCGAGGGGACCAACGTGACCTGAGCTGCTATCACTGTGGCCAGAGAGGCCACGTACGGGCCCAGTGCCCCGGGCTCAGGGACAAACTGAGCAGACCCAACCTACCCAGGGTTAACTGGGTAGGGACTCAGCTGGACGAGGGGCAGCCGACCCAGGAAAGGGGGGCTACCAGTTTGCCACCTGCTCAGGAGGGAAGAGTACCCCCAGCCAGCCCCGCCCGAGGGCTGGAGGCTCTGGACTCAGGGTGCTCGGTTTACAGGGTGGGTGCGGGGCTGTCCCTCCGGAGAGAGTGCCTTGTTCCCCTGGAGGTGGATGGGAGGAAGGTCAATGGATACTGGGATACGGGCGCGGAGGTGACGCTGGCCCGGCCCGAGGTGGTGGCCCCAGATCGGGTGGTGCCCAACACCTACCTGACCCTGACGGGGGTGGGCGGGACCCCATTTAAGGTGCCCGTGGCAAGGGTACACCTGAAATGGGGGACCAAGGAGGGCCCCAAGGATGTGGGGGTACACCACCATTTGCCCACTGAAGTTTTGATGGGGGGAGACCTAGAGGACTGGCCAAGCGACCCCCAGACCGCCCTGGTTGTGACCCGTAGCCAGAGCCGGCGAGGGGCACTGCGACCTGACCCTGGGGAGGGTACCACACTGGAGGCGCGAGACCCTACTCGGGTGGGGAGGGAGCGCCGAGGGGCACGGCTCAGAGAGGCTGCGGCCTCAGACCTGGCCACAGAGGGGGAACCGGGCCCCATCCCTTCCCCAGCCGCTGAGTTCCAGGCCGAGTTGAGGAAAGATCCCTCCTTGCAGAAGCTCAGGGACCTGGCCGACCTCAGTGAGGGACGGACCATGAGGAGAGGCTGCCAGGAGAGGTTCCTGTGGGAGAAGGGGTTCCTGTACCGAGAATGGGCTCCCCCAGGGGAAGGGGAGTCCTGTGGGGTCAGGAGGCAGCTGGTGGTCCCCCAGAAGTACCGCCGCAAGCTCCTGTCCCTGGCCCATGACATCCCCCTCGCAGGGCACCAGGGAATCCGGCGCACCCGGCAGAGGTTGCTACAGAACTTTTACTGGCCCGGGGTCTTTACCACCGTCCGGCAGTATTGCCGATCCTGTGACCCCTGTCAGAGGGTGGGGAAGGCCCGGGACAAGGGGAAAGCGGCGTTGAGACCTTTGCCCATCATAGAGGAGCCTTTCCAGAAGGTGGCCATGGACATCGTGGGGCCTCTCAGCAAGACGACCCGGTCGGGGAAGAAATACATTCTGGTGGTGGTAGATTTCGCCACCCGCTACCCCGAGGCAGTGCCCTTAGCTTCCATTGAAGCAGACACCGTGGCAGATGCGCTCCTGACCATTTTCAGCCGAGTGGGGTTCCCCAGGGAAGTCTTGACAGACCAAGGCTCCAACTTCATGTCGGCCCTGCTCCAGTGCTTGTGGGAGAAATGTGGGGTCCGGCATGACTGGGCCTCAGCGTATCACCCCCAGTCCAATGGGCTGGTGGAGAGGTTTAACGGGACGCTAAAGATGATGCTGAAAACCTTTATGAACCAGCACCCGCAGGATTGGGACAAGTACTTACCTCACCTGCTGTTCGCGTACAGGGAGGTGCCCCAGGAGTCTACCGGATTTTCGCCTTTCGAACTGTTATATGGAAGGAGGGTGAGGGGCCCCCTGGACCTGATGAGAGACGAGTGGGAGGGGAAGGCCACTCCCGATGGAGAGTCAGTGGTGGAGTATGTCCTGACCTTCCGAGAGAGACTGGCTGAACTCATGGGCCTGGCCAGGGAGAATCTGGCCAGAGCCCAGAGGAAGCAGAAGGTCTGGTATGACCGCACGGCGCGGGCCCGGGCCTACGCCACCGGGGATCAGGTGATGGTTCTCATCCCCGTGAGAAAGAACAAACTACAGGCCGCCTGGGAGGGCCCGTTCAAGGTCGTCAAGCAGCTCAATGAGGTAAACTATGTGGTGGAGCTGTCGAACCGGGCCCACCACCGCCAGGTGTACCATGTGAATATGATGAAGCCATATTATGCCAGGGGGAATGTGGTGTTAGCTGTGTGTGGTCAGTGGGAGGAGCAGGGAGATGACCCTTTAGTAGATCTATTCCCTGGGACCAGAGCTGGTTCCCCCCTGGAAACAATCCCCCTCTCGGATCAGCTCACCCCTGCCCAGCAAGCTGAGGTCAGGGGGGTGCTGCATCCGTACCGACAGCTGTTTTCCAACCAGCCTGGACGCACTAATCTGACTGTCCACCGGGTGCAGACAGGGTCGCACCCGCCGATAAGATGCTCCCCCTTCCGAGTCACAGGGAAAACTGCTCAGGACCTGGAAAGAGAGGTCCGGGACATGCTGGCTTTGGGAGTGATCCAGCCATCGGCCAGCCCTTGGGCCTCGCCGGTGGTGCTGGTCCCCAAAAAGGATGGGTCAGTCCGGTTCTGTGTGGACTATCGGAAGCTCAATGCCATCACTGTATCGGATGCCTACCCCATGCCCAGGCCGGACGAGCTCCTAGACAAGCTGGGAGGAGCTCGGTACCTTACCACCATGGACCTTACAAAGGGCTACTGGCAAGTGCCGCTGGATGCAGATGCCCGGCTGAAATCGGCCTTTATCACCCCTCTGGGGCTCTATGAGTTTCTGACCCTGCCTTTCGGCCTCAAGGGAGCGCCGGCCACCTTCCAGCGCCTGGTGGACCAGCTCCTGAGGGGGATGGAGAGTTTTGCCGTGGCGTATATTGACGACATCTGTGTCTTTAGCCAGACCTGGGAGGACCACGTGTCCCAGGTTAGACAAGTGCTGGACCGACTCCAGGGGGCTGGGCTGACTGTCAAAGCGGAGAAGTGCAAGGTGGGGATGGCTGAAGTATCTTACCTGGGCCATCGGGTGGGGAGCGGCCGCCTACAGCCGGAACCGGCCAAGGTGGAGGTGATCAGAGACTGGCCCGCTCCCCACACCAAAAAGCAGGTCCAAGCCTTTATTGGGATGGCAGGATACTACCGAAGATTTGTGCCCCACTTTAGCGCCATAGCCACCCCCATCACTGAGCTATGCAAGAAGGGGAAGCCAGACAAGGTGGTTTGGACCGAGCAGTGCCAGGAGGCTTTCCGGGCGCTGAAGGAGGCTCTGGTCAGTGGCCCAGTTCTAGCAAACCCAGACTTTGACAAGCCCTTTGTGGTGTTCACCGACGCCTCCGACACGGGACTGGGGGCGGTGTTAATGCAGGAGGATGAAAAGGGGGAGAGACACCCCATCGTGTACCTGAGCAAGAAGTTGCTACCCCGGGAGCAACACTACGCGGCCATCGAGAAGGAGTGCCTGGCCATGGTGTGGGCCCTCAAGAAACTAGAGCCCTATCTCTTCGGGCGACACTTCACCGTCTACACCGACCACTCTCCCCTGACCTGGCTGCACCAGATGAAAGGAGCCAACGCCAAGCTCCTGAGGTGGAGCCTGCTCCTGCAGGATTACGACATGGACGTGGTCCACGTGAAGGGAAGTGCCAACCTGATAGCGGATGCGCTGTCCCGGAGAGGGGGCCCCGAACTTCCCCAGGTCACTGGTCACAGTGACCCCGCTCAGTTCAGTCTCGAAGGGGGGAGAGATGTGACGATGTGACGCAGCAGGGAGGGGGGAGTGTTGACCTGGGAATGTGCCCTGGGGATGGGAGACCTGAGAGCCTGTCACCTGAGCCAGGAGGGGGAGGGGGAGGTAACACCTCTGCCCAGGAATGTGGATGGAGGCTGCAGCAGGGAACCTGCTCGGTGGGTTTAGTTTTCAGTTTGGGGCTGGGTGGAGGAACACAGGGAACCCCAGGGCTGGGGTCTAAGCTCCCTGCTCCCCCAGAAGGACTTCACTGAGGGGTCCTGGGTGTACCCACAAGCTCTGTTTTGGACTGTGTTCCTGTTGTCCAATAAACCTTCGGTTTTACTGGCTGGCTGAGAGTCTCAGTGAATCCCAGGAAGAGGGGTGCAGGGCCTGGACTCCCCCACACTCCGTGACAGACACACAACACATCACACAGATAGGCACAAACACATATAACATGACACACACCACGACACACCCAAGACTACGCAAAACACATCTCACACACACACACATACACACACACACACACACACACCCATGTCACATGACACCACAAACACAACATCACACACACACTCAACACGGCAAACAAGAAGACGCACATGTGAAGTGTGAGGTGCGATGTCTTCTGTTTGCGTGTGCGACGTGCAACATGCAACGTGCAACGTGAGGCGTCTTGTGTGTGTGTGACGTGCAATGTTTTGTGTGTGTGATGTGCGACGCAGGACGTGTTGTGTGTGTGACGTGCGATGTGCTCTGGGTGGGGTCTGTGTGTGTTTCTGCACAAGCTGATTGCGATGTCCCGGAGGCCAACAGCAAAGAGGGTTCGGCGTCAGCTTTCTTGCCCTGCCGTCAGTCTGCCACCTGGCTGGGGTGACAGCGGCTGGGGACCCCAGGAGCTGCTGAGAGACGCGGAGGATCCCTCGGAAGGGAGAAGACGACGTGAGAATCAGACTCTTCCAGCAACGAGCCACATTTGCCCAGTGCTGACGCTGTCAGGCCTCCGAATTTTGGGCCAGAAACCAACAGCCAAATCGAGCTGGAAAATTGAACCACTTGCAAATGGCCCTTCTAGCGTCTCACCAGACCGTAGGCGACCGTCTGGGTGTGAGCTGTGGGCTCCCGAGAGGTAGAATCCAGGGCCTGCCTCTTCGCTTCCCATGGCCAGGTATTTTCAGCCCCCAACAATTAGGGGAAGAACAGGGAGATGAAAAGCCAAAGAAAGTTTCAAGAGTTCTCCTTCCTGGCTGAGCTGGGGGCGCTGTCCAGGGTCACGGATGGTCATTCTGGGGAGGGATGTGGGTCTGGTCCACATTGAAGGTGGTTGTTCTGGGGAAGGATGTGGGTCTCAGATATCTGGAGGATTGGCCCAGAGCCCAGTCTTGTGGGGGCACAGCTGGTGGTCCTCATCCGCGTCTGACTGCCTCTCTTCTGCCAGAGAAGGTCAAGCCAGGTGAGTACGAATAATGATGCTGTCAATAAAATGGAACCAAGTTGTGGATGTTTTTTCTTTTAAAAAATATTTTCACACTTTTCAATCGGCCCCAGTTTCATCAGGCCCTGGTAGTTCCTATGAGAAATGTGAAGGAGGAGATATTGGAACAGTTCCCTCTTTGTGGGAGCAACAGCAGGCTGGGGTTTTGGCTGCTCAGGCTTTTGTTCCCTGGTTTTACCCACTGGGGTTTCTTTTGCATGGGTTTGATGTACCTGTGTGTAACTTTTTTCCCTAAGGCACCCAGCTGTACAGGTTTTATCTACAATCTTTACAAGTTGAAGTTGCAGATGGAGGGGGCTCCCAGCAATGGCAGCCTTAAGGGGGTGGGCAGCTAGAAGCTGAGGGACGGATTGGGACCCCCCAACACTTACTGGTCTCCCTGCCCTGCAATTTTAGTCCCCCCAGATTAGCCTGATTATCACAACAAACATTTTTTTTCTCCTGCTGCTAACAGCCCACCTTCATCAATTGGTCTCGTTAAGAGTTGGTATGGCAACCCCCATTTTCTCGTCTTCTCTGTATCAATATGTCTATATCTATATCTTCCTGCTGTATTTTCCCCTGCATGCATCTGATGAAGTGGGCTTTAGCCCATGAAAGCTTATGCTCAGATAAATTGGTTAGTCTCTAAGGTGCTACAAGTCCTCCTCATTCGCTTTTCCTGACTGATTGTGCTGGGGGCTCTGCCTGGCTCCAGCGCTCCGGTCCCTCAGCTACCAAGGCCCCCTGGGAACCCTGATCGATTCCAGCTTCAAGGAGCGCTGAGATCCATCTGTCTCTTTCTGTGCCTCTGTCTCTCTCTAGGAATAGCCTCCTGACCCTGCCTCCTGTGATCTGTTATAGTTTGCTAGCCTCGCACCCCACCTCCATGGCTGTTTTTGGCTTCTCCATTCACTCTGCAGCAATGCTCCTTGTACCCAAGCTAAAGATCCCTGCAGCCCCAAAAATCCTCAGGGGTTTGCTCAGCAAGTGGGTTACTAGCAGAATGGTTGTGGGGTGAAGGTGGGGATAGGGAGGTGCTGAACCTGGGGGTAAGGAGGGTGGCAGATTAAGGTGTTGCTCAGCCCAGCCCGCTGAGTCCAAGGACATATGAGGGGACCAGCATTAAATTGCTGTTCGATCCAGCCCACTGAGTCCCGGGACACATCAGGGGTCAGCTTGCGAGTGCTGATGACCCAGTCCTCTCTGACATGCTATGTTCATGTGTGTGTGCCTGTGTGTCTGTTCATGTTCATCACATTTGGGGGCTGGAAGACCCCAGCCCTGGGGAACCGAGGTCCTGCAGGGTAGCTCCATTGGGAGGGAACTTGCAGAAGGAAGGAGTAGCGCTCCATAGGAAAACACAAGTGACAAAAGCAGCACATTGACAGAATTGCAGAATCTCCCCCCACCAAAAGAGTAATCCTAACAAATGGGCGTACCCCAAGGTAAAGGGCAATTCTGGTAACAGCTCATTTGGGGCTTGTTTGGAAGGGGAATGGACGTCATTCTTGCGACAAGGCACCTGCTATGGCCAAAAACAATTTAGCCCTGTGCGCCCTTCCAGACAAGTCTTATGTCCCAAATACTTTGGGTCTTCCGGGATAAGTCCCCGAATAATCAAGGATCTTGACCAAAAAGGTCGTCACGTCTAAAAAGGAAGAAAGATTGTCGTTGTGGAGACCAAGAAACAAGCCCTGCAACTTTTGGACACGTATCCCGACAGTCCACAGGGTGCACGTCAAGGAACGTTCAAAGCGAAACGGGCGTTCTTTTTGGGGAGACTAACCCCCATTGCGCTGACCAGGAGAAGGGGGAAGTGGGAGCCTGCAGTGCCATCTAGCGGCCAAAGGAGAAATCGCCAGCTTCTGGCCCTGTGTGCGCCCTTGGTTCGGTTCATATGCAAAGCTGTGTAATGCCAGGTTGGGAAAACAGGGTTCTGCTGCACGACATCATCCTCTGGAATGACTCAACCCGATAGGACACCTCCTATGATACACTGCTACGAGTGACGCTCTCAAACAGGTCCCCACAGATCCACAGCCTCCCCTCACCGGGAGGCAGGTGTGAGAGGATTGTTCTCCCCAACTGACAGAGGGAGAAACAAAGGCTGAGAAAGGTGAAGGGCCTTGTCTTCCATCACACAACCTGTCGGGATAGAGTTGGGAACAGGACCCGGGTGTCCTGACTTTCAAACGAACCATGAGTCTGGAGTTTCACACACTGAATGATCAGAATAAAGGGACCTGCAATGAGCTACAGACCAACAAACATTCACACTGATTCTTCAGCAAGTGTTTTAGAAGCACGAGAACACCAGCGAGAACCAGGAACGGCTCAGAGACAATCAGCAGCGAGAAGGAGAACAATTCACCAAGCAGATGATTGGTTCTGGCTTATTTGCTGGGCCTTAAACGAGAACAAGAAAGTCCTGAGTCTCCTCCCTGCCTCGAGACCCCCTGCTCAGCCAATCAGCGTGGAGACTCTGGTGGTGGGCTGAGGGTTCCCCAGATGGCCCAGGGATGGCTCAGGTCACCGGTGAGGATCACTCTCAGAGCACGCTTCCTGTCCCATCTCTTTGGGAGGCCTCCCACCATGAGGGCTACAGAGCAGCCCCCTCCTCGCCAGTGGAGGGAGGGAAGCAGGAAAAGGGAAACCAAAAAAGTCAAACCCCAAAGACTCGAAGGGACAAAGGCCTACCTGGGGGAAAATTGTCCCACCTTAACCTCCTGTTTTCCGTGCTGAGAATTTGGCCAGCACTGGGCGGATCAGGCTCCCTCGGTACCAAACCTCTCTGGGGCTCTTACCTTCTCCACAGGGACGTCTGTCTTGTCGCTCAATGAGCAGTGGGAAAGGAGAAAACTCCAGAGAGGCTCCACCTCGCGCTCACATACGAGACCCTGAATTCTCTCTCAGTCCTCAAGGAGACACCCCAAGAAGGAGACTCCCTGCAGCAAAGCCCCGGGGGTCTCTGAGATCCCCCTGCCCTGCAGCCTGTCCTCCCTGGCCCTTGTCATGGACTCTCTGTGAGGTCACCGCCTCCCAACCTCCTTTCACCAATCAAATGAGTGCTGCAAAAGGCCCTTGTGATGTCACTGCCAGCCCCACCCCTGCCCTGCAAGGCTCATGTCCTGCCCCGAGCTGGCTCCTCTGCATGTTTGAGCTGCTCCCCCTGGGTCACCCCCACACACTCAGTGGTTGTGCAAGGGTTCACGCAGGCCACACGTGGAACCATCAGAGGATGCTCAATGTGCCACACTTGGTTTTGCAGAGATTTGGAGACTTGAAGGCCAGAAGAGACTGTTAGATCATCTCATCTGGCCCCCCTACACATCACAGGCCTCCTGTATGGCGCAGTAGCGAGTTTTGGACCAAAGCAGACTCAAGAAAGGCATCTCATCAAGGGATGGAGGAAGCACCACTTCCCTTGGTAGCCTGGAGGAAATTGATGCTGTGGGGGGCAGAGAATTGACCCCAAGGCCACACTTGTGAGTCTGTATCATAACACACATGCATAACAGCACTGCGCGAAGTATGTACACGTCACCTTAACTCTGATGTTTCCTAACATTTAAAGGCCTGGTCTCTAGGGTGTTTGTGCTTCTAGATCTATTTTGGGGAGAGATGCAATCATTTAGTTCAGAGTGGGAGCCGTGTTAGTCTGTATCAGCAAAAAACAAAAACAAAACGAGGAGTAGTTCTGGCACCTTAGAGACTAACAAATGTATCTGGGCACATTTGATGGTGTGGCTGATGTGATTAGGTCCTAGGATGGTGTCCCTAGACTAGATATGTGGACAGAGTTGGCAATGGGTTTGTTGCAAGGATAGGTTCCTGGGTTAGTGTTTTTGTTGTGTGGTTGCTGGTGAGTATTTGCTTCAGGTTGGGGGGCTGTCTGTAAGTGAGGACTGGCCTGTCTCCCAAGATCTGTGAGACTGAGGGATCGTCCTTCAGAATAGATTGTAGATCCTTGATCCTGCCCTGGAGATCTTTTAGTTGGGGGCTGAAGGTGATGGCTGGTGGCGTTCTGTTCCTTTCTTTGTTGGGCCTGTCCTGGAGTAGGTGACTTCTGGGTATTCTTCCTTTCAGCAGGTGGGGATTGTAGTTTGAAGAATGCTTGATAGAGATCCTGGAGGTGTTTGTCACTGTCTGAGGGATTGGAGCAAATGCGGTTGTATCTTAGAGCTTGGCTGTAGACAACGGATCATGTGATGTGGTCTGGATGAAAGCTGGAGGCATGTAGGTAAGTATAGCGGTCCAGGATAGGGTGGTGTTTATGTGAACATTGCTTATTAACACTGTAGTGTCCAGGAAGTGGGTGTCTTGTGTGGCCTCTCCTTCTGCCCCTCCACTCCCACCAACATGATACAGTTCTGCGGTGACCTGGAATGCAACTTTCCACGTCTCCGACGGAAGGAATATTTCCAACACACCTCTGAACAACACACGAATCCACAGAGACCTTCCTACCAACACGACAAAAAGAAGGATTCTGCCTGAAGGTCGAAACAGCAGACTGGACTTCAACTCGAGTGCTTCAGCCAACAAGCACGGGCTGAAGTGGTTGAAAAGCAGCATCACTTGGCCCATAACCTCAGCCGTGCAGAACAAAACACCGTCCACAGCCTCAGGAACAACTCTGACATCCAAATCAAAAAGGCTGACAAAGGAGGTGCTGTCGTCATCCTGAATAGGTTGGAATATGAACAAGAGGCTGCTCGGCAGCTCTCCAACTCCACATTCTCCAGCCCATTCCCCTCTGATCCCACTCAGGGTTACCAAGAGAAACTGCACCATCTGCTCAAGAAACTCCCTGAAAAAGCACTAGAACAAATCTGCACAGACACGCCCCTGGAACTCTGACCAGGGGTCTTCTATCTGCTACCCAAGATCCATAAACCTGGAAATCCTGGACGCCCCATCATCTCAGGCATTGGCTAGGGGTGCTGGTCACTCAGGGCCTGAGGAGAGAGTCAACACAGCCTCCTGCTGTCTGGATGCCAATGCCGGAGATGATTTCATCGCAGTCTCTGACGAGGGGGTTCAGGCTCCAGAGCTCTGCTCTGTTTTCCCAGCCCTGTGCAGGGGGTTGTTTCCAGTTTCAGAAATGGGGCAATGTTGACACACTCTCAATGGGTCTTTGCATAAATCAGGCCCTAAGCCAGGGGCAGGCAAACTTTGGCCTGATGCCGGATCGGGTTTCAGAAATTGTATGGAGGGACAGTTAGGGGAGGCTGTGCCTCCTCAAACAGCAAGGCATGGCCTGGCCCCCACCCCCATCCGACCCCCGCTTCTTGCCCCCTGACGGCCGCCCCGGCGCTTAAGGACCCCTGATGTGTCCCAGGACTCAGTGGGCTGGATTGAACAGCAAGTTAAAGCCGGTCCCCTCATATGTCCTTGGACTCAGCGGGCTGGGCTGAGCAACACCTTAATCTGCCACCCTCCTTACCCCCAGGTTCAGCACCTCCCTATCCCCACCTTCACCCCACAACCATTCTGCTAGTAATCCACTTGCTGAGCAAACCCCTGATGATTTTTGGGGCTGCAGGGATCTTTAGCTTGGGTACAAGGAGCATTGCTGCAGAGTGAATGGAGAAGCCAAAAACAACCATGGAGGTGGGGTGCGAGGCTAGCAAACTATAACAGATCACAGGAGGCAGGGTCAGGAGGCTATTCCTAGAGAGAGACAGAGGCACAGAAAGAGACAGATGGATCTCAGCGCTCCTTGAAGCTGGAATCGATCAGGGTTCCCAGGGGGCCTTGGTAGCTGAGGGACCGGAGCGCTGGAGCCAGGCAGAGCCCCCAGCACAATCAGTCAGGAAAAGCGAATGAGGAGGACTTGTAGCACCTTAGAGACTAACCAATTTATCTGAGCATAAGCTTTCATGGGCTAAAGCCCACTTCATCAGATGCATGCAGGGGAAAATACAGCAGGAAGATATAGATATAGACATATTGATACAGAGAAGACGAGAAAATGGGGGTTGCCATACCAACTCTTAACGAGACCAATTGATGAAGGTGGGCTGTTAGCAGCAGGAGAAAAAAAATGTTTGTTGTGATAATCAGGCTAATCTGGGGGGACTAAAATTGCAGGGCAGGGAGACCAGTAAGTGTTGGGGGGTCCCAATCCGTCCCTCAGCTTCTAGCTGCCCACCCCCTTAAGGCTGCCATTGCTGGGAGCCCCCTCCATCTGCAACTTCAACTTGTAAAGATTGTAGATAAAACCTGTACAGCTGGGTGCCTTAGGGAAAAAAGTTACACACAGGTACATCAAACCCATGCAAAAGAAACCCCAGTGGGTAAAACCAGGGAACAAAAGCCTGAGCAGCCAAAACCCCAGCCTGCTGTTGCTCCCACAAAGAGGGAACTGTTCCAATATCTCCTCCTTCACATTTCTCATAGGAACTACCAGGGCCTGATGAAACTGGGGCCGATTGAAAAGTGTGAAAATATTTTTTAAAAGAAAAAACATCCACAACTTGGTTCCATTTTATTGACAGCATCATTATTCGTACTCACCTGGCTTGACCTTCTCTGGCAGAAGAGAGGCAGTCAGACGCGGATGAGGACCACCAGCTGTGCCCCCACAAGACTGGGCTCTGGGCCAATCCTCCAGATATCTGAGACCCACATCCTTCCCCAGAACAACCACCTTCAATGTGGACCAGACCCACATCCCTCCCCAGAATGACCATCCGTGACCTGGACAGCGCCCCCAGCTCAGCCAGGAAGGAGAACTCTTGAAACTTTCTTTGGCTTTTCATCTCCCTGTTCTTCCCCTAATTGTTGGGGGCTGAAAATACCTGGCCCTGGATTCTACCTCTCGGGAGCCCACAGCTCACACCCAGACGGTCGCCTACGGTCTGGTGAGACGCTAGAAGGGCCATTTGCAAGTGGTTTAATTTTCCAGCTCGATTTGGCTGTTGGTTTCTGGCCCAAAATTCGGAGGCCTGACAGCGTCAGCACTGGGCAAATGTGGCTCGTTGCTGGAAGAGTCTGATTCTCACGTCGTCTTCTCCCTTCCGAGGGATCCTCCGCGTCTCTCAGCAGCTCCTGGGGTCCCCAGCCGCTGTCACCCCAGCCAGGTGGCAGACTGACGGCAGGGCAAGAAAGCTGACGCCGAACCCTCTTTGCTGTTGGCCTCCGGGACATCGCAATCAGCTTGTGCAGAAACACACACAGACCCCACCCAGAGCACATCGCACGTCACACACACAACACGTCCTGCGTCGCACATCACACACACAAAACATTGCACGTCACACACACACAAGACGCCTCACGTTGCACGTTGCATGTTGCACGTCGCACACGCAAAGAGAAGACGTCGCACCTCACACTTCACATGTGCATGTCTTCTTGTTTGCCATGTTGAGTGCGTGTGTGATGTTGAGTTTGTGGTGTCATGTGACGTGGTGTGTGTGTGTGTGAGATGTGCTTTGTGTAGTGTTGTGTGTGTGTCGTGTTTCATGTTGTATGTGTTTGTGTCTATCTGTGTGACGTGTTGTGTGTCATGTTGTGTATTTGTGTGTGTGTGACCTGTTGTGTTTCTGTGTGGTTTGTTTGTGGTGTCATTTGACATGTGGTGTGTGGGGGTGTATGTGTGTGATGTGCATGTGATGTTTTGTGTGTCGTGTTGTGTGTTGTGTTTGTGTGATGTGTTGTGTGTGTAGTGTTATGTGTGTCTGTGTGACGGGTTGTGTGTCATGTTGTGTGTGTGTTGTGGGTTGTCTAGAGTGTTGTATGGATTGTGTGTGGTTGTGTGTTTGTGGTGATGTGACGTGGTGTGTGGGTGTGTGAGACGTGTTTTGTGTAGTGTTGTGTGTGTGTGTGTCTTTGTGGTGTGATGTGTTGTGTGTGATAGAGTGCGTGTGTTGTGGGCCGTTTTGTGTGTCATGTTCAGTGTGTGTATGGTGTTGTGTGTGTGGTGTCATGTTACGTGTTTTGTGTGATATGGTGTGTGTAGTGTGTGTGTGTCATGTGTGTCGTCTTGTGTGTGTTTGTGTGTTTGTGTGACGTGTTCTGTGACGTGTTGTGTGTGTGTGACTATTGTGTGTCGCATTCTGTGTGTTGTGTGTTGTCTAGTGTGTTGTGTTGAGTGTATGTGACGTGTTGTGTGTGTGTGTGTCTGTGTGGGTGTCTGTGATGTGTTGTGTGTCAGGTTGTGTGCCTGTGTTGTGTTGTGTGCCATTTTGTGTGTTGTGCTGTGTATGTGACATGTTGTGTGTTGTGTTGTGTGTGTTTGTGTATTTGTGACATGTGTGTAGTGTTTTCTGTCTGTGTGACGTGGTGTGTGTCATGCTGTGTGTGTGAGTGAGACGTGTTTGTGAGTGTGACATGCGACGTGTTGTGCGTGAGACGCGCAACGTGTTGTGTGTGTGAAGTGCGATGTGCTGTGTGTATGACGTTCGACATGCCACGTGTTGTGAGTGCGATGTGCGACGTGTTGTGTGTGTCCATGCTATGTGCGACGTGCATCATGCGACAGGCGACGTGCAGTGTTTTGCGTATGTGCGTGCTACACATGACATGTTGTGCATGTGACGTGCGACGTGCTGTGTGTGTGCGTGCAATGTGTTCTGTCTGTGCATGCGACACACACCACATCACACACAACACGTCTCATGACACCACAACCACACAACACACACTCAACATGACATACAAAACGGCACACAACTCAACACACAGACACAATACGACACACAACACATCACACACACACACAACACACCACTCACCACACACACACACAACACGACACACAACACGTCACACAACACTCTATATGACACACAACACGACACACAACACTACACACACACCCTACGAAACACAACACATCACACACACACATTGAACACAAGACCCTGGATGACACACAGCACACACACAAGACATCACACACACACAAACGTGTCTCACCACACACGTGGGCAAACGTGGCTGGTTGCTGTCAGGGTCTGCGTCTCCCTGCGGGTCCAGGGGCCTGGCTGCAGCTCCCGCCCCAGCCCTCCCCCCGGGGGCGTTTGCTGCTGCCCCTTCCCATGTCCCGGCCCCTCCGGCCTGGGTGTGTGGCTGGTGGCTGGTCTGTGGAAATTCCTGTGGGATGTGGCTTCCTTCGAGTTCCCAAAGGGTTTGTCGGAGTCGGGCACGAGTCTCCTTTACCGTGCGAGAGATCCCGGCGTCACCTTTCCACCACGTCCTTGCCAAGGCTCCGTGCACAGCTGAATCTGGAGGTTTTTTCCACCTGTGTTTTTCCCCACCATCCTGCCTGCAGAGGGAGAGCTGCATTCGGGTCTGACTGTGGTGTGTTGGTCAAGGTGTTGGATTCTCACTCGGGGCGGGAGAGAGTGCGGCGAAGACCTTGGAAAGGTGAAGTCGGGGGGCAGGACTTTTTCAGGTGCCTGTTTTTGTGGGGGTTTGTTGAATGTTGTTTTTTGCTGAAATTGAGAGAAAGGTTGTTGGCTTTTCGGCCTGAAGGCTTGTTCTGTCCAGCAGCCCAAACTGCCAGCCTTGTTTCACCTGTTTAATGTTGGACAGGGGCAGGGTCACGTTAGCACCTTTGACTCTTTTGGAGCCCCTTGACTCGACTGAAATGACCACAAAAGTTCCCACCCCCTGTGTGAGTAGCATGTGGGACTGAGCGTCTTTTTTCCTTTCTCCCCTCTCGGATGTCAGAAGCACCCTAGACAGGTGCATGGCTCCTTTCCCTTCACATGGCATGATACTGGGCACAGCCTGAGACAAAACAACTATCCCAGGGCCAAGTGCAAAGTGGGGAAGGTGACTGGTGTGGTCGGACTCTCCTTTGGGTTATTACAAACCCAGGGTTCCTGCATTTCCTCCAAAACAAAACCTGTTTTCTAAATCGCTTCTCTGCTAAGGCTGCGTCTACACTCCCCCTTGTGTCGGTAGAACGTATGTCGCTCAGGGGTGTGAAGAAGCCATCCCCCAAGTGAGACAAGTTACACCGACCTAAGTGCTGGTGTGGACAGTGGTATGTCGCTGGGAGAGTTTCTCCTGCCAACATGGCTACGGCTGGCTGGCTGGGGGTGGAGAGCTCCCTCCCGTAGGCTTCCAGCGGCTACACTAGAGAGCTTCCAGCGGGGCAGCTGCATGGGTGCTGCGAGGCCACTGTAAGCTCCCCAGTGCAGTCACAGCCTTAGGGCAGGGACGATGCCCCCCGCGGGACTCTGGGGATACTGTCTGGGCCTGTCACCTCCAGGGCACTGGGATTCTCTTCTGCCCAAGGCAGGAGTGAAGAGAAGTCTGTATGACGTGATGACCATTCAGAGACTAGTAAGGAATGAGCTGGTTTGAGGGAAGTTGATCTCAGTCCAGTTGCAAGTCGGCAGATGTCTACAGAACAAAGACCAGCAGGAACCTTGGAATCTAGTGGTCAAAGCATGGAGGCTGAGGAGTGAATTGCCCACAGGGACTGAACTTCCGTCCGGTCCCCAGAGCTGGTCGCAGTCAATCGGGGCTGAAGCACATTGATGGGACACCTCAGGGAAGCTTGCCCAGCCATTGCTGGAGCTGGAGCTATTCTGTGGCTGGATACACAGAAATTCCTTCTCCCGGCCCCTCAATTCAGCATTTCTCACTGGGAAGAAATTCAGAGTATAATACGGCAATCAAAGAAATCATGATGAATGGGGAAAAAACTGTTTTTTTTCTAGATGTGAAAAAGGGAAGTTCTAGCAACTGGAGGACACGTCTGCTGACCTGGAAATCAGACTTGGTTCTTGGTGCCAACAAACCAGTGCTCTAAAGGAGACGCTGAGGAAAATCAAAGGTACCGAGAAGGGAGCTAGGTGGGGAAACTGAGACATGCATCTGGGACTTTTGGAAGTGACAGGTTCTGACCAATTAGTTGCAATAGATGCGAACATCAAACTGAAACAAATGAGAGTGAACCAAGAAATCATCATTCCTGACTCAGGGGAAAAGTCTGGGGGGATTTTCCAAGGTCACAACAGCAAATGGTTCATAATCTGTCGTCATTTGAATGTGGTTCATTTGACCACGAACAATGACACTTGGCCCTTGCTCGAAATTCTTCCTGTATTTTCTCCATTTCACTCCCTGACTGTGTATCTCTGCCCCTTTCCCCCTGTTTGTTCCTCTGAATTAGAATTAGACTTTGTTCCTCAGAAAAGGATCCTTGGATTCAAATCCTTGGCTGTTACAGAGGCAGGGGCTGAATTTTGCCTTCAAGAGATACCGTCCTTTTCCACACGTATGTCAAAATGGATGCCCTGGTGAATCCCAACTCCCGCTTAGACTGGGGATCATATATGCCTGAGCCCAGCAGGGTAAACCAGGACTGGGGCCTGGAGGGAGAGCCCGTCTGCCACCACCCCATGCCCCCAAGGGGTTGGCTGTGTGACTGCTTTCCTCTGAAAGGCCAGCGATACAGTTCACTCTCTGAGTCTGAATTCCAGGCTGCTTGCCTGGCGGAGTGGGGCGGGGTGGGGGGAAGTAGAGGCTGAGTCAGCCCCTCTGTGTGGGGCGTCCATCCCCAAGTGACCAGCATGAGGACATTCCTGTGCTCACAACATGACTCGCCAGGGTACTGCTTGGGCACACTCACTTGCTGAGAGGGTTGGTCAGGGCCTTGGTTCTCTCCCACTGGAGCTTTCCTAGACAATTTTCCATCTTCTTCCAAAGGCCTTTCCCTGTTTTCCTTTCCTGGGGCCCCGCTAAGCCGCCATCCCTGGTGCTCTCTTGGGCCAGGGCTATGCTTTCCTCAACTGCAAACCTCTGGCTGTGAACAATTGGAGCAGCTTGTTCAGTGGCAGGCACCTCTTCCACCCCTTTGTCTCTGAGGGCACTGGGCATGCTGCCTTCTGCTGCACTGCAGGAGTTCATCTCCCCACCTCCCTTTGCTGCTGGAGACACACAGCTTCTCTCTACTGCCGGGGAGTCAAAGAGACTTTCTCTGTCGCTCTGAGTAGCTCCTGGATTTCCCCCCTTCTCTCTGGGATCTCAACACAAAGATGCACTTTGGCTGCAAGTGACCACATCCACACCCTTAGTCACATCAAAAAAGAATTTGCCAATAAGCATCTCAGCGGAGATGTCGTCCACCGCCTCCACTTGTCAATCACTTTGTAAACCATCTTCTTTTTTGTGCACTATGGCTAAAGGTACAATACTCCTAGACTGTCTTCTGAACACAAGCTCTGCCATTGCAGCAGGCAAGGGGTCAGATTTTGGAAAAACACTCGAGTTAACCAGAGAAATTTCTGTCCCTGTCTCTTTCCTTCCCGTGTCTACTCTGTCATTGATTTCACTGCAGTAATAGGCTTCATCTTTCACTCTGCAGAGCCAAGCCTCTCAAAGCCTTTCAAGTAATCCTCAGGTGCTTTAGGGGTGTCTGTGCTGAGGACAGCTGAATTAATGTGAACTGGCTGAGGCTTGGTTTTTCTCAGCTCAGGGCCCTGATTTGTCTGGTGCTCTGGGTAGTTCCCCTGATCACACTCCCTCAGGCTCTTCCTTGAGAGGAGATTTATCATGGGAATTACATGGAGAGGAATGATCCTGGGGAAGTCAGTGCCGAGCCTCCCAACTCTGCACCTTTGTCTTTGTTTAATGAACAGATGGAAGATCAAAGCATTGTATTCAATACTTGAAGTGTCTGTACCATTCTGTGCACACTGGACTTGACTTCTTCATCTGCACACCACAAATGTCCATTTTAAATCAAAAGATGCATAATGAGCCATGGGCTACTTCCCTATGACACACAGGGTCACAAACATGGTGGTGAAGAGGACAGATTACGGAGTAATCACAGTGGGTTTCAGCCCCGTAGGATCACCTGGAATGATTTTTCCTTCCTTTAAAGAGGGCAGAACCCAAACCCCATTCAGAAGATGTGGGGAATCTTACAGTAAATTCTTCCCACATGGTCCCCTTCGTAAAGCCCGTCTGTCAGAGCTTGCCTTAGCACAAGAAAATAACGCCAGGCCATGGTAAGCACACAAAAAAGACTTTATTTAAGAGAGGGAAAAGGACTAGGCTAGGCTAGAGAAGGGGTGGATTAACAAAACTTGAACTCTGGAAGTGCTCCAGTCTCCCAAACAATTACACCCAGGAGATAATGTTGATGTTCTCTCTCCCTTCTCTTGCAGGGACAGCGATGGACGGCTGCTGCTCTCTTGACATTGGACGTCAGAGAGGGACTCCATGATGGACACAGGAACGGGTGAGTAGACCTAACTAAAAACCCTCCCTATCCCTCTTTGCGTCGTCTCTGCCTGGATGTTAGACCCTGACTATGCGGATTCAATCCGTGCTTGGGAGTGTGCTTCCCAACCCAAACTAATCTAGCAAATGGCTAAAGGTCACCAGAATTTTTTCCCAAGTCCAAGAAGGCCCAAATGGTACATGCCTTTCTTCCCTTCTTTTACGCAAGTTTGCCAGGGGCAACCAGCATTTCACACACCCGGAGACTGGATTTGACCAATGAGGGGATGTTGCGGGGCAGGGTGACCCATGCAGAAGGGGGTTGTATATCCCCTCTGAGAACTCCTCCCTGTGTCCTCTACCAATTGAAGTGGGCGTCAGCCCCGTAGGACCACCCCGAGAGGGGATTTGACCAAAGAAGGGAAGTGCTGCAGTGGAGTGACCTGCCTGCAACAGGATCCCGTGGTCCCTCTAAAACGTCCCCACACCACCCTCTAGCAGTTGGCAAGGGTTTCACTCCCACCTTAGGCCATCTCAGAAGGGAAATGTGTACCAATCCAGAACAGGTATAGCCCAAAGTTCTAGGCCACGGTTTCTTCAAAAGACATCCTTGGAACGAGACGGGCTCTTCCCCGCAGTGTTGTGTTGCGACTTCCAGGACGATGCTGCCAGCCTCGCAAACATGGAGCTCCAGAGTTCGGCGGCTTCTGGCCTAGACCTTCGGGCACTGCCTATTCTGATTGTTACGTTTCCCTTCTGGGATGGCCTAAAGGGTGTGTGCGAAACCCTGACCGATTAGTAGAGGACGGTGTGGGGATTTCATGGAGGGGTGATGGACCCCTCTTGCGGGCAGGTCACCCCACCACGGCACTTACCCTGTTTGGTGAAATCCCCTCTCTGGTTGGTCCTAAGCGACTGAGACCCACCCCAAGTGGGAGGAGCTCTCAAAGGAGTCACGTGACCCACTTCCGGATGGGTCACTCTGCCCCAGAACTTTTCCCAATTGCTCAAATCCATTCCTGAGGCAGGTGGATGGAGATAAAACGCCCCCAGATTGGTAGAGGAGTGGGAGGATCTCTTAGAGGGGTCACATGGCACTCCTTGCTTCTACTCCTGTTTGCATCTTGACCCCAAAAGTCTTATGTCATGGGATCAGTCTCAAGGTGACAGATGAGCGATGTCTGAGGAGTGAAGGGGTGAGGTCCCATGGTTGAAATAAAATAACTTCCCTTAGCCTCAGGGTGGTTTGGCCAAATGGACAGAGTCAAAATGGCTGCCCTCCCATGCAGTATTGTGTGTCCCAACGACCAGAGTCCGTGCGGCTGCCCTCTCCGTCGGGACTGTGTGGCCCAGCGATCAGAGTCCATGCAGCTGCCCTCTCCGTCGGGGCTGTGTGGCCCAGCGACCAGAGTCCGTGCGGCTGCCCTCTCCGTCGGGGCTGTGTGGCTCAACGCTCAGAGTCCATATGTCTATCCTGTCTCTTACACCCGTGTGGCCTGATGGCAACGGACAATATGGTTACTTTCTCCCTCAATGCTGTGTGGCCCAACGGCCGGAGTCAGTATAGCTGCCCTTCAGTGCAGGGCTGTTTGGCTGAGAGTTCAGAGGCAAGATGGTTGCCCCTCCTCTTGGGGCTGTGCAGTCTAGTGGGTTAATGGGGACGTGGGCAGCCACCAAAGGATGGAGGGCAGCCAGGGCAGGTGGACCCAGGCCCTCTTTACTTCACCGGCTCCTCGCCCAGGGCCTCGTCCGTGGCCAATGTGTTTGCCATTGAGTCAGTGGGGATCCAGCCTGGGGATGACAATGGCTAGTTCACCCAGGTTCCTTCCTAGGAGATGTCTCTAGGCCATGGGCTGGGCGTCTCTGGGTTCCCGGCATGGGAACTCCCAGGGTCTCCGATCTCCCTTGCATGTCTGCAGGCCCCCGGGGATGCGGCTGGGTCTCGGCGCCTCGGGGCTCTGCAGTCAGGGGCTTGAGCTGCTTCTGGACTGGAGCCTATAGTGTGCATCCTCCATTTTCAGCGGTCTGCCTCGCGTGAGTTGAGCTGCTCCCTTTCACACTGGTGCTCCAGTTGGAGCATGTCTGGCCGGTCTGGGGAGGGGCTTGGCTTTCTCCGCTTAGACTATGGGGTTCTGTGTGGCTGGGACAGCCCAGCACATGCTGCTCAGCCTCTTCTGTCTCCTCCTTCCCATGCAAAGCTGCTTTGCCGTCTCACAAGAGATGGGATCAGTGGTGGGCTCAATTGGCTGCTGTTGGCCTCTCGATGTCTGGAAGAGGGAGAAAGGGCAGGAACCCAAATGAGAAGAACAAAACCTTCAAGCAGGGTAGTTTTCCATGGCACAACCCCACCCCACTTTGCTGATGCTCATTCGCAACTTCCCTGAGAGCTGGCATTTCTGAAAGAGAGCACCCAACCCCCCGCAACCTCCGCTCCCCTGTGGGCTGGCAATGGTAAAAGGGAGTCGGGGAGAATTTCTCCTCTCTCCGCCTGGCTTTGATGAGTGAGGGAATCACATGCGAGAAGCTGTGTGAATATAGGGCTCTGTGCAGTGGGATGAGATGTCCTCCATGTTGCCCAAAGGTGGGGTTGTCCTGCCTTTGCAGTGACTTCCTTCTAGTGAGAGAGATTTCAGAGATCAGCTCCAGGGTTCTGCCCTGTACCAGTGTGTGGGAATGGGGCAGAAGTGGGGCAATGGTGCACTCAGGAAAGGAGTAGGGCTAAGGGGGGCCTGGGCTGCAGCCCCTAAACCCCTGCGTGCTGTGTTGCGGCCGGGTCAGCTCTGCCTGGCTGGGGTGGGGGCGAAGCGGCTCCGCACACTGCCGTTCCTCTCCCTCACCAGCCACGTTGCTGCGATGAGCACCGCACCGGGAATCTCTGTCCTGGGGGCACATCTTGCCTGTAGGCTCTGCCCCCCCGCAGCTCCCATTGGCCGGGGATCGTTAATCCGGCCCTTGCCCTACTCCCCAGCCTGTTCCAATCCTGCTCTTGACTCCTGACTCCGGCTCCAACCCTTGGCTCCCCTCGGCTCGGCCTCCACCACTCTGAGCACGAGGCCCCAGCGCCACTGCTCCAACCACTGGGCCCAGCCAGCCGTGCTTTGGCTTCTGACACCAGCGATATGGAGGAGTCGTTCACCTCACTGCTTTTCTGTGTATGGCCCTGCCTTCGTCAGCGCTGGTTTTCATCTGCCGTGGTGCTGCCCAGTGACATGGCTTTCTTCGATCCCTTTGAACTTCTTCAAAGTCTTCTCTAGGCCCAACTAATTGACATCATTTTGGGTCATCTGCTGATATCCACCTCATTGTTCAGCCCCGGTTCCAAACATAAGGACATAAGAAAGGCCACAGCAAAGGTCCATCTAGCCCAGTATCCTGTCTTCCGACAGTGGCCAATGCCAGAGGGAATGAAGGGACAGGCAATCATCTAGTGATCAGTCCCCTGTCCCCCATTCCCAGCTTCTGGCAAACAGAGGCTAGGGACACCAAAAAGTTGAGAAGCGTCTGTTGTATTTACCAGAGCAGGACAAAGAGCTCTTCGGTGTCGGTCCCGGTTCCCTAGTCGAATGCAGAACCCGACACGAGATTTCCAAGCTTCTGCAAACATTTATAATATCTGTTGAGGATGTACCACGTAGTCCTGTCTGATTTCAAAGGCACTTCGTGAAAAGCTGAAACCAAGAGGGAATAGGTTGAAAACCCCATGGTGCTGATGTGACTGGCCCCTAGGAAACCTCCCCTTCCGATGGCCATTGCCCCCTGCTATTAGCTCCCCAAGATTCTAAGGGCACAAGAACAACAACTCCGCTCCTCCCAAAATAGCCCTGGACAGAGAGGAGACCCCATTCTTGCATAACTTCCCGCTCTGCTGGCAGACACTCCTCCACACACCCGTACACACAGAAGGTTGGGGGCACTTGTTCTTTGGATGGAACAGGAAAGTGACAGCAGCAGCCACGTTAAACCATCCAACATTTAGGCCGAGAACCACAAAGGGATTTCGGCTCCTAACGTCTCCTGAAATCCTTTGTGGCCCTGTGCCTTCATTCCTGAAGAGCTCACAGGGAAAAGTGTTTCCCATGTGCCCTCATGGGATTTCCTAGGAGCTGATAACCAATCTCGGAGTGAAGTTCCCTGGCCTGCAATCACTCCATTCCAGGGAGGGCAGGTGATGAATCTTTCCCTACAGAGGGGAATCGTCATCAGCATCATCATCCTGAATAACAAGAGCCCTTTTCAATTCGGTCAGGCCTTCCTTTAGAGACTTTCTGACCTTGATGAAGACAGTCTCCCCACACAGCTCTAAGGCTACGTCTACACTAGGAGCTAGGGATGGAATTCCCCTGCTCCCGTACACAGATTGTGGGACCTTGATGAAAGCTCGCGTGACCATCCTTCTTCCTTCAACGCTGTCCTTAGACTGAGAGGGACACATGCAAAGCTGTGTTCAGGCCCTGGGCTGCACCCCTGTGCTTCCCACAGAGGCCCAAACACACAGAGGTATTTCCTTACCTTCATACAGGTGGGAGATGCCATCTTCATTCACTGTTTCAGACAACAAATCGCAGTAATGGTGGATAGTATTTCCTAGACATAGTATGAATACAATGGCTCTCATGGCTTTTCACATCCTTCGCTGAAAACTGCTAATGACGCAGCCATTCCCCCAAGACACCCTTGGGAAATTCCAGACATTCCTTACATCTGTTCACAAAGCAGGTTCGAGAAAGCATCAGAGGCCCAGAAGTTACTGAGAGGCTGATTTCCACAGGAGATTGAATTCACATCCTGCTGGTTTCCCCTAGGCGCAGCCAAAGAGTTGTTGTGGGCGGGGGAAGTTGGTGCAGTCGATTCAGCTAAGTTGCTCCCTTCATCTTGGAATACATGTTAATTCACACACACACACACACACACCCGCATTTTAGGATTCTGGTGCTGTTGATGGGAACAGAGCAGCCATCCAGAAAAGGGATCTGAAGGAAACATTGAGAAAAGATCAAGTGAATGTGCTCTGCTTGCCAATGAATCGGGCTGCTGAATGTCTTATTGTTTTCTGTGAGCTTTCCAGGTACTGTAAGGCCTGGAACAGGAATTTGGGGATGTGGCTCTCGTTGTTCTGCATCTAGGAAGAAAGAAGGAAGAAATGCACAATATAGAAATGACATGTTCTTCCCACAGCAAATAGTCCAGGAAAGCCAAAGCATATAGCCAGGCCATGGCAACCGCCAATATGAACCCATACACCAGAGCAGCACCCCTCTGAAGTTCCTATTGTGTTCTCCAGAACCTCAGCTTTCATTTGAAAAGACAAAAGTTTGAAGGTCAGAGAATTGTGGAGAAAAATGTCAACAATGTGAATGGATTGTAACTCCTGCCGAAATGAGCCAGCAGAGAGCCTGGAACGGAGTCCTGCAGCCCGACCGAAGCGGATGGGTACTCAGGGTGTGGGGTTAGAAAGGTCTTCCTCAAGTTCCCATTCAGCACTCTCAAGGCACAAGGAATTCACCTACCAAGCAGATCCAGACACACTTCAAGAGCTGTGAGGAGCCATCCCAGGCCATGCTGCGGGAGAGCGTCTTCAAATGAGCCCACCTGAGGAAGACTGCGCAGCGGAAGAGCGTCAGTTTACATGACTGCAAGAGAAGAGGAGACCAAGAGGGTTCTCCCTGAGAGAGGGATAGTCTGGGGGACACGGAACCTTCCCCGTCCCTTGTTCTCCTGCTTTTCCTGCCAGTGGAGATTCCTGTAATTTGTTCTCCACAGAAGCGTGCTGAGGAGAGGAAAGGGAGAGTTGGCTGGAGAGAGCCAGAGCCGTCCTGTCCTTGGGATGGTTTGGGGAGGTTGCCCGGGGCCGCGCACTTCAGGGGGACGCAGGCCCTGGGCCGTGCCGGGGCCAGCAGCAGTACGCTATAGCCCTCCTCTTTCCCAGAAGAAGGCTTTTCTTCCAAATTGTGCTGTGGGCTGTGAGGATGGATGAGGCACTTGGCTCCAGCATGGAGTGAAGCAGGGAGGAGAAGACTCCACTTGGGCAAGGGGCTCTGGCGATGAATGGAGTGGGGGCCCCAGGGGATACTGGCTCTTTGCTCTTAAGGCAATAATGACCGTGGCACTTACCAGTTTCACACTCTCATCCTGGTCTTCAAGATGCAGCAGCAGGGGGAGCAAGCAGTGGATGATTTCCTGCTGCACCAAGGGTTTGTCGGGGTCCTGCACCCTGCTCACTACGTTGCCAAGCAGTGAAATGGCAGCTGAGCGCACACTGCCCTCCCCTGGCAATGACACACAGGGGGTGGGGACCCCCGGTTAAAGCCAGGCAGCATCAGAGCATAACGCCACTGAGTGGTAAAGCGCACGCTGCTCCGGTTCCCCCTGTGTGATGAGAGCCTGTGAGCCACACAGGTTAGAACCACGTCCTGGGGGTGGGAGCGAGCCAGCAAGGCCGTAGCACTGAGCACTCTTTTGGCTCTGGGATCACAGCTGTTGTCGAGCCTGATTAAGATCCCTCCCACGACGTCTCCAACCTGGAAGAATGCCAGAAAGTTGAGGGATGGATTTATCAATGAGTGGCCTCCTCCCAGGGAAGCTCTCCCGGCAGCCCTGCAAGCCGCCTCTTACCTGGGTTGCCCATCTTGGCTCCTCCCTTATCTCAAGAAAGAGGCTTTGACAAGTCCAGGAACCCCAGTCTTAATCAGGGGGAATAAATCCTACCCAGGGGATGTAGAAAGGAAGTCTGCCAGAAACCTCCCGAGGCCAATCTAATTCACGGGGGAGGCACTCAGATCCAGTGGGGATGGGCAAGAGGATGAAAGCTTGGGAGGGAGAGAGAGAGAAAAGTGTCAAGCCAAATTCTTCCTGATCCTTCAGCGGGAAAAACAGCCAGGCTGTGGGTTTCACTGCAGTGTAGACATACCCTCCCCCACCCACCCACCCACTCTCCCCGCCCGCTCCCAGAGCTCAATGCAGAGTCTAACAAGTGCAGAATACCCAGTCTCCTGAACCTGCTGCTGTCTAGGACCACAGGAACTGCCAGGTGGAATCAAAGCCAGGGAGCTGGAGGGCCTTTGAAAACACAGACAGCTTGATGCCAGCCTTCCCTGGCTGCATGAAGCTATCCTCCAGAACCATGCCACCAAGGGCCCAGTCCTGCAGCGGGACAGCCGGAGGGTTGGTGTCGCTAACCTCCTGTTCTACAGAGGGGGAAACTGAGGCACAGAGCTGGGCCATGTCAGGGCGCAGCTGGGGATGGAGCCCGTCAGATCCTCACGAGCTGCTGTGCGGCGCTAGCGCTTCTGTCTGCGCCAGGTATAAACACAGGCCCCTTGTGCTGGCCCAGCCGTCCGTCCCCTGGCGGGCAGCAGTGCCCATGCGGGAGCACCCACGCAGCCCCCCACCGCCCTCGGCTGCAAAGCAGCCCCAGCCCCACGGCAGGGTTACGTTCTCCTCCCCTGCCCTGTGTTCTGGCTCCTCCAGGACCCTTCACGAGGCTGGCAGGGGAGCGCTGAGCTTGGAGCCTGGCCAGGCTGGAGCTGGCCCAAAGGAAACACCTCCATGGTCTTTCCAGGTGCCACCCAGTCCCCCGGCGCCTGCAGGAAGGTTTGGGGTAATCACACACACGCTGGGTCTCCCAGTCACCAACGCTTTGCCCGGAGCCTGGCTCGGAGGGAAGCGCAGACCCAGTCCAGCCAGCCTTGAGGTCCCTCTCCGCGGAGCTGGGAATGCGCCTGGAGCTGCCAGCCCAGTCCTGTCTACTCAGCGAACGGCTTGCTGCTGCTCTTTCCCGGGTCTCCTCCTCCCTCCCCAGCCCTGGAGCCAGACGAACACCCACACACAGGTCTACTGTGCCCATGGCTGTGCAGCGGCTGCAGGGCTGCAGCCATCGCGTCCTGGACATATTCAAGGGGAGCCCGATGGGATTGGCCAGGCAAGGAGGGCATGAGCCCTGCCCAGCTAGGATGGGGCACCGTCCCCAGGCTGCTGCATCAAAGCCAGCCCTGGCTAGGAGCGATTCTGCAACCCAGGAGAGATTCTGCAACCATCCGCCGGCTGGAGAAAGACATCAAGGTGAACTTGTCCCAGCTTGGAGCTCCCTGTAGCCAATGGGATACATTTGGGTTAGGAAAAAGAAAAGGAGGACTTGTGGCACCTTAGAGACTAACCAATTTATTTGAGCATAAGCTAAAGCTCACTTCATCGGATGCTTATGCTCAAATAAATTGGTTAGTCTCTAAGGTGCCACAAGTCCTCCTTTTCTTTTTGCGAATACAGACTAACATGGCTGCTACTCTGAAACCTGTCATTATTTGGGTAAGGGTGAATATATGTCAAGAAGGCAAAACCACTCCTTGAGAGGGGCATGGCAGTGAGCTAGGCCCAGCCTGAGGGCCTCAGAGACCCCCTTGTCCCACCCTCTCTGCCTAGCTTTGGAACAGTCTAGCGGGTTCTCTGTGTATGAAATTCCTCTCACTCTGCCTTCCTCACCGGGGCTGGAGGGGGGCTGAAATATTTAGCTGCATGCAGCACATTGGCTTCTTGGGGTGAAGTCCCATCACAGAGAGGTGCACACAGGGCTAGGGAATGGGCAGCTCCATCAGACAATCATAGTATTCCCTGAATCACACATGCAACACGAAGGGCCCATGAGAGTGCTGAGTCCTGAGAGCACCACGGCTCCAGCTGGACTGGATCTCCTAGCTCTCCCCCTTCCCCGAGAAGGTGGGGGTGAGCAGCTCTCAGATCACAATGGATGCTTTGCCAGCTTATACAAGGCTATTGGAATGCATTGTTTCTTTGTGGGAGAAAATGACCTAGAGAGGTGAGGTTTATGGGCCAACAGGCTTTGAAGTCTGCACTGGGTTTGAGTGCCGATGCACACCGTCAGTGAGACCAGGGACAGCACACGCACAGGGCTGTGGACAGCTCTGGCCCATGGGCTGGGCTGGGCTCAGAAGCATCCAGCGGAAGGAAGGCTTCGGTATTTCACTAGAAGGGGGGATAGGTCAGAGGCGAATTGCCCACTGGAGCTGGCTCGCTCGTGTTGGCAGGCCCCACCCCTTACAGACATGCGACTCCATCCTCGTGTCCATGCTCCCCGAGCCCTTTAAAACAAGGGTAGCCAAAGGCAATGTTTCCATGGCTGCCCCAAGGAGCTTGGCTGCTGGAGGTTACAGGACACAGGCAGCAATGCTCTACCTTGAACCAAGCGGCTAGGCCAGGAGCATGACATGCCAGAGACCCAAGGTCTCCACCAGCCACACCACCTATTAAAGATGATGCAGCTGGATTCTTTGCAAACTGAGCAAGGCCCTCAGGTCCTCTCACCCATCCCCTCCTGCTCCCTGGGCCTCCCTGCAGATGCTGCTGACTCTGCATTCCAGTGCTGGGGAATGGCAATGCTGGATGGAGACTCCCCTACTGGGGCTGTGCAGGAAGGTCTAGCAGTCTGGGGGCATTTATCGTGGGTCAGTGCTCCTGCTCTGTGGCTGATTATCAGCTTCAGTGACCAATTTCTTGCTCTAACAGCACCCAGAGAGCACAGGATTTGCTGTGCTAGCTCACTGCAGTGCCCAAAAGCCAGGTATCCTGTCTCCATAGTCAGAGGCTTCAAGGAAGGTACCAGAGTCCCTGCAGTGTGTAATTATGGAATAACCTTCTCTTTGGGGAATGTGCTCCCCTGTAGTCTGTGGCTGGCTCCTGCCCCATGGAGATGGTTTTATAGTCCTGGTGTCTCCTGCCTTCTCTAGCTGGTGATATTTGGATTATCCATATATATGTCTCATCCTTTTTTGAATCCCACTAGACATTTGGCCCCCTCAATATCCTGTGGCAGTAAGTTCCGCTGGTGAATTATGTGTTGTTAAGAAAGCCTTTCATTGGTAAGTCCTGAAAGCCCCAGGTGTCAAGGCGGCTGTGACTGGCTCATGGCTGCTGTGTTCCCTGTTGGAGGGTCAGTGGGGCATCATTCAGGCTGCCTGCCCACACCCCCGGGTAGAAGTATGGCCGCAGGGGCTCCAAGAAGATGTCACGGAAGGTGTAGATGTGACAGCTGCCAGTCACGTTGTAGAAGGACACCTCTCCGGCCTCAAAGTCCAGGAGGATTCCAATCTGCCGAGGCTTCACTCTCAGCATAAGCTTGGGCAGGGGGGAAGTGAGCGCTGCATACTCATCCCCATTGTGCAGCCACACCGTCCAGAAGCCAGTCGCTGGTGAGGGTGTGAATATTCCCTGCCTGCTCACACACTCCTCACGGATCCCCAGTGTCCAACATGGCTTGTCCCCCACTTCCACCTCCCAGTAGTGCATCCCGGCTGTGAACCGATGCCGGCCCAGGATGCAGGTGCACGTGTCAAACCGCTTGGGGTTACTGGGGACGTCCTGCCTCTTGTTGCCCACCCTCACGCTCCGCTGATCCCGGGACAGGAGCAGGTAGGCATTGGCTGTGTTGGGGTCCACAGTCACGTGCGCTAGGGACAGAAAGAGAATCACATGGTGCATCCCATTAGTGTCTCTTGGTTACTTATGTCCTGCCCTTTCCTAGCACCTCCCTCAGAGGTGCTGTATAGACTGGAATGAATCCAGCCCCAACCCCCAGGAGCTGGGTCGGTGTATGACTGAGGCACAGGGGGCTGGGGGGAATTGCCCTCAGTCACACAGGGAGTCAGCTGCAAAGCCAGGAGGAGTCCTGACTCTCCATCTCCTGATCTAAACAGTAGACAACCCTCCCTCACAGATCCAGGAATAGAACCCAGAATCCAGGAATAGACTCCCCAGCCCCCCCACTCATACCCACTAGACCTCTAAGTGTAACTTACAAATGCAGATTTTTTTTTGGTTACATAACCTACTTCTTATTCTGCCAATCGCTCAGACAAACAAGTTAGTTTACATTGACGGGAGATACTGCTGCCTGCTTCTTATTTACAATGTCACCTGAAAGTGAGAATGCATGGAACTTTTGTAGCCAGTGTTGCAAGGTATTTACATGCTAAATATGCTAAACATTCGTATTCCCCTTCATGCTTCAGCCACCATTCCAGAGGACATGCTTCCATGCTGATGATGCTCATTAAAAAAATAATGCATCAATTACATTTGTGACTGGACTCCTTGGGGGGAGAATTGTATGTTTCCGACTCTGTTTCACCCACATTCTGCACATATTTCATGTTATAGCAGTCTCGGATGATGACCCAGCACATGTTCGTTTTAAGAACACTTTCACTGCAGATTTGACAAAACGCAAAGAAGGTACCGATGTGAGATTTCTAAAAATAGCTACAGCACTCGACCCAAGGTTTAAAAATCTGAAGTGCCTTCCAAAATCTGAGAGGGACAAGGTATGGAGCATGCTTTTAGAAGCCTTAAAAGAGCAACACTCTGATACGGAAACTACAGAACCCAAACCACCAAAAAAGAAAATCAACCTTCTGGTGGCATCTGACTCAGATGATGAAAATGAACATGCGTCAGTCCACGCTGCTTTGGATTGTTATCAAAAGCAGAGCCCATCATCAGCATGGAAGCATGTCCTCCGGAATGGTGATTGCAGCATGAAGGGATGTGGCGGTTCAATGACAAGACAGAACACAGCTTTCAGCAAGCAAGCAGGCTGGTCTCTGCTAACAGGCTTCTGCCTGTCAGCTTTCCACCTTCCCCTTTATTCTCTCTCTCCCCCCGCACATTACATTCTCCAACAGATACAAGGAGTACACTGGCTTTGTTTAACATTCTTATTTACCAATTTCTATCTACCGCATTCCTTGCTCTCGGGCCTTGAGCCCAGTCCTGAGAGGCTTCCCACAGTTCATGTCATCTTGGCGAGATTCCAAGGTTGATGCCCTTGAAAGGAGCTGTGTGTGCACAAGTCCAGCACAACACTCTGGGTGTGCCCTGAATGTTGCCAACCGCATAAACCTTGTATGAATCCTACATCCCCTCCTTTTTTGTTTATTTGTGCTCGGCCATCTCATGGTAGCCATCAATTTGCATTTGCAAGCCAATTAACTCCCGGACAGACAAGGTCATAACTCGTGGAGCCTGCCAGGGCGGGTCTTGACAAAGCCTTAACAAAAAGGGAATACATTGTACACAGCAGCAGCAAAAAATAAGCTTAAGAAGGTAAAGTGTGATTGGCCGGGCCCCAATTAGCCATGCTAAAGTACTGGGAAGAGAGGTTCGAGTAAGCAGCAAGCATCATCTCATTCCCAATTTCCTCAGGGTGATGACATACTGAAATAAGGCACGTACCTAACAATTCTTCAGCTGCTACAAAATCAAATAAACAAAAGTGGGTAACATTTGCTATTGAAGCCAATCTTTCCCATAGGTTATATGTCATTCGGGCCCATAACGGAGGAAGCGCTCCGAGTCAACCCCTCCAGGAAATAGCAGGCACAAAAGGCATACAATCAGTACAGAATTAGCAGTAATTTGGGCGAAAATTGCCACAAACAAAGTCTCAGGAGTCTCTGGCTGTTGGTTTGCTGCCAGTCTTCGTTGAGCTGCGGCGACCAATGCTTTTACTGCTTCCCATGTCACGGGCTGGCTTGGGACGCTATGCCTCCTCCGTTTCCGTCCCGCCGTTGTCAACCCGGGAGGCACCATGTTCTCCTCCAAGGTCAGCTGAAACTCCAGTACGGGGTTCGACAGCCCCTGGTGCCACGCCATGCTGTTTCAGTGCCGGTCGCACACACCGGGCTGGAACCCACAACGGTCCTGCAGGGAGAAACACAGCAGCATATCCCCGACCCCAAGTAATTAAAGGCACTGGGCCCAACCATTGCGGATCGGGCAGCTGATGGTAATAGACACGCGGTCTTTCCAGTACCTCGGACTTATGAAAATGCCGATCCGCGGGGGTCTGCTGATCTGCGTTCAGCGTTAAATTATTTAAAGTAAACAAAAGGATATGCAGTTGTTGCTGAATGTCTCCTAAGGTTCGGAGACGCAGCTCCCCTTGTTTTAATTGTTTGTCAAGCAAGGTTTTTAGCGTGCGATTTGCACGTTCGACAATGGCTTGGCCTGTGGAATTATAAGGGATCCCGTGTTTGAGACGGACGTCCCATTGGGCACAAAAGGTGGAGAGGGCTGTGGAGCAATAGGCTGGGGCATTATCCATTTTTATCTGGCTCGGGTGACCCATAACAGCAAAACAGGCTAGCAAATGGTGAATAACTTTGGGAGTGGCTTCCCCACGCTGTGGGGTTGCCCAGAGGAATCCCGAATAGGTATCAATGGAAACATGTAAAAATGAATAGGGGCGGAATTGTGGCACATGAGTAACATCCATTTGCCACAGCTGATTCGCTGCGGTACCTCTGGGGTTAACGGCATAAGAAAAGATAGGGGCAGCAGCGGCACAGTGGGGGCAGGAACGAAAAATAGAACGTGCATGATCAGCAGGAATATGAAACTGTCGGGCCAAAACAGAGGCAGACTGATGAAAAAAGGCATGGCTTTCAATGGGGTCAGAAAAAAGGGAATTTACCTGACCACGTAACGCGCGATCGGCGAGCGCATTGCCTTCAGTGAGTAGCCCAGGCAGAGGGGTATGACTGCAAATATGAGCAACAAAATAAGGGAAATTACGAGTGGTGAGAAAATACTGTAAGGACAGAAACAGGCGAAGGAGGTCCGCATCGACCTGAGGGGTAATGAGGGCAAGGGGTAAATGATCAATTACCTGATAAACATAATGCGTGTCCACAATCAAATTAAAGGGACAATCAGCAAAAAATTGAAAGGCCAAAATAACAGCAGCTAGTTCCAAGGACTAGTAAAGCTCTCCAAGCGCTGTGCATGCAAATATTGTTGTACAAGTGAATGAAGCGCTTTCAGCTTTTCTAGAGGGAGCGGCCACTGGTCAATCCATATGGGCTCTAAGGATTGCCATACCAATGGTAATGCGGATGGCAAGGTGGGTGAGGGAGGATCTTGGGTCATTATATATTAATATCGAGGGTGGTGTCCAGCTTTGTAAGTAAATCACGGCCCCAAATATTGAGGTGGACAGGAAGTACAAAAGGGCGGATCGTAGCAAGGGCACAGCCTCCTGGTTTAGAGACCATGACCCAAGACAAACTTTGGCGCCCGGGTTTGCTACCCCCGATCCCCCACAACTCTTTAGAAGGAACTGTTGGCCAACCGACCGGCCACTCCAGATCACGAATCACCGTAACGTCAGCTCCAGTGTCCACCAGCCCTGTAAAAGGAACATTATTTAAGAGAAGCATTAACTGAGGTTTCGAGGGGCGGACCGACATTGTTAGAGCAACAAGTGGAGAGGACGTATTGTGAGACGGCGACTGAGACAGCGTCGATCCAAAGCCGCCTCCGCCCCGGGTTCGATCCTCTGCGGCTGGCACCTGATAGGGGACTAAAATCAATTGTGCAATTGACCGTCCACACGGGAGCGACTGTGGAAGATGGGTCCATACCTGAACCTTAATAATGCCGGTGTAATCGGCGTCAGTGACTCCTGGGATGACAAAAAAACCCTGTTTCCCAGCGTGTGAGCGAGGGAGAACCAGACCCACAAATCCGGCAGGGAGAGGTCCCGTCACCTGTGTAGGTATGGCGCAAACCTCCCCCGGCAACTGAAAATCAGTGTCCTCCTGCATAATCAAATCAAGCCCTGCACTTCCGGCAGTCGCTGCCCTCATGGAGTCTATGGATTGTAAGGCAGAGGAACAGTTGTCTGAGTGGGAAACACCCCCGTTTGGCCCTGGGTTCGGGGGGGACCCGTCGTGCGGTTTCCCGACCCGCTACGACACTGATTAGCCCAGTGATAGCCCTTCCGACACTTGGGACACTTCTTTGAGGGGCGGGCGGGCGCCGTCGATGAGCGGCACTCCCGCTGAAAGTGACCCTCCTTACCACAGCGGTAACAACGCTTCCCCTCCTTCCCGGTTTTTCGCAGGGCGGCAGCCAGAACTCCAGCCTTATGTGCTTGGGTTCCGATGTTTTGGCACGCCCGCAGCGTGTCCGACAGCTCTAGAATTCCAGAGGCTTGTGCAGCCTGGAGAGCACGGCGGCAATCCTCGTTCGCATTTTCAACCGCCATTTTTAACAGGATCTCCTGAGCTGCCGCAGGGCTATCCACCTGTCGGAGGATAGCCTCCTGCAATCTGTTGGTAAAATCCATAAAGGACTCTGATGCACCCTGACGGATACTGGCAAAGCTTTTGGTAGGCCTGCCTGAATCCGGGACCTTCCGGAAAGCATGCTGGGCGCAGGTGGAAATAATGGGGAAGACGGCCTGAGGGAGTTGAGACTGCAGCATAACGGTAGCAAACTGGCCCTCCCCTGCCAACTGCTCATAAATGACACCTTGCTCTCTATATACCTGGGCTTGGCGTTCCGCCATCTGCCGATACTCACTAAGCCAAATAACATACTGACTAGGTGTCAGCATCATGCGCAACAGCGCCTTCCAATCTTCAGGGACCAGGGTGTACCCAGAACCTAGCCCTTCAATGAGACCACGCACATACGTGCTAGTCAGGCCGAACTCGCGAATCGCTTTCTTTACCTCTCTGATCACCGAGTAAGGCAAACTGACCCAGTTTGCAACCTGGTTGCCCTGGCCATCATCCTGCCAGGTCACCGGACAAACTGAGACCAGATCAGCCAGCTCCTCTGCTGTAATATCTGAGCAAGTCCTCGCTGCGTGAACCATTTGTTGCACCAGCGAAAGCCCCTGAGCAGACGCAGATGACCCCCCGGGGGGCCCCGGAGCATGGGGCCCCATGGGCGGAGGGTGATCACACACTGGCTCTGGTGGGGAAGGCCAGGGAGGCGGTGGTAATAGAGGCACTGGGGGCGAAGCAGGGGGAGGGATGGTTGCAGGAGCGGACGGGGGTGGCGGGATCAGCAGCCCCTCTGTTGGTGCGGGAGAGGGTCTTTCTGAGGTGACACACCGTGTTGCATCGGTAGGAGGGGGGGTGGCTGCAGGAGCGGACGGGCGTGGCGAGATCACCAGCCTCGCGAGGGAGGGCCTGTCCGAGGCGACACGCTGTATCGAGTCGCGGCGGAGGTGCCAGGCATGTAAAGCCTGCACGGACGCCCGAGGCTCTTTGTGCAATATCTGGCCCAATCGCTCCCAGTCCGCTAGCTTAAGGGTTCCGGCTTCAGGGTACCACGGGCACTGGGCACGCACCTCCTGTAGCAGGAGAGTGAGTTCTCAAGCGGGGCAGTCATGCTGAGCCTTACGCAGCAAATACTGTAGCTCATTGCGGTGTTGCACTTGCAAAGCAGAGAGGGAGCTTCCCATACTTACCACAACAAAAAATACTCACCGGGATCCGCGAGGCGAATGAGTGACACGTCTGAAAGCCTTGCCAGGCGAGGTGAGTGCTGAGGGCCCCACGTTTGGGCTCCAGTTGTGGCGGTTCAATGACAAGACAGAACACAGCTTTTAGCAAGCAAGCAGGCTGGTCTCTGCTAACAGGCTTCTGCCTGTCAGCTTTCCACCTTCCCCTTTATTCTCTCTCTCCCCCCGCACATTACATTCTCCAACAGATAAAAGGAATACACTGGCTTTGTTTAACATTCTTATTTACCAATTTCTATCTACCGCATTCCTTGCTCTCGGGCCTTGAGCCCAGTCCTGAGAGGCTTCCCACGGTTCATGTCATCTTGGCGAGATTCCAAGGTTGATGCCCTTGAAAGGAGCTGTGTGTGCACAAGTCCAGCACAACACTCTGGGTGTGCCCTGAATGTTGCCAACCGCATAAACCTTGTATGAATCCTACATCGGGACATATGAATCTTTAGCGTAACTGGCACGAAAATATCTTTCAACGCCAGCGACAACAGTGCCATGCAAACGCCTGTTCTCACTTTCGGGTGTCATTGTAAACAAAAGCTTGGGGGGGGAGCTTTTCTTGACCTGCTGCTCACAAACAGGGAAGAATTAGTGGGGGAAGCAAAAGTGGATGGGAATCTGGGAGGCAGTGACCATGAGATGGTCGAGTTCAGGATCCTGACACAGGGAAGAAAGGTAAGCAGCAGGATACGGACCCTGGACTTCAGGAAAGCAGACTTTGACTCCCTCAGGGAGCGGATGGGTAGGATCCCCTGGGGGACTAACATGAAGGGGAAAGGAGTCCAGGAGAGCTGGCTGTATTTCAAGGAATCCCTGTTGAGGTTACAGGGACAAACCATCCCGATGAGTCGAAAGAATAGTAAATATGGCAGGCGACCAGCTTGGCTTAATGGTGAAATCCTAGCGGATCTTAAAAAAGAAGCTTACAAGAAGTGGAAGGTTGGACATATGACCAGGGAAGAGTATAAAAATATTGCTCGGGCATGTAGGAATGAAATCAGGAGGGCCAAATCGCACCTGGAGCTGCAGCTAGCAAGAGATGTCAAGAGTAACAAGAAGGGTTTCTTCAGGTATGTTGGCAACAAGAAGAAAGCCAAGGAAAGTGTGGGCCCCTTACTGAATGAGGGAGGCAACCTAGTGACAGAGGATGTGGAAAAAGCTAATGTGCTCAATGCTTTTTTTGCCTCTGTCTTCACTAACAAGGACAGCTCCCAGACTGCTGCGCTGGGCATCGCAACATGGGGAGTAGATGGCCAGCCCTCTGTGGAGAAAGAGGTGGTTAGGGACTATTTAGAAAAGCTGGACGTGCACAAGTCCATGGGGCCGGACGAGTTGCATCCGAGAGTGCTAAAGGAATTGGCGGATGTGATTGCAGAGCCATTGGCCATTATCTTTGAAAACTCGTGGCGAACGGGGGAAGTCCCGGATGACTGGAAAAAGGCTAATGTAGTGCCAATCTTTAAAAAAGGGAAGAAGGAGGATCCCGGGAACTACAGGCCAGTCAGCCTCACCTCAGTCCCCAGAAAAATCATGGAGCAGGTCCTCAAGGAATCAATCCTGAAGCACTTACACGAGAGGAAAGTGATCAGGAACAGTCAGCATGGATTCACCAAGGGTAGGTCATGCCTGACTAATCTAATCGCCTTCTATGACGAGATTACTGATTCTGTGGATGAAGGGAAAGCAGTGGATGTATTGTTTCTTGACTTTAGCAAAGCCTTTCACACGGTCTCCCACAGTATTCTTGTCAGCAAGTTAAAGAAGTATGGGCTGGATGAATGTACTATAAGGTGGGTAGAAAGTTGGCTAGATTGTCGGGCTCAACGGGTAGTGATCAATGGCTCCATGTCTAGTTGGCAGCCGGTGTCAAGTGGAGTGCCCCAGGGGTCGGTCCTGGGGCCGGTTTTGTTCAATATCTTCATTAATGATCTGGAGGATGGTGTGGATTGCACTCTTAGCAAATTTGCGGATCATACTAAACTGGGAGGAGTGGTAGATACGTTGGAGGGCAGAGATAGGATACAGAAGGACCTAGACAAATTGGAGGATTGGGCCAAAAGAAACCTGATGAGGTTCAATAAGGATAAGTGCAGGGTCCTGCACTTAGGACGGAAGAACCCAATGCACAGCTACAGACTAGGGACCGAATGGCTAGGCAGCAGTTCTGTGGAAAAGGACCTAGGGGTTACAGTGAACGAGAAGCTGGATATGAGTCAGCAGTGTGCCCTTGTTGCCAAGAAGGCCAATGGCATTTTGGGATGTATAAGTAGGGGCATAGCGAGCAGATCGAGGGACGTGATCATTCCCCTCTATTCGACATTGGTGAGGCCTCATCTGGAGTACTGTGTCCAGTTTTGGGCCCCACACTACAAGAAGGATGTGGATAAATTGGAGAGAGTCCAGCGAAGGGCAACAAAAATGATTAGGGGTCTGGAACACATGACTTATGAGGAGAGGCTGAGGGAACTGGGATTGTTTAGTCTGCAGAGGAGAAGAATGAGGGGGGATTTGATAGCTGCTTTCAACTACCTGAGAGGTGGTTCCAAAGAGGATGGTTCTAGACTATTCTCAGTGGTAGAAGATGACAGGACAAGGAGTAATGGTCTCAAGTTGCAGTGGGGGAGGTTTAGGTTGGATATTAGGAAAAACTTTTTCACTAGGAGGGTGGTGAAGCACTGGAATGCGTTACCTAGGGAGGTGGTAGAATCTCCTTCCTTAGAAGTTTTTAAGGTCAGGCTTGACAAAGCCCTGGCTGGGATGATTTAATTGGGGATTGGTCCTGCTTTGAGCAGGGGGTTGGACTAGATGACCTCCTGAGGTCCCTTCCAACCCTGATATTCTATGATTCTATGATTCTATGAAGAAGCAGGCAGCATTATTTTCTGCAAATTGTAACCAACCTTGTTTGTCTGAGCGATTGGCTGACCAAGAAGTAGGACTGAGTGGACTTGTAAGCTCTAAAGTTTTACATTGTTTTATTTTTGAATGCAGTTTTTTTATATATGTATAATTCTACATTTGTAAGCTCAACTTTCATGGTAAAGAGACTGCACTACAGTACTTGTATGAGGTGAATTGAAAAATTTTTTTGTTTTGTTTTTTACAGTGCAATTATTTGTAATCAAAAATAAATATACAGTGAGCACTGTACGCTCTTTATTCTGTGTTGTAATTGAAATTAATAGATTTGAAAATGTAGTAAACATCCAAAAATATTTAAAAGAAATGGTATTCTATTGTTGTTTAACAGCACAATTAATCGCGTAATTCCTTTTTGAATCGCGCGGTTAATTTTTTGAATCGTGCAGTTAATCTCAATTAATTTTTTTAATTGCTTGACAGCCCTAATTTTAATATGGCTAATGTAAACGTGTACATCCAGGAACAAAACCTGTAGGCCTTAGTTAGCGGATGGGGGACTCTATCCTGGGAAGCATTGACTCTGAAAAAGATTTGGGGGTGGAAGTGAATAAGCAGCTGAACATGAGCTCCCAGTGTGATACAGTGACCAAAATAGCTAGAGTGATCCTGGGATGCATAAATAGGGGAATCTCGAGTAGGAGTAAAGAGGTTACTGTACCTCAATAGTGGCACCGGTGTGATCCCTACTGTGTCCAGTTGTGGTATCCACAATTCAAAAAGGATGTTAATAAATTGGAGGGTTCAGAAAAGAGCCACAAGCATGATTAAAGGACTGGAAAACATGACTTACAGTGATACAGGCAAGGAGCTCAATCTATTTATCTTAACAAAGAGAAGGTTAAGGGGTGATTTGATTACAGTCTCCAAGTACCTACATGGGGAACAAATATTTAATAATGGGCTCTTCAATCTACCGGCGATTGGTATAACATGGAAGTTGAAGCTAAACAAATTTAGACTGGAAAAAAGGTGTAAATGATTGACAGTGAGGGTAATTAACAATTGGAATAATTTACCAAGGATAGTGATGGATTCTCCATCACTGACCATTTTAAAATCCAGATTGGGTGTTTTCCTACAAGATCTGCTCTAGGGATTATTTTTGGGAAGCTCTCTGGCCTGTGCTAGACTAGATGATCCCTTCTGTCACTGGAATCTATGAGTCTATGATTTGCCTGATTTTGAGACAAAGCCGGAGGCAGTAGTCCTGGGGATGATGGAGAAAGGAAGGGAGAATTGAGGCTGTGCAGCTCAAGCCAACAACCCTTAATCCAATGACTGCTTCATCTTGAGCAGATACTTCTGAATAACAAATTCCCTTCCAAACTGAGGTGGCACCCCCTCTTCTCTCCCCCAGCTGATACACTGGAAAGGGCCCAGGATGTCTGGCTGCGACAGGCCCGAGGATCACAGCCCTTCAACAGCTGCACCAGGCCCGGGGCTCGCAGCCCTTCAGCCTCTAGGCTGGGCCTGGGACACGCAACCCTTCAGCCTCTCGGCTGGGCCCAGGGCTCGCAGCCCTTCAGCGTCTGCGCCGGGCCTGGGGCTCGCAGCCCTTCAGCATCTCTACCTGCCTGCAACTCACAGCCCTTCTGCTCAGCTCTTTGGGACTCAGCCCCAGCCACTGAAAAATTGGAATTCTTTTTTAAGCAGAAAGTGGATTTGTGCCCATGACTCAAAAGCTGCAGGACAGATTCTGTCCCAGCCTGGCCCTGAGCACAGATTCCCCTGGGATTTGGCTGAGATGGGAGAGGAGGAACGTCAGTGTCTGAGGGGATCTGGAGAGCAGCGCAGGACAGGGGTTGAGAGAGATGCTCTCTCTCAGCTTTGCTGCCAGGACTCTGAGTTGTCTGTAGCTCATATCTGGAGGCTGGGCACTGCCTGACTGCGGGACAGGCTGATGGCACTGCTCTACTCACCCGAGACAGGCTGTGTTCTTGGAGCAGGGCTCTTCCCTGCACAGGTTCAGACCCTGCCTCACAGTGTCCTTACCTTTCCTGAGTTGGCGTTTATATTCCCTAGCCCTGGGCATGTTTCACTGGCCCTCATTTTCCCTAATAAGGGAGGGGTTTGCTCCTTCCTCTCTTCCCGAAGCCCTGAGGATCGTCCAGCCCTGCTGAGCTCTCGATGGTTCCCTTGGTCTTGGCCTCACAGCCTATCACGTTTCCCACTTCTGGTTTGGAAGAAACGTGCCTGCGAACAGACAGCCGGTCTGGGCTTGGCGAGATGCCGGGTGAGGCCAGTGCAGGGTCTCAGGAAGGGCCATTTTTCAGTTACATAATTTCACAGAATTTAATGGGACATTGGACCATCAAGTCTGACTTCCTGTATAACACAGGCCAGACAGTCCTTCCACCCTGACACCCCTTTCACCTGGACACCCCAACACCTCAATGGTAGGGAATCTACAAGTTTAAAAATATTGACAAAGTTTAAAAGCTTCAACTCTTCTCCAGGCTGCTCCTTCCCATAGCAAGAGCCTCACAGAGAGCCTGAAAAGAGAGAGAGAGAGAGAGTGTGAGTCAGGAATGAAAACAATACAGACGGGGAAGGTACTACATTTATAAACAGCAGGTCGTGCTGTAATGTCACATGCTATGCTTGAGTTATGTCCAGGTTACAGAAGATGACGACCATGTTTTCAGAGTCAGAAGCCAAGGCATCCAACAGAAGGGTTGAGCCACTGGCTATCCCAGCACAGTGAAAGTGAGGCACCCCAGTGTTGAGGCAGTTATGCTGGTGTAGGAGTGCTAGTCCTGGGATCGCTGTTCCTATAGGAGAAGCGGAATAAGCTCCACTGGTATAGAGATGTAGAACTGCAACCACCCTAGGCCCTGGTCCACACGAGGAGTTGAGGTCGAATTTAGCAGCGTTAAATCGATTTAACCCTGCACCCGTCCACACGATGAAGCCCTTTTTTTCGACTTAAAGGGCTCTTAAAATCGATTTCCGTACTCCACCTCCGACAAGGGGATTAGTGCTTAAATCGGCCTTGCCGGGTTGAATTTGGGGTACTATGGACGCAATTAGATGGTATTGGCCTCCGGGAGCTATCCCAGAGTGCTCCATTGTGACCGCTCTGGACAGCACTCTCAACTCAGATGCACTGGCCAGGTAGACAGGAAAAGGCCTGCAAACTTTTGAATTTCAATTTCCTGTTTGCATGGTCACCTGCAGCTTGCCACGCTGGCCAGAGCTCATCAGCAGAGGTGACCATGATGGAGTCCCAGAATCGCAAAAGAGCTCCAGCATGGACCGAACGGGAGGTACGGGATCTGATCGCTGTATCGGCTGTTACTCTGAAACCTGTATGGGGAGAGGAATCCGTGCTATCAGAACTCCATTCCAGTTTTCAAAATGCCAAAACATTTGTCAAAATCTCCCAGGGCATGAAGGACAGAGGCCATAACAGGGACCCGAAGCAATGCCGCATGAAACTTAAGCAGCTGAGGCGAGCCTACCAGAAAACCAGAGAGGCAAACGGCCGCTCCGGGTCAGAGCTCCAAACATTCCGCTTCTATGATGAGCTGCATGCCATTTTAGGGGGTTCAGCCACCACTACCCCAGCCGTGTTGTTTGACTCCTTCAATGAAGATGGAGGCAACACAGAAGCAGGTTTTGGGGACGAGGAAGATGATGATGATGAAGTTGTAGGTAGCTCACAGCAAGCAAGCAGAGAACCGGTTTTCCTGACAGCCAGGAACTGTTTCTCACCCTGGACCTGGAGCCAGTACCCCCCAAACCCACCCAAGGCTGCCTCCCGGACCCGCCAGGCGGAGAAGAGACCTCTGGTGAGTGTACCTTTTAAAATATTATACATGGTTTAAAAGCAAGCATGTGTAATGATTAATTTGCCCTGGCATTTCCGGCTCTCCTGGATGTACTCCCAAAGCCTTTGCAAAAGGTTTCTGGGGAGGGCAGCCTTATTCCGTCCACCATGGTAGGACACTTTACCACACCAGGCCAGTAGCACGTACTCGGGAATCACTGTAGAACAAAGCATTGCAGTGTATGTTTGCTGGCATTCAAACAACATCCGTTCTTTGTCTCTCTGTGTTATCCTCAGGAGAGTGATATCATTCATGGTCACCTGGTTGAAATAGGGTGCTTTTCTTAAGGGGACATTCAGAGGTGCCCGTTCCTGCTGGGCTGTTTGCCTATGGCTGAACAGAAATGTTCCCTGCTGTTAGCCACAGGGTGGGGGGAGGCAAAATGCGACCTTGGAACGAAAGCACATGTGCTGTGTATGTAATGTTAACAGCAAGGTTTACCGTGAAAGAGTGTAGCCATTGTTCTAGAAAATGTGTCTTTTTAAATACCACTGTCTCTTTTTTTTTTCTCCACCAGCTGCATGTGTTTCAAGGATCACAGGATCTTCTGCTTCCCAGAGGCTAGTGAAGATTAGAAGGCGAAAAAAACGCACTCGTGATGAAATGTTCTCTGAGCTCATGCTATCCTCCCACACTGACAGAGCACAGACGAATGCGTGGAGGCAGACAATGTCAGAGTGCAGGAAAGCACAATATGACCGGGAGGAGAGGTGGTGGGATGAAGAGAGTAAGTGGCGGGCTGAAGAGAGTAAGTGGCGGGCTGAAGAGAGGGCTGAAGCTGAAAGGTGGCGGCAGCATCATGAGAGGAGGCAGGATTCAATGCTGAGGCTGCTGGAGGATCAAACCAATATGCTCCAGTGTATGGTTGAGCTGCAGGAAAGGCAGCAGGAGCGCAGACCGCCGCTACAGCCCCTGTGTAACCAACTTCCCTCCTCCCCAAGTTCCATAGCCTCCTCACCCAGACGCCCAAGAACGCAGTGGGGGGGCCTCCGGCCACCCAGCCACTCCACCCCAGAGGATTACCCAAGCAATAGAAGGCTGGCATTCAATAGGTTTTAAAGTTTTAAACTTTTAAAGTGCTGTGTAGCCTTGTCCTTCCCTCCTCCACCACCTCTCCTGGTGCTTCTCTCCTCCACCACCCCTCCTGGGCTACCGTGGTAGTTATCCCCCTATTTGTGTGATGAATGAATAAAGAATGCATGAATGTGAAGCAACAATGACTTTATTGCCTCTGCAAGTGGTGATCGAAGGGAGGAGGGGAGGGTGGTTAGCTTACAGGGAAGTAGAGTGAACCAAGGGGTGGGGGGTTTCATCAGGGAGAAACAAACAGAACTTTCACACCATAGCCTGTCCAGTTATGAAACTGGTTTTCAAAGCTTCTCTGATGCGCATCGCGCCCTCCTGTGCTCTTCTAACCGCCCTGGTGTCTGGCTGTGTGTAACCAGCAGCCAGGCGATTTGCCTCAACCTCCCACCCCGCCACAAACGTCTCCCCCTTACTCTCACAGAGATTGTGGAGCGCACAGCAAGCAGTAATAACAATGGGAATATTGGTTTCGCTGAGGTCTAAGCAAGTCAGTAAACTGCGCCAGCGCGCTTTTAAACATCCAAATGCACATTCTACCACCATTCTGCACTTGCTCAGCCTGTAGTTGAACAGCTCCTGACTACTGTCCAGGCTGCCTGTGTATGGCTTCATGAGCCATGGCGTTAAGGGGTAGGCTGGGTCCCCAAGGATAACTGTAGGCATTTCAACATCCCCAATGGTTATTTTCTGGTCTGGGAATAAAGTCCCTTCCTGCAGCTTTTGAAACAGACCAGAGTTCCTGAAGACGCAAACGTCGTGTACCTTTCCCGGCCATCCCACGTTGATGTTGGTGAAACGTCCGTTGTGATCCACCAGTGCTTGCAGCACTATTGAAAAGTACCCCTTGTGGTTTATGTAGTCGCCGGCTTGGTGCTCCGGTGCAAAGATAGGGATATGGGTTCCGTCTATGGCCCCACCACAGTTAGGGAATCCCATTGCAGCAAAGCCATCCACTATGACCTGCACATTTCCCAGGGTCACTACCCTTGATATCAGCAGATCTTTGATTGCGTGGGCTACTTGCATCACAGCAGCCCCCACAGTAGATTTGCCCACTCCAAATTGATTCCCGACTGACCGGTAGCTGTCTGGCATTGCAAGCTTCCAAAGGGCTATTGCCACTTGCTTCTCAACAGTGAGGGCTGCTCTCATCTTGGTATTCATCCGCTTCAGGGCAGGGGAAAGCAAGTCACAAAGTTCCATGAAAGTGCCCTTACGTATGCGAAAGTTTCACAGCCACTGGGAATCGTCCCAGACCTGCAACACTGTGCGGTCCCACCAGTCTGTGCTTGTTTCCCAGGCCCAGAATCGGCGTTCCACGGCATGAACCTGCCCCATTAGCACCATGATGCCCACATTGCCAGGCCCATGCTTTGAGAGAAATCTGTGTCCATGTCCTGATCACTCACGTCACCGCGCTGACGTCGCCTACTCGCCCGGTATCGCTTTGCCAGGTTCTGCTGCTGCACATACTGCTGGATAAGGCGTGTGGTGTTTCATGTGCTCCTAATTGCCAAAGTGATCTGAGCGGGCTCCATGTTTGACGTGGTATGGCAACCCCCTGCTCAAAGCAGGGCCAATCCCCAATTTTTGCCCTGACCCCTAAATGGTCCCCCCCTCAAGGATTGAACTCACAACCCTAGGTTTAGCAGGTCAATGCTCAAACCACTGAGCTATCCGTACCCCCCACAACACAATACAGGGATCACTCACCTGGCATTGAAATGCAGATGTCTCTGGATGGAGCATAGCTGATGTGCAACAGCACTCAACAACACTACACAGGGATCACTGACCCAGCACTGAAATGATGCCACCTCTGGGGTAGGAATGCAGGAGCTGTTGAACAGCCACAGAGCGACACTACTCACAGTTTAGAGCAGGATGTGAAGAAGACTCTCACTTCCATTTGAAAGCTCTGGGGTAGTTTACAGAAACAGACCATGCTGTTAACCTGAGCTGAACAGCAGCCAGGACACACTAGATTGGGTCTGCACTGCAGGTAACCAGACAACAGCTCTGCCATGAGGGATTCGTTCTGACTGATGGAGGGAGGGATGGGGCAGGGAGCCAGTCAAACTTGGGGAACAAATTCCTTCTCCAGGACGCTTTGATCCAGGATCTTAGAGCCCAGGCTCTACGGCCATTAATTCCTGCACCACCCAGCCGGAAGGGAAGGGCTGGGGCAGGTCTCTGAGCTCCACATGTCACAGAAGGACAAGGCAGAACGAACCATGTCACAGAATGAATCAATTGCATCGCCGGGACTAGAACCCAGGACTCCCACCTGCCAGCTCTCTGCTCGAACCATTAGACCCCACTCTGCTCGCAGTCAGGATAGACCCCAGGAGTCCTGATTCCTCGACACACACACACACACACACGTTTCTCTAACCCAGTGGTTCTCAACCCGGGTTACGGGTGCCCCTGGGGGTACGCAGAGGTCTTCCCGGGGGTACACCAACAGGCTACACAAAAAGCATTAGCGAAGTCAGGACAAACTAAAATGTCATACAGACAATGACCTGTTTATCCTGCTCTGTGTACTGTTGGGTGTGTTTTGTTATAGGCTTATAGTCTGTTAAAATATGTGTATATTAAATTCAATATGGGGCTTGTGAAGACAGAGCAGCAATCCAAGATGGCGTCTGAGTGGCCATCTTGTGACCGCCATCTTGTTGTTTACAGTGATCATGGCCCCGTCATAACTGAATCCAACCAGTTTTTCCCGCCATTGGCAGCTCCCAGGACAATTTTACCTCAGACTGTTCCCACCCCGGCTGGGGCTGTACCGTGTTTTCCCGCTGCTCCGTGCAGGAAGGGCCGGACGGGCTGAGCAGGGCACGGTCCGTTCCCTCCGACCTCCCCGCCCCCGGCAGCGCTGAAGGACGCCATTCCCGACGGGGCGAGACGGGCAGCGGCCGCTCGCTCCATTCGACCTGCTCCTGATCCTGGGGACCACACGGGGCCTGGCTGGGGGGGGGCTGGGTGGAGGGGGGCGAGGGGCCTGGCTGACGGGGGGGGCTGGTTGGAGGTGGGCGAGAGGCCTGACCGAGGGGGGGGCAAGGGACACTGCTGAGGGGGACACACTGGTTGGAGGGGGGACTTGCAGGTCAGTGGGGGGCCCTGACTGGAGCGGGCTGAGGCCCCACTACCCCAACCCAGTCCTCGCCTTAACCCTGCCCGAGGCCTCTGCCTCCCTCTGCGCCCCACGTGACCAGGTGGGGGTTCAGTGGGGACCTGCGTGGCCCTGGCACCGGGCGCCTGCCCCTTGGTGCCCAGGCCCAGCCGCTGCAGCGCCAGAAGTGGGGGGCTGCGGCGTCCGGCTGTCTCCAGCCTTGCAGACATCGACCCGCCAGCACCCCAGCTGCTTTACGCCGAAATCAGTCACGGGGGGGGGCTGGGCCCGTCCTCCAGTGACACAAGGGGGGGCCGGGCCTGTCCACCAGTGACACAAGGGGGGGCTGGGCCCGTCCATCAGTGACACTGGGGAGCCAGGCCTGTCCACCAGTGACACTAGGGGGGGCTGGGCCCGTCCATCAGTGACACTGGGGGGCCGGGCCTGTCCACCAGTGACACAAGGGGGGGCTGGGCCCGTCCACCAGTGACACAAGGGGGGGCTGGGCCCGTCCATCAGTGACACAAGGGGGGGCCGGGCCCATCCACCAGTGACACAAGGGGGGGCTGGGCCCGTCCACCAGTGACACTGGGGGGGCCGGGCCCGTCCACCAGTGACTGATTTCAGGGTCACTCGGGGCCGTCGCCCAGCGTCACAGACACTCCCCAGAGCACGGCAGGGAGAGGCCAGGGCGCGCCCAAGGTCAGGAGCGGAGCCGGGGCAGAACCCAGGAGTCCTGACTCCAGCCCCACCCCGCACACAGCTGAGTCCCACTTCTACCCACTGGGCTCAAGGGGACATGGCAAGAGGTGGAGATGGCCCCGTCCGGGCTGAAGGCGGTGGTGCGCGAAAGTGAGTGCGGAGCCGGGGGGTCTGAGCCCGGTCGGGGGCAGGGTCTGATTGGGTGTGGGTCTGGGGGGGCAGGGCCCAGTTGGGGGGCCCTGGGAGGGGCGCTCCTGGGGGTGTCGCACCCTCGGGGAGGATTAGGAGTCAGTCGGAGCAGAGAGCTCCCCCCCGCCTGCCTGTCACACACCAGGAGGGGGAGGAGGGTGTCTGCCCCACCCCCAAGGGCTGCCCCCTCCCATAGGAGCTGCACTTTGCGGGGGCGTCATCGTCCTCATCCTCGTCTCTTTCCTTCGGGATGACTCCCGCCAGGGCCGGTGCAAGGATATTTTCCACCCTCGGCGAAAATTCCACCTTGTGCCCCCCCTCCCTCTCTCCTCCCTCCGACAGCCTCCGAAAACTAGTAAAGTTAGCATTGTAAACAGCCTGTCAGAACAGGCCACGGCTGCACGTGAGGAGAAAAATGATGTCATAGCCACCCCCCCGTAGTGAAGCAGTACACTTCTGCCCGGCCCCAACACAGAGCTGGGGTAGGCTACAGCTGTAATGTAGGAGAGAACCAGTTAAAGCCTTACACTTGATGAGCATGGCCTCCGCTGCCTTGTGCATGCCGGACTCTGAGGTGTTAGTTGCTATGTGTTAGTCATTGTCTTCTGGCAACACCCTGACCCGCTGTGAGGGCTGTGTCACTTCAGAAGCCCAACCCACTGCTGAATCTCCAGCCCCGGCTGCAGTGGACAGGGCCTGGGGCTAAATCCAGACCACAGACCTGGGGTTTAAAAGACCCTTGGAAAATGGATTAAGTTCTGATGTTCCATGGTTTCCCCCAGAACTGGGAGAGAGGAAAAGTGGCCCACAGCTCAGGATGGCCGGTGGTGCTAACAACGCGTAGCTCTTCTCTTAGCTTTTCCTCACTAAATTGCACAATGAGGAGGGCCTGACACGTGACTTTTGAATACTTGGGGTGGGCCATACTGCCCTGGTTCAAGAGGGGTCTCTGAACAGGAACAGCAGGGTGCTGCGGGTCAGGAGTGAAGGGCATCTGCAGAGCCGTGAGGGGGGGAACCCAGGACTGGAATAGCTGCGGGTCAGGAGTGAGGGGCACTGGCGGAGCTGGGAATGGGGAGGGGGGGGAGCAAAGGGCTGGGATAGCAGGGGGCTGTGGTCAGGAGTGAGGGGCATCTGCAGAGCCGTGAGGCAGGGATCCCAGGACTGGAATAGCTGCAGGTCAGCAGTGAGGCAGAGCCGGTGGGGGACAGACCAGGGCTGGCATAGCAGGGGGCTGTGGACAGGAGTGAGGGGCACTGGCGGAGCTGGGAGTGGGTGGGAGCCCAGGGCTGGAATAGCAAGGGCTCCAGTCAGTAGTGAGGGGCACTGGCACAGCTGGTGGGGGCAGTCCAGGGCTGGTGTGGGGGGGGTGTAGCTGCAGTTCAGGGTCGAAATGACTGGGCGGAGATGCGTGGAGAAAGCAGGTTCGTGTCTGCCTTCGCCAGCCCCAGTCTGTGCTGCCAGCCCCTTACCGTGCACTTGAGCCCCACGTGCCCCAGTGAATGGGGCATCCGCATGCCGCAGGTGTAAAGAAACTGCAGGAAAGCAGCAGGGAGGCCAGTGCATCCTGGTGCAGGATAGCCCCTGGAGCCTCATTAGGACTTAGCAGCCAAGTCCTGATGGGCTAGAGGTGGGGTAGGGAGAGGCATTGCTTGAGTTATGGGGGAAACATAGTGTGTTGGGCAGTGCACTCACGCACGCATGCTATCGGGAGTGAGGGTGAGAGTGAGAGCACAGGTCAGGGTCTCGGGGCTATTGACCTACGGTGCCAGCCAGAATCAGGTGCTTCATAGGGTAAAACAAACAGATGTATTATGGTAGCACCCAGGAGCCCCAGTTATGGACCAAGGCCCCATTTTGCAAGGTGTTGTACATTATTCATTAGGTGTATTACGGTAGCACCCAGGAGCGCCAGTCATGGGTCAGGGTACCATTGTGCTGGGCACAACAAAAAGATGGTGCTTGGCCCGAAGAGCTGACTATCTAATTGCTTCACTTGGCCGTGGAAGGTGCCCAGGAGACAGGACGGCAGTTCCCTGAGCGGGGCATGCCTTTGAGGGGTTCTATGTGCAGGACTCAGGATTTGAAGTCTTTGTTGTGTTGCTGTCCCCCACATGCAGTAGAGGGTCCCTGGATCCCCTCCAGTCGAGAGGTGCTGGGCAGGATCTGTTCTCTTCCTGCACGGGGCCAGAGTGACGCTGGGCGACGGCCCCTAATGACCCTGAAATCAGTCACTGGTGGACGGGCCCGGCCCCCCTAGTGTCACTGGTGGACGGGCCCAGCCCCCCCTTGTGTCACAATCATGGCAGAGCTGTTGTCTGGTTACCTGCAGTGCAGACCCAATCTAGTGTGTCCTGGCTGCTGTTCAGCTCAGGTTAACAGCATGGTCTGTTTCTGTTCTACCTATTGGCTTGAAAAGGCACCACACATATACCTAATGGCTGCCGAGGGGGGCACTTGCCCCCCGGCCCGCTATTAGCTCTGCCACTGATTCTTTTTAAATGTTCATTGCGCTGCTTCCACCAGCCACTTTGATTTCGTTTTGTTTTACAGACCCAAGCAAAACGCAACCGGCAACCTGGCTAGAAGCAGATCCGTGTAATTGAACAGACTCATCCAATTACTGAGCCTTCCCAGAGCCAGGTGCTGCACTCACGATACATCAAACCTACAGGACCTTCTAGGCTCCCAGTAGATGCAGCCTAGAGCCAAACGCAGGCCAGGCGAGGTGGCTTCGCCAATGGAGTTCAGGTCCAGGGATTCAGTAGGGAGTAAATGGCCAGCACTGGATGCTTCAGATTTTGGTGAAAGGGGTGTCAGGGTGGAAGGACTGTCTAGCCTGTGTTATACAGGAAGTCAGACTTGATGGTCCAATGTCCCATTAAATTCTGTGAAATTATGTAACTGAAAAATGGCCCTTCCTGAGACCCTGCACTGGCCTCACCCGGCATCTCGCCAAGCCCAGACCGGCTGTCTGTTCGCAGGCACGTTTCTTCCAAACCAGAAGTGGGAAACGTGATAGGCTGTGAGGCCAAGACCAAGGGAACCATCGAGAGCTCAGCAGGGCTGGACGATCCTCAGGGCTTCGGGAAGAGAGGAAGGAGCAAACCCCTCCCTTATTAGGGAAAATGAGGGCCAGTGAAACATGCCCAGGGCTAGGGAATATAAACGCCAACTCAGGAAAGGTAAGGACACTGTGAGGCAGGGTCTGAACCTGTGCAGGGAAGAGCCCTGCTCCAAGAACACAGCCTGTCTCGGGTGAGTAGAGCAGTGCCATCAGCCTGTCCCGCAGTCAGGCAGTGCCCAGCCTCCAGATATGAGCTACAGACAACTCAGAGTCCTGGCAGCAAAGCTGAGAGAGAGCATCTCTCTCAACCCCTGTCCTGCGCTGCTCTCCAGATCCCCTCAGACACTGACGTTCCTCCTCTCCCATCTCAGCCAAATCCCAGGGGAATCTGTGCTCAGGGCCAGGCTGGGACAGAATCTGTCCTGCAGCTTTTGAGTCATGGGCACAAATCCACTTTCTGCTTAAAAAAGAATTCCAATTTTTCAGTGGCTGGGGCTGAGTCCCAAAGAGCTGAGCAGAAGGGCTGTGAGTTGCAGGCAGGTAGAGATGCTGAAGGGCTGCGAGCCCCAGGCCCGGCGCAGACGCTGAAGGGCTGCGAGCCCTGGGCCCAGCCGAGAGGCTGAAGGGTTGCGTGTCCCAGGCCCAGCCTAGAGGCTGAAGGGCTGCGAGCCCCGGGCCTGGTGCAGCTGTTGAAGGGCTGTGATCCTCGGGCCTGTCGCAGCCAGACATCCTGGGCCCTTTCCAGTGTATCAGCTGGGGGAGAGAAGAGGGGGTGCCACCTCAGTTTGGAAGGGAATTTGTTATTCAGAAGTATCTGCTCAAGATGAAGCAGTCATTGGATTAAGGGTTGTTGGCTTGAGCTGCACAGCCTCAATTCTCCCTTCCTTTCTCCATCATCCCCAGGACTACTGCCTCCGGCTTTGTCTCAAAATCAGGCAAATCATAGACTCATAGATTCCAGTGACAGAAGGGATCATCTAGTCTAGCACAGGCCAGAGAGCTTCCCAAAAATAATCCCTAGAGCAGATCTTGTAGGAAAACACCCAATCTGGATTTTAAAATGGTCAGTGATGGAGAATCCATCACTATCCTTGGTAAATTATTCCAATTGTTAATTACCCTCACTGTCAATCATTTACACCTTTTTTCCAGTCTAAATTTGTTTAGCTTCAACTTCCATGTTATACCAATCGCCGGTAGATTGAAGAGCCCATTATTAAATATTTGTTCCCCATGTAGGTACTTGGAGACTGTAATCAAATCACCCCTTAACCTTCTCTTTGTTAAGATAAATAGATTGAGCTCCTTGCCTGTATCACTGTAAGTCATGTTTTCCAGTCCTTTAATCATGCTTGTGGCTCTTTTCTGAACCCTCCAATTTATTAACATCCTTTTTGAATTGTGGATACCACAACTGGACACAGTAGGGATCACACCGGTGCCACTATTGAGGTACAGTAACCTCTTTACTCCTACTCGAGATTCCCCTATTTATGCATCCCAGGATCACTCTAGCTATTTTGGTCACTGTATCACACTGGGAGCTCATGTTCAGCTGCTTATTCACTTCCACCCCCAAATCTTTTTCAGAGTCAATGCTTCCCAGGATAGAGTCCCCCATCCGCTAACTAAGGCCTACAGGTTTTGTTCCTGGATGTACACGTTTACATTAGCCATATTAAAATTAGGGCTGTCAAGCAATTAAAAAAATTAATTGAGATTAACTGCACGATTCAAAAAATTAACCGCGCGATTCAAAAAGGAATTACGCGATTAATTGTGCTGTTAAACAACAATAGAATACCATTTCTTTTAAATATTTTTGGATGTTTACTACATTTTCAAATCTATTAATTTCAATTACAACACAGAATAAAGAGCGTACAGTGCTCACTGTATATTTATTTTTGATTACAAATAATTGCACTGTAAAAAACAAAACAAAAAAATTTTTCAATTCACCTCATACAAGTACTGTAGTGCAGTCTCTTTACCATGAAAGTTGAGCTTACAAATGTAGAATTATACATATATAAAAAAACTGCATTCAAAAATAAAACAATGTAAAACTTTAGAGCTTACAAGTCCACTCAGTCCTACTTCTTGGTCAGCCAATCGCTCAGACAAACAAGGTTGGTTACAATTTGCAGAAAATAATGCTGCCTGCTTCTTCATAGAATCATAGAATCATAGAATATCAGGGTTGGAAGGGACCTCAGGAGGTCATCTAGTCCAACCCCCTGCTCAAAGCAGGACCAATCCCCAATTAAATCATCCCAGCCAGGGCTTTGTCAAGCCTGACCTTAAAAACTTCTAAGGAAGGAGATTCTACCACCTCCCTAGGTAACGCATTCCAGTGCTTCACCACCCTCCTAGTGAAAAAGTTTTTCCTAATATCCAACCTAAACCTCCCCCACTGCAACTTGAGACCATTACTCCTTGTCCTGTCATCTTCTACCACTGAGAATAGTCTAGAACCATCCTCTTTGGAACCACCTCTCAGGTAGTTGAAAGCAGCTATCAAATCCCCCCTCATTCTTCTCCTCTGCAGACTAAACAATCCCAGTTCCCTCAGCCTCTCCTCATAAGTCATGTGTTCCAGACCCCTAATCATTTTTGTTGCCCTTCGCTGGACTCTCTCCAATTTATCCACATCCTTCTTGTAGTGTGGGGCCCAAAACTGGACACAGTACTCCAGATGAGGCCTCACCAATGTCGAATAGAGGGGAATGATCACGTCCCTCGATCTGCTCGCTATGCCCCTACTTATACATCCCAAAATGCCATTGGCCTTCTTGGCAACAAGGGCACACTGCTGACTCATATCCAGCTTCTCGTTCACTGTAACCCCTAGGTCCTTTTCCACAGAACTGCTGCCTAGCCATTCGGTCCCTAGTCTGTAGCTGTGCATTGGGTTCTTCCGTCCTAAGTGCAGGACCCTGCACTTATCCTTATTGAACCTCATCAGGTTTCTTTTGGCCCAATCCTCCAATTTGTCTAGGTCCTTCTGTATCCTATCTCTGCCCTCCAACGTATCTACCACTCCTCCCAGTTTAGTATGATCCGCAAATTTGCTAAGAGTGCAATCCACACCATCCTCCAGATCATTAATGAAGATATTGAACAAAACCGGCCCCAGGACCGACCCCTGGGGCACTCCACTTGACACCGGCTGCCAACTAGACATGGAGCCATTGATCACTACCCGTTGAGCCCGACAATCTAGCCAACTTTCTACCCACCTTATAGTACATTCATCCAGCCCATACTTCTTTAACTTGCTGACAAGAATACTGTGGGAGACCGTGTGAAAGGCTTTGCTAAAGTCAAGAAACAATACATCCACTGCTTTCCCTTCATCCACAGAATCAGTAATCTCGTCATAGAAGGCGATTAGATTAGTCAGGCATGACCTACCCTTGGTGAATCCATGCTGACTGTTCCTGATCACTTTCCTCTCGTGTAAGTGCTTCAGGATTGATTCCTTGAGGACCTGCTCCATGATTTTTCTGGGGACTGAGGTGAGGCTGACTGGCCTGTAGTTCCCGGGATCCTCCTTCTTCCCTTTTTTAAAGATTGGCACTACATTAGCCTTTTTCCAGTCATCCGGGACTTCCCCCGTTCGCCACGAGTTTTCAAAGATAATGGCCAATGGCTCTGCAATCACATCCGCCAATTCCTTTAGCACTCTCGGATGCAACTCGTCCGGCCCCATGGACTTGTGCACGTCCAGCTTTTCTAAATAGTCCCTAACCACCTCTTTCTCCACAGAGGGCTGGCCATCTACTCCCCATGTTGCGATGCCCAGCGCAGCAGTCTGGGAGCTGTCCTTGTTAGTGAAGACAGAGGCAAAAAAAGCATTGAGCACATTAGCTTTTTCCACATCCTCTGTCACTAGGTTGCCTCCCTCATTCAGTAAGGGGCCCACACTTTCCTTGGCTTTCTTCTTGTTGCCAACATACCTGAAGAAACCCTTCTTGTTACTCTTGACATCTCTTGCTAGCTGCAGCTCCAGGTGCGATTTGGCCCTCCTGATTTCATTCCTACATGCCCGAGCAATATTTTTATACTCTTCCCTGGTCATATGTCCAACCTTCCACTTCTTGTAAGCTTCTTTTTTAAGATCCGCTAGGATTTCACCATTAAGCCAAGCTGGTCGCCTGCCATATTTACTATTCTTTCGACTCATCGGGATGGTTTGTCCCTGTAACCTCAACAGGGATTCCTTGAAATACAGCCAGCTCTCCTGGACTCCTTTCCCCTTCATGTTAGTCCCCCAGGGGATCCTACCCATCCGCTCCCTGAGGGAGTCAAAGTCTGCTTTCCTGAAGTCCAGGGTCCGTATCCTGCTGCTTACCTTTCTTCCCTGTGTCAGGATCCTGAACTCGACCATCTCATGGTCACTGCCTCCCAGATTCCCATCCACTTTTGCTTCCCCCACTAATTCTTCCCTGTTTGTGAGCAGCAGGTCAAGAAAAGCTCCCCCCCCAAGCTTTTGTTTACAATGACACCCGAAAGTGAGAACAGGCGTTTGCATGGCACTGTTGTCGCTGGCGTTGAAAGATATTTTCGTGCCAGTTACGCTAAAGATTCATATGTCCCGATGTAGGATTCATACAAGGTTTATGCGGTTGGCAACATTCAGGGCACACCCAGAGTGTTGTGCTGGACTTGTGCACACACAGCTCCTTTCAAGGGCATCAACCTTGGAATCTCGCCAAGATGACATGAACCGTGGGAAGCCTCTCAGGACTGGGCTCAAGGCCCGAGAGCAAGGAATGCGGTAGATAGAAATTGGTAAATAAGAATGTTAAACAAAGCCAGTGTATTCCTTTTATCTGTTGGAGAATGTAATGTGCGGGGGGAGAGAGAGAATAAAGGGGAAGGTGGAAAGCTGACAGGCAGAAGCCTGTTAGCAGAGACCAGCCTGCTTGCTTGCTAAAAGCTGTGTTCTGTCTTGTCATTGAACCGCCACAACTGGAGCCCAAACGTGGGGCCCTCAGCACTCACCTCGCCTGGCAAGGCTTTCAGACGTGTCACTCATTCGCCTCGCGGATCCCGGTGAGTATTTTTTGTTGTGGTAAGTATGGGAAGCTCCCTCTCTGCTTTGCAAGTGCAACACCGCAATGAGCTACAGTATTTGCTGCGTAAGGCTCAGCATGACTGCCCCGCTTGAGAACTCACTCTCCTGCTACAGGAGGTGCGTGCCCAGTGCCCGTGGTACCCTGAAGCCGGAACCCTTAAGCTAGCGGACTGGGAGCGATTGGGCCAGATATTGCACAAAGAGCCTCGGGCGTCCGTGCAGGCTTTACATGCCTGGCACCTCCGCCGCGACTCGATACAGCGTGTCGCCTCGGACAGGCCCTCCCTCGCGAGGCTGGTGATCTCGCCACGCCCGTCCGCTCCTGCAGCCACCCCCCCTCCTACCGATGCAACACGGTGTGTCACCTCAGAAAGACCCTCTCCCGCACCAACAGAGGGGCTGCTGATCCCGCCACCCCCGTCCGCTCCTGCAACCATCCCTCCCCCTGCTTCGCCCCCAGTGCCTCTATTACCACCGCCTCCCTGGCCTTCCCCACCAGAGCCAGTGTGTGATCACCCTCCGCCCATGGGGCCCCATGCTCCGGGGCCCCCCGGGGGGTCATCTGCGTCTGCTCAGGGGCTTTCGCTGGTGCAACAAATGGTTCACGCAGCGAGGACTTGCTCAGATATTACAGCAGAGGAGCTGGCTGATCTGGTCTCAGTTTGTCCGGTGACCTGGCAGGATGATGGCCAGGGCAACCAGGTTGCAAACTGGGTCAGTTTGCCTTACTCGGTGATCAGAGAGGTAAAGAAAGCGATTCGCGAGTTCGGCCTGACTAGCACGTATGTGCGTGGTCTCATTGAAGGGCTAGGTTCTGGGTACACCCTGGTCCCTGAAGATTGGAAGGCGCTGTTGCGCATGATGCTGACACCTAGTCAGTATGTTATTTGGCTTAGTGAGTATCGGCAGATGGCGGAACGCCAAGCCCAGGTATATAGAGAGCAAGGTGTCATTTATGAGCAGTTGGCAGGGGAGGGCCAGTTTGCTACCGTTATGCTGCAGTCTCAACTCCCTCAGGCCGTCTTCCCCATTATTTCCACCTGCGCCCAGCATGCTTTCCGGAAGGTCCCGGATTCAGGCAGGCCTACCAAAAGCTTTGCCAGTATCCGTCAGGGTGCATCAGAGTCCTTTATGGATTTTACCAACAGATTGCAGGAGGCTATCCTCCGACAGGTGGATAGCCCTGCGGCAGCTCAGGAGATCCTGTTAAAAATGGCGGTTGAAAATGCGAACGAGGATTGCCGCCGTGCTCTCCAGGCTGCACAAGCCTCTGGAATTCTAGAGCTGTCGGACACGCTGCGGGCGTGCCAAAACATCGGAACCCAAGCACATAAGGCTGGAGTTCTGGCTGCCGCCCTGCGAAAAACCGGGAAGGAGGGGAAGCGTTGTTACCGCTGTGGTAAGGAGGGTCACTTTCAGCGGGAGTGCCGCTCATCGACGGCGCCCGCCCGCCCCTCAAAGAAGTGTCCCAAGTGTCGGAAGGGCTATCACTGGGCTAATCAGTGTCGTAGCGGGTCGGGAAACCGCACGACGGGTCCCCCCCGAACCCAGGGCCAAACGGGGGTGTTTCCCACTCAGACAACTGTTCCTCTGCCTTACAATCCATAGACTCCATGAGGGCAGCGACTGCCGGAAGTGCAGGGCTTGATTTGATTATGCAGGAGGACACTGATTTTCAGTTGCCGGGGGAGGTTTGCGCCATACCTACACAGGTGACGGGACCTCTCCCTGCCGGATTTGTGGGTCTGGTTCTCCCTCGCTCACACGCTGGGAAACAGGGTTTTTTTGTCATCCCAGGAGTCACTGACGCCGATTACACCGGCATTATTAAGGTTCAGGTATGGACCCATCTTCCACAGTCGCTCCCGTGTGGACGGTCAATTGCACAATTGATTTTAGTCCCCTATCAGGTGCCAGCCGCAGAGGATCGAACCCGGGGCGGAGGCGGCTTTGGATCGACGCTGTCTCAGTCGCCGTCTCACAATACGTCCTCTCCACTTGTTGCTCTAACAATGTCGGTCCGCCCCTCGAAACCTCAGTTAATGCTTCTCTTAAATAATGTTCCTTTTACAGGGCTGGTGGACACTGGAGCTGACGTTACGGTGATTCGTGATCTGGAGTGGCCGGTCGGTTGGCCAACAGTTCCTTCTAAAGAGTTGTGGGGGATCGGGGGTAGCAAACCCGGGCGCCAAAGTTTGTCTTGGGTCATGGTCTCTAAACCAGGAGGCTGTGCCCTTGCTACGATCCGCCCTTTTGTACTTCCTGTCCACCTCAATATTTGGGGCCGTGATTTACTTACAAAGCTGGACACCACCCTCGATATTAATATATAATGACCCAAGATCCTCCCTCACCCACCTTGCCATCCGCATTACCATTGGTATGGCAATCCTTAGAGCCCATATGGATTGACCAGTGGCCGCTCCCTCTAGAAAAGCTGAAAGCGCTTCATTCACTTGTACAACAATATTTGCATGCACAGCGCTTGGAGAGCTTTACTAGTCCTTGGAACTAGCTGCTGTTATTTTGGCCTTTCAATTTTTTGCTGATTGTCCCTTTAATTTGATTGTGGACACGCATTATGTTTATCAGGTAATTGATCATTTACCCCTTGCCCTCATTACCCCTCAGGTCGATGCGGACCTCCTTCGCCTGTTTCTGTCCTTACAGTATTTTCTCACCACTCGTAATTTCCCTTATTTTGTTGCTCATATTTGCAGTCATACCCCTCTGCCTGGGCTACTCACTGAAGGCAATGCGCTCGCCGATCGCGCGTTACGTGGTCAGGTAAATTCCCTTTTTTCTGACCCCATTGAAAGCCATGCCTTTTTTCATCAGTCTGCCTCTGTTTTGGCCCGACAGTTTCATATTCCTGCTGATCATGCACGTTCTATTTTTCGTTCCTGCCCCCACTGTGCCGCTGCTGCCCCTATCTTTTCTTATGCCGTTAACCCCAGAGGTACCGCAGCGAATCAGCTGTGGCAAATGGATGTTACTCATGTGCCACAATTCCGCCCCTATTCATTTTTACATGTTTCCATTGATACCTATTCGGGATTCCTCTGGGCAACCCCACAGCGTGGGGAAGCCACTCCCAAAGTTATTCACCATTTGCTAGCCTGTTTTGCTGTTATGGGTCACCCGAGCCAGATAAAAATGGATAATGCCCCAGCCTATTGCTCCACAGCCCTCTCCACCTTTTGTGCCCAATGGGACGTCCGTCTCAAACACGGGATCCCTTATAATTCCACAGGCCAAGCCATTGTCGAACGTGCAAATCGCACGCTAAAAACCTTGCTTGACAAACAATTAAAACAAGGGGAGCTGCGTCTCCGAACCTTAGGAGACATTCAGCAACAACTGCATATCCTTTTGTTTACTTTAAATAATTTAACGCTGAACGCAGATCAGCAGACCCCCGCGGATCGGCATTTTCATAAGTCCGAGGTACTGGAAAGACCGCGTGTCTATTACCATCAGCTGCCCGATCCGCAATGGTTGGGCCCAGTGCCTTTAATTACTTGGGGTCGGGGATATGCTGCTGTGTTTCTCCCTGCAGGACCGTTGTGGGTTCCAGCCCGGTGTGTGCGACCGGCACTGAAACAGCATGGCGTGGCACCAGGGGCTGTCGAACCCCGTACTGGAGTTTCAGCTGACCTTGGAGGAGAACATGGTGCCTCCCGGGTTGACAACGGCGGGACGGAAACGGAGGAGGCATAGCGTCCCAAGCCAGCCCGTGACATGGGAAGCAGTAAAAGCATTGGTCGCCGCAGCTCAACGAAGACTGGCAGCAAACCAACAGCCAGAGACTCCTGAGACTTTGTTTGTGGCAATTTTCGCCCAAATTACTGCTAATTCTGTACTGATTGTATGCCTTTTGTGCCTGCTATTTCCTGGAGGGGTTGACTCGGAGCGCTTCCTCCGTTATGGGCCCGAATGACATATAACCTATGGGAAAGATTGGCTTCAATAGCAAATGTTACCCACTTTTGTTTATTTGATTTTGTAGCAGCTGAAGAATTGTTAGGTACGTGCCTTATTTCAGTATGTCATCACCCTGAGGAAATTGGGAATGAGATGATGCTTGCTGCTTACTCGAACCTCTCTTCCCAGTACTTTAGCATGGCTAATTGGGGCCCGGCCAATCACACTTTACCTTCTTAAGCTTATTTTTTGCTGCTGCTGTGTACAATGTATTCCCTTTTTGTTAAGGCTTTGTCAAGACCCGCCCTGGCAGGCTCCACGAGTTATGACCTTGTCTGTCCGGGAGTTAATTGGCTTGCAAATGCAAATTGATGGCTACCATGAGATGGCCGAGCACAAATAAACAAAAAAGGAGGGGATGTAGGATTCATACAAGGTTTATGCGGTTGGCAACATTCAGGGCACACCCAGAGTGTTGTGCTGGACTTGTGCACACACAGCTCCTTTCAAGGGCATCAACCTTGGAATCTCGCCAAGATGACATGAACTGTGGGAAGCCTCTCAGGACTGGGCTCAAGGCCCGAGAGCAAGGAATGCGGTAGATAGAAATTGGTAAATAAGAATGTTAAACAAAGCCAGTGTACTCCTTGTATCTGTTGGAGAATGTAATGTGCGGGGGGAGAGAGAGAATAAAGGGGAAGGTGGAAAGCTGACAGGCAGAAGCCTGTTAGCAGAGACCAGCCTGCTTGCTTGCTGAAAGCTGTGTTCTGTCTTGTCATTGAACCGCCACATCCCTTCATGCTGCAATCACCATTCCGGAGGACATGCTTCCATGCTGATGATGGGCTCTGCTTTTGATAACAATCCAAAGCAGCGTGGACTGACGCATGTTCATTTTCATCATCTGAGTCAGATGCCACCAGAAGGTTGATTTTCTTTTTTGGTGGTTTGGGTTCTGTAGTTTCCGTATCAGAGTGTTGCTCTTTTAAGGCTTCTAAAAGCATGCTCCATACCTTGTCCCTCTCAGATTTTGGAAGGCACTTCAGATTTTTAAACCTTGGGTCGAGTGCTGTAGCTATTTTTAGAAATCTCACATCGGTACCTTCTTTGCGTTTTGTCAAATCTGCAGTGAAAGTGTTCTTAAAACGAACATGTGCTGGGTCATCATCCGAGACTGCTATAACATGAAATATGTGCAGAATGTGGGTGAAACAGAGTCGGAAACATACAATTCTCCCCCCAAGGAGTCCAGTCACAAATGTAATTGATGCATTATTTTTTTAATGAGCATCATCAGCATGGAAGCATGTCCTCTGGAATGGTGGCTGAAGCATGAAGGGGAATACGAATGTTTAGCATATTTAGCATGTAAATACCTTGCAACACTGGCTACAAAAGTTCCATGCATTCTCACTTTCAGGTGACATTGTAAATAAGAAGCAGGCAGCAGTATCTCCCGTCAATGTAAACTAACTTGTTTGTCTGAGCGATTGGCAGAATAAGAAGTAGGTTATGTAACCAAAAAAAAATCTGCATTTGTAAGTTACACTTAGAGGTCTAGTGGGTATGAGTGGGGGGGCTGGGGAGTCTATTCCTGGATTCTGGGTTCTATTCCTGGATCTGTGAGGGAGGGTTGTCTACTGTTTAGATCAGGAGATGGAGAGTCAGGACTCCTCCTGGCTTTGCAGCTGACTCCCTGTGTGACTGAGGGCAATTCCCCCCAGCCCCCTGTGCCTCAGTCATACACCGACCCAGCTCCTGGGGGTTGGGGCTGGATTCATTCCAGTCTATACAGCACCTCTGAGGGAGGTGCTAGGAAAGGGCAGGACATAAGTAACCAAGAGACACTAATGGGATGCACCATGTGATTCTCTTTCTGTCCCTAGCGCACGTGACTGTGGACCCCAACACAGCCAATGCCTACCTGCTCCTGTCCCGGGATCAGCGGAGCGTGAGGGTGGGCAACAAGAGGCAGGACGTCCCCAGTAACCCCAAGCGGTTTGACACGTGCACCTGCATCCTGGGCCGGCATCGGTTCACAGCCGGGATGCACTACTGGGAGGTGGAAGTGGGGGACAAGCCATGTTGGACACTGGGGATCCGTGAGGAGTGTGTGAGCAGGCAGGGAATATTCACACCCTCACCAGCGACTGGCTTCTGGACGGTGTGGCTGCACAATGGGGATGAGTATGCAGCGCTCACTTCCCCCCTGCCCAAGCTTATGCTGAGAGTGAAGCCTCGGCAGATTGGAATCCTCCTGGACTTTGAGGCCGGAGAGGTGTCCTTCTACAACGTGACTGGCAGCTGTCACATCTACACCTTCCGTGACATCTTCTTGGAGCCCCTGCGGCCATACTTCTACCCGGGGGTGTGGGCAGGCAGCCTGAATGATGCCCCACTGACCCTCCAACAGGGAACACAGCAGCCATGAGCCAGTCACAGCCGCCTTGACACCTGGGGCTTTCAGGACTTACCAATGAAAGGCTTTCTTAACAACACATAATTCACCAGCGGAACTTACTGCCACAGGATATTGAGGGGGCCAAATGTCTAGTGGGATTCAAAAAAGGATGAGACATATATATGGATAATCCAAATATCACCAGCTAGAGAAGGCAGGAGACACCAGGACTATAAAACCATCTCCATGGGGCAGGAGCCAGCCACAGACTACAGGGGAGCACATTCCCCAAAGAGAAGGTTATTCCATAATTACACACTGCAGGGTCTCTGGTACCTTCCTTGAAGCCTCTGACTATGAAGACAGGATACCTGGCTTTTGGGCACTGCAGTGAGCTAGCACAGCAAATCCTGTGCTCTCTGGGTGCTGTTAGAGCAAGAAATTGGTCACTGAAGCTGATAATCAGCCACAGAGCAGGAGCACTGACCCACGATAAATGCCCCCAGACTGCTAGACCTTCCTGCACAGCCCCAGTAGGGGAGTCTCCATCCAGCATTGCCATTCCCCAGCACTGGAATGCAGAGTCAGCAGCATCTGCAGGGAGGCCCAGGGAGCAGGAGGGGATGGGTGAGAGGACCTGAGGGCCTTGCTCAGTTTGCAAAGAATCCAGCTGCATCATCTTTAATAGGTGGTGTGGCTGGTGGAGACCTTGGGTCTCTGGCATGTCATGCTCCTGGCCTAGCCGCTTGGTTCAAGGTAGAGCATTGCTGCCTGTGTCCTGTAACCTCCAGCAGCCAAGCTCCTTGGGGCAGCCATGGAAACATTGCCTTTGGCTACCCTTGTTTTAAAGGGCTCGGGGAGCATGGACACGAGGATGGAGTCGCATGTCTGTAAGGGGTGGGGCCTGCCAACACGAGCGAGCCAGCTCCAGTGGGCAATTCGCCTCTGACCTATCCCCCCTTCTAGTGAAATACCGAAGCCTTCCTTCCGCTGGATGCTTCTGAGCCCAGCCCAGCCCATGGGCCAGAGCTGTCCACAGCCCTGTGCGTGTGCTGTCCCTGGTCTCACTGACGGTGTGCATCGGCACTCAAACCCAGTGCAGACTTCAAAGCCTGTTGGCCCATAAACCTCACCTCTCTAGGTCATTTTCTCCCACAAAGAAACAATGCATTCCAATAGCCTTGTATAAGCTGGCAAAGCATCCATTGTGATCTGAGAGCTGCTCACCCCCACCTTCTCGGGGAAGGGGGAGAGCTAGGAGATCCAGTCCAGCTGGAGCCGTGGTGCTCTCAGGACTCAGCACTCTCATGGGCCCTTCGTGTTGCATGTGTGATTCAGGGAATACTATGATTGTCTGATGGAGCTGCCCATTCCCTAGCCCTGTGTGCACCTCTCTGTGATGGGACTTCACCCCAAGAAGCCAATGTGCTGCATGCAGCTAAATATTTCAGCCCCCCTCCAGCCCCGGTGAGGAAGGCAGAGTGAGAGGAATTTCATACACAGAGAACCCGCTAGACTGTTCCAAAGCTAGGCAGAGAGGGTGGGACAAGGGGGTCTCTGAGGCCCTCAGGCTGGGCCTAGCTCACTGCCATGCCCCTCTCAAGGAGTGGTTTTGCCTTCTTGACATATATTCACCCTTACCCAAATAATGACAGGTTTCAGAGTAGCAGCCATGTTAGTCTGTATTCGCAAAAAGAAAAGGAGGACTTGTGGCACCTTAGAGACTAACCAATTTATTTGAGCATAAGCATCCGATGAAGTGAGCTTTAGCTTATGCTCAAATAAATTGGTTAGTCTCTAAGGTGCCACAAGTCCTCCTTTTCTTTTTCCTAACCCAAATGTATCCCATTGGCTACAGGGAGCTCCAAGCTGGGACAAGTTCACCTTGATGTCTTTCTCCAGCCGGCGGATGGTTGCAGAATCTCTCCTGGGTTGCAGAATCGCTCCTAGCCAGGGCTGGCTTTGATGCAGCAGCCTGGGGACGGTGCCCCATCCTAGCTGGGCAGGGCTCATGCCCTCCTTGCCTGGCCAATCCCATCGGGCTCCCCTTGAATATGTCCAGGACGCGATGGCTGCAGCCCTGCAGCCGCTGCACAGCCATGGGCACAGTAGACCTGTGTGTGGGTGTTCGTCTGGCTCCAGGGCTGGGGAGGGAGGAGGAGACCCGGGAAAGAGCAGCAGCAAGCCGTTCGCTGAGTAGACAGGACTGGGCTGGCAGCTCCAGGCGCATTCCCAGCTCCGCGGAGAGGGACCTCAAGGCTGGCTGGACTGGGTCTGCGCTTCCCTCCGAGCCAGGCTCCGGGCAAAGCGTTGGTGACTGGGAGACCCAGCGTGTGTGTGATTACCCCAAACCTTCCTGCAGGCGCCGGGGGACTGGGTGGCACCTGGAAAGACCATGGAGGTGTTTCCTTTGGGCCAGCTCCAGCCTGGCCAGGCTCCAAGCTCAGCGCTCCCCTGCCAGCCTCGTGAAGGGTCCTGGAGGAGCCAGAACACAGGGCAGGGGAGGAGAACGTAACCCTGCCGTGGGGCTGGGGCTGCTTTGCAGCCGAGGGCGGTGGGGGGCTGCGTGGGTGCTCCCGCATGGGCACTGCTGCCCGCCAGGGGACGGACGGCTGGGCCAGCACAAGGGGCCTGTGTTTATACCTGGCGCAGACAGAAGCGCTAGCGCCGCACAGCAGCTCGTGAGGATCTGACGGGCTCCATCCCCAGCTGCGCCCTGACATGGCCCAGCTCTGTGCCTCAGTTTCCCCCTCTGTAGAACAGGAGGTTAGCGACACCAACCCTCCGGCTGTCCCGCTGCAGGACTGGGCCCTTGGTGGCATGGTTCTGGAGGATAGCTTCATGCAGCCAGGGAAGGCTGGCATCAAGCTGTCTGTGTTTTCAAAGGCCCTCCAGCTCCCTGGCTTTGATTCCACCTGGCAGTTCCTGTGGTCCTAGACAGCAGCAGGTTCAGGAGACTGGGTATTCTGCACTTGTTAGACTCTGCATTGAGCTCTGGGAGCGGGCGGGGAGAGTGGGTGGGTGGGTGGGGGAGGGTATGTCTACACTGCAGTGAAACCCACAGCCTGGCTGTTTTTCCCGCTGAAGGATCAGGAAGAATTTGGCTTGACACTTTTCTCTCTCTCTCCCTCCCAAGCTTTCATCCTCTTGCCCATCCCCACTGGATCTGAGTGCCTCCCCCGTGAATTAGATTGGCCTCGGGAGGTTTCTGGCAGACTTCCTTTCTACATCCCCTGGGTAGGATTTATTCCCCCTGATTAAGACTGGGGTTCCTGGACTTGTCAAAGCCTCTTTCTTGAGATAAGGGAGGAGCCAAGATGGGCAACCCAGGTAAGAGGCGGCTTGCAGGGCTGCCGGGAGAGCTTCCCTGGGAGGAGGCCACTCATTGATAAATCCATCCCTCAACTTTCTGGCATTCTTCCAGGTTGGAGACGTCGTGGGAGGGATCTTAATCAGGCTCGACAACAGCTGTGATCCCAGAGCCAAAAGAGTGCTCAGTGCTACGGCCTTGCTGGCTCGCTCCCACCCCCAGGACGTGGTTCTAACCTGTGTGGCTCACAGGCTCTCATCACACAGGGGGAACCGGAGCAGCGTGCGCTTTACCACTCAGTGGCGTTATGCTCTGATGCTGCCTGGCTTTAACCGGGGGTCCCCACCCCCTGTGTGTCATTGCCAGGGGAGGGCAGTGTGCGCTCAGCTGCCATTTCACTGCTTGGCAACGTAGTGAGCAGGGTGCAGGACCCCGACAAACCCTTGGTGCAGCAGGAAATCATCCACTGCTTGCTCCCCCTGCTGCTGCATCTTGAAGACCAGGATGAGAGTGTGAAACTGGTAAGTGCCACGGTCATTATTGCCTTAAGAGCAAAGAGCCAGTATCCCCTGGGGCCCCCACTCCATTCATCGCCAGAGCCCCTTGCCCAAGTGGAGTCTTCTCCTCCCTGCTTCACTCCATGCTGGAGCCAAGTGCCTCATCCATCCTCACAGCCCACAGCACAATTTGGAAGAAAAGCCTTCTTCTGGGAAAGAGGAGGGCTATAGCGTACTGCTGCTGGCCCCGGCACGGCCCAGGGCCTGCGTCCCCCTGAAGTGCGCGGCCCCGGGCAACCTCCCCAAACCATCCCAAGGACAGGACGGCTCTGGCTCTCTCCAGCCAACTCCCTTTCCTCTCCTCAGCACGCTTCTGTGGAGAACAAATTACAGGAATCTCCACTGGCAGGAAAAGCAGGAGAACAAGGGACGGGGAAGGTTCCGTGTCCCCCAGACTATCCCTCTCTCAGGGAGAACCCTCTTGGTCTCCTCTTCTCTTGCAGTCATGTAAACTGACGCTCTTCCGCTGCGCAGTCTTCCTCAGGTGGGCTCATTTGAAGACGCTCTCCCGCAGCATGGCCTGGGATGGCTCCTCACAGCTCTTGAAGTGTGTCTGGATCTGCTTGGTAGGTGAATTCCTTGTGCCTTGAGAGTGCTGAATGGGAACTTGAGGAAGACCTTTCTAACCCCACACCCTGAGTACCCATCCGCTTCGGTCGGGCTGCAGGACTCCGTTCCAGGCTCTCTGCTGGCTCATTTCGGCAGGAGTTACAATCCATTCACATTGTTGACATTTTTCTCCACAATTCTCTGACCTTCAAACTTTTGTCTTTTCAAATGAAAGCTGAGGTTCTGGAGAACACAATAGGAACTTCAGAGGGGTGCTGCTCTGGTGTATGGGTTCATATTGGCGGTTGCCATGGCCTGGCTATATGCTTTGGCTTTCCTGGACTATTTGCTGTGGGAAGAACATGTCATTTCTATATTGTGCATTTCTTCCTTCTTTCTTCCTAGATGCAGAACAACGAGAGCCACATCCCCAAATTCCTGTTCCAGGCCTTACAGTACCTGGAAAGCTCACAGAAAACAATAAGACATTCAGCAGCCCGATTCATTGGCAAGCAGAGCACATTCACTTGATCTTTTCTCAATGTTTCCTTCAGATCCCTTTTCTGGATGGCTGCTCTGTTCCCATCAACAGCACCAGAATCCTAAAATGCGGGTGTGTGTGTGTGTGTGTGTGAATTAACATGTATTCCAAGATGAAGGGAGCAACTTAGCTGAATCGACTGCACCAACTTCCCCCGCCCACAACAACTCTTTGGCTGCGCCTAGGGGAAACCAGCAGGATGTGAATTCAATCTCCTGTGGAAATCAGCCTCTCAGTAACTTCTGGGCCTCTGATGCTTTCTCGAACCTGCTTTGTGAACAGATGTAAGGAATGTCTGGAATTTCCCAAGGGTGTCTTGGGGGAATGGCTGCGTCATTAGCAGTTTTCAGCGAAGGATGTGAAAAGCCATGAGAGCCATTGTATTCATACTATGTCTAGGAAATACTATCCACCATTACTGCGATTTGTTGTCTGAAACAGTGAATGAAGATGGCATCTCCCACCTGTATGAAGGTAAGGAAATACCTCTGTGTGTTTGGGCCTCTGTGGGAAGCACAGGGGTGCAGCCCAGGGCCTGAACACAGCTTTGCATGTGTCCCTCTCAGTCTAAGGACAGCCTTGAAGGAAGAAGGATGGTCACGCGAGCTTTCATCAAGGTCCCACAATCTGTGTACGGGAGCAGGGGAATTCCATCCCTAGCTCCTAGTGTAGACGTAGCCTTAGAGCTGTGTGGGGAGACTGTCTTCATCAAGGTCAGAAAGTCTCTAAAGGAAGGCCTGACCGAATTGAAAAGGGCTCTTGTTATTAAGGATGATGATGCTGATGACGATTACCCTCTATAGGGAAAGATTCATCACCTGCCCTCCCTGGAATGGAGTGATTGCAGGCCAGGGAACTTCACTCCGAGATTGGTTATCAGCTCCTAGGAAATCCCATGAGGGCACATGGGTAACACTTTTCCCTGTGAGCTCTTCAGGAATGAAGGCACAGGGCCACAAAGGATTTCAGGAGACGTTAGGAGCCGAAATCCCTTTGTGGTTCTCGGCCTAAATGTTGGATGGTTTAACGTGGCTGCTGCTGTCACTTTCCTGTTCCATCCAAAGAACAAGTGCCCCCAACCTTCTGTGTGTACGGGTGTGTGGAGGAGTGTCTGCCAGCAGAGGGGGAAGTTAGGCAAGAATGGGGTCTCCTCTCTGTCCAGGGCTATTTTGGGAGGAGCGGAGTTGTTGTTCTTGTGCCCTTAGAATCTTGGGGAGCTAATAGCAGGGGGCAATGGCCATCGGAAGTGGAGGTTTCCTAGGTACCAGTCACATCAGCACCATGGGGTTTTCAACCCATTTCCTCTTGGTTTCAGCTTTTCACGAAGTGCCTTTGAAATCAGACAGGACTACGTGGTACATCCTCAACAGATATTATAAATGTTTGCAGAAGCTTGGAAATCTCGTGTCGGGTTCTGCATTCGACTAGGGAACCGGGACCGACACCGAAGAGCTCTTTGTCCTGCTCTGGTAAATACAACAGACGCTTCTCAACTTTTTGGTGTCCCTAGCCTCTGTTTGCCAGAAGCTGGGAATGGGGGACAGGGGACTGATCACTAGATGATTGCCTGTCCCTTCATTCCCTCTGGCATTGGCCACTGTCGGAAGACAGGATACTGGGCTAGATGGACCTTTGCTGTGGCCTTTCTTATGTCCTTATGTTTGGAACCGGGGCTGAACAATGAGGTGGATATCAGCAGATGACCCAAAATGATGTCAATTAGTTGGGCCTAGAGAAGACTTTGAAGAAGTTCAAAGGGATCGAAGAAAGCCATGTCACTGGGCAGCACCACGGCAGATGAAAACCAGCGCTGACGAAGGCAGGGCCATACACAGAAAAGCAGTGAGGTGAACGACTCCTCCATATCGCTGGTGTCAGAAGCCAAAGCACGGCTGGCTGGGCCCAGTGGTTGGAGCAGTGGCGCTGGGGCCTCGTGCTCAGAGTGGTGGAGGCCGAGCCGAGGGGAGCCAAGGGTTGGAGCCGGAGTCAGGAGTCAAGAGCAGGATTGGAACAGGCTGGGGAGTAGGGCAAGGGCCGGATTAACGATCCCCGGCCAATGGGAGCTGCGGGGGGGCAGAGCCTACAGGCAAGATGTGCCCTCAGGACAGAGATTCCCGGTGCGGTGCTCATCGCAGCAACGTGGCTGGTGAGGGAGAGGAACGGCAGTGTGCGGAGCCGCTTCGCCCCCACCCCAGCCAGGCAGAGCTGACCCGGCCGCAACACAGCACGCAGGGGTTTAGGGGCTGCAGCCCAGGCCCCCCTTAGCCCTACTCCTTTCCTGAGTGCACCATTGCCCCACTTCTGCCCCATTCCCACACACTGGTACAGGGCAGAACCCTGGAGCTGATCTCTGAAATCTCTCTCACTAGAAGGAAGTCACTGCAAAGGCAGGACAACCCCACCTTTGGGCACCATGGAGGACATCTCATCCCACTGCACAGAGCCCTACATTCACACAGCTTCTCGCATGTGATTCCCTCACTCATCAGAGCCAGGCGGAGAGAGGAGAAATTCTCCCAGACTCCCTTTTACCTTTGCCAGCCCACAGGGGAGCGGAGGTTGCGGGGGGTTGGGTGCTCTCTTTCAGAAATGCCAGCTCTCAGGGAAGTTGCCAATGAGCATCAGCAAAGTGGGGTGGGGTTGTGCTGTGGAAAACTACCCTGCTTGAAGGTTTTGTTCTTCTCATTTGGGTTCCTGCCCTTTCTCCCTCTTCCAGACATCGAGAGGCCAACAGGAGCCAATTGAGCCCACCACTGATCCCATCTCTTGTGAGACGGCAAAGCAGCTTTGCATGGGAAGGAGGAGACAGAAGAGGCTGAGCAGCATGTGCCGGGCTGTCCCAGCCACACAGAACCCCATAGTCTAAGCGGAGAAAGCCAAGCCCCTCCCCAGACCGGCCAGACATGCTCCAACTGGAGCACCAGAGTGTAAGGGAGCAGCTCAGCTCACGCTAGGCAGACCACTGAAAATGGAGGATGCACACTGTAGGCTCCAGTCCAGAAGCAGCTCAAGCCCCTGACTGCAGAGCCCCGAGGCGCTGAGACCCAGCTGCTTCCCCGGGGGCCTGCAGACATGCAAGGGAGATCGGAGTCTCTGGGAGTTTCCCACGCCGGGAATCCGGAGACCCCCAGCCCATGGCCTAGAGACATCTCCTAGGAAGTAACCTGGGTGAACTAGACATTCTCATCCCCAGTGCTGGATCCCCAGTGACTCAATGGCAAACACATTGGCCACGGACGAGGCCCCGGGCTAGGACCCGGTGGAGTAACAAGGGACTGGTCCCCCTGCCCTGGCTACCATTCATCCTTTGGTGGCTGACCACGTCCCCATTGACCCACTAGACTGCACAGCCCCAAGAGGAGGGGCAACCATCTTGCCTCTGAACTCTCAGCCAAACAGCCCTGCACTGAAGGGCAGCTATATTGACTCTGGCCGCTGGGCCACACAGCACTGAGGGAGAGAGTAGACATATTGTCTCTTGCCATCGGGCCACACAAGCGTGAGAGACAGGATAGCCGTATGGACTCTGAGCATTGGGACACACAGCCCCGATGGAGACGACAGCCGCACGGATCCTGGTCGTTGGGCCACACAGCCCCGATGGAAAGGGCAGCCACACGGACCCTGGTTCTCGGGCCACACAGCCCTCACGGAGAGGACGGCTGCACTGACTCTGGACGTTGGGCCACACAGCACTGCATGGGAGGGCAGCCATTTTGACACTGGCCATTTGGCCAAACCACCCTGAGGCTAAGGGAAGTTATTTGATTGCAAACATGGGACCTCGCCCCTTCACTCCTCAGACATCGCTCATCTGTCACCATGAGATGGACCCCATGACTTAAGACTTTTGGGGTCAAGATGCAAACAGGAGTAGAAGCAAGGAGTGCCATGTGACCCCTCTAAGAGATCCTCCCACTCCTCTACCAATCTGGGGGTGTTTTATCTCTATCCACCTGTCTCAGGAATGGATTTGAGCAATTGGGGAATGTTCTGGGGCAGAGTGACGCATCCAGAAGTGGGTCACGTGACCCATCCGAGAGCTCCTCCCACTTGGGGTGGGCCTCAGCCCCTTAGGACCAACCAGAGAGGGGATTTCACCCAACAGGGTAAGTGCCGTGGTGGGGTGACCTGCCCGCAAGAGGGGTCCATCACCCCTCCATGAAATCCCCACAACGTCCTCTACTAATCACTCAGGGTTTCGCACACACCCTTTAGGCCATCCCAGAAGGGAAACGTAACGATCAGAATAGGCAGTGCCCGAAGGTCTAGGCCAGAAGCCACCGATCTCTGGAGCTCCATGTTTGCAAGGCTGGCAGCATCGTCCTGGAAGTCGCAACACAACACTGCGGGGAAGAGCCCGTCTCGTTCCAAGGATGTCTTTTGAAGAAACCGTGGCCTAGACCTTCGGGCTATACTTGTTCTGGATTGGTACACCTTTCCCTTCTGAGATGGCCTAAGGTGGGAGAGAAACCCTCGCCAACTGCTAGAGGGTGGTGTGGGGACATTTTAGAGGGACCACGGGATCCTGTTGCGGGCAGGTCACTCCACTGCAGCACTTCCCTTCTTTGGTCAAATCCCCTCTCGGGGTGCTCCTACAGGGCTGACGCCCACTTCAATTGGTAGAGGACACAGGGAGGAGTTCTCAGAGGGGATATACAACCCCTTCTGCATGGGTCACCCTGCCCCGCAACGTCCCCTGATGGGTCAAATCCAATCTCCGGGTGTGTGAAATGCTGGTTGCCCCTGGCAAACTTGCCTAAAAGAAGGGAAGAAAGGCATGTACCTTTTGGGTTATCTGTCAGGTGGCCATCTTGGACTTGGGAAAAGAATCTGGTGACCTTTAGCCATTTGCTAGATTAGTTTGGGTTGGGAAGCACACTCCCACGCACGGATTGAATCCGTGTAGACAGGGTCTAACGTCCAGGCAGAGACGACGCAAAGAGGGATAGGGAGGGTTTTTAGTTAGGTCTACTCACCCATTCCTGTGTCCATTGTGGAGTCCCTCCCTGACGTCCAATGTCAAGAGAGCAGCAGCCGTCCATCGCTGTCCCTGCAAGAGAAGGGAGAGAGAACATCAACATTATCTCCTGGGTGTAATTGTTTGGGAGACTGGAGCACTTCCAGAGTTCAAGTTTTGTTAATCCACCCCTTCTCTAGCCTAGCCTAGTCCTTTTCCCTCTCGTAAATAAAGTCTTGTTTGTGTGCTTACCACTGCCTGGCATTATTTTCTTGTGCTAAGACAAGCTCTGACAGACGGGCTTTACGAAGGGGACCATGTGGGAAGAATTTACTGTAAGATTCCCTGCATCTTCTGAATGGGTTTTGGGTTCTGCCCTTTTGAAAGGAAGGAAAAATCCTTCCAGGTGATCCTACGGGGCTGAAACCCACTGTGATTACTTCGTAATCTGTCCTCTTCACTACCATGTTTGTGACCTTCTGTGTCATAGGGAAGTAGCCCATGGGTCATTATGCATCTTTTGATTTAAAATGGACACGTGTGGTGTACAGACGAAGAAGGACAACTTTTCAAGTCCAATGTGCACAGAAATGGGATGTACACTTCAAGGATTGAATACAATGCTTTGATCTTCCATCTGTTCATTAAACAAAGACAAAGGTGCAGATTTGGGAGGCTCGGCACTGACTTCCCCAGGATCATTCCTCTCCGCGTAATTCCCATGATAAATCTCCTCTCAAGGAAGAGCCTGAGGAAGTGTGATCAGGGGAACTACCCAGAGCACCAGATAAATCAGGGCCCTGAGCTGAGAAAAACCAAGCCTCAGCCAGTTCACATTAATTCAGTTGTCCTCAGCACAGACACCCCTGAAGCACCCAAGGATTACTTGAAAGGCTTTGAGAGGCTTGGCTCTGCAGAGCGAGAGATAAAGCCTATTACTGCAGGGAAACCAATGACAGAGCACTGTCCACACCAGCACTTAGGTCGGTGTAACTTGTCTCACTCAGGGGGTGGCTTCTTCACACCCCAGAGCAACATACGTTCCACCGACACAAAGGGGAGTGTAGACGCAGCCTTAGCAGAGAAGCGATTTAGAAAACAGGTTTTGTTTTGGAGGAAATGCAGGAACCCCGGGTTTGTAATAACCCAAAGGAGAGTCCGACCCCACCAGTCTCCTTCCCCACTTTGCACTTGCCCCTGGGATAGTTGTTTTGTCTCAGGCTGTGCCCACTATCATGCCATGTGAAGGGGAAGGAGCCATGCACCTGTCTAGGGTGCTTCTGACATCCGAGAGGGGAGAAAGGAAAAAAGACGCTCAGTCCCACATGCTACTCACAGAGGGGGTGGGAACTTTTGTGGTCATTTCAGTCGAGTCAAGGGGCTCCAAAAGAGTCAAAGATGCTCACGTGACCCTGTTCCTGTCCACCGTTAAACAGGTGAAACAAGGCTGGCAGTTTGGGCTGCTGGACAGAACAAGCCTTCAGGCCGAAAAGCCAACAACCTTTCTCTCCATTTCAGCAAAAAACAACATTAAACGAACCCCCACAAAACAGGCACCTGAAAAGTCCTGCCCCCGACTTCACCTTTCCAAGGTCTTCTCCACACTCTCTCCCACCCCGAGTGAGAATCCGACACCCTGACCAACACACCACAGTCAGACCCAAATGCAGCTCTCCCTCTGCAGGCAGGATGGTGGAGAAAAACACAGGTGAAAAAACCCTCCAGGCTCAGCTGCGCACGGAGCCTTGGCAAGGACGTGGTGGAAAGGTGACGCCGGGATCTCTCGCACGGTAAAGGAGACTCGTGCCCGACTCCGACAAACCCTTTGGGAACTCGAAGGAAGCCGCACCCCATAGGAGTTTCCACAGACCAACCACCAGCCACACACCCAGGCCGGAGGGGCCGGGACACGGGAAGGGGCAGCAGCAAACGCCCCCGGGGGGAGGGCTGGGGCGGGAGCTGCAGCCAGGCCCCTGGACCCGCAGGGAGACGCAGACCCTGACAGCAACCAGCCACGTTTGCCCACGTGTGTGTGTGAGACACGTTTGTGTGTGTGTGTGATGTCTTGTGTGTGTGCTGTGTGTCATCCAGAGTCTTGTGTTCAGTGTGTGTGTGATATGTTGTGTTTCGTGTTGTGTGTTGTGTGTCATCTGGAGCGTTGTGTGACGTGTTGTGTGTCGTGTTTTGTGTGTGTCTGTGTGGTGAGTGTTGTGTTGTGTGTCTGTGGTGTGTTGTGTGTTGTGTGTGTGTGTTGAGTTGTGTGCCGTTTTGTGTGTCATGTTGAGTGTGTGTTGTGTGGTTGTGGTGTCATGAGACGTGTTGTGTGTTACGTGGTGTGTGTCGCACGCACAGACACAACACATCGCATGTCACACGCACAACACGACACGTGTGCACATCACACACACAAAACATTGCACCTTACACGCACACACACAACACGTCAGCTGTCGCACGATGCACATCGCATAATTGCATGGACACACACAACACTTCGCATGTCACACTCACAACACGTCGCATCGAACGTCATACACACTGCACATCGCACTTCAGACACACAACACGTTGCGCGTTGCACGCATGCACAGCACGTCGCACGTCACATTCACAAACACGTCTCACACACGCACAATACAACACACACCATGTCACACAGACAGAAAACCCTACACACAATATGTCACACAGAAACTCACACAACACGACACACACACAACACAACACACAAAACGGCACAAAACACAACACAGGCACACAACCTTACAAACAACACATGACAGACATCCATACAGACACACACACACACAAAATGACACACAACACGTCACACACATTTAACACAACACTCTAGATGACACCCAACACATACAACACATCACACAACGTGTCACACACACAAACGTCACACACACAAACACACACAAGACGACACACAACACAACACACACACACTGCACACACCATGTCACACAAAACACGTAAAATGACAGCACACACACAACACCACACACACACTGAATATGACACACAAAACGGCCCACAATACACACACACACAACACATCACACACACACACCACACCACAAAGACACACACACAACACGTCACACTCACAGCACACCTCATGTCACACAGACACAAAATACTACACACATGTCACACACACAATAAAACACACGTCACACAGACACAAACACACACAACATGACACACACCACATCTCACACACACACACACTATGTCACACACAACACATCACATGACACCAAAAACACAACACCACACACACACTCAACACGTCACACAAGAGTACACACAGACAGACACAAAGAAACACGACACACAACACGTCACACACACACACACAACACTACACAAAACACGTCTCACACACACACACCCAACACACCACTTCACATGTCACCACAAACACACCACCACACACACAATCCACACAACCCTCTAGACGACATACAACACACACACAACACGACACACAAGAGGTCACACACACACACATATCACGACGCACACAACACGAGACACAAAACGGCTCACACACACAAACACACACAACACGACTGTCAAAGGAAAAATAAATTAGCCGGTCTCTCACCAATTTAGGTGTTAGATTCAACTCAAGGATCCCACAAACTTCTCAACTCCGAGTCCAGTTTCTACAAGCGTCCTTTATTAGGCCACCAAAATGCAGCTCGAGCCGGGTGCCTCCGGAGAGGGACCCCGCCCCGCAGACATTGCAAGGGTGTGTACCCTCGACGGTTGGTAACACCGCCCTCGCCCATGTCCAAAGTCCGATCCCCTCGTTTGAGTCGGGGTCTCTGCTCTTCCCGACTGGGCAGGTTTGTTGCTGACAGGCCGTTGCGGGTGCCAGATGCGCTCCTGAGGACAATTAGCTCTTCTCCCTTAGCTCCAGGGATAACGGGCGGCCCCCACTGGTTTGGCCCCAGCTGCTTCTCCAGCCTTCCTCACAGGTCAGCTCGACCTCGGCCTCAGGCTTCAACTGCTTTACTCGCGTCTGCGGAGTTAGTAACTCCTGCGAAGTCATAAGAGCAAACTTATTAAACAAACATTTCTATAAACTAGCATGTAAGCCCTTTCCTATCACAACAACACACACAGAAACACATCGCACGTCCCACACAACATGTCGCAGGTTGCAGGTTGCACAGATACACACAACACGTCGCACGCACACATGTCGCACGTTGCATGTCGCACGACACACACACACACAAAGGTCACACAAACACACACAACGCAACACACGACATGTCACACACACACAACACGCCACACAAACAAAAAGATCTCATGCACACACACAACAAGACACACAACCAGTCGCACACACACACATAACACGACACACACAACATGACACACAAACACACAAACACACACAACATGACACACAGACAGACACAAACACACACAACATGACAGAACATGACACACACTCAGAACACTACACAAAACACGTCTCACACACACACACACCACGTCATATGGCACTACAAACACAACACCACACACACAAATCACACAACTCTAGATGACACAAAACAAGACACACAATACGTCACACACACACACAGCATGACACACACACACAAAAACATCTCACACACACACATGACACATGACAGCACAACACACACACATAACACAATACGACACACAACACAACACAACACACACAGAAACAAATCGCATGTCCCACACAACACGTTGCAGGTTGCATGTTGCACGGACACACACAACACATTGCACCCACACATGCACGAAAGTCGCACGAAAAACACACACAGAAACACGTCACACACACAAACACACACAATGCGACACACAACACGACACACAAGACGTCACACACACAAACACATCTCTCACACACACAACATGACACAGAACCCATCTCACACAGACACAGACACACACACCACGAAACACAACACGTAACACACACAACATGACACACAACACGTCACACATACAACACATTACATGTTGCACGTCGCACGGACACACACAACACATCGCACGCCGCACGTCGCACAAACACTTCGCACATCACACGTCGCATGTCGCATGTCACACCTGCGCACACAACACGTCGCGTGTCGCACGTAACACACACAACACTTCGAATGTTGGACACACAACACATCGCACATTGCACGCACACTCAGCACGTCACACGTCACGCGTTGCTCACCGCACGTCGAACACACAACATTTCGCGTGTCGCACGTCACACACAAAAATGTCGCACGTCACACACACACTATGTTGCACGTTGCATATCGCACAGACAACAGATCGCATGTCGCACAAACAAACACACACAACGCGTCACACACACAACACGTCACACACACACAAACAGGTCTCTCACACACACACAACATGAAACAAAACACGTGACACACAATACGACACACAACACGTCACACAGACAGACACAAACACACACAACAACACACATGTCACACACACACCACGTCACACACCTTCATCGATTGGTCTCGTTAAGAGTTGGTATGGCAACCCCCATTTTCTCGTCTTCTCTGTATCGATATATCTATATCTATATCTTCCTGCTGTATTTTCCCCTGCATGCATCTGATGAAGTGGGCTTTAGCCCGTGAAAGCTTATGCTCAGATAAATTGGTGCGTCTCTAAGGTGCCATAAGTCCTCCTCATTAGCTTTTCCTGACTGATTGTGCTGGGGGCTCTGCTTGGCTCCAGCGCTTCGGTCCCTCAGCTACTAAGGCCACCTGGGAACCCTGATCGATTCCAGCTTCAAGGAGTGCTGAGATCCATCTGTCTCTTTCTGTGCCTCTGTCTCTCTCTAGGTATGGCCCCCTGAGACCCTGCCTCATGTGATCAGTTATCGTTTGCTAACCCCCCACCCCACCTCCATGGGTGTTTTTGGCTTCTCCATTCACTCTGCAGCAACGCTCCTTGTACCCAAGCTCAAGATCCCTGCAGCCCCCAAAATCCTCGGGGGTTTGCTCATCAAGTGGGTGACTAGCAGAATGGTTGTGGGGTGAAGGTGGGGAGAGGGAGGTGCTGAACCTGGGGGCAGAGGAGGGTGGCAGATTAACCTGTTGCTCAGCCCAGGCCGCTGAGTCCAAGGACGTATGAGGGGACCAGCTTTAAATTGCTGTTCGATCCAGCCCACTGAGTCCCGGGACACATCAGGGGTCAGCTTGCGAATGCTGATGACCCAGTCCTCTCTGACATGCTATGTTCATGTCTGTGTGTTTGTTCATGTTCATCACATCTGGGGGCTGGAAGACCCCAGCCCTGGGGAACCGAGGTCCTGCAGGGTAGCTCCTTTGGGAGGGAACTTGCAGAAGGAAGGAGTAGCGCTCCATAGGAAAACACAAGTGACAAAAGCAGCACATTGACAGAATTGCAGAATCTCTCCCCCACCAGAAGAGTAACCCTAACAAATGGGCGTACCCCAAGGTAAAGGGCAATTCTGGTAACAGCTCATTTGGGGCTTCTTTGGAAGGGGAATGGACGTCATTCTTGCGACAAGGAACCTGCTATGGCCAAAAACACTTTAGCGCTGTGCGCCCTTCCAGACAAGTTTTATGTCCCAAATACTTTGGGTCTTCCGGGATAAGTCCCTGAATAATCAAGGATCTTGACCAAAAAGGTCATCACGTCTAAAAAGGAAGAAAAATTGTCGTTGTGGAGACCATGAAACAAGCCCTGCAACTTTTGGACACGTATCCCGACAGTCCACAGGGTGAACATCAAGGAACGTTCAAAGCGAGACGGGCGTTCTTTTTGGGGAGACTAACCTCCATTACACTGACCAGGAGAAGGGGGAAGTGGGAGCCTGCAGTGCCATCTAGCGGCCAAAGGAGAAATCGCCGGCTTCTGGACCTGTGTGCGCCGTTCGTTCGGTTCACATGCAAAGCTGTGTCACGCCAGGTTGGAAAACGGGGTTCTGCTGCACGACATCATCCTCTGGAATGACTCAACCCAATAGGACACCTCCTACGATACACTGCTACGAGTGACGCTCTCAAACAGGTCCCCACAGCTCCCCAGCCTCCCCCCACCGGGAGGCAGGTGTGAGAGGATTGTTCTCCCCAACTGACAGAGGGAGAAACGAAGGCTGAGAGAAGCGAAGGGCCTTGTCTTCCATCACACATCCTGTCGGGATAGATTTGGGAACAGGACCCGGGTGTCCTGACTTTCAAACGAACCATGAGTCTGGAGTTTCACACACTGAATGATCAGAATAAAGGGACCTGCAATGAGCTACAGACCAACAACCATTCACACTGATTCTTCAGCAAGTGTTTTAGAAGCACGAGAACACCAGCGAGAACCAGGGACGGCTCAGAGACAATCAGCAGCGAGAAGGAGAACAATTCACCAAGCAGATGATTGGTTCTGGCTTATTTGCTGGGCCTTAAACGAGAACAACAAAGTCCTGAATCTCCTCCCTAACGCGAGACCCCCTGCTCAGCCAATCTGCATTGAGACTCTGGCGGTGGGCTGAGAGTTCCCCAGATGGCCCAGGGATGGCTCAGGTCACCTGTGAGGATCACTCTCAGAGCACGCTTCCTGTCCCATCTCTTTGGGAGGCCTCCCACCATGAGGGCTACAGAGCAGCCCCCTCCTCGCCAGTGGAGGGAGGGAAGCAGGAAAAGGGAAACCAAAAAAGTCAAACAGGCCACACGTGGAACCATCAGACCTTAGCGACTAATAAATGTATTTGGGCAAAACCCACTTCATTGGAGTCATCCACTGGAAAATACAGTCGAAAGATATATATACACAGAGAACATGGAAAAATGGGGGTTGCCATACCAACTCTAACAGATGAATCAATTAAGGTGGGCTATTCTCAGCAGGAGGAAAAAAACCTTTTGTTGTGAAAATCAGGATGGCCCATTTCAAAGAGTTGACAGGAAGGTGTGAGTAACAGCAGTGGGGAACTTAGCATGGGGAAATAGTTTTTACTTTGTGTAATAACCCACCCACTCCCAGTCTTTATTCAAGCCTAATTTAACAGTGTCCAGTTTGCAAATTAATTCCAATTCTGCAGTTTCTGGTTGGAGTCTGTTTTTGAAGTATTTTTATTGGTGAATTGCAACTTTTAGATCTGAAATTGAGTGACCAGGGAGGTTGAAGTGTTCTCCGACTGGTTTTTGAATGTTATAATTCTTGACGTCTGATTTGTGTCCATTTATTCTTTTGCATAGAGATTGTCCCAATGGTTTGGCCAATGTAGATGGCAGAGGGGCATTGCTGGCACATGATGGCAAACATCACATTGGTAGATGTGCAGGAGAACGAGCCCATGATGGTGTGGCTGATGTGATTAGGTCCTATGATGGTGTCCCTGGAATCACAGAATCATAGATTCATAGAATATCAGTTGTGGAAAGGACCTCAGAAGGTCATCTAGTCCAACCCCCTGCTCAAAGCAGGACCAATCCCCAACTAAATCATCCCAGCCAGGGTTTTGTCAAGCCTGACCTTAAAAACTTCTAAGGAAGGAGATTCCACCACCTCCCTAGGGAACGCATTCCAGTGTTTAACCACCCTCCTAGTGAAAAAGTTTTTCCTAATATCCAACCTAAACCTCCCCCACTGCAATTTGAGACCATTACTCCTTGTTCTGTCATCCGTTACCATTGAGAACAGTCTAGATCCATCCTCTTTGGAACCCCCTTTTAGGTAGTTGAAAGCAGCTATCAAATCCCCCCTCAGTCTTCTCTTCCGCAGACTAAACAATCTCAGTTCCCTCAGCCTTTCCTCATAAGTCATATGTTCCAGTCCCCTAATCATTTTTGTTGCCCTCCGCTGGACTCTTTCCAATTTTTCCACATCCTTCTTGTAGTGTGGGGCCCAAAACTGGACACAGTACTCCAGATGAGGCCTCACCAATGTCGAATAGAGGGGAACGATCATGTCCCTCGATCTGCTGGCAATGCCCCTACTTATACAGCCCAAAATGCCATTGGCCTTCTTGGCAACAAGGGCACACTGTTGACTCCTATCCAGCTTCTCGTCCACTGTAAACCCTAGGTCCTTTTCTGCAGAACTGCCGCCTAGCCATTCGGTACCTAGTCTGTAGCGGTGCATGGGATTCTTCCGTCCTAAGTGCAGGACTCTGCATTTGTTCTTGTTGAACCTCATCAGATTTCTTTTGGCCCAATCCTCTAATTTGTCTAGGTCCCTCTGTATCCTATCCCTACCCTCCAGGGTATCTACCACTCCTCCCAGTTTAGTGTCATCTGCAAATTTGCTGAGGGTGCAATCCACGCCATCCTCCAGATCATTAATGAAGATATTGAACAAAACTGGCCCCAGGACCGACCCTTGGGGCACTCCGCTAGATACCGGCTGCCAACTAGACATGGAGCCATAATAGAAAGTATGGAATAATGATAGAATAGAAAGTAACATCAAATACTCTCTTAGGAATATATTAAACTGTAAATCATCATTCACAATAAAGAAGTTTTTCGACAATATGCTGTGTGACCTTGGGAGGGAGTCTGTTCCTTCTCTCCCTGGCTGCAGAGTCAAGAGTCACCCCAGTTGTCCCACCTTTGCCTCTCTCCAGAGTGTTATGCTCCTTTCCTTTGATGCCGGCACCTCTTTCCAACAGAGAGAAAGAAGAGTAGCAAAGAGAGAAAATGCAGCTTCTGTTCTGGTGCTGCCTCTCGCTGGCAGCCTCACTGCGGAGAAACACAAGCCAGCCCATATTCTGATCAGCCACTCTGGAAAAATCACACCAGCACTGGGCTCTTTGGGGCATAGCTTTTAGCTGCCTCTTTGGTCGCAGGATCACAGCAGTGCTGCAAAATAAGCATTCTTGGCCAGCTAAGCCAGATTCTTATTAGACAGAAAGAAAAAGGAGAGAGACTGGAAGAAGAAGAAGAAATAATATAGAGCAGGAAAAGGACGCATTGGTGGGGGCAGACATCACATTGCAGGTGGTGTTCAGGAGTCAGCCAGAGCTGGTGGACGTGGCATTGCCTTCTGGGTCCCTCTCTCTGGCCTGGTCTGGTCAGGACATCTCTCAGGATTAGGATGAAGAAGACCTGGGGTTCCAGGGGAGGGAGGAGTGGCAGCCATGATGGTGAAGCTCACTCCTTCCCCTTCTTTCAGCCAGAATAGCAGTACCCTGCATCTGTTCAAATATATTCCTGCCAAAATCTTTTTTTTAAGAACCCCAAAATGGAGTGAGGGGTGGAATAGCCCGTCCGCTCATTATTTTGTCCACCATTTAGGCCTAATTTCTGACAAATTTTGTTTCACTGATTTCTGATCCCACACTTCTCTTGTTTACCAGGCATGATCTTAACACAGTCTTTGAGTTCTATCAGGAGACATTTTTGTTTGGACTAATTCAGTCTGTCTCCCTCCCCTTTTTACCCTTTCCCCTCTACATTCATTGTTATAGCTTATTGTGACATTGTGTGAGCTTTCACTCCTGGCTCACAGTCGAGCTCATAATTAGGGTAAATTTGGAGGACCAATTACTACAACAACACCCAAAAACAGAGAGACACAAAGCTGGCTCAGGGTCTAACTGATCACCATATTTGGGGTCAGGAAGGACTTTTCCCCTGGGTCAGATTGGCAGAGACCCAAGGATTTTTTGTTTTTTTGGTGGGTTTTTTCCCTTTCTTCTGCAGCATGGGGCATGGGTCACTTGCAGGTTTAAATTAGTGTAAATGGCGGAGTCTTTGTGACCTGAACTCTTTAAAATCATGATCTGAGGACTTCAGTGACTCAGCCAGAGGTTCTGGGTCTATTACAGGAGTGGGTGGGCGAGGTTCTGTGGCCTGCGATGTGCAGGAGGTCAGACTAGATGATCATGATGGTCCCTTCTGGCCGTAAAGTCTGTGAGTTTAAGGCAGAGCAGCACAACTCTTCCCCTCCTTGTCTAGGCTGGCTCTTTGCACACTGGCTGCTGGAGATGTAAACAGCGAAGTGACAAAATTTGCAGATGTTACAAAATTACTCAAGAGAGTTAAGTCCAAAGCTCCCTGCAAAGAATTACAAAGGGATCTCACAAAACGGGCTGACTGGGCAACAAAATGTCAGATGAAATTCGGTGTTGATAAATGCAAAGTAATGCACATTGGAAAGCATAATCCTAACTACACATACAAAATATGGAGTTTGTATTAGCTGTTACCCCTCAGGAAAGAGATCGTGGAGTCATTGTGGATAGTTCTCTGAAAACATCCACTCAATGTGCAGCGGCAGCCAAAAAAGTGAACAGAATCATTGGGAAAGGGATCGGTAATAAGACAGAAAATATTATACTGCCACTATATAAATCTCTGGTATGCCCGCATCTTGAATACTGTGTGCAGATCTGGTCACCCCATCTCAAAAAATATATTAGACTGGGAAAAGGACAACAAAAAATGCCTAGGGGTGTGGAACAGCTTTCCTAGGAGCAGGGATGAATAAGGCTGGGATTGTTCAGTTTAGAGAAGAAATGAGGACGTGGGGAGGGGATAGAATTCTATAAAATCATCAGTGGTTTAGAGACAGCAATTAAGGAAGGGTTATTTACCCTTTCACACACCACAAGAACCAGGGTTACCGGGTAAAATTATTAGGCAGCAGGTTTAACCCAAACAAAAGGAAGCACGTCTTCGAACAATACAGAGTCAACCTGTGGAACTTGTTGCCAGGGGATGTCGTGAAGGCCAAAAATAGACCTGGGTTCAAAAAAGAACTAGATAAGTTCCTGGAGGACAGGTCCATCAATGGCCAGGATGGTCAGGGATTCAACCCCATGCTCTGGGTGTCCCTAAACCTCTGACTGCCAGAAGCTGGGACTTGACAGGGGATGGACTTGACAATTAGCCTGTTCCATTCATTCCCTCTAAAGTCTCTGGCACTGACCACTGTTGGAAGACAGGACAATGGACTAGCTGGACCACTGATCTGGCCATTCCTGTGTTCTCAGGCCCCAGATCACACACTGACACTTCCCTACAGGGTCCCCTAGCCTTCAAGCAGGACCAGGAGCCCCCTCACACTTAAGACAATAGCTTGTCATCTGAACACAGTCTCCAGCACCCCACAGTCAGCACTGCGTGACATGAGCCTCTGCGTGACAACAACTGGTTCCAACTGGCTCAGGCCAGATCCTCTGAAAGGTGTAGTTCACCGCTGCTAGGGGCTGTAACATCCTGTATTCTCTGTGGATTGACTCACAGGGGGACTTTTAACTCACACCGCCAGTGGGTTACACATCTAGTTGCAAAGAGTCAAATCTAGTTCAACATGTTCTTGACTCTGATTCACTGTCAGCAGGAAGGAAGGTCTCTGCACCGCTCCGTATTTTCTAATCTCTACGGTTTGCCCTTTCGTGAGTTGAGCAGAGTTACATTATTATGGGTGATGTTACAAGAGAACTGGAGGCCCCGTTGTGCTGGACCATGCAGAGACACATGGCACAAGGCCTGAAGGGCTAAATAGATAAGACAAAGGGTGGGAGGAAGGAAGTATCATTCTTCTTTGAGTAGTGTCCTGTGGGTACTTCACTGAAGGTGTATTTGTGCCCCCTACGCCTCAGATCGGAGATTTTAGGTAGCAGCGTCTATTCAGCCCCCACAGATGCTGTCCCTGTCTCGGGCCCTGCATTAGGGCTATAGAGCGTTGCACGGGCAAACTGCCCTCAGCTCCTTCTCAACCACCTTGACCTGAGACAGGGCCTCAGCAGCCTCCGAGTTGAGAATACCTCATCTATATTTTACTTTCTGTTTTGAATGATTAGTGTTTGTTCATTGCATTTCAGTCAGTTTGTGTTCATACTCCCCTTCTGTTTCCTTTTTTCAAAAAAAAAAAAGGAACAATAAAATAATCCCCCCTCTTTATTTTGTTATAAGACTAGCGAACTCCCTGTCCTTAGTTCTTTCTTGCCTCCTCCCTCTGGGGAAGTGAAACCTGGACAGGGTATGCCTGGCTCTTCCAGGTTTAAGTGTTGTTTCTCCTGCCGAGAACCAATTCTAGTCAGTGATGTACATTCCCACTGCATTTGCTGTCTTGGAGAGCCACACGTGCCTTAAGAGTGTACTTTCTGCCTGAAATTAAAAGCTAGGAACTAACTAAAACTATGACTACTAATGATGGAAAGTTCACTCGGATCAGCCTCTGACCCTGGCCCTGGGACACACACCCCCATACAAGAGTCCCCAAAGTGGCCGATTCCATCTACTTCCTTGGCTCAACACACTATGGCAGCTTGGAAGAAGAAATTTTTGGATTCCTCTCAAAAAGCCACAAAAAAGCAGGCTACAAGTCATTGGGTAGAGAATCTACCACAAAGAAATGATCCCTAACAAGATCAACCACCCTGGTACTGACTGATCTACAACTGGGTACCCACGAGATGACTGGCTCCTCAGCTATTGGTACCACCAGTGAGCCTAAAAACCCAAGGGGCACAGGCTATGGGAGTTTGGTACCCTTGTGGGGAAAGGGGTGGTAGAGAGAGAACCAGCTCCTCTAGCTCATCTCTGATAGAGTGCTCTAGGGCCTCGATACCAAGTGCTTCGGCTCTTCAGAAGACCAGAACAACACTGCCGGCCATTTATCAGAGTGCAAAAGACTCCCACTACTGTCAGCTCCTTCTACATGAGCCACGTCTGCTCAGCTTACCTCAACGGTGCCACCTGCTATTCTGGTATCACAGGAATTTCATTTGCCTAAAGACTTGCTGGTTTCAGAGATGCCTGAGTCACCCCGGTTCAGCACCGACACATTCTTGGTACTGACCACATCTCAGTGCCCAGACACACATGCAGTACCAATGGAGTCTCCCACAGCTTCCATGACAGCTCCACCTCTTCCAAGTGACGAAGAGGAGGAGGAGGATGACAGATTCTCCTCAGTCTCCTTGGAAGGCTCTCTGTCCCACTACCAGGGAGCGAATCACCCAGAAACCTCTGCAGAACCAGCTTACCACCATGAGAGACATGACCCACACAGTTGGTATGGACACGCTTGGGTGCACCCATCAATGCCCTTTGCACCACCCCAGTGGCCATACTGGCCTATAGACCCCAATTCTTGAGGGCCCCTAGTGTTGCTCATCAGGATAGGAAAAGGCAATCTCCTACTGCTTCTCTGTTTAGGTCTCCTGATCCACAGGAGGAGAACAGGCAGTGAGATGAGACAAAGCAATTACTCCAGTGACTAACATCTCTTCATCCTCTCCTGATGAAGCTGTTATGCCTCCCCCACCAACTCTGGCAAATGACTTCAAACCATTTCAAGACTTCATCAAGAGAGAAGTGGATTTTCTACAAATTCCACTGGAAGAAGTCAAGGTGTTGCAACACAAGCTGTTCGACATCCTACACCCTTCATCATCAGCCTGTATTGCACTCACTATTAACAAGGTATTGCTGGACCCAGCAAAGACTATGTGGCACAGTACATCCCACATGCAAGAGAGCGGATAAAAATATTATGTTCCCTCTAAAGACTCGGATTTTTTATTTTCCCACCCATTCCCAAAATCCCTTGTAATCGATGCTGTAAATGAATGTGGCAGACAGCACAATGCTAAATCAACACCCTATGACAGAACTTAAAACAGCTTGAAAATCATATTCTTAGGTGACCGTGCAATTTAAGATTGCTAATTACCAAGCTCTTATGGCAAAATACAAACATATCAATTATTCTACATTAAACACCTTCATTGACCATCTCCCATTAGTTTCAGGTGACCACTACTGAGGGTCAGCTTCTTGCCAGGACATTGTTGCAGGCCCCTCTCTAAACACCGCTGACACAGCTGCCTGCTTCATCTCAACAGCAGTGGGCATGCGGAGCTTCCTGGTTTCACCTTTCTGGCGACCTTCCATTTGAAGGATCCAAATTATCTGAAGAGAAAATGGATGAATCCCTCCACATACTAAAAGACTCTAGAGCCACTTTGCATTCACTGAGAATTTATGCACCTGCACAAAAAAGAAGATATAATAAATCACAGATGACATAGAGATCCTGGCCTGATCAATTTTCTCCTCCCCAGAGGCATTATGAACCCCAACAGAAAACACAATGAATACAAAAGTGAAGATCAACTCCCCCACAGTCATCAACATCACAGCTATCTACATCTATGCACAATTTTTGATGTGTTGTTTGAGGACCCGAGTTACTACCCCCATTTTAATTTGCTGCAAAAACACAAACATCACCACTACTTTGGCAACTGCCTTACTCTTTTTCATCAAAACTTGGACCAAGTGGGTTTTGGAGATCATCTCCACAGGATATTCGATCCATTTTACCTCCCTCACTCCTGCTTACTGCTCCCCCCCGACCCTCCTCAGGAACCCTTTTCATGAGCAGCTTTTACATCAGGAAACAAGCTATCTTCTGAACCTAGGTGCTGTAGAACCAGTTCCTACTCAACACCGTGGGAAGGGCTTCAACTCCAAGTACTTCCAGATACTGAAAAAGAACGGTGATTGGAGACACATTCTGGATCTAAGATCACTCAACAGATTTTTAAAGATACAACGCTTCAAGAAGGTTACTTTGGCAGCAATAATCCCATCTCTGGACCATGGGGATTGGTTCTCGACCCTTGACCTACAAGATGCTTACTTCCATATCGCGATCCACAGAAGGTTTCTAGTATTCACTCTGGGACAAGACCTCTTTCATTGTCTGCACCCAGAGTGTTCTCAAAGGTCCTTTCTATGGTTGTGGTGCTCCTTCGCAAACAAAGAGTGATAATATTTCTGTATCTAGATGATTGCCTGCTCAAAGCATGCTCCTTTCATGATGCTTTGACGCCCCCACAAAAGACTGTGGACCTATTCCTCCAACTGGCTCTAAAAGTAGACATCCAAAAGACCATATTAACTCCAATATAACATCTGGAATTTATAGGGGCCTACCTAGATGGAGCAGAGGCCAAAGCCTTCCTCCCCTTATGCAGGTTCAACACCTGAGACAACTTAATCTCAACAGGACAGGCCAACCCTCAAACCTTGGTCAGAAATAGTCTTCAACTACTGGGACACATGGTGGCAGGCACCTTTGTAATAAATCACGTGAGACTCCACATGTACTGGCTTCAGTGGTGGTTCAGCACATACCAAGCACACACAGTATAAACAAACTTCTGTTGGTGCCCTCAACAGTCAAAAACTCCCTCAACTGGTGGAAAGACCCTCACAATGTCTGCTCAGGAGTTCCCTTCACTCAACCACCCCCAATGTTAATAATAACAACAGATGCATACCTACTGGGATGGGGAGCCCTCCTGGACACCAACATTAGTCAAGGCAAATGGTTCCCCTTCGAATCCACATTGCATATCTACTTACTGGAACTCAGAGCAGTCAGGAAAGCTTGTTCACATTTCCTCCCACTGACTGGGGCAAGAATCTAAAGATTATGATAGACAACACTGCATGTATGTTTTACATAAATCACTAGGGAAGAGCAGGCTCAACTTCCCTTTGTACCAAGGCAGTGACACTCTGGACCTTGTGCATTCATAGAATCATAGAATCATAGAATATCAGGGTTGGAAGGGACCCCAGAAGGTCATCTAGTCCAACCCCCTGCTCGAAGCAGGACCAATTCCCAGTTAAATCATCCCAGCCAGGGCTTTGTCAAGCCTGACCTTAAAAACCTCTAAGGAAGGAGATTCTACCACCTCCCTAGGTAACGCATTCCAGTGTTTCACCACCCTCTTAGTGAAAAAGTTTTTCCTAATATCCAATCTAAACCTCCCCCATTGCAACTTGAGACCATTACTCCTCGTTCTGTCATCTGCTACCATTGAGAACAGTCTAGAGCCATCCTCTTTGGAACCCCCTTTCAGGTAGTTGAAAGCAGCTATCAAATCCCCCCTCATTCTTCTCTTCTGCAGACTAAACAATCCCAGCTCCCTCAGCCTCTCCTCATAAGTCATGTGCTCTAGACCCCTAATCATTTTTGTTGCCCTTCGCTGGACTCTCTCCAATTTATCCACATCCTTCTTGTAGTGTGGGGCCCAAAACTGGACACAGTACTCCAGATGAGGCCTCACCAGTGTCGAATAGAGGGGAACGATCACATCCCTCGATCTGCTCGCTATGCCCCTACTTATACATCCCAAAATGCCATTGGCCTTCTTGGCAACAAGGGCACACTGTTGACTCATATCCAGCTTCTCGTCCACTGTCACCCCTAGGTCCTTTTCCGCAGAACTGCTGCCTAGCCATTCGGTCCCTAGTCTGTAGCGGTGCATTGGATTCTTCCATCCTAAGTGCAGGACCCTGCACTTATCCTTATTGAACCTCATCAGATTTCTTTTGGCCCAATCCTCCAATTTGTCTAGGTCCTTCTGTATCCTATCCCTCCCCTCCAGCGTATCTACCACTCCTCCCAGTTTAGTATCATCTGCAAATTTGCTGAGAGTGCAATCCACACCATCCTCCAGATCATTTATGAAGATATTGAACAAAACCGGCCCCAGGACCGACCCCTGGGGCACTCCACTTGACACCGGCTGCCAACTAGACATGGAGCCATTGATCACTACCCGTTGAGCCCGACAATCTAGCCAGCTTTCTACCCACCTTATAGTGCATTCATCTAGCCCATACTTCCTTAACTTGCTGACAAGAATACTGTGGGAGACCGTGTCAAAAGCTTTGCTAAAGTCAAGAAACAATACATCCACTGCTTTCCCTTCATCCACAGAACCAGTAATCTCATCATAAAAGGCGATTAGATTAGTCAGGCATGACCTTCCCTTGGTGAATCCATGCTGACTGTTCCTGATCACTTTCCTCTCATGTAAGTGCTTCAGGATTGATTCTTTGAGGACCTGCTCCATGATTTTTCCAGGGACTGAGGTGAGGCTGACTGGCCTGTAGTTCCCAGGATCCTCCTTCTTCCCTTTTTTAAAGATTGGCACTACATTAGCCTTTTTCCAGTCATCCGGGACTTCTCCCGTTCGCCACGAGTTTTCAAAGATAATGGCCAAGGGCTCTGCAATCACAGCCGCCAATTCCTTCAGCACTCTCGGATGTAACTCGTCCGGCCCCATGGACTTGTGCACGTCCAGCTTTTCTAAATAGTCCCTAACCACCTCTATCTCCACAGAGGGCTGGCCATCTCTTCCCCATTCTGTGATGCCCAGTGCAGCAGTCTGGGAGCTGACCTTGTTAGTGAAAACAGAGGCAAAAAAAGCATTGAGTACATTAGCTTTTTCCACATCCTCTGTCACTAGGTTGCCTCCCTCATTCAGTAAGGGGCCCACACTTTCCTTGGCTTTCTTCTTGTTGCCAACATACCTGAAGAAACCCTTCTTGTTACTCTTGACATCTCTTGCTAGCTGCAGCTCCAGGTGCGATTTGGCCCTCCTGATATCTTTCCTACATGCCCGAGCAATATTTTTATACTCTTCCCTGGTCATATCTCCAACCTTCCACTTCTTGTAAGCTTCTTTTTTATGTTTAAGATCCGCTAGGATTTCACCATTAAGCCAAGCTGGTCGCTTGCCATGTTTACTATTCTTTCGACTCATCGGGATCGTTTGTCCCTGTAACCTCAACAGGGATTCCTTGAAATACAGCCAGCTCTCCTGGACTCCCTTCCCCTTCATGATAGTCCCCCAGGGGATCCTGGCCATCCGTTCCCTGAGGGAGTCGAAGTCTGCTTTCCTGAAGTCCAGGAACCCCACCCCATAGAACGGCTTCCGTATGAGGAGAGATTAATCAGGCTGGAACTTTGCAGCTTGGAAAAGAGGTGACTAAGGGGGGATATGATAGAGGTCTTTGGGGCACCTGCCGTTGGCCACTGTCAGAGGACAGGATACTGGGCTTGATGGACCTTTGGTCTGACCGAGTCTGGCCTTTCTTATGTTCTTATTTGTGGCAAGGTTTACTCATGCCCTGAGACATCATCTTGTTGTCGTCTTACGATGGAAGGGGGTGATGGCAGTGAGATGCACTTCCAGGGAGCGTAGCGATAACCCTGACATTTTCAATTCTAGGATGCAATCTACCACAAGTGGTAGTGGAGAGGATGTAGGGGTAACATGTTTCCAGTCACACCAGAGCTGGAATCTCTCCCACTATTGAGTAGACATGGTCTTTACATACTCAGAGCAGGTCATTTCTAAGCGTTGGAAGCATTGAGTTGGAGAACCTGTCGATTGGGGTGATGGACCTTGCCAGTATCCTGAGAGGGGAGATGAGGAACAGCTGGTGAGTGATTGGCACGCAAATCGCCAGTTGAGTACGGCATGGGAATCACGTTTGTCATGGCCACAAGGGGTCTGTAAGTGTAACTCTGGCCCTTTCTTTTCTTTCCTCAAGCAAGACCTTTGACATTAGAGGAATTGGAGGAAAGGCATAGAGGAGACCTGTGTTCCAATGTAGGAGAAAGGCATCTCCAAGAGAGTGATGACCCAGGACAGCTCCGAAGCAGAACTGGGAGCACTTCTTGTTTCTGGCTGTGGGGAATAAGTCTATCTTTGGGACTCCCCAACGTAGAAATATGCTGTGGAGAATGGAAAGGTCTATTTCTCATTTGTGATCCTGGGAAAAGTTCCTGCTGAGAGTGTCCACAGGAGTGTTCTGTGTGCCCAAGAGGTGAGCTGCTGAGATGTTGGTGTGAACATAAGAGCATAAGAACGGCCAGACGGGGTCAGACCAAAGGTCCATCTAGCCCAGTATCCTGCCTTCCGACAGTGGCCAATGGCAGGTGCCCCAAAGGGAATGAACAGACAGGTTATCCTCAAGTGATCCATGCCCTGTCACCCTATCCCAGCTTCTGGCAAACAGAGGCTTGGGACACCATTCCTGCCCATCCTGGCTAATAGCTATTGATGGACCTAGCCACCATGAATCTATCTAGCTCCCTTTTGAACCCCGTTGTAGTCTTGGCCTTCACAACACCCTCTGGTAAGGAGTGCCAGAGGTTGACAGTGCGTTGCATGAAAAAATACTTTCTTGGGTTTGTTTTAAACCCGCTACCTATTAATTTCATTTGGTGGCCCCTTGTTCTTGTATTATGAGAAGGAGTAAATAACACTTCCTTATTTGCTTTCTCTGTACCACTCATGATTTCATAGCCCTCTATCATATCCCCCCCTTAGTCGCCTCTTTTCCAAGCTGAAAAGTCCCAGTCTTATTAATCTCTCCTCATACGGAAGCCGTTCTATACCCCTAATCATTTTTGTTGCCCTTTTCTGAACCTTTTCCAATTCCAATGTGTCCTTTTTGAGGTGGGGTGACCACATCTGCACACAGTATTCAAGGTGTGGGTGAACCATGGATTTATATAGAGGCGATATGATATTTTCTGTCATATTATCGATCCCTTTCTTGATGATTCCCAACATTCTGTTTGCTTTTTTGACTGCCGCTGCACACTGAGTGGATGATTTCAGAAAACTATCCACAATGACTCCAAGATCTCTTTCTTGAGTGGCAACAGCTAATTTAGACCCCATCATTGTACATGTATAGTTAGGATTATGTTTTCCAATGTGCATTACTTTTTTTCATTTATCAACATTTATCAAAATTTAATCTGCCATTTTGTTGCCCAGTAATCTAGTTTTGTGAGATCCTTTTGTAGCTCTTTGCAGTCTTCACAATCAGATGTTCTACACTGTCATGAGACCTCAACCACGTCCTTCGGTTTCTTACAAGACTTCCCTTCGAACCCATGGCCTCCTGCTCTCTTCTACACCTCTCTATGGAAACTACAATCCTAGTGGCCATTATGTGTGCACGGAGAGTGGGAGAGATAAGGGCTCTATTGGTATACCCCCTGTTTACAGTTGTTTTAGAAGATAAGGTTACATTATGACTGTACCCCACATTCCTACTGAAAATATCTTCACACTTCCACATAAACCGGTTTATCCATCTCCCCACTTTCTTTCCAAAACCACACCAGGATAAAAGGGAGGTGATACTACACACTCTCAATATCAGGAGAGTCCTTTTATTTGGTGAGGATTAAGCCCTTCAGGAAATCTCGCAGACTACTTCTCTCCATTGCAGACAGATCTAAGGGAGCCTCAATCGCTAAACAGAGACTCTCGAGATGGATATCAGACTGCATTACACATTGCTATCACAATTATGGCATTCCACCTTCCTGTACGGTTCAAACTCACTCCAGGAGATCTCTCGCCACTTACTTAGCCTTACTCAACAATGTTCCAATCACAGACATGTGCAGAGGAGAAACGTGGACATCTGCTCACACATTTGCTGAACATCATGCAGTCACCCACATCTCAGCAGAAGCACCTTAAAAGTGTGTGAGGGGCCCACAAGCACCTGAACTGTGGCTGCACCCCACATGCCATGCCCCGCCTGAGGCCCCGCCCCTTTCTCCCTGTGCTCACGCCACCCATTGCCCCCAAGGCCCTGACCTCACACTACCTCTTCTCCCCAAGCCCCTGACCTTGCACCAACCCTTCCCCCAAAACCTCAGCATCACTCCCTCTTCCCCCCAAAACCCCACCTGCTGCTCACTCCTCTCCCCACCGTCACTTGCTTTTACAGCTGGCAAAAAGTGGGGGGAGGGCCTGACCCCTTGATCCCAACAGTTCCGGCACCCCTGCATCCTCTGCTATATTTTATTCCAGTGTCTGATACTCAGGACTAGACTCGACTCTGAACCCCACCCCTCCGTTACGGGTACTGCTGCAGAGTCGCCGAGACACCCATAGAGACACCGCTGAAAGAAGGAGAAAGGGTTACTCACCTGGTGCCATAACTGTGGCTCTCTGAGATGTGTCCCTATGGGTGCTCCACTACTTGCCCTCCTTCCCCTCTGCTTTGGAGCTCTTACCTATGAGCTCTGTGGTAGAGAAGGAACTGGGGGCAGTTTGTCTGCACAGCACTATATTGACCTAATGAGGAGCACGAGATGGGGAGAGCGTATGTGTGGGCCGAACAGAAACGGCTACCTAAAATCTCCGATGTGAGGCGCAGGCCTGTGAATACACAGAGCATGGAGTAACACACACCTCGAAGAACTGCAGTTACTGCACAAGGCGAGAAACCCTTTCTTATCCTATTTTACACTCAGGGAACTGAGGCCCAGAGAGCTCAGGGCCCCAGTTCAGCTAGATACAGGCTTAACTTTACGTGTGTGAATAATCCCATTACTATAAGTCAGTCTCTCATTGTCAGGCATTTTTTCCAGCCCTCAAATAATTTTTGTGGCTCTTTTCTGCATCCTTTCCAGTTTTTCAACCTCTTTTTTCAAATGAGGTTAGCCAGTTGTTCAGACAGCCCCACAACCAGCTGCACTGACTGCCAGCCACTGCTGGAGTGGCCCAGGGCAGCTGGCCCCGGGGACCACCTGACCAGCAGCTGGTGGGGCTGGCCCCAGAGACCGCCTGAGCAGTGGTCCCTCGGGCGGCTGAAGCAGCTGCTGCTCAGTGGCCCCTGGCAGCTGGTGCCACTGGCCCTGCTCCCCCTCCAGCAGCAGCCCCGCTAAGATTTACTTAGGGGTACTTATGGCATAAATCATGAACTGGTCACAGGTGGTGAATTTTTTTGTTTATTGCCCATGACCTGTCCACAACTTTCTCTAAAAATACCCGTGACTAAACTGTAACCTTAGGCCTGGTACAGCGGTGACTGAGTGAGGGTCTAAGGTCTCTGATGTACAGGAGGTCAGACTACAACCCTTCTGGCTCTGAACTCTGTGAATCTATAATTTTCTGTAAAATGGCAGCTCTTTGCTAGTATGAGAGGGGACCATTGCCCCCCAGAATCTCACCTCTTTCACTCTTCTTTCTTTAGAAAACCTGTGATTGAAAGTGGAGAAAGAGAGAGGTAAGTTCCTGGGACAAGTTCCCTGAAATAACAGTAGGAATAACCCAGTTAATGCAACAAGATGAAACCTCGCCTCTTTCTTCCTTTTCTCTTCCAGAGATTCTGCGCGCTGAGCTGGAGAACAAGAGAGGTAAATGTCTGGGCTCTCCGGAGGCTTGAACAAGTTTCTCTCACTGTACATAGTCAGACAGACTTTGGCTTTTGTCTCTGCACTATCTGTTAGGAGAGGCTCTGGGAATCAAACGGACGGGGAGCTCTGACTAATCATAGAGTGGGGTAACTGCTCCATAGATAAGGTTGCTGCTCAGTTTCCATCATAAGCCTGATTTCAGCCCCTTCCTTTAAAATCTGCACACAGGGGAATGTCCATATCCAAAACTGGTGGGTCTGCCTGGGCCCATGTACCTTTTTGCTACTGAATTTAAAGGAATGGAGGGGTGGGGGTGGGGATTCTGATGCCCTGGAAACAGGGGCTCAGCGCAGTCCCAAAGTCTCCTAGCACTCTCTGACACTTTGAGGCACAAACTCAGTGAGAAGGAGCCAGCTAATGTTGCTGGGCCCATGAGCTGAGATCCAGTGTCCAGGGCCAAGGGTTAGCTCATTAAACCCTCACTTCCATGTTATCAGGGCCTAGCCCCTCACCAAGCTGCCGGCACCTGGGGAGTGTGGACAGTACACCACAGGTGAGCCCAGATAGGGCAGGGCGATAGGAGCCCAGCGAGGGTCAGATGCCAAGAAGGGGGGTGTAATCGACAGTGCCCAAAGCCACCAAGAGCTCTATGAGGATGGAGCTCAGGCCAGGAGACCTGGGCGGAAAGAGGGCAGCAGAGAGCACAGTGGAGAGGGCAAAGTGGTCCTTTAAAGGCACATTCCCTAACCCAGGAGCTGTTGTAGAACTGACTGCATACCCATGTCTCTCTGTTTGCAGAGAAATCCCTGGCTGAACTTGGTAAGTGCCATGTGTCCCCTTTCCCCCACCCCATATGACATTGTGTTTTATGCCGGCAGTCCGTGCTCCGGGGAGTGCTCACCTCTTGGTGTGTTTGATTTCAGGCTGGAGTAAAGTCAGCAAAAATGCAGGTAAGTGAAGCTGGTATTTTAATGTCAGACCCCCTGCACCACTCTGCTGCCCAGCAAATGCGCACATGCCAGAAGTCACAGGGAAAGAGCAGTATGGTCAATGAAAATGCCAGATTCGTCCCCAATTTACTTGCATAAAACAAATGCTCACACTTAAGTATGGAGTCCCGAGCTCTCCAGTGTAACTGCAATAACTCAGTGTGCTCCTAAGGCCGGGAACTTACCTGCTGTCTATTCAGGGGGGTGGGTGCTCGCAGCAGTTGGTAATTATGGTTCAGAGTTGGGGTTTTACTGGACACATATGGTGAATTCTCATGTGTTGTGTTGTTATTAATTAACTTCATGAACTAGAAGGGTTCTAGGAAACTGTGTAAATTACCTTAACTGGCTGCGGGTAATTGTCTTAATGCTTTTTGGACTCTGGTGAAATCTCTGTTTTTACGGAGTTGTCAATCAGTAGCCCTTTGGCCAATTCAGTTCAAATATGGTAGAAAAATTCTACCTCAGACCTGGACCAAATCTACCAAATTTGAGTCTGATACGACTTTGTGGGTATTAGAATAGAGGGCTCCCAACTCAGGTGTAGATTGGAAACTCAGTTGCTGTCTTAGCTGTGGAGACGTGGTAGCGGCCCCACAGCACAGATTTTGTGGTAGGTGACTACTGAGTTCTTTTAATGGTTGAAATGATGTCCGTGTGTGTAACACCTGAGCTCGTTCCTTGGCTGCCGGTGGGTGCAGAGCACCCACTAATTTTTCCCCGTGTGTGCTCCAGCCCTGTAGCACCCACGGAGTCAGCACCTATGCAGATGGGCTGGGCTCTGCTCCTGATGCTCTGCCCCATCTCTGCAGCAATGGTGAGTCTGGATCCGCACACGGCTCATCCCAGCCTCAAGGTCTCTGAGAATCGGCGATCTGTGAAATGGAGGGGCCTGCAGCAGGACGTGCCTGACAACCCTGAGAGATTTGACAGTGAAACCTGCGTGCTGGGCTCGGAAGGGTTTGCCTCGGGGGACACTACTGGGAGTGTCCGATGAAGTGAGCTGTAGCTCACGAAAGCTTATGCTCAAATAAATTGGTTAGAGTCTAAGGTGCCACAAGTACTCCTTTTCTTTTTGCGAATACAGACTAACACGGCTGCTACTCTGAATACTGGGAGGTAGCGGTCGGAGGTGGTAGGGCCTGGGCTGTGGGGGTGGCCAAAGAATCTGTCAGGAGGAAGGGCTGGATCAGCTTTTCTCCTGAGGAGAGGATCTGGGCCATGGATCAGTTTGGGAGCCATTACCGGGCTTGCACCTCCCCAGAGACCCTCCTGTCCCTGACTGGGAGCCCTGGGAAGATCGGAGTGTATCTGGACTATGAGCGGGGCCTGGTGTCATTTTATCATCTTGGTATGGAGGCCCCAATCTACACTTTCACCACCTCTTTCACTGGGCAGCTCCACCCTTTCTTCTGGGTCTACTCACCAATCACGCTGTGTCCCTGAGATATGGCATTGTGGGGATAGCACCTCTCACTGGTCAAAGATGTTTTTTGTTCTGTTGTTTTCCGAAATGGACTAATTTTTCATTTTTAGATATTTTCCATTATTTTTTTATTCTTCTCAAAACTTGGAATTTTCCAGAATGAATATTTTCAGTTTTGAAAATCCTACCATTTGACTAAGCTGAGGGCTCAAAATTGGCAAAGCAGAAGAAATCCTGATATTATGGTGATGAGTGTGGTGTAAGAAGCTACACAGAATAGAACAGATCCCAATAAACAATACATCATAGGACCCTCCAGCCAAATAAAAGGTTTAAGTTGAAAATTTTGTAATAATGCAAAAAAAAAAAAAAACCCTCAAGAAAATCCAAATGTTTTCACAAAAAAATCTCTTTTTGTAAACCGGCCAAATTTCCTCAAGATATTTATTGAATGAAAACTTTTGTTCAGCTCTAATTAACACCTGTAATTGCACATAATCAATGAATGTTTCCTGATTCTTAGTACTGTAATTTATCAACTGATCATCATTGATGAGTGGAAGGGGTAAGAACATGTGTCAAACCCTGTCCCAAAACATCACATTGTCCAAACTGGATAAAAGGCTCCAAGAAAGCAGATTCCTAACCAGTAACCATGTTCTGTGACATTATTGGTGAAAGAAATGGAGTCAGAGGAATGGAGGGAGCTCCGGTTCTCTGGATGAGTGTTGATCATAGGGTTCACAGCATCCAGGAAGGCTTAACCTAAACCCAAAATGACAGGTATGTCCTATACCAGCTAAATTTAGAGTTTTAGGCCAGAAGGGACCATGAGATATCCAGTCAGACCTCCTCTATATCACAGGCCACCAACACACCCAGCACACTCACATCAAGCCCAACATCGAAGATTAAACCAAACTATTGCAGCCCACAGGAGACTAGATTCTTACATGCCAAAGCCATGGAGCCCCACCCAGCCTGAGCGGAACAAAGCATGGGGGCAAAAACTAGATCAGTCTCATAATACTTCCCCAGCCTCATAATACTGCCCTTGAGGGGGCGCTAGCCTTCGCCACCCCCACCCACCTCGGTTCCAGTGTCTCTGGTGTCTAAACAGGATTTCCTTAAATCAAAACAGCCGCCTTCTCCCATCTCCTGCTGCAGGATGAAAGGAAAGCAGTGCTTTCTTATGTTAGCCGCAGGATCTGATCATCTCCTCCATTAACTGGATGATTTAAGGAGCTGATGACCCAAACCAACATCATTGTTAACCCACTGACTTATGGAGTCAGTCTCAGTTGTGACCTGGATTTGATCATTGTTTTCACAGGTTCACAGATTCCAAGGCCAGAAGGGACTGTTGTGATCAGCTTGTCTGGACTCCTGTGTAACACAGGCCAGGGACCTGCCCCACAATAATTCCTGCTCGAACTAGAGCAGATTTTTTTTAAAAAATCATCTACTCTTGATTTAAAAATTGTCAGTGATGGAAAATCCACCACGAACCTGGGTAAATGATTCCAATAGTTAATTACCCTCACTATTAAACGTGTTTGAGAGGGATAGCCATGTTAGTCTGTTTCAGCAAAAACAATGAGGAATCCTGTGGTGCCTTAAAGACTAACAAATTTATTTGGACATAAGCTTTCATGGGCTGGAACCCACTTCATCAGATGCATGAAGTGGAAACTTCAAGTGGGCAGATATATATACACATGGAAACACAGGTACAAGGCCTGTCATGTACCCCTGGGAGATGGCAGGTTCCAGGGCTGCAGGCTCCAGTACTAGAGCTGGCCTGGCTACAGAGCCTCCGGCTCAGAGAGACACCACAGATGCGCCTGCCACAAGATCCTTTCATGCTCTGCCCGGCATGGCGGAGGTTAGCTTATATAAGGTCTGTTACACACAGCACCACCTAGTGGCTGAACTGTATAGTACAGTTTACCGTGCCATTACAAGCCCGGACACTGGAAGGGTTCACTCAGAGAGCTCAGAGAGGGGCCAGAGGTGCAGGTAACCCTGTATCCATGACAGGTTCCCTCCCAGATCTGCCCCTTTACCATGGCCATGTGCTCTAATACCACCTGGCCACAAGCAGCCCCTACCCCCAGGACTGTGCAGCCTCTCCTGGGCACCAGTCCAGTGCAGCCACTCCAACCCATCTCCAAGTACAGCTGGACAAACTCTGGACGATGTGTGTGTGTGTGTGTGTGTGCGCGTGTGTGTGTAATTCCCACCCTTGTATTCCTCCCCACAGTGAATGCTGTGGAAAGGGTCTCGGTAAAGGTTGGACAGCTTTGGTCAAGCCATTGCATGTTATTATCAGTCCATTACTGGTACTATTTGTTTACAGCACAGCAGTGCCTAGAGGCCCCAGTCAGGATCGGGGCCCTGCGGTGCTAGGAGCTCTACAGACAAAGAGCACAGACAGGTCCCTGCCCCCGGCGCGCTCAGTCTGACCAGAGAATCATAGAATCATAGAATCATAGAATATCAGGGTTGGAAGGGACCCCAGAAGGTCATCTAGTCCAACCCCCTGCTCGAAGCAGGACCAATTCCCAGTTAAATCATCCCAGCCAGGGCTTTGTCAAGCCTGACCTTAAAAACCTCTAAGGAAGGAGATTCTACCACCTCCCTAGGTAACGCATTCCAGTGTTTCACCACCCTCTTAGTGAAAAAGTTTTTCCTAATATCCAATCTAAACCTCCCCCATTGCAACTTGAGACCATTACTCCTTGTTCTGTCATCTGCTACCATTGAGAACAGTCTAGAGCCATCCTCTTTGGAACCCCCTTTCAGGTAGTTGAAAGCAGCTATCAAATCCCCCCTCATTCTTCTCTTCTGCAGACTAAACAATCCCAGCTCCCTCAGCCTCTCTTCATAAGTCATGTGCTCTAGACCCCTAATCATTTTTGTTGCCCTTCGCTGGACTCTCTCCAATTTATCCACATCCTTCTTGTAGTGTGGGGCCCAAAACTGGACACAGTACTCCAGATGAGGCCTCACCAGTGTCGAATAGAGGGGAACGATCACGTCCCTCGATCTGCTCGCTATGCCCCTACTTATACATCCCAAAATGCCATTGGCCTTCTTGGCAACAAGGGCACACTGTTGACTCATATCCAGCTTCTCGTCCACTGTCACCCCTAGGTCCTTTTCTGCAGAACTGCTGCCTAGCCATTCGGTCCCTAGTCTGTAGCGGTGCATTGGATTCTTCCATCCTAAGTGCAGGACCCTGCACTTATCCTTATTGAACCTCATCAGATTTCTTTTGGCCCAATCCTCCAATTTGTCTAGGTCCTTCTGTATCCTATCCCTCCCCTCCAGCGTATCTACCTTTCCTCCCAGTTTAGTATCATCCGCAAATTTGCTGAGAGTGCAATCCACACCATCCTCCAGATCATTTATGAAGATATTGAACAAAACCGGCCCCAGGACCGACCCCTGGGGCACACCACTTGACACCGGCTGCCAACTAGACATGGAGCCATTGATCACTACCCGTTGAGCCCGACAATCTAGCCAGCTTTCTACCCACCTTATAGTGCATTCATCCAGCCCATACTTCCTTAACTTGCTGACAAGAATACTGTGCTGTATCCCGCAGCGGGAATGTTCTGTACTGTTGCATTGATGCCGGTGGGAGACAGAGGACTGTTTGCGCTCAGGGCAGGCTAAGAGACATGGGTGTGAATGTTACCTAGCTGAGACTAAATGGGTCATTGGGAAAAGACTGGCTGAGGCAAGCCCCAGTGTGAAGACAATGGCAAAGCCCATCACCAAGACATTGTTGCCTAGCAACCAATGACCCAGAGGAGATGGATTTCCCCACTTCACAACAGGGAAGCTGAGCAACATCCCCCAGCTCGAGAACAAAGATGGGAAAGGTGTGAGGTGGGGGATCAAAGCTCGTTGCTGGAAGGAGTCGGGCTTTCCCCTGGAGTCTGACCAAGAAGGTCAGTCTGAGAGACAGACAGAGCTTGAGCAATGGGGTTCACTACAACTTGGCTGGGCTCTGGGCTAGCCAGAATGGACTTGAACTGTGCTTTAACCTTCAGTTCTCTGTGCCAACCTAAGGACGGCCTATGCTGAGTCCAGTTGATTAATAGACCCGACTGTTTTGACAACATGATGGGAGTGTCACTGCAAATGCTTGCTGAGGTGCATTAATCCCTGAGGAGCGACAAGTCTCTACCAGGACGTAGTCTATCACAGTAGGACTTGCTGAACAGAAATCCCGCTGTGACCCAGCAGTGCTAAAGGTCCTATCGAAGGAGGCAGTGAAGCAGTGTTGCTTATCCTGCAGGACAAGTGGGCCCCCTGGAGGGTCTGGTAGACTGACGGGGTTCCTCCTAGAGCCCGTTCCAAAGCTGGGGGTGGAGAACTGATCCCGTGGATCCATGACAGTTGGTTGCAGAGGTGGGATGCTGAATGCACCAGTAGTATTTTGCAATAAGTGACTTGCAGCAGTAAAATAAGGGTAGTCAAAGGAAACAACAAGAAAATGGCATATAACCTAGGCCCTCGTTTGGCGCTGGTTAGGCCACCTCCCTAGGAAGAGAATGACAAACCCTGTCCAGGGAGAGGGCTAAGCCTTCTGGAGACAGATGAAAGGACCAAGAAACAGGTTCCAGACCCAGATGGGTTTTCCAGTGAGGCTTGAGAGCAACAGAGGCGGCAGCAGGATGCCCCCAAGAGCCAGTTCCCCATCCAGCAAGGTGCCCTCATGATTCAGGTCCCCTTTGATAGATTAGAAGAGGTGGGAGCTGCAGCTGAAGGCGAAGGAGCTGGCAGAGCATGAGGAGAAGCAGGAAAAGCATGAACTACAGCTAGAGAAGTGGAGGGGCAAGAGGACCCACAGAGGGGAAAGTGGGGAAAGACCCTGGGATGCCAAGTCCACAGGGAGCCTAGATCCTAAATGGTTGCTCCAGATAAGGAGGGGGGATATGGATGCCTACCTCATAGCCTTTGAGAAGGCATGTGATTTGAACCAGGTTGATCTTGCAGACAACTCTGCAGTCTCACTCTCTTCCTTGGCCCTAAAGGTACAGCGGCATACAGCCGAATGGATGGAGTTGATAGTGGTGGGGCTATGAACGGTTCAAAAAGGCTTTACTGATTAAGTATGACTTGGCACCTGGGGTTATAGGAAAAGGTCTTGGGGTGTGCAGAAGACCCTGGGTGTGACATATATAGAAGCCACCATTCTGAGGGGAGAGTATCTCCACAAATGAGGTAAGGGTGCAGGTGTCACTACACTGGAGGATTTGTATAATCGGGCTGGTTTGGAACAACTCTATGAGCTCTGTCCCCACTAGCTTAAAAGATGGTTAGTGGACAAGAAGCCTCAGGCTCTGCGTTGTGCAGGCGGGTTGGCAGAAGAGTTTGTGGACAGTCACTCTGGGTATCAAGAGAGACTCAAAGGGGACTGGGGACAGGGAACCGATGGGGGCACCCCAGAAGTGGGACTCAGATAAACCCACAGTGGGGGGAGCGGCTGATGCGGGGAGACCTCATCCAAGGGCTCTCAGAGACCTGACCTGTAATGTCTGCAGAAAACCAGGGCATAAGTGGGCGAAATGCTCAACGGGTTAACTCGGTGAGAGCCCAGCCAGAGGGAATGCCACCTCCTTGTGCCTCTGGGGCTGACAGGCAACCTGTAGCTCAACATCAGAGCGTGAACTATGTGACTGAACATTTGGAGGAAAGCAGACTCCCAGCCAACTCCTCGGGACAGTGACGGAGGGGCTCCCAGGCAAGGCACCGGTATACATGTGCTATTGTACCTCTTGGGCTCACACACACAGCTGACCTCTCGTGGGAGCTGAAGGGGTGGATAATGGGAAGACATTTGGGGTAGAAAGATTCTGGGACAGAGAGACCCCTTGTCACACCCTGTGTGGTGCAATCGCATCAAGGGCTGGCCTGAAGGGCTGTGTAACATGCTTCTTGGTGCCGAGGGGAACTCTCGTGTCAGGGCTCCACCCCTGCAGCTCTGGGCTGAGCGCTGCACGGGTTTCCAGGAACCTACACTTCAACCTCCCCACATTCGGTTCCCACAGCCGTTCCTCCCAGCTCTGCAGCACTCTCCTGCCCCACCAGCCCATGCTAGTCGGCCAAGCCCAGACGTGGCACTCCACCCAGGGAAGCCACTCCAGGAAAATGTCATGCAGAGGTAACTTCCCAATTTCCTCCTCCTCCTCCAGCCATACATCCAGGGCATCACTGGGGGTGTCTCCCAACCCGTTCAAAGCTGTCTGGCTGTGTGACTGCCCTGACACGTGGAGCAGCCTGTTTGTATCAATGACTGTGGGGATCGCACCACTCAGTGGTGTTTCCTTCATGCTGCCTGGCAGCTACCTAAGTTCCCTCTAAGCCGCGTGGCTGTGCAGCAGGCTATCAAGGCCGTGTAGGCGGGGAGAGGTGCCTCTCCCTTGGCCCCGGGCTGCTGCACAGAGAGAGGGCTGGGGGGACTCCTCACTCCCTGCTGCAGCCTGTACCCCTCATCCCTGGCTCCACCCCAGAGCCTGCACCCCGAGCAGGAGCCCTCACTCCCCGTACCCCAACCCTCTGCCCCAGTCCTGAGACCCCTCCTGTACCCCAAACCCCTCAGCCCCAACCCTACCCCAGAGCCCACACCCCCAGCTGGAGCCCTCTCCCCCAACACTCCAACCCTCTGCCCCAGTCCTGAGCCCCCTCCTTATGTGGGCTGCATCCACACAACACAAATACTATCTGAATGCCCTGAGGATGTCACATGAGCCACAGCTGTGTGCTGATTGTCTGCAAGTGGCCCACAGGTTCAGAACCACTGAGCTAAACCTTCTAGATCTAGGAATGCATGATACCTGTAGGGAATAAACAGCAGAGCCCTGCTAGACTCCGTAATTTAAAAGAAACACATCAAGAGACTTCCCTGAAGGTCCCATCTCACCCCAAGAAGGCCCATTCTCACATTTGTCTCCTCTGCAGATGAATGAATCTCAGAAACTCAGACCCATGTTATTCCTCCTCCTTCACAGCAGGAAAGTCACAAATAAACCGTCATCCCAAGGCCAAGCTCAGGACATTGCATTTCAAACCTCATCGAGACCATTACTGCTCCTGAATGTATCCATTTTATTAAATAACGTGCTATCAAGTAGAAATGAAAAGTTGGACCCTACCCCTATGCTGGATAGACAAACTGGAGGATTGGGCCAAAAGAAATCTGATGAGTTTCAACAAGGACAAGTGCAGAGTCCTGCACTTAGGACGGAAGAATCCAATGCACTGCTACAGACTAGGGACCGAATGGCTAGGCAGCAGTTCTGCAGAAAAGGATCTAGGGGTTATAGTGGATGAGAAGCTGGACATGAAGGCTAACAGCAAGAAGGCTAACGGCCTATTGGGCTGCATTAGTAGGGGCATTGCCAGCAGATCAAGGGTAATGATTCTTCCCCTCTCTTCAGCACTGGTGAGGCCACACCTGGAGTACTGTGTCCAGTTTTGGGGACCCCACTACAGAAGGGATGTGGACAAATTGGAGGGAGTCCAACAGAGGGCAATGAAAATGATTAGGGGGCTGGAACACATGACTTATGAGGAGAGGCTGAGGGAACTGGGGTTATTTAGTCTGCAGAAGAGAAGAGTGAGGGGGGATTTGAGAGCAGCCTTCAACGACCTGAAGAGGATGGAGCTCGGCTGTTTTTAGTGGTGGCAGATGACAGAACAAGGAGCAATGGTCTCCAGTTGCAGTGGCGGAGGTCGAGGTTGGATATTAGGAAACACTATTTCACTAGGAGGGTGGTGAAGCACTGGAATGGGTTCCCTCGGGAGGTGGTGGAATCTCCTTCCTTCGAGGTGTTTAAGGCCTGGCTTGACCAAGCCCTGGCTGGGATGATTTAGTTGGGCTTGGTCCTGCTTCGAGCAGGGGGTTGGAGTCTAAGTTCCCTCTCAGCTGCGCGCTCGCACACCAGCGATGAAGGGCCATGCAGCAGGGGCCTGGAGTGGAGAGGGGTAGATGGGAGGGGAGCCAGCTGGGGATGAAGGGCTGCCACAGGCCTCTCTCCTGGCCCCGGAGCTCGCTGCTGCCAGCACCCGGCAAGGGAGAGGCCCCTTCCCCCCGGAGCACCGTGCTGCAGGTGGGGAGAAAGCTTGGGGGAGTCCTCTGGCCTGAGCCCCCGCACAGCCTCTTTGGGCCCAGGACTATTCGATTTTGTGGGTCCCAGGCTCCAGGCTGTGGTGAAAAATGCAGGGTTCAGAGCGCAGGAGGGGCTGCAGGTTGAGGCAGGGGGGTGGGTGCGGAAGGTGGTGAGGGGACTGACTGGGGGTGCGGGCTCTGGGGCAGGGCTGGGGATCAGGGGTTTGGAACGTGGGAGGGGACTCAGGGCAGGAGGTTGGGGTGGGGGGTGGGGGTCTGGGAGGGAGTTAGGGTGCGGGAGGGGGCTCAGGGCAGGAGGTTGGGGTGGGGGTCTGGGAGGGAGTTAGGGTGCGGGAGGGGGCTCAGGGCAGGAGGTTGGGGTGGGGGTCTGGGAGGGAGTTAGGGTGCGGGAGGGGGCTCAGGGCAGGAGGTTGGGGTGGGGGTCTGGGAGGGAGTTAGGGTGCTGGAGGGGACTCAGGGCAGGAGGTTGGGGTGGGGGTCTGGGAGGGAGTTAGGGTGCAGGAGGGGGCTCAGGGCAGGAGGTTGGGGTGGAGGTGGGGTCTGGGAGGGAGTTAGGTTGCAGGAGGGGGCTCAGGGCAGGAGGTTGGGGTGGGGTGGGGGTCTGGGAGGGAGTTAGGTTGCAGGAGGGGGCTCAGGGCAGGAGGTTGGGGTGGGGGTGGGGGTCTGGGAGGGAGTTAGGGTGTGGGAGGGAGCTCAGGGCAGGAGGTTGGGGTGGAGGTGGGGTCTGGGAGGGAGTTAGGGTGCAGGAGGGGGCTCAGGGCAGGAGGTTGGGGTGGGGGTGGGGCTCTGGTAGGGAGTTAGGGTGCAGGAGGGGGCTCAGGGGAGGAGGTTGGGGTGGAGGTGGGGTCCGGGAGGGAGTTAGGTTGCAGGAGGGGGCTCAGGGCAGGAGGTTGGGGTGGGGTGGGGGTCTGGGAGGGAGTTAGGTTGCAGGAGGGGGCTCAGGGCAGGAGGTTGGGGTGGGGGTGGGGGTCTGGGAGGGAGTTAGGGTGTGGGAGGGAGCTCAGGGCAGGAGGTTGGGGTGGAGGTGGGGTCTGGGAGGGAGTTAGGGTGCGGGAGGGGGCTCAGGGCAGGAGGTTGGGGTGGGGGTCTGGGAGGGAGTTAGGGTGCGGGAGGGGGCTCAGAGCTGGGGCTTGAGGTGTGGGGTGCTTGCCTGGGGCAGTTCCCATTTGGCGGCGCACTGGGGTTGAGGCAGGCTCCTTGCCTGCCCTGGCCCTGCGCTGCTCCTCCCTGAGTGACCCTGCAGCTGCCGGCACAGCACGGATGTCCCTGGCTGCGGCCCCGGGGGGGGAAGGTTGCTCATTGCGCTGCCCTGAGTTTGCCTGCAGGCACCGCCCCCACAGATCCCATTGGCTGCGGTTCCCGGCCAATGGGAGCTGTGGGGGTGGAGCCTGCAGGCGAGGGCAGCGGGCTGGCAGAGCTTGCAGACACTCACAGCTCCAGCTCCAGCCCAGCATGGTGGGGGAGGGACAGCAGTGCACGAAGCTGCCTCCCTGCTCCCCGCTAGGAAGGGCTGGACCAGGGACATTAGTGGCCGCAGCCCAGGGTCCCGGGCTAAGGGGGCCCCACAAAAAGATCTGCACTTCTGGCAGCCTGGAGATCTTTTTGCGTAGTCCCCCTTAGGCCAGGGCTGCAGCCCCTACAGCCCCTGCATGAATCCTGCCCTGTCTGCACCCCAAACTCCTCGTCCCCAGCCCCACCCCAGAGCCCGCAGCCCCCACACCTCCCAGCCACTGGGTCTCATGATTTATAAAATTGCTATATGCAAAAATCCAAATATTGAAAATGAATTCCCGGGTCCTGCAGACACTTAGACACAGAACTTTACTCACGGAAACAGCCCCGTGGTTCGAAGTTCAGTGAGCATTCGCCGCATCAGGGACTCCGTGTATTTTCATTAAGAACTTGTCATGTGGTGGCATAAAATCTGTCACTTCAAAAGTAAAACAATTTTGTTTTAACAATAAAAAGTTATTTAAACTCTCAGTAATTTACAATAGCAATTTTTTTATACAGGCCAAAGTTTTCAAAAAGTGGAGCCCAAAATTAAGCTCTTCCGCCTGCCTTTAGCCACCTAAGGGAAGGGTTTTCAATCATGCTCAGGGCACAAGACCTATTGACTTCAACCTGCAAAACCTGATGGTTGAAGCATTTCAGCTCTTTACTTGTGGAAGTACAGTGTCCTGGCCAGAAATCCTCCCGCTCTTCCACGTCACTTTTCACTAATAGATCTCAAAGCTCTTGACCAAGGAGGCACAGAGCACAGGCTTCTTGATTTTCAATTCTGCGACTGGGGTATATCCACTAATATACTAGGGGATATTAATGAGGCCTTGGGCTTGTCTTTTTCAGCACAGACGAGCATTTTAAGTGTGAAACTTCTTAGTAGAAAAATATCGACATAAAATCCGAAATCTTATTAACACTTAGGAAACTAAAAAAAAACCAAACAAGTAGAAAACATCCACTTTGACAATTTAAGACCATGAAATGGAAGAGAAGAACTAGCAATATGTAGATAAGAAATTTGATTTAAATTTTCATAAAAACCCTATATTTAAATGTCATAATTTAAATAAAAACTTTAGTTGTGATTTTTAGCCACCCTAAAAAGGGGAGCTCCCAAAGTGTGCTGATGAAAATGTGGACAGGTAGGAGAAACACCAAAACAAAACCAAGACCTGTTGTTTGAAAACACAAGAACATGAGAATGTAAGAATGGCCATATTGGGTCAGACCAAAGGTCCAGCCAGCCCAGTATCCAGTCTACTGACAGTGGCCAATGCCAGGTGCCCCAGAGGGAGTGAACCTAACAGGTAATGATCAAGTGATCTCTCTCCTGCCATCCAGCTCCACCCTCTGACAAACAGAGGCCAGGGACACCATTCCTTACCCAACCTGACTAATAGCCATTAATGGACTTAACCTCCAAGAATTTATCCAGTTCTCTTTTAAACCCTGTTATAGTCCTAACCTTCACAACCTCATCAGGCAAGGAGTTCCACAGGTTGACTGTGCGCTGAGTGAAGAACTTCCTTTTATGTTTTAAACCTGCTGCCCATTAATTTCATTTGGTGGCCCCTAGTTCTTATATTATGGGAACAAGTAAATAACTTTTCCTTATTCGCTTTCTCCACACCACTCATGATTTTATAGAGCTCTATCATATCCCCCCTTAGTCTCCTCTTTTCCAAGACAAAAAGTCCTAGCCTCTTTAATCTCTCCTCATATGGGATCCATTCCAAACTCCTAATCATTTTAGTTGTCCTTTTCTGAACCTTTTCTAATGCCAGTATATCTTTATTGAGATGAGGGGTCCACATCTGTATGCAGTATTCAAGGTGTGGGCATACCATGGATTTATATAAGGGCAATAAGATATTCTCCGTCTTATTCTCGATCCCTTTTTTAATGATTCCTAACATCCCATTTGCTTTTTTGACTGCCACTGCACACTGCGTGGACGTCTTCAGAGAGCTATCCATGATGACTCCCAGATCTTTCTCCTGATTAGTTGTAGCTAAATTAGCCCCCCATCATATTGTATGTATAGTTGGGGTTATTTTTTTCAATGTGCATTACTTTACATTTATCCACATTACATTTTATTTGCCATTTTGTTGCCCAATCACTTAGTTTTGTGAGATCTTTTTGAAGTTCTTCACAGTCTGCTTTGGTCTTAACTATCTTGAGCAGTTTAGTATCACCTGCAAACTTTGCCACCTCATTGTTTACCCCTTTCTCCAGATCATTTATGAATAAGTTGGATAGGATTGGTCCTAGGACTCACCACTGGTTACCGCTCTCCATTCTGGAAATTTACCATTTATTCCTACCCTTTGTTCCCTGTCTTTTAACCAGTTCTCAATCCATGAAAGGATCTTCCCTCTTATGCCATGACAACTTAATTTACATAAGAGCCTTTGGTGAGGCTTCAGAGTGATAGCCGTGTTAGTTTGTTTCAGCAGAAAGAACGAGGAGTACTTGTGGCACCTCAGAGACAAACAAATTTATTTGAGCATAAGCTTTCATGGGCTAAAACCCACTTCATCAGATGCATGCAGTGGAAAATAAAGTAGGAAGATATATAGATATATATACATAGAGAACATAAGAAAATGGGGGTTGCCATTCTAACTCTTAACAAGACCAATCGATTAAGGTATCACAACAAAAGTGTTTTTTTCTCCTGCTGCTAATAGCCCAATTAATTGATTGGTCTCGTTAAGAGCTGGTATGGCAACCCCCATTTTCTCATATTCTCTCTATACATATATATATCTTCCTTCTATATTTTCCACTCCATGCATCTGATGAAGTGGGCTTTAGCCCATGAAACTTATGCTCAGATAAATTGGTTAGTTTCTAAGGTGCCACAAGTCCTCCTCATTATCTTTTCCTGACTGATTGTGCTGGGGGCTCTGCCTGGCTCCAGCGCTCCGGTCCCTCAGCTACCAAGGCCCCCTGGGAACCCTGATCGATTCCAGCTTCAAGGAGTGCTGAGATCCATCTGTCTCTTTCTGTGCCTCTGTCTCTCTCTAGGTATAGCCTCCTGACCCTGCCTTATGTGATCAGTTATCGTTTGCTAGCCCTAACTTTTGTAATCAAATTGAAGTTAGATTTAATCTTGGAACGGTTTTCTTTGTTTGGCTCCCCTTGAAAGGTTACTACCTGGAAATAAATAACTTTCATGGTTAAGCTGATTGCTCTCCCCCTTACCCCCCACCTCCGTGGGTGTTTTTGGCTTCTCCATTCACTCTGCAGCAACACTCCTTGTACCCAAGCTCAAGATCCCTGCAGCCCCAAAAATCCTCGGGGGTTTGCTCATCAAGTGGGTTACTAGCAGAATGGTTGTTGTGTGAAGGTGGGGATAAGGAGGTGCTGAACTTGGGGCATAGGAGGGTGGCAGATTAAGCTGTTGCTCAGCCCAGCCCCATGAGACCAAGGACATATGAGGATAACAGCTTTAAATTGCTGTTCAATCCAGCCAACTGAGTCCAGGGACACATAAGGGGTCAGCTTGCGAGTGCTGATTACCCAATCCTCTCAGACATGCTATGTTCGTGTGTGTGTGTGTGTGTGTGTGTGTGTGTGTGTGTTCATCAGATATGGGGGCTTGAAGACCCCAGCCCTGGGAACCGAAGTCCTGCAGGGTAGCTCCATTGGGAAGGAACTTGCAGAAGGAAGCAGTAGCGCTCCATAGGAAAACACAAGTGACACAAGCAGTACATTGAAGGAATTGCAGAATCTCCCCCCCACCAGAAGAGTAACCCTAACAAATAGGCGTACCCCAGGGTAAAGGGCAAATCTGGTAACAGCTCATTTTGGGCTTCTTTTGATGGGGGATTGACGTCATTCTTGGGAGAAGTAACCTGCTATGGCCAAAAATACTTTAGAACTGTGCGCCCTTCCAGACAAGTCTTATGTCCCAAATACTTTGGGTCTTCCAGGATAAGTCCCTGAATAATCAAGGATCTTGACCAAAAAGGTCGTCACGTCTAAAAAGGAAGAAAGATTGTCATTGTGGAGACCATGAAACAAGCCCTGCAACTTTTGGACACGTATCCCGACAATCCACAGGGTGCACGTCAAGGAACATTCAAAGAGAGAAGGGCGTTCTTTTTGGGGAGACTAACCCCCATTGCGCTGACCAGGAGAAGGGGGAAGTGGGAGCCTGCAGTGCCATCTAGCGGCCAAAGGAGAAATTGCCGGCTTCTGGACCTGTGTGCGCCCTTGGTTCGGTTCACATGCAAAGCTGTGTAATGCCAGGTTGGGAAAACGGGGTTCTGCTGCATGACATCGTCCTCTGGGATGACTCAACACGATAGGACACCTCCTACGATACACTGCTATGAGTGACGCGCTCAAACAGGTCCCCACAGATCCCCAGCCTCCCCCCCCCAGGAGGCAGGTGTGAGAGGATTGTTCTCGAACTGACAGAGGGAGAAACGAAGGCTGAGAAAGGGAAAGGGCCTTGTCTTCCATCAAACAACCTTTCGGGATAGAGTTGGGAACAGGACCCGGGTGTCCTGACTTTCAAACTAATCATCATTCTATGACGAGATATCTGGCTCTGTGGATGAGGGGAAAGCAGTGGACGTGTTGTTCCTTGACTTTAGCAAAGCTTTTGACATGGTCTCCCACAGTATTCTTGCCAGCAAGTTAAAGATGTATGGGCTGGATGAATGGACTATAAGGTGGATAGAAAGCTGGCTAGATTGTCGGGCTCAACAGTTAGTGATCAATGGCTCCATGTCTAGTTGGCAGCTGGTATCTAGTGGAGTGCCCCCAGGGTCGGTCCTGGGGCCAGTTTTGTTCAATATCTTCATTAATGATCTGGAGGATGGCGTGGACTGCACCCTCAGCAAGTTTGCAGATGACACTAAACTGGGAGGAGAGGTAGATACACTGGAGGGTAGGGATAGGATACAGAGGGCCCTAGACAAATTAGAGGATTGGGCCAAAAGAAATCTGATGAGGTTCAACAAGGACAAGTGCAGAGTCCTGCACTTAGGACAGAAGAATCCCATGCACTGCTACAGACTAGGGACCGAATTGCTAGGCAGCGGTTCTGCAGAAAAGGACCTGGGGTTACAGTGGACGAGAAGCTGGATATGAGTCAACAGTGTGCCCTTGTTGCCAAGAAGGCCAATGGCATTTTGGGATGCACATGTAGGGGCATTGCCAGCAGATCAAGGGACGTGATCGTTCCCCTCTATTTTACATTGGTGAGGCCTCATCTGGAGTACTGTGTCCAGTTTTGGGCCCCACACTACAAGAAGGATGTGGAAAAATTGGAAAGAGTCCAGCGGAGGGCAACAAAAATGATTAGCGGACTGGAGCACATGACTTATGAGGAGAGGCTGAGGGAACTGGGATTGTTTAGTCTAAGGAAGAGAAGAATGAGGGGGATTTGATAGCTGTTTTCAACTACCTGAGAGGGGTTCCAAAGAGGATGGATCTAGACTGTTCTCAGTGGTAGCTGATGACATTACAAGGAGTAATGGTCTCAAGTTGCAGTGGGGGAGGTTTAGGTTGGATATTAGGAAAAACTTTTTCACTGGGAAGATGGTGAAACACTGGAACACGTTACCTAGGGAGTTGGTGGAATCTCCTTCCTTAGAAGTTTTTAAGGTCAGTCTTGACAAAGCCCTGGCTGGGATGATTTAGTTGGGGATTGGTCCTGCTTTGAGCAGGCGGTTGGACTAGATGACCTCCTGAGGTCCCTTCCAACCCTGATAGTCTATGATTCTATGATCAGTCTGGAGTTTCACACACTGAATGATCAGAATAAAGTGACCTGCAATGAGCTACAGACCAACAACCATTCACACTGATTCTTCAGCAAGTGTTTCAGAAGCACGAGAACACCAGGGAGAACCAGGGACGGCTCAGAGACAATCAGCAGCGAGAAGGAGAACAATTCACCAAGCAGATGATTGGTTCTGGCTTATTTGCTGGGCCTTAAACGAGAACAACAAAGTCCTGAGTCTCCTCCCTGCCACGAGACCCCCTGCTCAGCCAATCAGCATGGAGACTCTGGCGGTGGGCTGAGAGTTCCCCAGATGGCCCAGGGATGGCTCAGGTCACCAGTGGGGATCACTCTCAGAGCACGCTTCCTGTCCCATCTCTTTGGGAGGCCTCCCACCATGAGGGCTACAGAGCAGCCCCCTCCTTGCCAGTGGAGGGAGGGAACCAGGAAAAGGGAAACCAAAAAAGACAAACCCCAAGGACTCGAAGGGACAAAGGCCTACCTGGGGGAAAACTGTCCCACCTTAACCTCCTGTTTTCCATGCCGAGAATTTGGCCAGCACCGGGTGGATCAGGCTGCCTTGGTACCAAACCTCTCTGGGGCTCTTGCCTTCTCCACAGGGACATCTGTCTTCTCGCTCAATTACCAGTGGGAAAGGAGAAAACTCCATAGAGGCTCCACCTCGCGCTCATATACGTAACCCTGAATTCTCTCTCAGTCCTCAAGGAGACACCTCAAGAAGGCGACTCCCTGCAGCAAAGCCCCGGGGGTCTCTGAGATCCCCCTGCCCTGCAGCTTGTCCTCCCTGGCCATTGTCATGGACTCTCTGTGAGGTCACCGCCTCCCAACCTCCTTTCACCAATCAGATGAGTGCTGCAAAAGGCTCTTGTCATGTCACTGCCACCCCCACCCCTGCCCTGAAGGGCTCATGTCCTGCCCCGAGCCGGCTCCTGTGCGTGTTTGAGCTGCTCCCCCTGGGTCACCCCCACACACTCAGTGGTCGTGCAAGGGTTCAAGCAGGCCACACGTGGAACCATCAGAGGATGCTCAATGTGCTGCACTCTGTTTTGGAGGATTTGGAGACTTGAAGGCCAGAAGAGACTGTTAGATCATCTCATCTGCCCCCCCTACACATCACAGGCCTCCTGCATGGCGCAGTAGCGAGTTTTGGACCAAAGCAGACTCGAGAAAGTAATCTCATCAAGGGATGGAGGAAGCACCACTTCCCTTGGGAGTCTGGAGGAAATTGATGGTGTGGGGGGCAGGGAATTGACCCCAATGCCACATTTGTGAGTCTGTATCATAACACACATGGACAACAGCACTGCGTGAAGTATGTATACTTCACGCAGTATACCTTAACTCTGATGTTTCCTAACGTTTACAGGCCTGGTCTCTATGGTGTTCTTTGTGCTTACAGATCTATTTTGGGGAGAGATGCAATCATTTAGTTCAGAGTGGGAGCCATGGTAGTCTGTATCAGCAAAACAAACAAACAAAACAAACAAAAAAACAAAACGAGGAGTAGTTCTGGCACCTTAGAGACTAACAAATGTATTTGGGCACATTTGATGGTGTGGCTGATGTGATTAGGTCCTAGGATGGTGTCCCTAGACTAGATATGTGGACAGAGTTGGCAATGGGTTTGTTGCAAGGATAGGTTCCTGGGTTAGTGTTTTTGTTGTGTGGTTGCTGGTGAGTATTTGCTTCAGGTTGGGGGGCTGTCTGTAAGCGAGGACTGGCCTGTCTCCCAAGATCTGTGAGATTGAGGGATCACCCTTCAGAATAGATTGTAGATCCTTGATCATGCCCTGGAGATCTTTTAGTTGGGGGCTGAAGGTGATGGCTGGTGGAGTTCTGTTCCTTTCTTTGTTGGGCCTGTCCTGGAGTAGGTGACTTCTGGGTATTCTTCCTTTCAGCAGGTGGGGATTGTAGTTTGAAGAATGCTTGATAGAGCTCCTGGAGGTGTTTGTCTCTTTCTGAGGGATTGGAGCAAATGTGGTTGTATCTTAGAGCTTGGCTGAAGACAACGGATCGTGTGATGTGGTCTGGGTGAAAGCTGGAGGCATGTAGGTAAGTATAGCGGTCCAGGATAGGGTGGTGTTTATGTGAACATTGCTTATTAGCACTGTAGTGTCCAGGAAGTGGGTGTCTTGTGTGGCCTCTCCTTCTGCCCCTCCACCCCCACCAACATGATACAGTTCTGCGGTGACCTGGAATGCGACTTTCCACGTCTCCGAAGGAAGGAATAATTCTAACACACCTCTGAAGAACACAGTAATCCACAGAGACCTTCTGACCAACACGACAAAAAGAAGGATTCTGCCTGAAGGTCGAAACAGTAGACTGGACTTCAACTCGAGTGCTTCAGCCGACAAGCACGGGCTGAAGTGGTCGAAAAGCAGCATCACTTGGTCCATAACCTCAGCCGTGCAGAACACAACACCCTCCACAGCCTCAGGAACAACTCGGACATCAGAATCAAAAAGGCTGACAACGGAGGTGCTGTCATCTTCATGAATAGGTTGGAATATGAACAAGAGGCTGCTACGCAGCTCTCCAACTCCACATCCTACAGCCCATTCCCCTCTGATCCCACTCAGGGTGATCAAGAGAAACTACACCATCTGCTCAAGACACTCCCTGAAAAAGCACAAGAACAAATCTGCACAGACCCGCCCCTGGAACCCCGACCAGGGGTCTTCTATCTGCTACCCAAGATCCATAAATCTGGAAATCCTGGATGCCCCGTCATCTCAGGCATTGGCTAGGGGTGCTGGTCGCGCAGGGCCTGAGGAGAGAGTCGACACAGCCAGATAATCCTGCTGTCAGGATGCCAATGCCTGAGATGATTTCATCGCAGTCTCTGATGAGGGGGTTCAGGCTCCAGTGCTCTGCTCTGTTTTCCCAGCGCTGTCCAGGGGGTTGTTTCCAGTTTCAGAAATGGGGCAATGTTCACACACTCCCAATGGGTCTTTGCATAAATCAGGCCCTAAGTCAGGGGTAGGCAATCTTTTGGCCTGATCGGGTTTCAGAAATTGTAGGGAGGGACAGTTAGGGGAGGCTGTGCCTCCTCAAACAGCAAGGCATAGCCCGGCCCCCGCCCCCATCCGACCCCCGCTTCTCACCCCCTGACGGCGGCCCCGGGATTCCGGCTCCATCCAACCCCTCTGTTCCCTGAGGAGACCCAGATCCCTCCGCCGCTAACAGCCCCCCACCACCCCATCCAACCCCCCTCTCCTTCCTGCCTGCCCCCCAAGACCCCTGCCCCCTCCAACCACCCCTTCTCCCTGCCCTCTGACCACCCCTGGAACTCCCACCCCTGACTGCCCCCCACCGCCCCATCCACCCCCTCCTCTGCTTCCTGCCTGCCCCCTGGACCCCCTGCCCCATCCAACCGCCCCTTCTCCCTGACCGCTCCGGGACCTCCTGCCCCCAGTCAACACCCTGTTCCCCGCCCTCTGACCGCCCCGACCCCATCCGCCCCCCAGCCCCTGGCCACCCCCCGAAGTCCTCTGCCCCCTACCCCACCCCTCCCCTGCTCTCTGCCCCCTGACCGCGCTGCCTGGAGCCCTGGGGGCTGGGGGCCGCTGCCCGGAGCATGGGCCAGCCGCGCCGGGAGCGGAGGCTGCGGGGGGGGGAACACCAGGGGCGGGGCCGGGGGCTCTCTGGAGCTCGAGGCTGGGCGGAGCAGCTCAGAGCCCCCGGCCCCCCTTCTGTCCCCCGCTCCCCATATGTCGCTGCCCCCCAACCCCAGGGAGCTGCCGCAGCTTCCCTCTGCCCGAGGCAGGGACTCACAGCCCCCCCGCTGGGAGCAGCCTGGGCCCCCCCGCCCCGCACAGGCTGCCCCGGGAGCAGCTCCCTGGGGGGCAGGTCTCCCCTTCTCTCCCCGGGGGCACTGCCAGAGCCCCTGTCCCCGCTGGGGCCCCCCACCTGAGATGCCCCAAGACCAACCCACAGCCATGGCCGGCTGCCACCCCACTGCCCCTCCCCACCAGCCCCCAGGCCCCAGTGTGGCTGAGCCCCTCCACAGTTCCCCCCCGACTGTCCTCCTTGCCCCAAGCCAGGCTGCAGCCGCCCCACCCCACAGACCCCTCCCCTCCCTACAGCCCCCACAGCCATGCTGTGTCCCCCTGGGGGCGGCCATGGTGCTGCCCCTCCCAACCCAACCGCCACAGTCATGCCATTGACCCAAGTCCCCGATCCAAGTCCCCTATAGCCTCTCCCTCCTCCCACATCCCTCCCAGACCCAGTCCCCATCCCTACAACCCAATCGCCCCCTGTCCACAACCCCCCTCTCCTCCTCTCACAGCACAAATCCATCCCCTACCCTCCCACAGCTCGCACCACACAGACCCCTCCACCTACCAGCTGGGCCCCCTCCCTGCCCCCCACCGCCCCACCTGCCCCATCAGACACCCTCCCCCGCTGGTGCACCAGGATATCCCCAAGACCGACCAACAGCTGTGAATGGTGTGGAGGAGAAGGTGTTGGTATTTGGTTGTGTATTGGTATTGTGTGTATGTGTCGAGGCTTGTGCGGGCTTTGTGCTGGGAGAGAAGCTGAGCCCTGATTAGGGGCCGGGGCTTCTCTGACTCGGGGTCCTAGAAAGGGAGCCAGCCAGTCAGGCCGTGGCACAGGAGCCAGCAAACAGGGCTGTAAACAGAGGGGTCTGAGGGGGAGTTTGTGAGGGGAGCTTGTCTTGTGGTGCTTGTTTGGGGTTTGTTGTTGCTGTGGGGGGTGGGGTATGGGTGTGATTTGTGTTTCCCAGATGAACAGGATTTCGGTGGGAACGCGATGACAGACACAGAGGCAGCAGTGGGAGTGACTCATGTCGTGGAAGACGCAGTGAAGATGACTGGCTGTGGAAGCTGCCGTATGTCCATGATCCTGGAGGGAGGACCTGGTAAGAGTTTTGTCTGCATGAAATGCCGTCTGCTCGAGCTGATGGAGGAGAAGATCCGAGGTTTGGAGATGCAGGTGGAAAGTCTGGTTGAGTTTAGAAAGGGGTTTGAGGAGATGATGGAGCAAAGACATGAGGTATCTGAAGGGAAAAGCTCAGCCTTGCAGATGGAAGCAGGACTGAGGAATTCTGAGGGGAGACTGCTGGGTGAGGGAAGTGATCAGTGGAAGCATGGGACTACAAGAACCAGGCAGAGGAAAAGACGGGCCCGTGAAGGAAAAATAGAGCTCAGGAATAGGTTTTGAGAGTTGGAAAATGAAGAAGGGGCTCAGCAGGTAGTCACTGAAGGTGGAGGGGCAAGGAAGAAGAGAAGAGCCGCTAGTCCTATAGGAAAAGGGGAAAAGTCAATGGAGACCACACCAAATATTAGCCCCAGGAGGATACAGGATGGATTGAAGAGGATTACAAGAGAGAATAGGAATGGAAAGAACTTGCAGCCAGAGGGAACAGGGGATAGACTGGAGAATAGCACCGTCACCAGGGAAAGGCAGGTCTACCTTATGGGGGACTCTTTACTGAGAAGAATAGACAGGCCTGTAACCAGGCCTGGAGAAGGGCAACAAAGGTGTGACAAGATTATGACTATCAATGGAGGGCTCAGGCAATGGTGCTAGAAGGAGGGCTTTGGGATGTATGGCCACTGGGAAGCATTCCTGGACAGAGGACAGTTCTCTCGGGATGGACTTCATCTGAATAGGGAAGGAAATAGACTTCTAGGATGGAGGCTGGCACAACTGATTAAGAGAGCTTTAAACTAGGAATCTGGGGGAGATGGTTGGTTGGTAGATGTCCAGGTAATCTCCACACCGGATTTTAGCCTTGAGAGGGAAGAAAACAAAGTAAGAAAGGATACAGCCGTGGGTAGGAGAATGGCTATAAGAAGGAAGGGCAGTGTGGACACCAGTCTAATAGGTTCTACTGGCTGTAGAATGACCGTGCCTCATTGGGTGAAGAACGTGAGCGAGGCCACACAGCAAATATGAAGATGTTTCTACACCAATGCGAGGAGCCTAGGTAACAAAATGGAGGAACTAGAGCTACTGGTGCAGGAAGTGAAACCATATGCTCTGTACCATATGACGAGAATTGAATCCTCGGGGCGTTCAGGAAGATTCCTTCTCAAATTTCTCTGTCGTACACATCAAAGATGAATTTTTCATTCTGAGTGCATTTCAGGAACTGATTTGTTCCAAGTCAACAGGAGCGAATTGGAATATACTAAGGAGGATCATTATGTGAGGAATGAATGACTACCACTAAGCCATTCAGAATTTCTCATGTTTTGGAATTTTAGAGACTCGATCTCTAACAGATCACCAGAAGCAATTCTGGAAGGATATTGGAGGATAATTCCATATGGAGCTAATGACTAGCAGTGATCAGTAATAACTGTCTCAATTTTAGTAATTTACATGAACCGATCTCTACCAAAGGATCAGGAGAGAATCCGAATGGCTTTTTGATGAAGAGTGCATGGGACATATATGGCTAGAGCTGATAAGTAATGAATGTCTAATTTTCAGTAATTTACACAAACTATTTCAACCAAATGACCAGGAGAGTATCTAAAAGATCTTTGGAGGATGATGCCATGAGGTACTAATTACCAGCAGTAATTACTAGCAGTAATTACTAGCAGATGAGTCAATGGGAAGATGGAGGGAGTCCATTTATCAGAAGACGGAGGAGGAATGAATTTTCTCTTTCCTAGTAATTTTCACGAACCGATTTTATTCGAAATCACCAGGAGCTCATTATCAAAGGATTTCGGAAGATGATTCCATGTGTAATTGATGACTAACATGAATCAGTAATAAGAGTCTCATTTTTAGTAATTTCCACCAAATCATGAACTGATAGCTGCCCAATCACAAGGAGCGAATCTGAAAGGCTTTTGGAGGATGATTCCATTTGTAATTGATTTATAGCAAGGATCAGTTATAACTTTCTAATTTCTAGCAATTTTCACCATAAATCTCTACCAAATGCAGAAGAGATAAGGGACTTGGTTTTTGGTGGATGGTGCCATGAGAAATAGATCAGGATACCTGATTACCAATGACTTTCTCATACTGAGTAATTTTCACGAACTCTTCTGTACCGTACGACGAGAAGTGAATCCTCGGGGCTTTCAGGAAGATTCCCTCTCAAATTTATCTGTCGCACAGCTCAAAGATGAAGTTCTAATTTTTAGTATATTTCAAGAACTGATTGCTTCCAAATCACCAGCAGAGAATCGAATACCATTTTGGCGAATCATTCGAGGAGAAATTGATCACTAGTACCTGTCAATAATGTATGTCTCCTTAGGAGTAATTTTCTTGAAGAGAAATCTACCAAATGATCAGGCGAGAATCCGACTGGCTTTTGGAGGAAGAGTGCAGGGCTACATCAGGGCTACATCAAGGGCTACATCAAGGGCAACATCTGATTAGTAATGAATGTTTCATTTTTAGCAATTTACACTACCCATCTGCACCAAATGACCAGGAGAGGATCGAAAAGGTCTTCAGAGGATGATTCCATGAGATACTAATTACGAGCAGTGATCAGAAATAAATGCTTGATTTTGTAGTAATTTTCATGAAGCAATCCCTACAAACTCACCAGGAGAGAATCTGGACTGCTGGAGTCTTTACCACTAGGTACTTGTAAATCATGATTTTCTTACTTTGAGTAATTTGCACGAACCGATCTGTTCCCACGCACCAAGTGAGAATGCAATTGCTTTTCTGGTGGATGAGTCCATGGGAAATTTATCAGAAGACGGAGGAGGAATGAATTTTCTCGTTCCTAGTAATTTTCACGAACCGATTTTATTCGAAATCACCAGGAGCTAATTATCAAAGGATTTCGGAGGATGATTCCATGTGTAATTGATGACTAACATGGATCAGTAATCACTTGTCATTTTGAGTATTTTCCACCAAATCTTAAGCCTAACCCTAACCCCTAACCCTATCACTAACCCTAATCCGAACGCTAAGCCTACCCCTACTCCTAGCCCTACCCCTAAGCCTAACCCTTACCCTCACTCTAACCCCTACCCCAACCCTAGCCCTACCCCTAAGACTAACCCTTACCCTCACTCTAACCCCTACCCCAACCCTAAGCCTAAACCTAAGCATAACCCTAACCCGAACTTAACCCTGACCCTGACCCTGACCGTGACCCTAACCCTAAACCAAACCCTAACACTAACCCTAAACCTAAATCCTAATACTAACCCTAACCCCTAACCCTATCCCTAACCCTAACTTAACCCTGACCCTGACCCTAACCCTAACCCCAACCCTAACCCTAACCCTAACCTTAACCCTATCCGTAAACCCTAACCCTAACCCTAACCCTAACCCTAAACCATAAACCCTAACACTAACCCTAACCCTAAATCCTAACCCTAACCCTAACCGTAACCCTAAAGTAACCCTGACCCTGACCGTAACCCTAAACCTAACCCTCACCTAACCCTAACCCTAAACCGTAACCCTAACCCTAACCCTAAATCCTAACCCTAACCGTAACCCTAAACTAACCCTGACCCTGACCCTAACCCTAAACCCTAACCCTAACCCTAACCCTAACCCTAACCCTGGCCCTAACCCTAACCCTAAACCCTGACCCTAACCCTAACCCTAACTGTAACCCTAATCCTAACCCTAACTTAACCCTAAACCCTAACCCTAACCCTAATCCTAACCCTAACCCTGAACCCTAAGCCTATTCTTAATCTTAACCCTAACCCTACCCCTACCCCCTACCCCTACCCCTACCCCCAACCCTAACCCTACCCCTACCGCTACCCCTACCCCTAACCCTAAACCCTAACCCTAAACCCTAACCCTAACCCTCACCCTAACCCCTAACCCTAACCCTAACGCTAACCCTAACCCTAATCGTAAACCCTATCCTTTCTGGAAGATTCCTTCTCCAATGTATCTGTTGCACACATCAAAGATGAATTTCTCATTTTGAGTGCATTTCAGGAACTGATTTCTTCCAATTCAAGAGGAGCGAATTGGAATGGACTAAGGGGATCATTATGTGACGAATGAATGACTACCACTAAGCGGTTAAGAATTTCTCATTCTTCAGAATTTTCGAGACGCGATCTCGAACAAATCACTAGAAGCATATCTGAAAGGATTTTGGAGGATAATTCCATATGGAGTTAATGAATAGCAGTGATCAGTAATAACTGTCTCAATTTTAGTAATCTTCATGAACTGATCTCTTGCAAAGGATCAGGAGAGAATGCGAATGGCTTTTCGATAAAGACTGCATGAGACATCTATTGCTAGAGCTACCCCTACCCCCAACGCTAACCCTAACCCTACCCCTACCCCTAACCCTAACTGTAACCCTAACCCTAACCCTAACACAAACCCTAAACGCCATCCCGAACCCTAACCCGATCCCTAACCCTAACCCTAAACCCTAACCCTAACCATAAACCTAACCCTAACCCTAAACCTAACCCTAATCCTAACCCTAATGCTAACCCTACCCCTACCCCCCAACCCTAACCCTAACCCAAACCCTAACCCTAAAACTAACCCTAACCCTAACCCTAACGCTAACCCTAACCCTACCCCTAAACCCTACCCCTACCCCTCCCCCGAACCCTAACCCTACCCCAACCCTACCTCCACCCCTACCGCTAACCATAACCCTAACCATACCCCTAACCCTAAACCCTAACCCGAGCTCTAACCCTAAGCCAAACCCTAAGCCTAAACCTTAACCCTAACCCTAAACCCTAACCCTAACGCTAACCCTAACCCTAACCCTAAACCTAACCCTACCCCTAACGCTAACCCTAACCCTAAACCCTTACCGTAACCCTAACCCTCAGCCTAACGTTAACCCTAAACCCTAACCCAAACCCAAATCCTAAACCTAACCCTAACCCTAACCCTAACCCTAAGTGCTAACCCTAACCCTAAACATAACCCTACCCCTACCCCATCCCCAACCCTAAGCCCAACCCTAACCCTGAACCCTACCCGTACCCCTACCCCTAACCCTAATCCCTAAGCCTAACTCTAACCCTAACCCTAACCCTAAACCGTAAAACTAACCCTAACCCTAACCCTAAACCGTAAAACTAACCCTAACCCTAACCCTAAACCTAACCCTAACCCTCACCCTAACCCTAACCCCCTAACCCTAACCCGTAAAACTAACCCTACCCCTATCCCCAACCCTAAACCCAACCCTAACCCTAAATCCTACCCCTACAACGAACCCTAACTCTAACCCTAACCCCTAAGCCTAACTCTAACCCTAACCCTAACCCTTACCCTCCCCCTAACCCCTAACCCTAATGCGAACCCTACCCCTACCCCACCCGTACCCTAAACCTACCCCTACCCCCTACCCCTACCCCTAACCCTAAACGTAAACCCTAACCCTAACCCTAAACCTACCCCTAACCCTAACCTTAACCCTAACACTAACCTGAACCCTAACCCTAACCCACTAACCGTAACCCAAACCCCAACCCTAACCCTAAACCTAACCCTAACCCTAAGTGCTAACCCTAACCCTAAACATAACCCTACCCCTACCCCTACCCCAACCCTAACCCTAACCCTAAACCCTAACCCTACCCCTACCCCTACCCCTACCCCTACCCCTTACCCTAACCCTAAACGTAAACCCTAACCCTAACCCTAACCTTAACCATAACCCTAACACTAACCCGAACCCTAACCCTAACCCTAACCCTAACCCTAACCCTAACCCTAAATGCTAACCCTAACCCTACCCCTATCCCCAACCCTAAACCCAACCCTAACCCTGAACCCTATCCGTACCCCTACCCCTAATCCTAACCCTAACCCCTAAGCCTAACTCTAACCCTAACCCTTACCCTCCCCCTAACCCCTAACCCCTAACCCCAACCCTAACCCTAACCCTAACCCTAAACCCTAACCCTAACCCGAACCCTAACCCGAACCCTAACCCTAACAATAAACCCTAACCCTAACTCTAAGCCTAACCCCTAACCCCTAATCCTAACCCTACCTCTAACCCTAAACCTAACGCTAACCCTAACCCTAACCTTAACCCTAACACTAAACCCTAACCCTACCCCTACCCATACCCCCAACCCTAACCCCAACCCTAACCGCTACCCCTACCCCTACCCCTACCCCTAACCCTAAATCCTAACCCTAACACTAACCCTTACCCTCACCCTCACCCTAACCCCTACCCCTAACCCTAACCCTAACCCTAACCCTAACCCCACCCCTACCCCTAACTCTAACCCTAATCCTAAGCCTAACCCTAACCCAAACCCTAACTCTAACCCCACCCCTACCCCTACCCCTACCCCTAACCCTAACCCTAAACCCTAACCCTAACCCTAAACCCTAACCCTAAACCCTAACACTAACCCTAACACTAACCCTAAACCCTAACCCTAACCCTAACCCAAAACACTGACTCTGAACCTGACCCTGACCCTAACACTAACCCTAACCCTAACCCAAAACACTGACTCTGAACCTGACCCTGACCCTAACCCCTCACCATAACCCTAACCCTAACCGTAACCCTAACCCTAACCCGAACCCTAACCCTAACCCTAACCCTGACCCTGACTCTCAGCCTAACCCTAACCCTAATCCTAACCCTAACTCTAACCCTAAACCCTAACCCTAAACCGTAAACCCTAACCCCTAACCCTGACCCTGACCCTGACCCTGACCCTAACCCTAAAGCTTAAGCCTGACCCTGACCCTGACCCTGACCCTAACCCTCACCCTAACCCTAAGCCCCTCCCCTTTGCTCCAGCCCCCTTCACTTGCTTCAGTTTGTTTGTCTGCCTCTCCCAATTCCCTGTGCAGCTTCTGTTTGTTTGTCCCGCCACAGCTTCTGAAGCTAACCCCTTGGTTCCTCTGCCCCGTCCCCAGCCTGGTTGTTCGCCTCCCCCTGCGCCCTCTCCCTTGTGTCCTGGCATACGCCCAGTTTGTGGCAGCCCCCCTGCCTCCCAATGATCAGTGCTGGTGACCGAGACCAACTAGAGCTGCCTCTCACGCTAGCTAAGTTCTCGGAAGCTCTCTGTCGCATTCCCACCAACAAATCTCCGGGCTTGGATGGGCTGACCATGGAGTTCTACGGCGTGTTCTGGGACGTCCTCGGCCCAAACCTTGTCACCGTCTGGGCCGAGTCCTTGCAGAGCAGGGTCCTCCCTCTCTCGTGCAGGTGAGCCATGCTTGCCTTATTGCCAAAGAAGGGGGACCTCCACGACTTACGGAATTGGCATCCCGTCTAGCTCCTCAGCATGGACTACAACTGGATCAAGAGCTCTGGCATGGTGGTCGGGGCCGGGTGGCAGGCGAGCGCCCTCCCACCTGCACTTCAGGCCATTTGGTGCAGCGCGGGTCTGCTGCTCTATCTGGGCATTTACCTTTCTGCCTTGCATCCTTCTCCGCCGGAGAACTGGCACGGTTTAGAGCGCAGGGTGACAGAGTGGCTCCGGAAATGGACAGGACTACTCCAGTGCCTCTCCCTTCAAGGGAGGGCACTGGTACTCAATCAGTTAGTCCTGTCCATGGTCTGGCACCAGCTCAACACCCGGGTCCCAGCCCCACACTTCCTGGCCAACCTCAGGACGGCGATTCTGGAGTTCTTTTGGCCAGGAGTGCACTGGGTCTCTGCAGGGGTCCTCCACCTGCCCCTGGAGGAGGGAGGGCAGGGCCTGAAGTGCCTATGCACTCAGGTCCATGTCTTCCGCCTCCAGGCCCTGCAGGGGCTCCTTTATGGTGCAGGTAGTCCGGCGTGGAGAGTACTGGTACACGCCTTCCTGAGCTGCTTCCGCGGGCTCCGATACGACTGGCAGCTACTTTATCTCCATCTGAGAGGTTTTCCACAAGACCTCTCCAGGCTGCCAGTCTTCTACCAGGACCTCCTCCGGACCTGGAAACAGTTCTCGGTGACCAGGTCCGTGGCAGCCACCGAGGGGGCAGATCTCCTCGTGGAGCCCCTGCTACACAACCCACACCTCCGTGTGCAGGTGGCGGAGTCCCCCTTGGTGTGCCAGAGGTTGGTCCTGGCAGAAGTCACCAGAGTCAGAGACCTCCTGGTCTACGACTGGGGAGACTGGCTGGATCCTCTGATGCTTGCTCAGCGCATGGGGCTCTCCAGGCCTCATACTCCCCAGCGCGTACTTCAGGAGGTGAGGGCCGCTTTACTGCCTGCTGCTTGGGCTTACCTCGACTGGGTCTGCGAGAGGGCACACCCTGCCCACCCTCCACCCTGGGCCCTCCACACCTTTTCATCGGGCCCCTGCCCTGTGGACCCAACCGGCCTCTCTGCTCCTTCACCGTGAGCCGGCTGCATGATTTGCAGCCGGTTCATTTCCAGACCATGCCAAGGAAACATCTATACACGCTCACGCTCCACACCCTTCACTTCCTCACCCTCATGTCCTGCCCCGACACAAAGTGGTGGGACTTCCTGCCACCTCTGGAGAGTGAGGTGCCCCGGTGGGCCAGCCTATATTCCACCCTGGTTCCGAAGCCCGCTGGGGCTATCAGTTGGCGGCTCCTTCACGGGGCTGTGAGCACGGGCATGTACTTGGCGCCGTTTACCCCTGTCCCGGATACCTGTCCCTTCTGCGGAGTGAGGGAGACCCTGGCACATGTTTACTTGGAGTGCGCCAGGTGGCAGCCCCTAGTCCAGCTTCTCAAAAATATTTTGTTATGTTTCTGGTTGCACTTTTCCCCTCACCTCTTTATCTATGCACTCCCTATCCATGGCCCCGGGACCTCCTGGTCAACCTCCTGGGACCTCCTGGGCCACAGGACCTCCTGGTCAACCTCCTCCTAGCCCTGGCTAAAATGTCCATTTAAAAAACCAGGGAGAGGAGGTTGGCCGATGGGGTCTCCTATGACTGTGGGCCCTATTTCCAATCCTCTGTTCTCTCATGCATCCGGGCAGAGTTCCTCTGGGTGGTGTCCACTGGCTCCTTTGACGCCTTCGAGGAGCAGTGGGCGCTGTCCGGGGTTCTCTGCTTGGTGTCCCCATCAGGTTCCCTTTCGTTTGACCCTTTGACCTCACGCCTGTCCCTGTTTTTTCATTAGTTGTCCCCCAGAATCATTTGGTTTCCAGGTCCTGTGGATTCTCCCCTTAGGCTCAGAGGAGGTCCTTTAGCAGTGGGTAGGCTTCCGCCCGCCCACCTCCTGGATCCCAATAGGACCAGACTCCTGCACCCAACTGGTCTGGGTCTGTCACAGGACCATTAGGAAAGGGATAGAAAATAAGACAGAAAATATAATGCCTAAAAATCCATGATAATCCCACATCTTGAATACTGCATGCAGATGTGGTTGCCCCATCTCAAAAAAGATATATTAGAATTAGAAAAGGTACAGAGAAGGGCAAGCAAAATTATTAGGGGTATGTAACAGCTTTTGTACCCGGAGAGATTATAAAGATTGGGATTTTACATCTTGGAAAAGAGATTAGTAAAAGGGGATATCATAGAAGGCCATAAAATCTTGACTGGTGTAGAGAAAGTGAACAAGGAAGTGTTATTTACTCCTTCACATCACACAAGAACCAGGGGTCACCCAATGAAATGAACAGGCGGCAGGTTTAACACAAACAAAAGGAAGTATTTCTTCACACAACGCACAGTCAGCAGGTGGAACTTGTTGCCATGGGATGTTGTGAAGGCCAAAACTATAACACGGTTCAAAAAAGAACTAGATAAGTTCATGGAGGTTAGGACAGTGACGGATTCAATCACAGAGATCCCCTTGGGACTGTCAACTGATGTGCTGAAACTACCTCTAAGCCCATTTTCCCTGCAAGCTTGGGACTCCAGAACCCTGCCTTGTTGAGCGAGACACGTTAGCCTGCTGCAACACAGACCCAGGGTATTACCCATGTCCCCATAGCAGACTAAACTGAAAACAGCTCAGCAAGTACTCCTGTCTCCAGCACCCAGACACCCAGTTCCCAATGGGATCCAAACCCCAAATAAATCCATTTTACCTTGTATAAGGCTTAGACAGGATAAACTCATGAATTGTCTGCCCTCTATAACACTGATAGAGAGATATGCACAGCTGTTTGCTCCCCCACATATTAATCACTTAATCTGGGTTTGTTAATAAACAAAAGTGATTTTATTAAGTATAAAAAGTAGGATTTAAGTGGTTTCAAGTAATAACAGACAGAACAAAGTAAGTTACCAAGCAAAATAAAGCAAAACATGCAAGTCTAAGCCCAATATATTAAGAAACTGCACATGCCTAGGGTATTGAAGGCAGGGGGAGACCCACGCTCCACACCCAGGCCCATTCCTGTTTCCCTGGCTGTGCTGCAGAGGACTCTTCCCCCCTTGGCCAGGGCCCCTGGCTTGGGCTGGGGGAGGCTAATGGGGGCTGCTGGCATTCCAGGGCTGGGGGGGCCCACACTGCCCACTCACCTGCCTAGCATTCCAAGGATAGTGGGGGCCATGCTGCCCGCTCACCCTCCTGTTTTTCTGGGGCTGGGTGGGGGGGATCTGTGCTGCCTGCTCAACTTTCTGGGGCTGGGGAGGGGGGTGCGCACCACCCTGGCACTCTGGGACTGCTGGCACTTGGGCAGTCTGGGGCGGTGTAGAGGGGGGGCTGGCTGCCACTCCAGGAGGCGGGGAACACTGGCAGGAGAGGTGGGGCCTCGGGCAGAAGGGGTGATCTGGGGGCTAGCCTCCCCAAGCCTGGGGTTCAACTGCCGCCCATGCCCACGGCTCCCAGCTGCTACCACTGCAGCAGCGGCAGCAACCAGGGGCCCCAAGCCCTTTGAAATTACCCAGGACCCTGGACAGTTTCCCCCTCCCTCCCCCCCCCCCCCCACTGGTGGGACTGCAGGCCAGAGACCTGCCCTAAAATAATCCCTAAAGCAGAACCCTTGGAAAACCATCCACTCTTGATTTAAAAATTGTCCAGGATGGAGAATCCACCACAGCCCTTGGGAAATTGTTCCAATGATTAGTTACCTCAGTGTTAAAAATGCCTGGCTTCCACTTCCAGACATTGGCTTATGTTAAAGCTTTCTCTGCTAGATCAAAGAACCCATTATCAAGTATTTGTTCCCCATGTAGGTACTTACAAACTCTGATCAAGTCACCCCTTAACCATTAAGCTACATAGATTATGCTCCTTGAGTCTATTGCTACAAGGCAGGTTTTCTAAACCTTTAATCGTTCTTGTGCTTTTTCCTTTGAACCCTCTCCAATTTTCAACATCCTTCTGGAATTGTTGACACAGGATTTCAGCAGTGGTTGCAGCAGTGCCAAATCCAGAGGCAAAATAACTCTTCAACACTTAATCAGGATTCTCTTGTTTATACATCCAAGAATTGCCTTAGCCCTCTTGGCCACAGCATCGCTCTCGAAACGCATGTTAAGGTGATGATCTACCACGACTCCCAGGCTAGTGGAGGGAACAGATTCGGGAGTCCTGGTGGCAGAGAGCCCAGGCAGAGAAGACTCTCAGGCTCACACAGTAGGAAGACCCTGTCTGGCACTCCCACCTGCTCCTAAATCTCTCCCCCCACCCACGGCATAGCCCATCTTCCAGTGATGCTTCACCTGTCACCCAGGGTGCTAGTTAGTGCAGTAGCACCCACAGGCCCCAGCTAGGCGAGGAGCCCTGTTGTGCCCGGAGCTGCACATGTGCAGACAAACACACTGTTGTGGCAGGTTCTGCACACGCACACAAACACACATGCACACACACTCTTGTACCAGGTGCTGCACACACACACACAGAATTGTGCCAGGTTCTGCACACACATGTGCACACACACAGAGTGATAGCCACTCCCCATCCCAAAGAGCTCACAGTGTGAACAGAGAAGGCAAAGGGCAGGAGAGAGGAATGTTCCATCCCTATGTTACAGCTGGGGAACTGAGGCACAGAGATGATATGACTACCCCAGCGTTATCCAGGGAGTCTGTCAGGATCAGGGATTGAACCTGGATCTCCTGTGTCCCAGCCCAGTGCCTAGCCACAAGGACATAAATGTCGAAGGAGCAAGTCTGATAAGTTACATCTTATAAAATTAGCTGCCCCCTGAAGTCCCAGGTACCACTTGTGACAGGTTCGGTCACAGAGACCCCCCTTGGGACTGTCACCTGACGTGCTGAAGTTATTCTGAGCCCATTTTCCCTGCCAGCTTGGGACTTCCAGAACCCTGCCTTGTTGAGCCAGACACACTAGCCTGCTGCAACACAGACCGAGGTCTGGTCCACGCCCCCCATAGCTGCAGACTTTAACCAAAAACTGCTCAGCAGGTCACCTATCTCAAACACCCAGACACCCAGTTCCCAATGGGATCCAAACCCTAAATAAATTCATTTTACTCTGTATAAAGCTTATACAGGGTAAACTCATAAGTTGTCTGCCCTCTCTAACACTGATAGAGAGATATCCACAGTTGTTTGCTCCCTCAGGTATTAATCATTTACTCTGGGTTAATTAACAAACAAAAGTGGTTTTATTAAGTATAAAAAGTAGGATTTAAGTGGTTTCAAGTAGTAACAGACAGAACAAAGTAGTTACCAAGCAAAATAAAGCAAAAACATGCAAGACTAAGCCTAATACATTGTCCTAGTCAATGGGAGCCATCAGGACACTAAACCACCATTAATGCCCCACACTTTGCATAATTACAATAGGACCTCAGAGTAATACTTCATAGTTCTGGCTTCAGATACAAGAGTGATACATGCATACAACCAGGATGAACACACTCAGTAGATTATAAGCTTTGTAATGATACCTTACAAGACACCTTCTGTATAAAGACAGGTTTCAGAGTAGCAGCCATGTTAGTCTGTATTCGCAAAAAGAAAAGGAGTACTTGTGGCACCGTAGAGACTAACCAATTTATTTGAGCATAAGCTTTCGTGAGCTACAGCTCACTTAATCAGAAGTGAGCTGTAGCTCATGAAAGTTTATGCTCAAATAAATTGGTTAGTCTCTACGGTGCCACAAGTACTCCTTTTCTTCTGTATAAAGCATATTCCAGTTATATTATATCCACATTCAAAGCATATTTTCATAAAGCATATGGAGTGCAACGTCACACCACTATTTGGATTCCGCGGCTGCTCTTCGTCACCCCTGGTGACGAGGGCTGGGTGAAAACTGTACGTGTAAACAGGATGCCAGAAAACTGGGTTTCTTCCCCAATGACTGTGTTCACAGCGCTCCCTGGAAAACTTCACATTTTTGTTAAAAAAACCAAAAGTCCCCAAACCAAACATTTCTCTTTGTCTGTCCTGCTGCAATGCCTCATGGGAGCTGCAGTTCAGTTTCCACATGTCCCCATTCCCTTCTATGGGCCTGGCTACATCTCCCATGATGCAAGGGGGCCCTCGTGCACCCCTCTCTACAGGCAGACCTCTTGCTAGCACCCATGCAAGGGACTGGCCCGGGGTTTGAGTGGGAGAAGGCAGGGCCCAGGAGCCGGAGGAGCTGGTGAGTGCAGTACATGGGATTCTAACCAGGTAGGAGGGGATGTGCCTCCTCCCATTCTGATCTCCCATTCTGATGCGGCTGGGACCAGGGCGTTTTCCACCTTCCCTTATCCTTTGATAAACCCATCATCCCCCTTCTCTGCCCATGACATCAGTATCTCCTCCCTCTGCTGGCCTGGGCCCACCTCCCCAGCACTCAGCATCTGGCTCCCTAAGCCTCCTGTGGTGCATTCTCATTACTCACTCATCCCGAGTCCTGCCTGCTGAGGCTGGGTGCGGGTCCAGACCAACGTAGGGGGCTCCTGTGCCCATGTTGGTCTGTGCCAGGGGCTGCCGTGGGGGCTGGGAGTAGTGGTGAGGTATGGTGTGTAGTGGTGGTGGAATATCAGATCTGCTTCTTCATCTTCAGTGTGCAGAGGGACCAGGTTCACCTGCCAGGAAGGAATAAAAGGCACCTTGCCCTTGGCCATGACAGCTATCCCTGGAGCTTTACCTGACTCTCGGTAACTGGCTCTGCAGGTCACAGCTGGGTTTGCCGGCCGCTCAGGGTCTCTTATGGTGATCTCATGCCGTAGAATAAGACTGTCGTGGGGCCAGTGTAATGCTGACAGATGCCGGTCATCGGCAGGCAGGATCGAACCTGGGACCTCTGGAGCTTAGTGCATGAGCCTCTACCGCATGAGCTAAAAGACACTTGGCCCTTAGCTAAGCTGTAGAGCAGACCCAATCTCTCTCTAAGTGGTCTTGGTGCCACTAGATGGGACAGAATGCCATACCTAGGAGGTGTGTGGGTTACACCAGCAGTACCTTCCAGGAGGCCAGGCCAAGTCTTAGGGACACCCTGTGCGGTGACACTGGGAGCCAGAGGGAACTGTAGGGTCTGTCTGAATCCAGCAGCCTCAGTAAAAAAATCCCCTTTGTGTTTCAGAGAATGTAAGGCCAACAGGGACCCCGTGATCACCCAGCCTGACCTGTACACCACGGGCCCTAGGGATGAATTCATCCCTGCTTGAACTAGAGCAGTGCTTTCAGAAAAACATCCCATCTTGATTTTTAAAATGGTCAGGGATGGAGAATCCACCCCAGTTGTTGGTAAATCGTTCCGATGGCGTTCAGCACAGCTGAGTTCAGCACAGCTGAGTCCATCCCTGCTCTGCCATGAGGGTCCCACCTCAGGAGCTGTGCTGAGAGCCCGCTAGGCCCTGAGAGTCCCCTTGGCTCACGTTGCAGAGGGAAGCCCTTAAACGTTGTGAAATGCCACATGCTGGTGGTCCACCTTGTGTGTTACGTAGTTCCGGAGGCAGGGTGTGTGTGGAGGGGATGAGACTGGGCTTCACTCACCGCACAGCTCGGGCAGCGGAAGAGGCAGCTGCCTTGCCTTGGGCATTTCCTGACTTTTGAGAGCTCTGCTCTGCAGCCAGGCCGTTGGTTTCACGGCGTTCGGGGTGTGCCAGGGGAGCAGGTGCCTTCAGCCAAGCAGTGGGCCTGGGGGGATAGCTCCTGTGTGGAGAGCAGCTTTTCTTACAGCCCCCTGGGCTAGGACGTGAGGCTGGGGTTTGCCTCTTCCCAGCCGTGCAGGGATGGGAGGGAGTAGAGAATCTGTCATACTTTCCCAGTTGAGTTCTGTGTTGCTGGGGGGAGGGGAGGAGATTGAGATTTGATTGATTGATTTTAAATTGAGCAATTCAGTGTTTATAAACTGGGCATCCTGCCAGCTGGCACATCCTGAGTGTCACAGGGCAGGCCTGCCTTCTAGCACCGTCTGCTGGCCAAGCATGGCACTGCAAGTGCTCCCTGCCTCAATTTCCCTCACCAGGGCTTTGTCTCTCCTGGGCATTCCCATAGGTTAGCCAGCTGGCTGAGTCACCCCATTGGTCAATCCCCTTCTGGGGTAACAGAAGTTCAAACAAAAGGTCCTCCCTGCCCCACCTGGGCTCTTCTTCAGCCCACCCTTGGGACTCCCTTTCCATCTTCCCTGCTCTGGGATATAGCCCTGGCCCCCTGGCTGCTTCCCTGGAGTCCTTCCCAACCCTTCTTCAGGGCCTCACCCAGAAGCCTGGCTTGCTCCTCACGAGCCCCCCTCCAAACAGAGCTCTGTCTCGCAGCCCTGTTGTGAGGTCCAGATGTGTCCAGCTGTCACCTGACCTCAAGTAATCCTGCCCTCTGAGGCTGGGAAGCAACTAGTTATGGCACAGGTAGGGGCTAACCAAATAGGGCTAGCCACAGGGAGCCCACCTTAGACTAGGGCTATGCCTGGCATCACTAAGTCCAGGGGTCCCTGGGCTAGGGTTAAGGTTCGTAAGGGGAGGCTTTGCTGGGTTAGATTTAGGCCTGGGTCCACTAGGACTTTCTGGCCTAGAGTTATAGTTCCTATGGTTCTCCAAGTCAGGGCTACACCAGTGGTAGGCAGGGTTCCTGGGGCCGGGCTCAGGGTTACCAAGACCACCCTGTTACAGTGAGCCTCCTGTTGTGGGTCTGCCCATGCTCCAGTCATGCCACGCAGTATTTTAGCCTGTGGTTCCCCTTACCAGGCCCAGGCAGGTCCATTTCAGAGTTAGCATTGTGGTGGGGGCCTGTGGAACTACTTCTCTCCTCACATCCCTCAGCGTAACTGAGTCTTGCCCCAAAATGAAATGCCGGTGAAATCTGCAGATGACATCAGCCTTGGTGGGGAGGTAAACAGCCATCAGGACAGGGCGATTTTCCAGAGCAGGCTGCATCGCCTGGTGAGCTGGGCTCACTTGAACAATGTGTGTTTTAATGCAGCCAAGTGCCAGGTCAAACATCTAGGGACAAGGAATGTGGGTCCCACTTACTGGGTAGGGGGGTATATTGGACAGCAGTGACTCTGAACTGGACTTCGGGACCAGGGTGGAACACAGCCGAATCTGAGCTCTCGGTGTGATGCTACAGCTTAAATCTAATGCAGTCCTGGGCTGTGTAAGCAGGAGAATGCAGAGTGGAAGCAGGGAGGTGGCATTACTTCTGTAAAAAGGATTGGGGAGACCATTTATGAAATATGAACGGGGGGTGGGGAGTAGCTCCCTTTGATGGACACCGAGCCAGCCAGTTAGCTGTAAAATCCCTCTTGGTCTGTTTTCTGCTTGCTTTACCTGTAAAGAGTTAACAAGCCCACAGGTAAAGGAAAAGGTATGAAAATTCATCTTCCATACCTAGAAGAAATTATTTGGATAGGGAATGTTTAGTTAGACACAATCAGGTTTATTTTTTATTTTGGCTTGTGGATCTCCTCTGTGCTAACCCCTGATGCTTTTGTTTGCTTGTAACCTTTAAGCTGAACCCCCCAAGAAAGCTATTTTGGGTGCTTAATTTTTGTAATTGTTTCTTTTAAGATCTAGCAAAAAGCCTCAGTTCCAGATTCCCTGATTCTCATGGGTGACTTTAATTTTCCTGATATCTGCTGGGAGAGCAATACAGCGGTGCATAGACAATCCAGGAAGTTTTTGGAAAGCGTAGGGGACAATTTCCTGGTGCAAGTGCTAGAGGAGCCAACTAGGGGGAGAGCTTTTCTTGACCTGCTGCTCACAAACCGGGAAGAATTAGTGGGGGAAGCAAAAGTGGATGGGAATCTGGGAGGCAGTGACCATGAGTTGGTTGAGTTCAGGATCCTGACGCAGGGAAGAAAGGTAAGCAGCAGGATACGGACCCTGGACTTCAGGAAAGCAGACTTCGACTCCCTCAGGGAACAGATGGCCAGGATCCCCTGGGGGACTAACATGAAGGGGAAGGGAGTCCAGGAGAGCTGGCTGTATTTCAAGGAATCCCTGTTGAGGTTACAGGGACAAACCATCCCGATGAGTCGAAAGAATAGTAAACATGGCAAGCGACCAGCTTGGCTTAATGGTGAAATCCTAGCGGATCTTAAACATAAAAAAGAAGCTTACAAGAAGTGGAAGGTTGGACATATGACCAGGGAAGAGTATAAAAATATTGCTCGGGCATGTAGGAAAGATATCAGGAGGGCCAAATCGCACCTGGAGCTGCAGCTAGCAAGAGATGTCAAGAGTAACAAGAAGGGTTTCTTCAGGTATGTTGGCAACAAGAAGAAAGCCAAGGAAAGTGTGGGCCCCTTACTGAATGAGGGAGGCAACCTAGTGACAGAGGATGTGGAAAAAGCTAATGTACTCAATGCTTTTTTTGCCTCTGTTTTCACTAACAAGGTCAGCTCCCAGACTGCTGCGCTGGGCATCACAGAATGGGGAAAAGATGGCCAGCCCTCTGTGGAGATAGAGGTGGTTAGGGACTATTTAGAAAAGCTGGACGTGCACAAGTCCATGGGGCCGGACGAGTTACATCCGAGAGTGCTGAAGGAATTGGCGGCTGTGATTGCAGAGCCCTTGGCCATTATCTTTGAAAACTCGTGGCGAACGGGGGAAGTCCCGGATGACTGGAAAAAGGCTAATGTAGTGCCAATCTTTAAAAAAGGGAAGAAGGAGGATCCTGGGAACTACAGGCCGGTCAGCCTCACCTCAGTCCCTGGAAAAATCATGGAGCAGGTCCTCAAAGAATCAATCCTGAAGCACTTGCATGAGAGGAAAGTGATCAGGAACAGTCAGCATGGATTCACCAAGGGAAGGTCATGCCTGACTAATCTAATCGCCTTTTATGATGAGATTACTGGTTCTGTGGATGAAGGGAAAGCAGTGGATGTATTGTTTCTTGACTTTAGCAAAGCTTTTGACACGGTCTCCCACAGTATTCTTGTCAGCAAGTTAAGGAAGTATGGGCTGGATGAATGCACTATAAGGTGGGTAGAAAGCTGGCTAGATTGTCGGGCTCAACGGGTAGTGATCAATGGCTCCATGTCTAGTTGGCAGCTGGTGTCAAGTGGAGTGCCCCAGGGGTCGGTCCTGGGGCTGGTTTTGTTCAATATCTTCATAAATGATCTGGAGGATGGTGTGGATTGCACTCTCAGCAAATTGGCAGATGATACTAAACTGGGAGGAGTGGTAGATACGCTGGAGGGGAGGGATAGGATACAGAAGGACCTAGACAAATTGGAGGATTGGGCCAAAAGAAATCTGATGAGGTTCAATAAGGATAAGTGCAGGGTCCTGCACTTAGGATGGAAGAATCCAATGCACCGCTACAGACTAGGGACCGAATGGCTAGGCAGCAGTTCTGCGGAAAAGGACCTAGGGGTGACAGTGGACAAGAAGCTGGATATGAGTCAACAGTGTGCCCTTGTTGCCAAGAAGGCCAATGGCATTTTGGGATGTATAAGTAGGGGCATAGCGAGCAGATCGAGGGATGTGATCGTTCCCCTCTATTCGACACTGGTGAGGCCTCATCTGGAGTACTGTGTCCAGTTTTGGGCCCCACACTACAAGAAGGATGTGGATAAATTGGAGAGAGTCCAGCGAAGGGCAACAAAAATGATTAGGGGTCTAGAGCACATGACTTATGAAGAGAGGCTGAGGGAGCTGGGATTGTTTAGTCTGCGGAAGAGAAGAATGAGGGGGGATTTGATAGCTGCTTTCAACTACCTGAAAGGGGGTTCCAAAGAGGATGGCTCTAGACTGTTCTCAATGGTAGCAGATGACAGAACGAGGAGTAATGGTCTCAAGTTGCAATGGGGGAGGTTTAGATTGGATATTAGGAAAAACTTTTTCACTAAGAGGGTGGTGAAACACTGGAATGCGTTACCTCGGGAGGTGGTAGAATCTCCTTCCTTAGAGGTTTTTAAGGTCAGGCTTGACAAAGCCCTGGCTGGGATGATTTAACTGGGAATTGGTCCTGCTTTGAGCAGGGGGTTGGACTAGATGACCTTCTGGGGTCCCTTCCAACCCTGATATTCTATGATTCTATGATTCTATGATTCTAATTTTTTCCTTTTTTTTTTTAAAATAAAGTTTACCTTTTTAAAGAACAGGATTGGATTTTTGGTGTCCTAAGAGGTTTGTGAATGTTGTTGATTAGCTGGTAGCCACACCTAATTTCCTTTGTTTTCTTTCTCAGCTCTTCCCCGGAGGGGGCATGAAAGGGCTTGAGGATACCCCACAGGGAGGAATTCCCAGGTGCTCCTTCCTGGGTTCAAAAGGGGTTGGGTTTTTTTGCATTTGGGTGGTGGCAGCGTTTACCAAGCCAAGGTCAGAGAAAAGCTGTAACCTTGGGAGTGTAATACAAGCCTGGAGTGTCCAGTATTAATTTTTTAAATCCTTGCAGGCTGCCACTTCTGCACTCGGAGTGACAGAGTGGGGATTCAGCCTTGACACCATTAGTGGCTCCTGGGCCAAGTTCTGGCATCCACATTTTAAAAAGCATGTTGACAAATTGGGAAAGAGGCACAAGGAGGATTCGGGCTCTGGCAAACCTGTCTCATGCTGAGAGCTGCAGAAGCTTAGTCTAGGGTATCCAAGCGAAGGTTAACAGACCACTTGAACAGTCTATAAATACCGTCCTGAAGACCAGACAGCTGTATTATGTTCTTCTGGTTTTAGGCATGTCCGCGGAACCTCATTGTTTTTTTTCTACCAATGCCGTTGGATGTACCCAGTCAGACCCCGGCTTTTCTATACTGTAACTTTTAAATTCAGCTCAGTCTGGTTTCTCAGGTCACCTGGAATTTTCCTGGGTGGAGCAATCAGTGGGGTTACCTCAAGTTTTAATCAAGAGCAAGTCTTTAATGCAGGTGAGTTCACCAAAGACATCCTGGCATTCTTCGCAAGTGTGGGCCTTTCGAACTCAGCTGCTCCTGTAGCGCAGAGTCAGATCTGCCTGCTACAGGGACAAAATCCAGGTCTTCACTCCCATCCGCCCACAGAGGCTAAGGGAGAGGGAGCTGGAGTCTGCTTCTTCTGGTGCATCATCCACAGAAATGGTAGCTAAGTTCCAGCCTCTTCCACCAGGGCAAGATCCACTGAAGACAAGAGGTGCCCTGGAGGGCCTGATTTGGCGTTAAAACTGGTGATGGAAAGCAAGGAAAGGACCCAGCTTGAGTCTGGGAGCCCAGGGGAGTTTGCAGGCTGGAATCCTGCATCTTGCAGTCCCTTCTAGCCCTATGGGTCTAGGAGTGAAACATCTGTTTGTTTGATCATGTTTGATCTACTCGCTTACATCTGATCTGGAATCATAGAAACTACCCTCTTGGAGCCATTTAGTCACTTTTCAGAACACAGCAGCCCTCTAATCCAGCCCCCTGGCACGTACGCCTCCCGAGTCAGCCTTCAACTCAGTGATCACGCACTCACACTGGACCCCTGTTTCGTCCAGGCCACAGAGGGATGGGAAGGAATCAGGGATATGACAGTTATTTAGCAACAAACACTGGCCGCAGCTGCTGCGTCCGCCAAAAGGAAAATAACATTTGTTGTCCCTGTGGGAATGAAATATTTAATCAATGTGTTTTGAATCAACTATTAAATTAAATCCTTTGCCGGGCTGTTTTGTTTAATAAATTGCTTCCATCCTCGTTGTTCAGTGAACACACAGCCCTACTACATTCACTGCATAGCCAGCCTACACCCACGTCGACTGGCATTATGGAGCTGGTTCAGTCCAAAGCTCCAGTCTGCAGGGAGTCTGCTTGCGTGTCTTGGCCGCCACCTTGGCTGACACAGCAGGTGTTGAATCTAAGACCTTCAGAGCTAAAACATGAGTTGACAGGGGCTAAGGAGCAAGGCTGGGTCAGTGGGGCCGTAGCAGACTCACGCACTCTGTGAATCAGGGGCAGAGGGGGACACAGCTCCTGCCGATCAATGGGTGTACAGAGCCCTACTCACGTGACTGCAGCTCTGCGTGGGCCAGTCACAGGAACGGGGATTACACTGTTATAACCGGGACCAGAATGCGGCCCAGAATGACACAGAGATGGAAACTCAGGAGCCCTGCCTCATCCCCTGCACGCCCATCCAGCCAGGGGGCCCGTCGGAGGGATGGGGCCTGGGATCACAGACTGCTCCACAGTGCAGTGAGACAGACACACTGAGGGAGGGGTTCAGGTGACCCCCACCCCTGCAGCACATGCTCTGGGCCCCCTCAGTCTGAGGGCAGACAGCCTGTTTCCGAAAGGCCAAGGGGCCCCAATCCAAACATACGGACAGAGTCCTTGTGCTGTCCTGATCCCAATGCAAAGGAAACCACCTGCTAGCAGCGTGGCTCCAGCAGAGCTGGGTCTGACGCTGCATGCACCACGGCCTCGGCACAGGGGCGGCCGGAGCACACAGTGCCCCCAGCTGGGCACCACACTCACCACCCGCCAGGGCTGGGGCAGAGAACCAGGAGCCGTGACTGGTTATTGGGGTTCAGCTTCTTCCCCTTTCCCCTCTCCTGGTCTGCCCTGCAGGGCTATGTGGGGAGGGAGCCGCCCTATGCTAGGCACCCCCCCAAGCAGTCAAAGTCTCGGCCAGAGGCAGAGCTGCTCCCTACCATGCATGGATGGGCAGCGGGGAAGCTGCTCAGCAGAAGCTCGCAGCACTCCTGGCTCAACCCGCGCTGTCCCTGGGGCTGCAGGGGAGGCCGTGGGGAAGGCGCCCACAGGGCCCGGCTCAGGGAGACACATTTTCAAACACACCATCGCCCTCAAGGGCCACAATCTAGAACTATGAGGATCCCAAGCCAGGGTGGGCTCCCCTGGTTGATGGCGTCCCACTGCCTGCAGATCGGAGAGGATAAGCCCTGGAGAGCGCCCTCCGGCCTTGTTCATGACAACTAGCGCTGGCCCATAGCCACAGCTTCTTGGCTTGACAAGGAGGATGTTCAGCAGGCCTCTGGAAAGGAAGCTGCTGCTGCCTGCCCTGGACTACCTGGCAACATCACTGTAATGACCAAGGCCTGGAGAGAGCAGGGATTGCCCAATCTGCTCGGATTTGTGGGAACAATCATCTCCCCAGTACAGAGAGCATAAGACATCATTTCCTACCCAGTGTCCCACAGTCCAAGCGGGAGGCTGCAGTCACTTTTGCGTTCCCCTGGACTTGGTCAGGCTGGAATGAGGGCACAGAAGGCACTGGGGGAGCTGCTGCCGCAGTGCACAGCAGTGGAAGTTGCCAGGCAGCGGAAGGCTGTAATGGAGCAGAGTGGGAACACGGTGCACTGAGCAATGTGGTCCTGGCCTGTCAATGGAACACGAAACAGCTGCCACACAACAGTCAGAGAAAGGACCTGAGGGTTAAAGGGACAGCTCCACACTAAAGATTGTGGGCCACATCCTGTCTGAGGGTATGACTGCACTTCACATAGACACACCCAGCTATCTTTGATTTAGCTAGCTCAGGTACGATGGCAGCACGGGCGTCAGTGCAGCCTGTAAAAACCCACCAGGGATCCTGGATAATTACCTGCGCAGCTGCCCTGGTTTCGCTGCTCCAGTTCCTGGAGTGAGCTCCATTAAAGCAAGCTCAGGAATGTCTACACAAGCTGCCATCAGACCCCGTGACTGCAGTGTAGACATAACCCTTCGGGCTTGTCTGCTTGTGTGCTTGACACACCAGAGGGATGTCAATTCTAGTCTGCACTAGTGTGTTGCGCACTGTCTGGCCTGTGCAGAGCCTGCTAGCGTGCACTAAAAGGTCCCTAGTGTGTGCTAATGGCCTGTTTCAAATGGTATTGCACTAGGGAACTTTCAGTGTGCACCAGCAGCATTCACAATGGCCAATTAGTGTGTAACACACTAGTGTGCACTAGACTTCACACTCTCTAGTGTGGCCTAACCCACCATGGAGACAAGCCCTTCATGACACAGCACACAGCTCCACTGGCTTCAGGGCTGTTGCAGGGGGTGTAACATGAGATTAGAATTTGACTCCACAGGGCCTGATTCTCCATATCCCTGCGCCATGCACCACCATTAATACCAGGGCAAAGAGGGTATGAAATGCTCCTGTCTCAGAATGGCAGCATCTGGTACCCACTTTGCACTCAATAAATGACCACACAGAGTGCAGAAAAACAGAGAACCAGGCCTTGTCTACACTAGAACTCCTTTAACTAAACTGGCAGAGTTGAAGGGACACAATCCCTTTTCTAAGTGCAGATGCAGTTATACCTGTATACAGGGGATTATCTGGGACCAGGTCTGCACGACAAATGTGCATTGGTATAACTGCATTGCTCAGAGTGTGAAACATCCACACCTGTGAGCGACGTAGTGACGCTGACCAAGCCCTGGTGTACGCAGTGCTGTGTTGGCGGGAGAGCTTCTCCTGTCAACGTAGCTACCGCCTCTCAAGCAGGTCAATTAACTGCGCTGATGGGAGAGGGTCACAGTAGCGTCTTCACTAAAGCGCTACAGCTGCACCACTGCAGCTTTTTAAGTGTAGCCTGGCCCTCGGGATAGCTGTAGCTGGATCCGTGCTATGGTGGGAGGGGATTGCATAGCTTTAACTCCACTGGTACCACTAGAGCAGTACGACCTCTGCGTGTAGACAAGGCTTAGATCATTCCAGGGAGAGAATTTTAAAATCTTACCTATTTTCCCCTGCTAGGACAGGGGTTTACTTACTTTCTGCACCTAGCTCAGTGGCTCAAGCAGTGAACTCAGGCTTCTCTTTTACTTGGGGCTTGGCTACACTTACATTTTATAGCGCTCTAACTTGCTGGCTCAGGGGTGTGAAAAATCACCCCCCCTGAGTGCAGCAAGTCAGAGTGCTTTAAAGTGCTAGTGTAAACAGGCTCCGAGCTCTGGGAGCCGCGCTCCCAGCACTCGGAGCTAATCCCCTCGTGGAGGTGGATTACCAGGAGCACTGGGAGAGCTCTCTCCCAGCGCTCATGGGCAACCACACTCACACTTCAAAGCGCTGCCACGGGAGCGCTCCCGCGACAGCGCTGTGAAGTTTCCTGTGTAGCCATGCCCTTAGTTAAGTTCTAGTCAATGTTTTTGTGATGCTGACAGAGTAGGGGCCAGCTCTTGCCAAAGACCCAGGCCTCACTGAATGCTTACAAACGCATGGCTGGAAGCCAGGCCAATTCCCTTGTGTATTAGTATAGATCAAAGTCATTGTTAAATGTATGAGTGTTTAAACTTCATGACAAGTAATGGGAAGTTACATCCATGGTTTTTACTTCTCTGTAGCCTGTTACATACCCCTGTAACTAAATAATCCACTAGATGAGAAAGAAGCCTTGTGGCAGGCAAATGACGAACTTTAACAGTAAAGTGTTAATTTCAAAGCAAGTGGTCATTGTGTGTGTGATGATTGGAGGTCAAAGACTCTAAATGCATTCCTCACTCTCTGTCCTCAAAGGAAGAGCCCACATGGGTAGTGACCCTGGCAGCTTGTTTTCTGTGAGAAGACGCTATAAGTGTGGATTCAGGGGGAAGCCTTCATCTCTGGAATGTTTGGATCTTAACAGGGTGGAATAACTGAATGAGAAGACAGAGATCCCCAGAGTTATTCTGGGTAGCCCTGAGAGACTTTTGGAAAAGTGGCAGACTGTTACATCTCTGCTACCATTTGGAATTATAGACTGTGACTCACCTGTACATATATTGTACCTGCTTTAACCTCTCAATAACTCTAATTTCTTTTTCTTAGCTAATAAACTTTTTATTACTTTACTATAGAATTGGCTACAGGTGTTGTCTTTAGCGTAAGACCTAGGGTACTAGTTGACCTGGGGTAAGTGACTGGGCTCTCAGGACTGGAAGCAACCTGAACGTGGTGTGATTTTTGGAGTGACCATTTATCCCAAAGTCCAGTTTGTCAGGGTGGCAAGATAGATTGGAGAGTCCAAGGGGACTGTCTGACTCCATGGTCAGACTGGGATAGTGATCCAGGAGTTCACATTTGTTACTGGCTTGGTGAAATTTAATTAGAAACCAGATCACTGGCTTGGGGTGTCTGCCCTGGTTTCTGACAGTCTGCCCTGAGGCAGGTGCTCATGGTGGTGGACTATTCCAGACAGTGTGACAGTCTCGTCCCCAGGCAGACACACATACCTGGGCTCTGGGATCTGGGCTGAATCCAAAGGATGTCAGTGCAGCCATTGTCATGTTGTTCATGCTCACCTGATGCATCTGGGCATTTTGTATCATCATGAACTCTATCAGATCTGCCAGGGGAAAAGAACAACCCCTCACTATAGAGCTGGGTGAGGATGAGCGAGAAAAGCCATTCAGCTCAGAGCAACAGAAGGGGTTTGACTGACTAATGCCAAGCTATTTGCTGACTGTTGTGCATGCCCGGAGCTCCTAGAAGATCGATAAGAGGCTGTTAATCGTATCTTAGGAGACATGGCCGTTCCTTTGCTGTGTCAGGAATTCCTGTTGCTGGTTTCAGGAATTGCAGCAGTCAGCTGTGATCTCGTAAGAGCATGAAACAAAATGTTCGGAAACAGCGGCCAGTATGAAAATAGCCTAAGAGCAACTGGAATCTTTGGGAGCAGTTGAGTCAGCAACATTAACCCAGCTGTGTGATGCTTCCCGGGGATGACCAGGGTTGGGAGGCACATCACTACCATCTGCTCCTAACATGAGGCTTGTCTGTGCCTGCCAGGGGTCAGCTCCCCACCTCCACCGGCAACGGGCAACACAAGCCCTTGTCTCTCAGCCTGTCCACTCTGCTGGTTAGCAACAGGGACACGCCCAGCCCCGAGCATCCCCCCACGGCTCAATGTATAGTGATCAATGGTTCCATGTCTAGTTGGCAGCCGGTATCAAGTGGAGTGCCCAAGGGGTCCGTCCTGGGGCTGGTTTTGTTCAATATCTTCATTAATGATCTGGAGGATGGTGTGGATTGCACCCTCAGCAAGTTTGCAGATGACACTAAACCGGGAGGAGTGGTAGATACGCTGGAGGGTAGGGATAGGATACAGAGGGACCTAGACAAATTAGAGGATTGGGCCAAAAGAAATCTGATGAGGTTCAACAAGGACAAGTGCAGAGTCTTGCACTTAGGATGGAAGAATCCCATGCAGTGCTACAGACTAGGGACTGAGCAGCTAGGCAGCAGTTCTGCAGAAAAGAACCGAGGGGTTACAGTGGACAAGAAGCTGGATATGAGTCAACAGTGTGCCCTTGTTGCCAAGAAGGTTAATGGCATTTTGGGCTGTATAAGTAGAAGCACCTCCAGCAGATCAAGGGATGTGATCATCCCCCTCTATTGACATTGGTGAGGCCTCATCTGGAGTACTGTGTCCAGTTTTGGGCCCCACACTACAAGAAGGATGTGGAAAAATTGGAAAGAGTCCAGTGGAGGGCAAAAAAAATGATTAGGGGGCTGGAGCACATGACTTATGAGGAGAAGCTGAGGGAACTGGGATTGTCTAGTCTGCAGAAGAGAAGAATGAGGGGGGATTTGATAGCTTCTTTCAACTACCTGGAAGGGGGTTCCAAAGAGGATGGAGGTAGACTGTTCTCAGTGGTACCAGATGACAGAACACGGAGTTATGATCTCAAGTTGTGATCTCAAGTTGGGGGAGGTTTAGGTTGGATATTAGGAACAACTTTTTCACTAGGAGGGTGGTGAAGCACCTGAATGGGTTACCTAGGGAGGTGGTGGAATCTCCTTCCTTTGAGGTTTTTAAGGTCAGGCTTGACAAAGCCTTGGCTGGGATGATTTATTTGGGGATTGGTCCTACTTTGAGCAGGGGGTTGGCCTAGATGACCTCCTGAGGTCCCTTCCAACCCTTATATTCTATGATTCTATGAATGGGTAAATACCCTCCCTGTGAAAAATGTACACTTTATTTCTATTCTGAAATTGTCTAGCTTCATCTTCCAGCCACTGAATCTCATTCTGCTTTTCTTTCCTACTAGATTAAATGTTCTCTCCATGTTTCTAATTTCTCCAGGCCCTTCTGGATTATTTCTCTGCCCTCGCTGGCTTCTATTATAACTCCCAGCTGAGTATTATTTGCGTATTTAATTACCATGCTGATCACCCCCTGTATCCGGCAGAGCCCAGCCTGCCTGCTATGAACTGAGCCTGCTATATAAATCTTGGTGGTTAATATGCTTTACTCTGTAGTAAAAATTTGCCTGCAAAAAGGTCTGCTTCAATTTGCGTGGTAATGAAACATTCTGGCAGAGGCATTGGAGGCAGTTGAGAGAGAACTAATAAGGGTCACCTATGATGACATGGTGGCCGCGACTCTTAGGAGAAAAGTACTTGCTGGAAGTTTTATGAGATGCCTACCAGGAATGGGCAGGGAACCGGCTGTGTGAATGAAAGCTAACCTCCTCAAAGTGGCTATGGGAATAAGCTGTGACACTGGGTATTGGCTCAAGAGCAAAGATGTTTGCAGTGATGTTGTAGCTAGGTTGTGTGACGGGTTGGATCACAGAAACTCCCTGGGAGCTGCCACCTGATGTGCCAAGACTACTTCTGCTCCTGCTTTCCTGCACAGTCAGCTTCATCGCCCTGCCTGGTTTGAGCCAGACCCACTAGCCTGCTGCAAACCCCAACCCAGGTCTGAACCACATTCCCTAACAGCTGTAGACTTAACTGAAAGCAATTTAAGAAGTGTTCCTGCCTTTAACACTCAGATGCCCAACTTCCAGTGGGGTCCAAACCCTAAATAAATCCGTTTTAAATAAATCCCTAAATAAACTCATAAATTGTTCGCCCTCTATAACACTGATAGAGAGATATGCACAGCTGTTTGCCTCCCCAAGTATTAATACATACTCTGGGTTAATTAATAAGTAAAAAGTGATTTTATTAAATACAGAAAGTAGGATTTAAGTGGTTCCAAGTAGTAACAGACAGAACAAAGTGAATTACCAAGCAAAATAAAATAAAATACGCAAGTCTATGTCTAATCAAACTGAATACAGACAAAAACCTCACCAATTCCAGTAAGCTCTCTTTTACAGACTAGCCTCCTTCTAGTCTGGGTCCAGCAAGCACTCACACCCCCTGTAGTTACTGTCCTTTGTTCCAGTTTCTTTCATTTATCCTTGGGGATGGAGAGGCTATCTCCTTAGCAGGGCCGGCTCTAGGATTTTTGCCACCCCAAGCTCCGAGAGCGCAACTGCTCAAGAAAAAAAAAAAAAGGATGGCCGGAATGCCACCCCTGGAATTGTGCCACCCCAAGCATGTGCTTGCTTTGCTGGTGCCTAGAGCCGGTCCTGCTCCTTAGCCAGCTGAAGACAAAATGGAGAGGTCTCCCCAGGACTTAAATAGACTTTCTTTTGTGGGTGGCAACCCCCTCCTCTCTCCTCTGCAAAGTCCAGCTCCAAGATGCAGTTCTGGAGTCACCTGGGCAAGTCACATGTCCATGTATGACTCAGTTTTTACGGTGGAAGCCATAGCCCACATGGTATCTTGAATGTCTCCAGAAAGACTTCCTATGTGGATTGGAGCATTCCAAGATGCATTGTTCCTTAAGTGCTTCTTGATTGGGCACTTAACTTTGTGAATTCCTTTCTCCAGGAACAGACCAAATGCTCTACTCAGGTTATTTAGAAATCAAGCCAGTACACGGCCAATATTCATAATTCAAATACAAAAATTATACATGCACACAAATAGGATTAATAGATTCAGTAGATCGTAACCTTTACATAGATATGTTACATGGCATATGTAGCATTGAACATATTCCAGTTATGTCATATATATTCATAAGCATATTTCCATAAAGCCTTATGGGGGGCAACATCACAGGTCGGTCCCAGGATATTAGAGACACAAGGTGGGGGAGGGAATGTCTTTTATTGGACCAACTTCTGTGGGTGGAAGGGACAAGTTGTCTAGATTCACAGAGCTCTTCCTCAGGTCTTCTCGTCAGCCCCTCATAAGTGCCTCAGCTCCCCCTTGATGTCCTGTTTTGTGACAGCTCCTGCCTCTTCCTCATGCACTGGAGGATGACTCCAGAGTGTGCTTTTTGCTCAGCCTGTGGCTACCTCCAGGAGTGGCAGAACTAAGGGCTCTAATGGGGGTGGGGCAACAGTGCCCGAACCGTGGCCCTGCCCCCCACACCCCCCCTTTCCCCGAGGCCCTGCCCCCACCCCGCCCCTTCCTCCTGAGGCCCTGCCCCCATGCTCCCCCTTCTCCCTGAGCCCCCGCTGTCAGGCTGCCCATTCCCCCTGAGGCCCTGCTCCCGTGCCACCTCTTCCCCCCAAGACCCTGCCCCCGACTTGCTCCTCTCCACCGCTCCTCCATGTCTCTTGCCCTTATAGCTGGTAAAATGCGGGGGGGCATGGCCCCTGGACTCCCCTGTTCTTGTGCCCCTGGCTACGTCTCTTGCTGATCACTCAGGAAGGTGAAGGGGGCAGTGTAGGGGAATCATTATTTTGAACATTCAAACACTTTGCACCCCTGGACGCCCTCTCTGAGATGGAACCTCTTGTCCCTCCCTGGGCAGGGGCTGGACATTGCAAGCCTGCAATGCTTCCCTGTTCTCTAACTGACTAAAGAACCAGGGGCACAGAGAGCAGTATTTGCAGAGACGGGATTTGCTGGGCTAAAGGTGGATGGGGCCAGGTTCCACCACTGTCAGACACAGAGGAAGGGAGCAGGGGTGGGATGCAGGGATTCAGGGGAGGGCGCAGAGGGAAAGGCCTTGAGGAGGATTTAGTCAGCATTCCCTGGCTCACCCACCATTCCCACACTGGAGTAGGGTTTGGGTGGCCTTAAGGAAGGGGAAGGCAAAGTTCAAGGAAGACAAGCCCCTTTCCACCCATGACATCACAGCAGCTCCACCTGGCAGGCTCTGGACTAGGAACAAAGAGGAGACCCCAAGTGATAAAGAACTGAGCAAAGTCTAAACCAAGAGAGCGAACTGTGTCCAGAAGCAAAATGACAGCAGCCAGTACATGAGATTCATGCCGCTGCTGAAGAGCCTCATTAACCTGGTGGAAGAGTTCAATTATCTTTAATGTTATCAGCAATTCAGTATGAGCCTGGGGATATTGATGTAATGCACCAAAGACTGGATCGCCGCCACATGCAATCTCTGTAACCCGAGGTGTCCTACCCTTATAAGGTGGGGTGTGGGGCCAAAGGAGACACCGAATCTGCCATTACAACATTGGGGGGGTTCTGGGGGCTAACATTAGCTACTACCAGTCCTGTTGGAGTCAAATTACAGCTCTGTAGAATGTCTGTTCTACCTCTTAAAGCCATAAACGCTTGTGCATACAGATGTTCATTCTATTTACCCGTTCGCTGACAAAACAAAACTAATTGGAGGATCGTATTGTAATTGATTGACCCTCCCGGTGGCCACCGTTCCTGGTACTCTAGCCGATATTGAGGCCAGTCTACTGTACAAAACCTTTTCAATTTGCTTTTAGTCATTGGATCTGATCCAAATGCTTTCCAGTTTGCTAGAATGCATTCTAGGGGCGTGCACTGTGCCCTGCCTGTAGTACTTCTGTCCCTGTCCCATATTCCCGGATGACACTGGGCATCCCCAGGTCTTAACAGAGAAAGTCCAGCCCACTGGACTGTTCCTACCTTTTCCACAGGACCGGTTCCTCACCATCGCCTGCAGTTGCTTCTCCTCTATAGGGGCGCGTTGCACCATTGTGCCCTCCGGGATCGAGGAAATCGCGTCTCCTCCGAGGCCTCCCGATGAACTCACCGATGCGCGCTGGGCGTCGGTTGTCGCCGCAATCTGTCGACCACCAGGAGGGGTCCGGGCAAGGCTAAATAGCAGCCTCTCGCCCACCCAGGGACGCCAAGAACTGTTGCAGGCACAGAGTGCCCGAGGCAAGCACCAGCTGGGTTCATTGCCCCGTGTGCATCGCGCCAATGACCACAATGGGGTGGAGAAGCAGAGAGATTTATTTGGAGCTCCAAACAGGGCGCAGGGAGACTAAGCTGTCTCAAATCCTGCAGCAGCGCATGCAGATTCCAGTATACATTTTATACCTTTGCCTATTTCACTACACAAGCTTATGCAACCAATTACCTGTTGCCCCATACAATACCGTAGCCAATCAGCTAAAGCAGCCAGTTGTGTTTTTCCTCAGTAGCATTGCCCGAGCCTTGCCTTATTTGGTCCTATTTGTTACTGGTTTTTGCTAAACTTTTCTGCCTTATCTATTTGTTTCCCAGGCCGAAGCTGGCCTTGGCTGGCGAGCCGTGTGCAAACCTGTCTGTTTGTGTGCTAGCTTCCTCAGTGTTATGCAGGATCACAGAGGATTCAAGGAGCAAAGGGGCCTTGGTTTATCCGGGCCTAGAGCAGGAGGGCTTCCTCGACACTTGTGGTCTTCCACCCTCCCGAGTTACCTCGTGTAGTGCCCAGTGTCCCCAACACCCATATTCCCCCTGAGCCTCTGAATGATTGTGGTTTGATCTGAACAAATATCCATGGCAGATGGCAGGCGGTTCATAAACCATTCCTGTCTGATGCTAGCACTAGTGCAGACGCACAGCTGTGCCCAAGGCAGGCTGCAGCTCTCCAGCCTAGGGAGCTGCGGAAGCACAAAAGCCTTCATGTCATCTACCGCCCCGCAGCTCCAGCCCCCCAGCAGAGCAAAGGGGGGGAAAAAAGGGTCCAGCCAAGCAGCAGAGCAAAAACAGCTAACCAAGCAGAGCAGAGCAAATGCCCCCTGGCACAGTGGTATGATGCCCCTGGAAGTTGGCACTCAGGGCAACCACCTGGCTTGCCCACCCCTAGAACTGTCCCTGCCCCCCTTTTCCCAATAACCATCTCCACACAGACATTTCCTGATCTACTTACATATCTGGGGTTTCAAATGAGTAGTTTCTAGGTATGATACTGATAGCTTTTCATACCTGGCCCAAGCTTCTTACAGCATAGCTCTGCCCTGTCCTCTTCTCCCTGGGAAAACAACAACAGACAGACAAAAGGGGAGTCCTTTCAATTTTAAAAAGTTCTGGCCTTCCCATTGGCTCTTTTGGCCAGGTACCCACTCACTTCCTTTTAACTATGCATAGCAGTGAGACTTTTTAACCCTTTACAGGTAGAGCAATTAGAGAACAGTTACTGTCATAAATATAAAGGGAAGGGTAACAACCTTTATGTATGCAGTAATATAAAATCTCTCTTTGCCAGAGGTACAGAATCTCCTTACCTTTAAGGGGTTAATCAGTTCAATTAACCTTGCTGGCACCTGACCAGAAGGACTAATGGGGAAAGAAGATACTTTCAAATCTGGGGGGAGGGGGAAAGGCTTTGTTTTTGTGCTCTGTGTGTGTTCTCTCAGGAGACAAAGAGAGAGACCAAGCAAGTAATCCAGCTCCTACTGAATGATACATCTAAAATTACAGGAATAGTAAGTAATAGCAAGGGAATGCATTAGAGTATCTTTTGTTTTAGCTTGTGAATTTTCCCTATGCTTAGATGGAAGGTTTATCCCTGTATTTTGTAACTTTAAAGTTTTGCCAAGGGGAGAATCCTCAGTGTTTTGAATCTGATTACCCTGTAAAATTACCTTCCATCCTGATTTTACAGAGGTGCTTCTTTTACTTTTTTTCTTTATAATAAAGTTCTGTTTTTTAAGAATCCGATTGGTTTTAGTGTCCTAAAAACCCAGGGATTTGGTCTGTGATCACCTGTACCGACTGGTGAGGATATTATTCTCAAACCTCCCCAGGAAAGGGGGCGAAGGGGCTTGGGGGAAATATTTTGGGGAACAGGAACTCCAAGTGGTTCTTTTCCTTGAATCTTTGTCTAACTCACTTGGTGGTGGCAGCGAATACCATCCAAGGACAAGAAGGGATTTGTGCCTTGGGGATGTTTTAACCTAAGCTGGTAGAAATAAGCTTAGGGGGTCTTTCATGTGGGTCCCCACATCTGTACCCCAGAGTTCAGAGTGGGGAGGGAACCCTGACAGCTACTAAGGGGGATTTTATAGCTACTGACTGTCTGGGTGTCCATACAAGGGAGCTACTCCCTCCCCCCTTCATTTATCACATGCCCCCCAAATCACAGACAGTGTTGACCAGCCTGGTTCAAGTCAGGTCCACACTGGCTGGGATTTCTTCCTGGAGGTTTAAGAAAACAGAGTTAATAAGATACCTGCACCTCTAATTTTACTAATAATTACATGAAGAACTAAACAGTATTTTCCACATTTTAAGGACTACAATGACTTACAATACAGGGGCATTTTTACCCAGCTGATTCTGGGAAACCTTCCCCGGATAGTGCATCAGCCACTTTGTTAGAGAATCCTGAAATGTGTTGTATCTCAAAATCAAAGTCTTGAAGAGCTAAACTCCACTGAAGAAGTTTTTTGTTCGTCTCTTTGACTGTGTGAATCCACTTCAGTGCAGCATGGTCAATCTGCAGGTGGAAACGCCATCCCCAAATGTATGGGCGTAGCTTCTCCAGAGCATACACAATGGTGTAACATTCTTTTTATGAGACTGACCAGTGGCTTTCCCTCTCAGAAAGTTTTTTGCTGAGGAATTTGACATGATGCAATTGTCAATCTGGTCCTTCCTGCATTAAAACTGCTCCTACACCACACTCAGACACATCTGTGGTTACAACGAAAGGTTGGTCGAAGTCCGGGGCCCTTAGTACAGGGTCAGATGTAAGGGCCGCCTTAAGTTAGTTAAAGGCTTTTTGACACTTCTGTGATGAAGTGGGGGATTCTCTTGTTTTTTCCTTGTTTTCCAATGGTTTGCATGCAGAGAGGGTGGGACTCAGTTTCCCTGGGTGTTACTGGTTTAACGAGGTGATGGGAGAGGGAGTCTGTTGTTACAGAGGACCAGCGACGGAACTTGGGACCCCAGCCCATGGTCTGGAGAATGGATATCCCAGAAACTGGAGGCCTGGTGACCGGGAGGCCCAGCTCGGGAGTCACAGCCGGTTCTGGCCAGTGGGAGGACAATGGGCTGTGAAGAGAGGACCCTGGTGACCTAACCAGCTGGTTCCAGCCAGAGGGGGCCAGAGGACAGAAGAGGGGAGAGGAGGCCCAGGGGACCCTGTTTACCTGGAGAGAAGACAATGGACAAGGCGGGACTTGGGGCCAGTGATATCAGATGCCCAGCTGGGAAGTAGGGGGGCTCTGGGCTGGGGAGAGAGAGCAGGCAGAGCCCACCTGGATGCAGGGGAGACTTGGATGTGCTGTGCTGAGGGAGGCCAGGCCTGAGGGCCCTGAGAGTTTCCTATGCTGTGTTCAAACGCTCAATAAACCCTAGAATCATAGAATATCAGGGTTGGAAGGGACCCCAGAAGGTCATCTAGTCCAACCCCTTGCTCGAAGCAGGACCAATTCCCAGTTAAATCATCCCAGCCAGGGCTTTGTCAAGCCTGACCTTAAAAACTCTAAGGAAGGAGATTCTACCACCTCCCTAGGTAACGCATTCCAGTGTTTCACCACCCTCTTAGTGAAAAAGTTTTTCCTAATATCCAATCTAAACCTCCCCCATTGCAACTTGAGACCATTACTCCTCATTCTGTCATCTGCTACCATTGAGAACAGTCTAGAGCCATCCTCTTTGGAACCCCCTTTCAGGTAGTTGAAAGCAGCTATCAAATCCCCCCTCATTCTTCTCTTCTGCAGACTAAACAATCCCAGCTCCCTCAGCCTCTCCTCATAAGTCATGTGCTCTAGACCCCTAATCATTTTTGTTGCCCTTCGCTGGACTCTCTCCAATTTATCCACATCCTTCTTGTAGTGTGGGGCCCAAAACTGGACACAGTACTCCAGATGAGGCCTCACCAGTGTCGAATAGAGGGGAACGATCACGTCCCTCGATCTGCTCGCTATGCCCCTACTCATACATCCCAAAATGCCATTGGCCTTCTTGGCAAGAAGGGCACACTGCTGACTCATATCCAGCTTCTCGTTCACTGTCACCCCCAGGTCTTTTTCCGCAGAACTGCTGCCGAGCCATTCGGTCCCTAGTCTGTAGCGGTGCATTGGATTCTTCTGTCCTAAGTGTAGGACCCTGCACTTATCCTTATTGAACCTCATCAGATTTCTTTTGGCCCAATCCTCCAATTTGTCTAGGTCCTTCTGTATCCTATCCCTCCCCTATCTACCACTCCTCCCAGTTTAGTATCATCCGCAAATTTGCTGAGAGTGCAATCCACACCATCCTCCAGATCATTTATGAAGATATTGAACAAAACCGGCCCCAGGACCGACCCCTGGGGCACTCCACTTGACACCGGCTGCCAACTAGACATGGAGCCATTGATCACTACCCGTTGAGCCCGACAATCTAGCCAGCTTTCTACCCACCTTATAGTGCATTCATCCAGCCCATACTTCCTTAACTTGCTGACAAGAATACTGTGGGAGACCGTGTCAAAAGCTTTGCTAAAGTCAAGAAACAATACATCCACTGCTTTCCCTTCATCCACAGAACCAGTAATCTCATCATAAAAGGCGATTAGATTAGTCAGGCATGACCTTCCCTTGGTGAATCCATGCTGACTGTTCCTGATCACTTTCCTCTCATGTAAGTGCTTCAGGATTGATTCTTTGAGGACCTGCTCCATGATTTTTCCAGGGACTGAGGTGAGGCTGACTGGCCTGTAGTTCCCAGGATCCTCCTTCTTCCCTTTTTTAAAGATTGGCACTACATTAGCCTTTTTCCAGTCATCCGGGACTTCCCCCGTTCGCCACGAGTTTTCAAAGATAATGGCCAAGGGCTCTGCAATCACAGCCGCCAATTCCTTCAGCACTCTCGGATGCAACTCGTCCGGCCCCATGGACTTGTGCACGTCCAGCTTTTCTAAATAGTCCCTAACCACCTCTATCTCCACAGTCCTCCCTCCTGTTTTACACTGGCTGAGTGTCACTCCAGTCTAGAGAACAGGGTTGCATTATTCTCTTTGGGAGTGGAGGCCCCTGGGGTCCAGAGCGAGTGGACTCCCTGAGGGGGCCCACGGCGAGGAACAGGTGTGCTAAGGCTCGGAGAGGTGTGGCTCCAGGAGGTGGAGTGGCTTAATTCCCGAGAGTTGTCTCACTGAAGGGGGTTCCCCCCACGGGCCACACAGGGCCAAGAGTGGGCACGACCTGAGAGTCCGTGTCAACTTCTCAAACCACTGAACTGCATTTGGCTGTTTTTTCCTGGTTAGGTCGGTCAGGGGGGTGGCAATTTGGCTGTAGTGTGGTACAAATCATCAGTAATACCTGGCCAAGCCCAGAAGGATTCGACCTGCTTCTTTGACTTAGGAACAGGTCAATTTTGGATAGCATTTACTTTAGCCTGTATGGGGCTGATAGTTCCTTGACCCACCTGGTGTCCAAGGTACGTTACCCTGTTTAGGCCTATTGACATTTCTTGTCCTTAATGGTTAATCCTGCCTCCCTTAAGCGCTGCAAGACAGCTTGGATGTATTCCAGGTGTTCTGCCCCTGAATCTGAGAATATGGCCACATCATCAAGGTAGGCGACTGCAAATTCCCCAAATCCAGCCAGAAGGTTATCTACCAGTCTCTGGAAGGTGGCAGGTGCATTTTGTAGTCCGAAAGGGAGCACATTAAATTCATACAGCCCTACATGGGTGATGAAGGCTGACCTTTCCTTTGCTGCTGTCATAACCATACAGCTAAGGGTAGCCTAGAATTCCTCCTTACCTGTAAGGGGTTAAGAAGCTCAAATAAACTGGTTGGCACCTGACCAAAAGGACCAATGGGGAAAGAAGATACTTTCAAATCTGGGGGGTGGGGGTGGGGGTGGGAAGGCTCTGTTGGTGCTCTTTGTTTGGTGTGTTTCCTGGGCAAGCAGAGAAGCACCAGGTCAGAAAACTCCTTCTCCTAAGATCATCCTAAAATGAGTCTCAATATTGCAAAAAGAGTAAGTAAATAAGGCAAGGTGCGTTAGATTATCTTTCATTTTTAGCTTGTGAATTTTCCCTGTGCTAAGAGGGAGGTTTATCCCTGTTTTTTTGTAACTTTAAAGTTTTGCCTAGAGGGGAATCCTCTGTGTTTTAAATCTGATTACCCTGTAAAGTTACCTTCTATCCTGATTTTACAGAGGTTCTTCTTTTACTTTTTTTTTTTATAATAAAGTTCTGTTTTTTAAGAATCTGGTTTACCTATTTGGCTGGTAGATTATTCTCAAGCCTCCCCAGGAAAGGGGGTGAGGGGCTTGGGGGGATATTTTAGGGAAACAGGAACTCCAAGTGGTTCTTTTCCTGAATCTTTGTCTAACTCACTTGGTGGTGGCAGCAGTACCCATCCAAGGACAAGGAAGGATTTGTGCCTTGGGGAAGTTTTTAACCTAAGCTGGTAGAAATAATCTTTGGGGGTCTTTCATGCAGGTCCCCACATCTGTACCCTCGAGTTCAGAGTCGGAAGGGAAAGCTGAAAGCTGCGTGGTATTTCAGGCTCTGGTTGAGCTTCTTGCGCCGGTTTAGCTGCTACTGCAGGGGCAGGCTCTGTGGAGCCCTTTGGTGCTGGCTCCCCTGACTCTGGAGGGGTTGCAAGCATGGGCTTTGGTGCTGACGGCTCCACCAGTTCTGATCCTTGTGCTGGTTTTGGCTGGGTCCCAGGAACTGGATCTACAACCACTGTCATAGCTGCCATGGTCTGAGGTCTGGTTCCACCTCCTCTGGCTGGGTCCCCAGGCCTGTGATATCAGGGGACACAAACGGGGTCCTTGTAGGAGGCTCAGGAATGGAGTGATGTGTGGAGGCCTGTATAGCCTGGCTGTGGGTGACCATCCCCACCCTTTTTGTTCCCCCTCACAGGGTTGGCTAAGTCTTCTCCCAGCAGCATGGGCATGGGATAATCGTCATAGACCGCAAAAGTCCATATTCCTGACCAGCCGTTGTACTGGACAGACAACTTGACTGTAGGCAAGTTAAAAGAGTTGGCCTTAAAGGGTTGCACTGTCACTTGGGCCTCCTGGTTGATGAATTTGGGATCCACCTGGGATCGGTGGCTAGCTCACACCTGTACTCCAGTGTCTCTCCAAGCAGTAATCTTCCTCCCGCCCACACTCACAGTTTCCCTTCACTCTGGGGGTATTTGTGAGGCATCTGGGCCTGAAGGCTCTCGGTGGGATCCCGGGGTGATGAGTTGCAGTCAGCTGGTGCTCTTGAGGCAGTTGGCCTTCACATGCCCCAGCTCATTACATTTAAAGCATCACCCAGCTGACTGTGGGCTGGGGTGAGATGGGTGGTTAGAGAGTGGGGTGATGGGACGAGAGAGCATCTGGGATCTCCCTGGCTGTGTGGAGGGCTCCTCCTGGCGAGGTGGGGCCTTGGGCTGACTCCGATGGTGGGGTGTAGTCTCGGGTTGCCCCTTCTGGTATCCCCACCAACTGCTACTAGCTTTCTTCTTCTCCACCACCTCCACCCATTTGGCTCCAATCTCCCCCACCTCAATTACAGTTTTGGGCTTCCTATCTAGGATGTACCTTTCTATTTCCTCAGGAACACCCTCTAGGAACTGCTCCATTTGCATTAGGGGAGACAGATCTTCCAGAGCCTTAACACTGTCTCCTGATATCTAGGCATCCCAATTTTTTACAATGTGCTAGTCGTGTCACATCTCCATGCATGACCCAGTTTGCAGGCGGCAGCCATTGCTCACATGCAACCTTGAATGCCCCTGGAAAGCACAGGTGTGGATTGGCATCTCCCAAAGTCCATTGTCAGTTAATCTTTCAGTTAATCTGACAATGGGCATGTAATCTAAAAATTCCTTTCTCAAGAAGCTGACCAAATGCTTCACTAATGCTACTTAGAATCAAACACATTGAGATAGTACATAGCCAATATTCATAACTTCAAATACAAAAATGATACATGCATACAGATAGCATAATCATAACCAGCAAATCATAACCTTTTCTTAGATACGTCACACAACAAACTTTGTACAATATTTGCTGCAAATGTATAACAGTGGTTGCAACAATGATCTATACAGTCACAGTTTATGTCAAAAATATCACACCAGATCTAAGTGCTTCAGCTCTGTCTCCGCTTCTAAGTGCTTCGCCTCCATTTCCACCTCCAAGCACTTTATCTCTGTCCTCTCCTCTGCCTCCAAGCGCTTCATCTCTAGGAAGAAATTCCTGTCTTCCGCAGTTAGAACTTGGTCTGGGTTAAGAGCATCCCTCCATCTTGGTATCTGGATCTCGGGTTGGGGAGGGGTGACCATTCCCTCCAGGAAAATCTCCGGTCCCCCATCCCCTCCCTGCATTTCTGTCATGGTGCTGGATGTCTGGGCTTGATCTGGGTCTGTCTTCTCCTTGGCGTGCCGCTTTGGGAAGACTGGTTGGTCTAGGGTTTCAGTGCACGACCGCAACCTCATGCACAGGGCTGCCCTACTCTAGCCTAGCTATTTTGTTGCCACAAAGCTACAAAAAAAAATGAACTGCTTGTTGGACTCCCTGGCTTTGCAGGCTGAACCCTTTGTGTCCCAGTTCCCCCTCAGGCAGCAAAGAAAAGATAAGAAAAGAAAAATCCCTGGCTTTGCAGGCTGCCAAAAGGAAAAATGTGTCCTTTTAAAATCCTGAGGCCTGTACCTCTGGTTCAAAATGATCCCACATCTCTGCCACCATGTCAAGGCTGATTCCTCACTCTGGCACTTTGAGTGCAGAAGGTGGGGGCCCGCAAGGACTCTAAAAATTAATACTTGCCATTCCAGGCTTGTATTAAACTCCCAAGGTTACAGTTTTTCTCTGACCTTGGATTGGTAGATGCTGCCACCACCCAAGTGCAAAAACCCCTTTGGGCTCACTTGGGAATTCCTTCCTGTGGGGTACCCTCAAGCCCTTTCACCCCCGCTCTGGGGAAGAGCCGAGAAAGAAAAAAAAAAGAAATCAGCTGTTGCCACCAGCTAGTTTAAAAAAAAAAAGTGCACAGACCTCTTAAGACACAAAACTCCAATTCTGTTCTTAAAAAAGGTAAATTTTATTTTTTTTAAAAAAAGGAAGAAAATACATCTGGGAACTCAGGCTATTGCTAAATTTAAAAAGAGAAAATACACGGATTAAGAACCAAGAATAGCGTTCCTAAAGTCCAGCTTAAAGGTTACAAGCAAAACAAAAGCATCTGGGGTTAGCAGAGAGGAATCCACAAGCCATAAAGAAATAAAAGAGATAAACCTAATCACGTCTTCTTATACATTTCCTGATCTACTTACATATCTGGGGTTTCAAATGAGTAGTTTCTAGGTATGATACTGATGGTTTTTCATACTTGGCCCAAGATTCTTAAAGCATAGCTCTGCCCTGTCCACCTCTCCCCAGGAGAACAACAACAAACAGACAGAAGGGGAGTCCTTTCAATTTTAAAAAGTTCTAGCCTTCCCACTGGCTCTTTTGGCCAGGTGCCCACTCACTTCCTTTTACCTGTGCATAGCAGTGAGACTTTTTAACCGTTTACAGGTAGAGCAATTAGAGAATAGCTACTAAGAGGGATTTTATACCTATTGGCTGGATCGGTGTCCATAAAAGGGAACTACCCCTCCCCGCCTTCATTTATCACACCCATGTATCATCGTTTTCCGGGAGAGGGTGAAATGGTTGGATTTGATGGCTGGCTCTCTGTGGGGCAGGTCAGTGGGGAAGCAGGCAAAGTGACTTGCTGACCTCATCTCCTGGGGAGTGTGGGGCACAGCCAGGAGCTGAAGCCAGATCTGCTGAGTCCCAGGACAAGGACTTGGCCCCAAGGCCAGCTCCTACTTCCTGTCCCTGCCTTACTGCCCTACCGGCCAGCCTTACACCATGCAGTACACACAGTCAGCGGGCTCCGGATGGAGGAAGATACCACTCAGAGGAAAGGTGTCAAAATCTGGCCCTAAACACCTATTCCCCATTTTATACCCCGCTGACTGTCCTGTCTGCTTGCTAGCACTGGTATATCTGCCCACCCCCCTCCTTTGTACCCACCCAGCTGTCACTAAATTCGCCACCCTAATCTGAACTTCTGATCTCTCCTCTCTACTGGTTGGCAGCTCTGTGAGTTTGGGCTCCCCTGTGCTATTAATCCATGTGGCATTTATACTGCTTTCCAGATCATTAATTGAGACATACAGGTCCCAGCGTGATCCCTGTGGGCCCCCATTTACTGCCTCCCCCACATTTCAGAGCTGCACCATTAATAATTACTCACAGTTTGCTGCGTGACAGCCCATTTCCTCCTCCCACTCCCCTCAGCACTCACTCGGGTATTTCTATTCAAACAGGTGACTCCTACCGCCTCAGAGCTTTGCATGAAGCCTGGCTTAGTGCCCTGGATCCATTGTGCTCTGCCTTTTGTTCACCAGGCCTGTAGGTCTGCCAGGGCGTCCTGCACTGTGTGACACACTCACCATTGTAAGGGTCCCACATGTTACTCAGAACTCATGGTTCTTCCCTCTGGTGTTTGCCTCAATTCCTGTATTGTCCATTCTGAGATCTCATCTGGGCTTGGAGTCAGCCAGGCTGATTATCTGCTTAATAACATTCCCTTCAGAACCAGGAAAAGCACCTGAATGAGAAGTCGTGGCTAAAGGTATTTTAATAGAAATAAAAGGAGAGGACTTCATGTTTCTAAAATTAAACTGGCCACAGAGAGAACAGAGAGAATTGCCCCTGCCTGCTCCCTGACCCTAGGATGCTGCATCCCAAGAGCCTGTGGCTGCTCCTTGACCCCAGGACACCACATCCCACAGGCCTCTGGCCGCTCCCTGACCACCAGGACGCTGTGTCCCATGGGACCCTGGCCGCTCCCTGACCTGGGACACCGCTTCCCACAGGCTGCTGGCCGCTGCCTGACCCTGGACGCTGTGTCCCATGGGCCCCAAATCTCTCCCCCACACAGGGACTAGGCACAGAGTTGGGGGTGCCCTGCTGGGGAGCCCAGAAGTTTCCCTGTGAAGATCCTGCTCTTTCAGCTCAGCCCTGATGAGTCTCACTTGCTAAATTTCTGGCTCTCTCCCCCAGCTGTTAAAGACTGCTCCCAGCTGGGCACCATGTGTCTGCATGATGGGCCATTGCAAATGAGGGAGGGGTGTGGCAGGTGCCCTGAGCACAGAGCTCATCTACCAGGCAGCAGCCCCAGTGAGCCACTTACTTTAAACCTGGAATCTGGGGGCAGGGTGCAATGGCACAGCCAGGGTGACAGTCCATGGGTAGATGGGTGGTAGGCAGGCAGTGGGGATGGGGAGGGCAGAGCCAGTGAATGATCAAAGGCTTTCTTACCTGGAAAGTGTTTCCATGGATCTGCCTCCCAGCCACCCTGGGGAGGCAAAGAGCATCTAAAAAGTCTCTGGAGTGACTAATAGCTAGAGGGGAGAGGAAGGGGGGCAGGGGAGGCATTTGGGTGCTGTTGCAGCATTATGAGGGCTCATGATTTTATTGTGAGTCTCACCGTTTTGGGTATTTTTCTGAAAGCCTCAGCTCCCAGAGTCCTGTGATCATGTGAGACTCTGGGCTTCATTTCAATTAGTTTGTAGCCATTGTGCTCATGGAGAAAAGCTTGGAGAGGCAGCCCCTCAGGGATCCAAACCCCCATGACAAATCACAAGACCCTGACAGAGGGGCAGAACAGTGTCTCTGGAGCCAGGAGAGGACAGGTGCTGGAGGCCCATGTGGGGAGTGACATAAGAACGTAAGAGCGACCATACTGGGTCAGACCAAAGGTCCATCAAGCCCAGTATCCTGTCCTCTAACAGTGTCCAATGGCAGGTGCCCCAAAAGGAACGAACAGACAGGTTATCATCAAGTGATCCATGCCCTGTCACCCAATCCCAGCTTCTGGCAACAGAGGCTAGGGACACCATTCCTGCCCATCCTGGCTAACAGCCATTGATGGACCTATCTTCCATGAACCTATCTAGCTCCCTTTTGAACCCCGTGATAATATCGGCCTTCACAACACTCTCTAGCAGGAATTCCAGAGGTTAACAGTGCGTTGCATGAAAAAATACTTTCTTGTGTTTGTTTTAAACCTGCTACCTATTAATCTCATTTTGTGGCCCCTCGTTCTTGTATTATGAGGAGTAAATACACTTCCTTATTTACTTTCTCTATGCCACTCATGATTTTATAGACTTCTATCATATTCCCCCTTAGTCGCCTCTTTTCCAAGCTGAAAAGTCCCAGTCTTATTAATCTCGCCTCATACGGAAGCCGTTCTATACCCCTAATCATTTTTGTTGCCCTTCTCTGAACCTTTTCCAATTCTAGTCTATCTTTTTTGAGATGGGGCAATCACATCTGCACACAGTATTCAAGGTGTGGGCGTACCATGGATTTATAAAGAGGCAATATGATATTTTCTGTCTTATTATTTATCCCTTTCTTGATTATTCCCAACATTCTGTTCAATTTTTTGACTGCTGCTGCACATTGAGTGGATGATTTCAGAGAACTATCCACAATGACTCCAAGATCTCTTTCTTGAGTGGTAACATAGAATCATAGAATATCAGGGTTGGAAGGGACCTCAGGAGGTCATCATAACAGCTAATTTAGACCCCATCATTGTATATGTATAATTAGGATTATGTTTTCCAATGTGCATTACTTTGCATTTATCAACATTAAATTTCATCTGCCTTTTTGTTGCCCAGTCACACAGTTTTGTGAGATACTTTTGTAGCTCTTCACAGTCTGCCTGGGACTTAACTATCTTGAGTAGTTTTGTATCATCTGCAAATTTTGCCACCTCACTGTTTATCCCTTTTTCCAAATTGTTTATGAATATGTTAAATAGGTCTGGGCCCGGTTCAGATCCCTGGGGGACACCATTATTTACCTGGTTTCAGAGTAACAGCTGTGTTAGTCTGTATTCACAAAAAGAAAAGGAGTACTTGTGGCACCTTAGAGACTAACCAATTTATTTGAGCATGAGCTTTCGTGAGCTACAGCTCACTTCATCGGATGCATACTGTGGAAACTGCAGAAGACATTATATACACAGAGACCATGAAACAATACCTCCTCCCACCCCACTCTCCTGCTGGTAATAGCTTATCTAAAGTGATCACTCTCCTTACAATGTGTATGATAATCAAGCTGGGCCATTTCCAGCACAAATCCAGGTTTTCTCACCCTCCGCCCCCACCTCCCCACAAACTCACTCTCCTGCTGGTAATAGCCCATCCAAAGTGACCACTCTCTTTACAATGTGCCCATACACATTGTAAAGAGAGTGGTCACTTTGGATGGGCTATTACCAGCAGGAGAGTGAGTTTGTGTGTGTGGGGGGGTGGAGGGTGAGAAAACCTGGATTTGTGCTGGAAATGGCCCAGCTTGATTATCATACACATTGTAAGGAGAGTGATCACTTTAGATAAGCTATTACCAGCAGGAGAGTGGGGTGGGAGGAGGTATTGTTTCATGGTCTCTGTGTATAAAATGTCTTCTGCAGTTTCCACAGTATGCATCCGATGAAGTGAGCTGTAGCTCACAAAAGCTCATGCTCAAATAAATTGGTTAGTCTCTAAGGTGCCACAAGTACTCCTTTTCTTTTTGCATTATTTACCTGTGAAGGCTCGAGGAGGAAGAAGGAAGCAGAAGCAAGTGCGGGGGGGGGGGGGGGGGACGGACCTTTCTGCTCCCAGCAGCACAGACACACCAGCTCTCATCCTGCATTACAGAACATTATCTCAATGCTATGGCAATTCGATTCACAGCTGCTCAGGTGGTGACAGAGCTCAGGCCTTCGCTGGCGAGAGCTGCTAATGAGCCATGTGAAGTCAGTGGAGAGCTGAGGGGAAGAAGGTACAGTGAAGACAATGGATTGCCTCCATTGCAGTGCAAGGCCTGCACAGTCCTGGCAGACAGCTTCCCAGGGCAAAGCACAGACCATGGGACTGAGGGGAGAGGCAGGCTTGGGAACAGTGTAAGTGACAAAGAAACACAGGGGCAATGCCGCATAAGAACCCTGCACTGCAGTAATGACAGCTGGCTTTTCTAGTCTTGTAGAGTATGCCAGGGGTGCAGCCCCTCCCCAAGCCATTACTGCATTATTAGTGATAATTCTTCCTTTTTCATCTAGTAATGGCCCAGTACCATTGTTAGTGTTCTTTTTGTTCCTAGTATACTTTAAAAGCTCCTTATTGTCCTTAACTCTGCTGTCTATAGATTTCTCTTTGTGCCCCTTTGCTTCACTTATCAATTTTCTACAAGTCCTAGCTTCAGATTTATATTCATTACTATTAACTTCCCCTTTCTTCCATTTGTTATTATATTATATTTTCATAGATTCATAGATATCAAGGTCAGAAGGGACCATTATGATCATCTAGTTTGACCTCCTGCACAATGCAGGCCACAGAATCTCACCCATCCACTCCTGCAATAAACCTCTCACCTATGTCAGAGCTCTTGAAGTCCTCAAATCATGGTTTAAAGACGTCAAGGTGCAGAGAATCCTCCAGCAAGTGACCAGTGCCCCATGCTACAGAGGAAGGCAAAAAAACCCCAGGGCCTCTTCCAATTTGCCCTGGAGGAAAATTTCTTCCCGACCCCAAATATGGCGATCAGCTGAACCCTGAGCATGTGGGCAAGATTCACCAGCCAGATATCCAGGAAAGAATTCTCAGTAGTAACTCAGATCCCACCCCATCTAACATCCCATCACAGACCATTGGGACTATTTACCATGAATAGTTAAAGATCAATTAATTGCCAAAATCACGTTATCCCATCATACCATCTCCTCGATAAACTTATCGAGTTTAATCTTGAAGCCAGATAGGTTTTTTGCCCCCACTGCTTCCCTTGGAAGGCTATTCCAGAACTTCACTCCTCTGATGGTTAGAAACCTTTGTCTAATTTCAAGTCTAAACTTCCCGATGGTCAGTTTATATCCATTTGTTCTTGTGTCCACATTGGTATTGAGCTTAAATAATTCCTCTCCCTCTCTGGTATTTATCCCTCTGATATATTTATAGAGAGCAATCATATCTCCCCTCAACCTTCTTTTAGTTAGGCTAAACAAGCCAAGCTCCTTGAGTCTCTTGTCATAAGACAGGTTTTCCATTCCTCGGATCATCCTAGTAGCCCTTCTCTGTCTTTTCTTCCCCTCTAAGCTAGGTCAGTTTTTTTAACCAATATGGACTTCTTCAGTTATGGGATTGTGGCTTTTTGAGCATCTAGCAAAGTATTCTTCAACAATTCCCAATTATCATTCATATTTTTCTGATTAAATTCTTCCTCCCAGCTGATTTGGCTAATATGTATATATATAACAGGTCTGGACTTTATTCTGTTTGCACATTATAAATGGATCAAGTTATGATCATTTGTACCTAAACTACCATTAATTTTTAGTTCTTTGATTAATTCGCCTTTATCTCTTGAGATTAGGTTTAATATAGAATGCCTCCATGTTGGATGCAATGCTTTCTGAGTTAGGAAATTGTCATCTATATTATTTCCAAGGATGTTTTAGTGCTGGAAGCATGAGACCTGCAGCATGTGTCACTCAAATTGCAGTCCCCCAGGATCATGCAGTTGTTTTCCCTACATATTATAGAAAGGGCCAGTCATGCTGTTCCTGGTGTGATTTGATGGTCTGTAGCAGACACCAGCTAATACCCCATCTGGTGGGATTCCTTTTCAAATTAGGTTCAAGTCTGCAGCTGGCCTCAATCTTTTGACTCTGGGAAGCTCAAATCTGAATATAGCCATTTTCTTCCCATCTGAGAAACACACAAGGGAGTTTTGGGGCCACAGTCAATTCCACGTAGAGAAAACAAACAACCCAAGCAATGACCCAGCTGCTGGACACCCAGGTCCCCGGGCACATGCTAGATTAAAACTAGCTCGGGTACGCCTACGTAGTCTGCAACCTTCATTTGCGGTGCAGATGTAGCCTAATACACTTGGATCTGAATACAGGCTTTGCACCAACCTTCAGCAGAAGAACTGACCTGTCGATCAGTCACCATCAGCTGTCAAGAGAGGCAGCTGAGCAGGGAAATGAGCTATGAAGCTGGCTAGCACGTTACCATTCCTGGAGTTGCATTTGTGGGGGAAGGTGCGGTTTTGAAGGGCAGATACTAACACAGAGAAAATGGTACTGTTTGTTTCTTAGTCTTGGGGCTAAGATCAGATGGGGTGTCTTATCAGCTGCTTAATGCAGAGTCTTTGACTCTTTTCCCTGGAGGGACAGGGGACGTGACTCTCTTTTTGAATGTGCCTCATTGAGCCTGATTATTGCACATATACCCGGAGCAGCAAGCGCTGTTGTGGAGGCATTTTCCTTCCCTGATTCCCACAATGAGACTCTGGGCCTTCCTTGACATGTGTCCTAGCTAGGTTCTCCACACTCTGAGAGCAGTTTTATGGTTGTCAAGTGCTAGGTCTCCCCTCCTTCCTCTTACTTCACCTGCAAGTAGCTATTTTTGGGGGGATCAGTACAGAGGAGCTGAGTGGCTATATGGGAGCTTGAATCCACACTTACAGTCAGCTTCACTCAGGGAATCATGGAAATGTGGTGCTGGAAGGGATGTCGAGAGGTCAGCTAGTCCAGCCCCCTTTGCTGAGGCAGGACCACGTAAACCTAGACCATCCCTGACAGAGGTTTGCCCAACCTGTTCTTAAACACCTCCAGTGAAGGGGATTCCAAACCACTCTAGGTAACCTGGTCCAGAGCTTAACTGTCCTTAGAGTGAGAAAGTGTTTCTTAATATCTAACCTAAGGCTCCCAGACTGCAAACTAAACTAATTGCTTCTTCTCCTACCCTCGGTGGACAGAGAACAATTGATCACCAGCCCCCTGCAGCCTTCTCTTCTCTAGACTAAACATGCCCATTTCTTTGCACCTTTTCTTATAGGTCATGTTTTCTAAACCTCTGTAACAAATGGGTGGAGGCAGTGGTGTTTGTATCTGTCTGTACCACTTTGGAGCTGGGGATGATTTTATTATATTATACCATGAAATCACAGTTTCCTGGAATGCCTCTAGGTGTGGGGATCCCCCGTGAGTTAGCAGGTTTGTGTCATGTCTCTGCCAGGCCAGAGACAATCTGGGAACAGCAGGTTTGCTCCATCTGGGAGAAGACACTTCCTCCTCTTCTCTGAGGGAAGTAATGGAAAATTACCAACAGGTGGGGCAAAGGAGCTGGTGACCCCAGCAGGCCTCTGTACAGGAGCTCACAGGAGGGGACTGGGAGAAAGAGCCAGATGAAGGTGAGGGAGGCTGCTGCAGGGGCAGGGTAAGCAATGGGGTGGAGGACCCCCCTGCCTGCCTGAGAAAACACAGAGGATCCCCAAAGGACTCCCAAGGGAAGGGTGAGCTAACAAGGGACATGGTGTTTAGGGTGTTCTGTGTGACCTGTACGCTCCTGGGCTTTACATGGAAAGTTCAAAGTATATGTGTGTGGTGACGGCTTCACAGCTGGAGCTCTGGCAGAGGGGTGTGTTAAAGTACCAGGGAGTCTGAAGGGTCAGCACTGTGCCCAGAGGGGCTAGGTGGCTGGACAGTGGGTTCCAACATTCAGGCCTGGTCTACACTGGCGGGGGCAATCTAAGATACACAACTTCAGCTTCGTGAATAACGTAGCTGAAGTCGACGCTCTCCCATCAACTCTGCCTGCGCCTCTCGCCAAGGTGGAGTACTGGAGTCGACAGGAGAGTGCTCGGGGCTCAATTTATCGCATCTAGACTAGACACGATAAATCAACCCCCGCTGGATCAATCGCTGCCTGCTGATCCGGTGAGTAGTATAGACATACCCTCAGTGGGGGAAGCCGGATGGAAGGTCTGGGAGTGTACATAGGGACCCCGAGAGTGGGGCAGTGGTTGGACTCCAGTCAGGCTCCACGAGCATGAACACCATGGGGATCCAGAGCACAGGGGCTTGGATTCCCCTCACAGCAGTCCTAGACAGCAGCCAGGAAGAGGGGTTTGCTAGGATCTGTGACAGCTGGCGGTAGCCATGGGATACCAAATGCCTGGTGCCTGGACTAACTGGCAGCAAGTGACCTGGAGCAGTAAAAACAAGGTTAGCCGAAGGAAATGGCAAGAAAATGGTGCATATCCACTTCCCTAAGAAGAGCATCATAGAGCAGGGAAGAGGGGAAAAGCCAAGCACTGGGAAGTTAAACAAAATCCAGCTGTTGCATGAAGGATGATTAAGCCAAGAACCAGGCTCTAGACCCAGGGAGGCCCAGAGAGAGTCCAAGGTCAGTGGAGATAATAGCAGCTCTCGCCTGGAGCAGAGAGGGAACCAGAGGCTAAATGGATTCTACAGCAGCTTGGCTGGGTAGATCCATGATGTTCGTGTGACAGTCTGTACTCCTATGTTCATCCTTTTTTCAAGACTATCATACATTTTGTACAAAGTATGCCTTGTGAGGTATCATTTGAAGACTCATCATCCACTGAACATTATTGTCCTGGTAACATGTGTGTGGCAATATTGTATGCAAAGTTATAAGATTCTACTGCATGACTTTACTAGGACACGCTCTACGTTTACAAAAACAGGCACAAACAAATCCCTCAGAGACAAAAGGCAAACTGACACCTCAGACAGGTTTCAACATAATCAAATGGACTGTCACTTCGTTAAGCGACCATTCTTTGGAAGGAAAAAGGGTGTGAAAAATTTACATGCTGGCAAAGAAACAGCTTGAAATTCCCACCCCACAGACTTTCTGTCTCCTGGACCCCAGCTGGAGATGATTCTCAAAGAGGAGGAAAAGATATATATAAAAATGGGTATAAACTCTCCAGATGATCTGTCCATTCATTTCTACTCATGCCATAAACAACATTTGAACAAGAAAGGAAACAACTTTGGGCTGGGGAGGGATCTGGCTGAAAGATTCAGCCAGCAAGACTGCTAGAACATGTGGTGAGAGAGACTTTCGCCTGGAATTCACGTAGCTTCTTAAGTTAGGTATTAGCAGTCGCGGATTTACAATGGTGCTGATGGCACCGTGGGCCCAGGCCCACACTCAGAAGGGACCCCGGTGCCAAGACAGTGCCCGCCCCCCATCCACCTGATCTCCACCCCCAAGCCCCACCCCTACTTGGCTTCTTCCCCCCAAGACCCCATGCCCTTCTCGCTCCTCTCCACCCCCACCATCCCTCCCCCCAGCTCATTCCTCTCCGCCCACTCCCCCCCTCGTGTAAGCAGCAGGCAGGGCCTCGGGGGGAAGAGGCCGAGCGGGGACAGGACCAAGGTCCAGGCACTGGGGCCCACAAAATATTAATCTAGCCCGGGGTATTAGTTTGCTTTTTACTTTTATTTCTTTGTAACCAATTCTGACTTTTATGACTCATTACTTGTAATCACTTAAAATCTCTCTTTCTGTATTGTTTTATTGTTTTATCTAAGCCAGTGTGTTTGGATTGAAGTGTTTGGGAGCTTCCATTTGAGATAACAGGATTTGTGCATATCATTTTCTATTAATGAAATGACAGGCTTTCTATGAGCTCTCATTGTCAAGGAGGGTGCTGGGCAGTACAAGATGCACATTTCTGGGGGGAAGTCTGGGACTGGGGTTTAAATGCTGGACGTTGTTTGTTAGCAGACCAGGAGTGGTAGCTTTCACAGTGAAGCAGTGTGAAGAGCAGCTGTGCCTCCTCAATTCTCCAATCTGGGGTGCTTATCTATCCAGATTATACTGTGGGGAATGTCACAGTTGGCCTGTCTGAACTCAGTCTTCTTACCTTTGCTCCTCTCTGCTAACCCAAGGACCTCCCAAGGCTGCGCTCCAGCTGGCTAATAAACCCTAGTCTGTTTGAAAAGGCGGCCTGGCATCACTGCAAATATTGGCTAAGGTGTACTGATCCCCGAAGGGGGCCCAAAGCCTCTAACCAGGGCTCTGTCTCAGCTGGACTTGTTGGGCAGAGCTCATGGTGAGAAACAGGAGGGCTGGAGCCTAGGGGTTCAGTCTCGGAGGCGCTGAGGCTGCGTGGCCCTCCCATCAGGAAGAGTGGCACTCCCAGGGGTTCTGGCACTCTGAAGGCAGTGGCAGATTAACACACGGGCCTACTGGGCCTGTGACCAGGGGCCCTGGCCAATTTGGGAGCCTCCACAGGAGCACCGGAACTGTGGCCCCACCCCCCGCTCCTCCTCCACAGATCCTATGGTGCCGTGACAGCTGCTCATCTATATTGGAGACTCTCCCATGTGTTCACATCTTTCTTGAAGTGTGGTGAATAACTGGGTAGAATCACGTCTCAGTAGTTATATGGGGCCAGATTTTCCAAAGAGCTCAGCTCCCATTCAGGCACCTAAAGAAGGGCTAGCTGGAGTGTCCAAGGTGCCCAGCCCCCCAGCAGCTCCCATGTGACACTAATGGGCCATTTTCAAAAGGGCTCATCAGAACCACATGCACACCCAGCCTGTTGAGCCCTCTTGAAACCGTGGCCACTTGTTCTGGTATCGAAATGGGAGTTAAGCTCAGAGATTCATAGAGTTTAAGGCCAGCAGGGACCATTAGATCATCTAGTCTGACCTTTTGCCTAGCACAGACCCATCATTTTCACCCAGTTATCCCTGTATTAAATCCTGTCACTTATGCTTGTGTCAGGCTAAAGCATCTTCCAGAAAGGCCTCCAATCTGTTTGTTCCAGTAGTTACTCATCCACACTGGTAAATGTTTGTGCCTCATTGCTCATTGTAACTTGTCTTGCTTCTGCTTCTAGCCATTGGCTCTTTGCAGCAATCTCTGAACTCACCAGCAGTTTGCAGGGCAGGGATTCTACTGGAAATCACATAGCATACAAATTATCGGGAGAAAGGAATGCTGGGATTTTCTGTGAAGTGTAACAGACTGTTCTAAAAACCTTGTGTTGATTATAATTTTTATCATACTGAATCTCTTCATCACTTGGGCTTTAAGAAGTGTTTTGCACCAGACTTAAAAGAAAGAGCTGTTCACAAGGTCAGTCCCCATAACCTATTGAAAGAGGCAGCTTAAGGGGTGGGGGAATGAGCTATTGATTGCTGTGTGGTAATGAAGATTGTGGGGGTTGAGGTTTGTTAGTTAAGTGCAGTAAAAGCTGTGTCTGTGTGGTTTTTTTTTTGTTACTGTTTAGTTATTATTGCATCATATTTTGCTTCCTTATGTCATCCAAAGGAAAAAGATATAATAATCTTCTCTTGGTTTCCTCAGGACTAGACTGAGCTGCAAATGATATTCCTAGGTACAAGCATCTAGTGTTCTCAGCGCCAGGGTCTGTGGGAAGGGATCTAACAATCCTGCTGCACAAACAGACTTTAGAGAGGGGCTGCAGGTTGCTACAGGTCCTGCAGCTGAGAGCTGCAAGTAGGGCAGGGAGCCAGGATGGGAGACTGGGCTGGCACAAAAGAAATTCTCTGTCAAGTTCACTGGCATAAATATTGCCCCTGGTGGCCTCTCTTCATAAATTGAGGGAATCTTGCCAGACCATGGGAGACAGCTGGAGAAACTGCCCCCAGCCAAGGATTCAAGTGGCCGCCAGAGCCCACACAAGCATCTTATCTGCCCTCTGGGCCCTGCCGCGCCACAGAACAACGGGCGGTAAACCCTCTGGGAAGGTGGCAGGGCTGCAGGGGATGTTGCTGGAGGATTGTGGCTATGGAAGCACCTTGCTTTCACATCTTGTCCCAGACTCTTACATCCTGGCTGTAGGGCTGGTAAAATGCATTCAGGGGAATAAACTGCTGCTTTAAATGCATTGCTCGGTGCAGTAATTATGAAGTCATGGCCAGCAACTCCTTAATATAGGTGTCTTCCCTACATCCGATGAAGTGAGCTGTAGCTCATGAAAGCTTATGCTCAAATAAATTGGTTAGTCTCTAAGGTGCCACTAGTACTCCTTTTCTTTTTCCCTACCTCTGGAAACTCTAGGGCCAGTCAGCCTGGGAAATCACCACTAAGGGGCACTAAATGCCCTGAAACTTGCAGAAAGCTGGTAGAGACAGTTCTAAAGACAGTGTATTGCATATTTACTCCAGGGGGAATTCTGCACCAAAAAATTAAACATTCTGTGAATGATATTTTAAAATTCTGCATATTGTATTTGTCACAATAACACAACATAATCACACCACTTTCAATTAGTTTGGTAATTTATTTCAAAATACCTGTCAGCAAGTATGTCTATAACAATGCAGACAACAAAAAAGATTCAGGAAATATTTTTTGACAAAGTTTCTTACTAGGCACATTGATACAGAATTCTGAGTAATAATTCATTTAAACCACAGTACAGAAATGTATTTCCCGCACCCCTCAGAAGCAGTACAAAGGCTTGGAGGAGTCGAGGGTAATGGAGGAGCTGAGGGAGAGAGAACTGATTGCTGGGAAGCAGCCTTGGTGTGAACTTGGAGGGTTGTTGGGTGTGAGTGGGAAAAGTATGGAACAGGGTTTTTTTTGGGGGGTGGGAGGGATTGTTAGGGAGCCTTCCCCATACAGACCCTGGCTGATCCCTAGCCTCTCTCATTCAGTCAGGCACATCTGCCCCTGTCCCATGTGTCCCTGCATCCCCTATTCAGCCACCCCTCATCCCCCTGTCCCTATGTGTCCCTGCATCGCCACTCAGCCACTCCCTCCCCTGTCCCCATATGGCTCAGCACCCCCATTCCCATTCAGACGCCACCCTAGTTTGTCCACAAGCTTTTCTGAACCCCAGTCTGTGACCCCTCAGCAGCTCCATGTGCCCCACACTGTCTGTCCCCCTAAACCCCACGCCTCCAAGAGATGGTCGAGTTCAGGATCCTGACACAAGGAAGAAAGGAGAGCAGCAGAATACAGACCCTGGACTTCAGAAAAGCAGACTTTGACTCCTTCAGGGAACTGATGATCACAATCTCTTGGGAGACTAACATGAGGGGGAAAGGAGTCCAGGAGAGCTGGCTGTATTTTAAAGAATCCTTATTGAGATTACAGGAACAAACCATCCCGATGTGGAGAAAGAATAGTAAATATGGCAGGCGACCAGCTTGGCTTAAAAGTGAAATCCTTGCTGATCTTAAACACAAAAAAGAAGCTTACAAGAAGTGGAAGATTGGACAAATGACCAGGGAGGAGTATAAAAATATTGCTCAGGAATGCAGGAGTGAAATCAGGAAGGCCAAATCACACTTGGAGTTGCAGCTAGCAAGAGATGTTAAGAGTAACAAGAAGGGTTTCTTCAGGTATTTTAGCAACAAGAAGGTTTCAGAGTAGCAGCCGTGTTAGACTGTATTGCAAAAAGAAAAGGAGTACTTGTGGCACCTTAGAGACTAACCAATTTATTTCAGCATAATGCATCCGATGAAGTGAGCTGTAGCTCACGAAAGCTTATGCTCAAATAAATTGGTTAGTCTCTAAGGTGCCACAAGTACTCCTTTTCTTTTAGCAACAAGAAGAAAGTCAAGGAAAGTGTGGGCCCCTTACTGAATGAGGGAGGCAACCTAGTGACAGAGGATGTGGAAAAAGCTAATGTACTCAGTGCTTTTTTTGCCTCTGTCTTCATGAACAAGGTCAGTTCCCAGACTACTGCACTGGGCAGCACAGCATGGGGAGGAGGTGACCAGCCCTCTGTGGAGAAAGAAGTGGTTCAGGACTATTTAGAAAATCTGTACGAGCACAAGTCCATGGGGCCAGATGTGCTGCATCCGAGAGTGCTAAAGGAGTTGGCAGATGTGATTGCAGAGCCATTGGCCATTATCTTTGAAAACTCATGGCGACTGGGGGAGGTCCTGGATGATTGGAAAAAGGCTAATGTAGTGCCTAGTGATGAGCTGCCAAAATCTTAACAACCGGTTCCCTCCTCACCCCACGAGGGGGTCGTGGCCCACCCCTGCCCCTGGGACTCCTGCCCTATCCAACCCCCAGCGTTTCTTGATGCCCCGCCGGGACCCCTGCCCCATCCACCCCCTCCCCCAGAACCGGGCAGGAGGGTCTCATGGACCACTGTAGTGGGTACCCACCCTGCCCCTAAGAGCCAGAGGGACCTGCTGGGGGGCGAGGTGGGGAGTCCCAGCTGTGCTTACCTGGGGCAGCTCCCAGGAAGCATCCGGCAGGTCCCTCTGGCTCCCAGGGGCGGGGTAGCATAGCTAGGGGGGGAGCAGCTGCTCCCCCCACTGATCACATCAAAAGTCATGCCTTAGGCACCGACTCCATGGGTGCTCCAGGGCTGGAGCACCCACAGGGAAAATTTGGTGGGTGCAGAGCACCCACCGACAGATCCCCACCTGGCCCCAGCTCACCTCTGCTCCGCCTCCGCCTCCTCCCCTGAACGTGCCGCCCCGCTCTGCTTCTCCCCCCCCCACCCCGCTTCCCGCGAATCAGCTGTTTGCACGGGAAGCCGGGGAGGGCTGAGAAGCAGGCGGCGGCTTCGCGTTTAGGCCCAGGGAGGCGGAGGTGAGCTGGGGCGGGGAGCGGTTCCCCTGCACCCTCCGCCGTTACCTGCTGCAGCGCATGCGGCCCTCCTCATGCCCCCCCGCCCCCACCCCAGCTCACCTCCGCTCCGCCTCCGACTCCTTGGGCCTGAGCGCAAAGCTATTGCTTGCTTCTCAGCCCTCCCAGGCTTCCTGCGCGAACAGCTGATTTGCGGGAAACCAGGGGGCAGGGAAGCAGAGCGGGGTGGCGCATTCAGGGGAGAAGGTGGAGGTGGAGCGGAGGTGAGCTGGGGCTGGGTATGCGGCGGGGAGCTGCCAGTGGGTGCTCTGCACCCACCAAATTTTCCCCATGGGTGCTCCAGCCCCAGAGCACCCACGGAGTCGGTGCCTAAGGCGGCACTTTTGGCCAGTTGTTAAATTTAGAAGCCCTTTTAGTTCTAAATTTAACAACCGGCTCCAGCTCACCATTGGTAGTGCCCATCTTTAATAAAGGGAAAAAGGAGGATCTGGGGAACTACAAGCCAGTCAGCCTCACCTCAGTCCCTGGAAAAATCATGGAGCAGGTCCTCAAGGAATCAATTCTGAAGCACTTAGAGGAGAGGAAAGTGATCAGGAACAGTCAGCATGGATTCATCAAGAACAAGTCATGCCTGACTAATCTAATTGCCTTCTATGATGAGATAACTGGCTCTGTGGATGTGTTATTCCTTGACTTTAGCAAAGCTTTTGACACGGTCTCCCACAGTATTCTTGCCAGCAAGTTAAAGAAGTATGGGCTGGATGAATGGACTATAAGGTGGATAAAAAGCTGGCTAGATCGTCGGGCTCAATGGGTAGTGATCAATGGCTCCATGTCTAGTTGGCAGCCAGTATCAAGCGGAGTGCCCCAAGGGTCGGTCCTGGGGCTGGTTTTGTTCAATATCTTCATTAATGATCTGGAGGATGGCGTGGACTGCACCCTCAGAAAGTTTGCAGATGACACTAAACTGGGAGGAATGGTAGATACGCTGGAGGGTAGGGATAGGATACAGAGGGACCTAGACAAATTAGAGGGCCAAAAGAAATCTGATGCGGTTCATCAATGACAAGTGCAGAGTCCTGCACTTAAGACGGAAGAATCCCCTGCACCGCTACAGACTAGGGACAGAATGGCTAGGCAGCAGTTCTGCAGAAAAGGACCGAGGGGTTACAGTGGATGAGAAGCTGGATATGAGTCAACAGTGTGCCCTTGTTGCCAAGAAGGCTAATGGCATTTTGGGCTGTATAAGTAGGGGCATTGCCAACAGATCGAGGGACGTGATCGTTCCCCTCTATTCGACATTGGTGAGGCCTCATCTGGAATACTGTGTCCAGTTTTGGGCCCACTACAAGAAGGATGTGGAAAAATTGGATAACGTCCAGCGGAGGGCAACAAAAATGATTAGGGGAGTGGAACACATGACTTATGAGGAGAGGCTGAGGGAAATGGGATTGTTTAGTCTGCGGAAGAGAAGACTGAGGTGCGATTTGATAGCTGCTTTCAACTACCTGAAAGGGGGGGTCCAAAGAATGGATTTAGACTGTTCTCAGTGGTAGCAGATGACAGAACAAGGAGTAATGGTCTCAAGTTGCAGTGGGGGAGGTTTAGGTTGGATATTAGGAAAAACTTTTTCACTAGAAGGGTGGTGAAGCACTAGAATGCGTTACCTAGGGAGGTGGTGGAATCTCCTTCCTTTGAGGTTTTTAAGGTCAGGCTTGACAAAGCCCTGGCTGGGATGATTTAGTTGGGGATTGGTCCTGCTTTGAGCAGGGGGTTGGACAAGATGACCTCCTGAGGTCCCTTCTAACCCTGATATTCTATGATTCTCCTGACCTGACCCTACGGGCAGGGTGCTGTCCACAGCTTCTCTGTTCTGGCACCACAGCGGCCCTTGGTGGGAGAAAGGCATAACTGAAGCACTTCTCTGCACCACACATGAATTCTGCACAAGTGCAGTGGTACAGAATTTCCCAGGAGTACATATTGCTTTGAACATGTTACTATGGTTACATTCCCAATATGGGGGGCTCTAGATTTTTTTCTGCACCACCTCGGGATGGGGAGGGGTCGGAAGAGGGAGAACTGAACTACAAGTGATTCACCATAATTGTGGTCATAGGCGCTTTAAGGGATCACTGAGCTACTGAGAGTCTAATTTAATCCAGGTGTGTTGTAATGTAGGTAGGTCTGAAGTGGTTGTTGTTTAACAAGGCTAAGGTCTATATTCTGCTGGTTATAGTAATGCTACTCAATGGTGACACAAAAGTGTGAGTGCCAACCTCAGGGCAGACTGCTAAAAACCAAGGTACAAACCGCTCACTGGTTGTGAGTTTTAACTTCGATTTCACCAACCAACTGCCCCAAGTGCCAACTCCTCAGGCACTATAACCGCCTTAAAACGGAGTCACAGACAGTCCCCTTGGGCACTTGGGACTCTCTGGCCACCCAGATGAGTGTAACTCTGCGATAGATGGGTGCTTACAACAAGAGTCACAGCAATATTCAGGTTACTCCTGATCCTAAAGGACCAGTCACTTACCCCAGGTCAACTGTGCTTTAGGTCTCACAGCAGACACAACACTTTTAGCCAATCCTATAATAAATTATATGAAGATTTATTAAATAGGAAAAGAAAATTAGAGAGTTATTTACAAGGTTAAAGCAAACATAGACCCATGAATGAGTTACAGTCTCAGGTTTCAAAAGGTAATACAGGTTCTATAATCAGCAAACTCTATTTGACCTTTAGGGCTAAGCAGTGGGGAATCTCTTGCTTATACCTAGAAACAACTCCTCCCCACTGCCCTCCCCTCCCCCCAGATCCCAAGCAGCATAGAGATACCCAGTTCCTTTGGTTTGGAGGTTTTATCCTGTCAGGTTCTTTGAACTGCAAACTCAGCTGATGGACAGAGTCCATTGGCATGGTTCCTCTTCATGGGGAGGAGAGCAGAACAATAAGAGTCTTTAGTCCTCTCGTTGGCAGTTTCTCAATCCAGATGTGGGGAGTTTCCAGTTGTAAGATCCACCCAGCACCCGTCTGGTATGAACGGGTCTCCTTTTTCGGGAGGGGCATAACAATTTCTGTAAAAGAGCAGCTCCTCACACTAGTTAATGTCCCTCTCCTGTATGGCGATTCCTTTCGTCCCAGAGGCTCACAATATAACCAGTCAAATATTACAGCACAACATGGAACCCAGGTATTAGAAGTGAGATTAACTCCTGGGAGTTGCAGGTAGCAACTCCCAGGCACAATAAAGGCTAAACACTAAACCTTTCTAATACCTGGTTTGTCAATATTAACCCACAAGTGAGCCAGACTGATTCCAGCTACATACCGGGTAGTGTTCAGTTGGGAAATGGGGACCTTGGTGTGAGCCGGCCCCTGGTCTGCCAGCGTAACAGGTATTATTAACAGAGTATCGTAGAATCATAGAAATGTCAGGCTGGAAGTGACTTCAAGAAGTCATCAAGTCCAGCCCCCCGGCCGCATTGAGGCAGGCCTATGTAAACCTATCCATCTCTGGCAGATATTTGTGTATCGATTGGTTTTTTGAACAGTGTCCGATACTATACACTACCGATCAGTATTTTTGGGAAATGAAAAGATTGAAGACCCTGATGCTGTACTTGCATTTGTGTAGGAAGACTCTGAAAGTCAGTGGGTTTCTGCCTGGGCCAAAGAACTCCCGGGTGTAAATATAAGTGCAGGATCAGTATTTTGAATATTTAGGCATATTAAAAGGATATCAGAGATTTGTAATAATGTCATATGAAATGCTAGGAAACCATTTTGTATTTGAGTGATTGATTTACATAGTAATTTTGTACTGAAGTAGCTGAATTACAAAGTAAAAGTAATGTTAAGTGATTCATTGACTTACTATTTAATCACCAGGATTAAATTTAATCACTGTTCCGAAGAAACGGACATCATTTGCTACTTTATTAAGAAATTGTAATTAGTCAGATTAATGGCTTGGAGACATTATTTATTTTTAAGCCATGTCTGTACGTACAGCATTGCAGTGCGTGGGGTGAAGACACTCTATGTGATGGGAGAGAGCTCTCCCAGCATAAAAAACCCCACCTCTATGAGTGACAGAGGCTATGTTGGCGGGAGAAGCTCTCCTGCCGACATAGCGCTGTGCACACGAACGCTTATGTCGGTGTAACTTATGTCACTCAGGGGTGCGTGTGGAATATTTATACCCTGGGGTGACATACGTTTTGCCGACATCATAGAAGATAAGGGTTGAAAGAGACCTCAAGAAGTCATCTAGTCCAACCCCCTGCTCAAAGCAAGACCAACCCCAACTAAATCATCCCGGACAGGGCTTTCTCAAGCTGGGCCTTAAAAACCTCTAAGAATGGAGATTCCACCACCTCCCTAGTTAACCCATTCCAGTGCTTCACCACCCTCCCAGTGAAATAGTTTTTCCTAATATCCAACCTAGACCTCCCCCACTGTCATCTGCCACCACTGAGAACAGCCTAGCTCCATCCTCTTTGGAACCCCCCTTCAGGTAGTTGAAGGCTGCTATCAAATCCCTCCCTCACTCTTCTCTTCTGCAGACTAAATAAGCCCAGTTCCCTCAGCCTCTCCTCATAAGTCATGTGCCCCAGCCGCCTGATCATTTTCGTTGCCCTCTGCTGGACTCTCCAATTTGTCCATATCCTTTCTGTAGTGGGGGGCCCAAAACTGGACACAGTACTCCAGATATTGTCACGGGTCCCCTGGGAGAGGCAGATCAGCATTGTATATTGCTAATGCTGTTGCAAGCTTTGCAAGGCATTTTGGGAAGGGTCAAAGGTGTGAGTGTGGAGTGAAAGATTCCTTTGCAGGCTGTGAGAGGCTAAAGGGGGAAGGAGGAAGAGAGCAGAGAATGGGTTAACTCAACACTGCAGCTAGCAGGCTCAGTCCAAAGATAAGATGCTGGCCCCAGTTCTAGGTCATGGAGCCCAACGAAAAGTCTGCCTCTGTATTCATATCTTAGCCAACCCCAGCCAGCCGTAAGAAAAGGAGAACTAAGATGAGCAGGACTGCAAAAATTACAAAAATGAACAAGATGGTGAAGGCCAGTAGAAGGGGTTAGGGGGAAACAAAGTTTCACTTTCCTGGAGCCAATGTGTTTTGGGAAAGCTGAGGAGGCCACAGAGACCCAGTTTGGACTGGTACAAAGAGCACGGGGAACAGAGGTTGCTGAACAAAACACCCCCAAAAGAATCCAGGACTTAAAAACTCTTCTAAGAGCCAAGGCAAATCGGAGATCAACAGCAGACCCTGGACGACCTGTGCGCACAGAACAGAACTCCCATCCACTCCTCCCCCTCTTCTTCTTACATTACACCCAAGCCTGGCCAGCCTCGGGTAGTGCGGGTGTGAGTATGAAAGTGGGTTAGGGCTTGAGGCACTCACACTTTCTTCCTTGCTCTGAGTGACGTGGGGAATGCCCCCACCAGCACTCTCCACTGTTATTTTATTATTTTATTAATAAAGCTTTAAAACTTAGACACTTGGTATGTTCTGTCATCTCCTCCACCAACAATCCTGTGGCCTCAGCCTGATCACCTGACGCCTCAGGCAGATTAGTAACAGAAATCTGTCACAATATGTCCTCACCAGTGCCAAATAGAGGGAAATAATCACTTCTCTCAAACTTCTGGCAGTGGTCCTACTAATGCAGCCCAATATGCCATTAGCCTTCTCCCTCAGCACCCTCGGATGCATGGACTTGTGCATGTCCAGTTTTTCTAAATAGTCCTTAACCTGTTCTTTCACCGCTATGGGCTGCTCACCTCCTCCCCATACTGTGCTGCCCAGTGCAGCAGTCTGGAAGCTGACCTTGTCTGTGAAGACCGAGGGAAAAAAAGCATTGAGTACTTCAACTTCTTCCACATCATCTGTCACTAGGTTGCCTCCCCCATTCAGTAAGGGTCCCACACTTTCCCTGACCTTCTTCTTTTTGCTAACATACCTGTAAAAATCCTTCTTGTTACCCTTCACATCCCGTGCTAGCTGCAACTCCAGTTGTGCTTTGGCCTTCCTGATTATACCCCTCCATGCTCGAGCAATATATTTATACTCCTCCCTAGTCATCTGTCCAAGTTTCCACTTCTTGTAAGCTTCCTTTTTGTGTTTAAGCTCACCGAAGATTTCACTGTTAAGCCAACCTGGTCGCCTGCCACATTTGCTATTCTTTCTGCACATCGGGATGGTTTGCACACTCTGACATAGACTATAGTGTAGACAAGGCCTTGGATAGATCTATAGAACCAGCTACCAAAGACAGCTTTACAATATGCTCTCATTTAGTAGCCAGCCTATATACTTTTAGGAGAACAGAAGTGGTTCTTCTGCTAATCCTGGTGCAAAACCCTTCTAGAATCCAACCCCCTTGATCTAACAATGATAATAAAATGTTATTGCAATCTCAAGCAAAGGAAGAGAGAGCTTTCCTGTCAGTGTAGTTAATCTACCTGCCCGAGAGGCAGTAACTCTGTTGGTGGAAGAAGCCCTCCCATTGACACAGGGCTGTTTACATTGGCGCTTAGGTCGGTAGAACTGCGTTGCTTGTGGGTGTGGATTTCCCTGAGTGACATACTTATACTGAAATAATTCTGTAGTGTAGACCAGGGCCAAGTGTTCTTTGCTAACCTCTCAAAAGACACCCATAATCTATCTGATTGGCTTAGCATTGATAGATTTTTTTTTTAGTCTCACTTTTATAGTAAATGTAAGGGAGTTGTGAAAATCTAAGACTTCTAGTAAGGGGTCGCCCCCTTGACAAGGCTGAAAACCACTGGGCGAGAAGCACAGTTCAAACATGGTGTCTGAAGACCTGATCCATACAGGGATTTCTAAGAAGTGAGTCCAGACTGCGAGTAGTAGTAGAAGAGAGATCCACATTTCCACCTGCTTATCTAAGCATTGCCCTGTCACCCATTATGTGAGACAGACTTCAGGTTGAAGAGCCACTGCCATTTGATGCCAGCTGGTTCCCATGAATAGTTCTGCCAGTTACAGGCCGATCTGTACTACACAGTTAGGTTGGCTTAAGTACATGGTGCAGGGATGTGAAACATTTCAAGTCCTGTGCAATGTAGTTAAACCAACCTAAGCCCTAGTGTAGATGCAGCTAGTGTTGGTAGAAGAAGTCTGTCATCCTAGCTATCCCCTCTCAGAGAGGTGGATTTACTCTGCCGATGGAAGAACCACTTCCGTCATGGTAGTGTCTACACTAGTGCTGCAGCTGTGCTGCTGTAGCATTTCTAGTGTAGACACAGGCCAGGTCTACACTTTGATATAACTATGCCGCTCAGGGGTGTGAAAAATCCACCCTGCTGAGTGACCTAGCTATACCGAGCTTACCCCCCTGAGTAGACAGCGCCATGTTGGAGGGAGAGTTTCTCCAACCAATATAGCCACAGCCTCTCATGGAGGTGGAGTAACTAAGCCGATGGGAGAGCTCTCTCCCGTCAGCTTAGAGCATCTGCATCAAAGCGCACAGCTGTATCAGCTGCCCATAGCCTCAGGCTCACTCAGCCTTGGTCATTTCACAGAATCAGAGACTTAAAGATCTGTTAGCTCATCTCACTCCCCACTGGGCCTGGGCAGAACTGGCCCTGGAGGACATTTGCTGGTGCTGCTCTTGGAGGATTGGATCATTTCATTCCAAGTGCATTAGCTCATCTTCCTCCAGATTTGATATCGCCTCTCCAGAGCCCTGTGCATTATTTCTCTGGACTCGCTGGCATTCTCAACACCTCCCAATTTAGTATTGTCTATGAAATTCATTAATGTGCTATTTATTTTCTTTTCCACATCATTTATGTAGATGCTAAATAAGACTGAACAGAACACCGGTCCCTACAAAGCCCTCCCACTACATCTAGACATGGACATACATCAGAACCCTTTGTTTGCGCTCGTTCAAATGGTTTTTGAACAATCCTCTTTATCCTCCATATCCTCTTTGCCAAGCCAAACTGAATTATTTTTGTGAGTAAGATTTCATGTGAAACTGTTTCCCATGCTTTGCGGTAATCCAAATAGATTACCTCTCCAGCATTTCCTCCATTGAATTTTCAGCTCTGTGCAATCAAATCCATTTGGCAGAATGTGTTCTTTATTGCTCCACATTTGGATAAGGTTGCCTGACACTTTGCATAATAGGACCCTGTTTTCAGTCACTTATAACTACCAAATTGTAACCATTTGGGCTGAAATTGTCCATACCAGGTGTCAGTCTTCAGCTGAATGTTTCTGGAAAGTTTCAGCTCAAGTGGTTTAGCCATTTCCAAACATGAGGTTAGGGAAAGAACACATTATTTTGCCCATGGTAAAAAAAATACTCACAACTGTTTTATCGAGAAGCTCTAGTGCCTCCATGTTTTGGAGTAAGAACTTGAAATTTGGCAGGAGGGGTCTGCATGGGCAACCTTAATTCTGGCATTTCCTAACTGTTCCTAACCTTAAGTGCTGGACTTTGCAGACTTAAGGTTCTTTTCACACATGTTTTGTGGGTGTAAGATATCCTTACGCTGTGTATTGTGGGGCACTGCAGAGACACAGCTCTGGTCAAAGAGCTGGCTGTCTAATGTCCATGGTTCCATCATCTTGGAGAGTTTTAGTGATTTGATTTTTACTGTTTGTCCCACTATTTTACTAGGGATAGAAATTTGCCTTAAGTGATTGCTAGGATCACCATGTGTTCTCTTCTTGAGGAGCAGCTCCCTTTCTGCTTCTTTCCACGCTTCTAACACATCCCCACTTCTACAAGACTTTTCAGAAACCAGTCAGAAAGTCAGTAAATCAATTGTTTAATCCCTTTAATAGGCTCCAATACACTGAGGGGATCCAGTGGCTAATGACCTGGTCTAGGATTCAGGTTCTAGTCCTGGCTGTGGGCAAGTCACTTTGCCTCTGGGTGTTTGTTTTCCCTTTGACTTGCGTCTGTTTAGACTGGAAGCTCTGTGGGGCAGGGACTGAACCTCTGCAGTATTCAGCACAATGGGCCTTGATCTGCATCAGGTTCTCTTGGTGCCAGCTAATAATGGTATGTGTGTCAATTAGCCTGCGGCTGATTCACCTATGCCCAGAGGTTCCCTGCCCTTCATTAACAGCTGTTCTGACAAGGTCTCCATACCTCCGAATCCTCCAGCTCCTTTTTTAGCTGGCTCAGTGAGCTCGGGTAGATAGACTCGCTCTAGTTCCGCGGTGGATGTTAGGGCACAGGTGGCAGCTCAGGCTAGTCCTGCAAGTCCGAGCCCACCTGACACTCTGGTCAGACCTTGACTGGCTAGCCCAAGCCACCATCCCTGCTGCACCATCCACACTGTTATTTTTAGCAGGCTGGCTTGAGCGAAGCAAGTGTGTGTCCATGGGCAGCGGGTATAATAGGCCAGGGGAGGCTAAGCCTCCCCAAACAGCCAGGCCATGGCCTTGCCCAGGCTCCGCCCCGAGGCCCTGCTCCCGCATCCTGCTCTTCCCACCCTTGCTCCGCCTCTCCCCTGAAGCCAGCAGGGGCTCGGGGCTTGGGCTAGCCAGCAGGGTGGTGGCAGCCGGCGGACTGGGATTTGGAGATGCTGGGGCGGGTGGGCAGGCCGATGCTCAGGCCAACTGGTGGGCTGGGGCTTGGGCCGGCTGCCAGGCCAGGACTTGGGGTGTCTCAGGGGTGTGTGTGTGTGTGTGTGTGACCCAGGACTCGGAGGAGCCCTGGCCATGCTGCCCTAACTGCAGTGGGGGGCTTGGGGCTCCTCTGGCTCCAGGAGATGAGGGTGTGTGTGGAAGGGGTGGGCTAGAGGCAGGGCAGGGGGCTAGGTGGTTTCGGTGCCGCCCATGTGTGTATCTTTCTACCCAGGCTGGGAGGCATGCTCCCAGCTGCAGTGTAGACATAAAAGCGGCAAAGAGTCCTGTGGCACCTTATAGACTAACAGACGTATTGGAGCATAAGCTTTCGTGGGTGAATACCCACTTCGTCAGATGCATGTAGTGGAAATTTCCAGAGGCAGGTATAAATATGCAAGCAAGAATCAGGCTAGGACAAACAGGAGGTTAGCTCAATCAGGGAGGATGAGGCCCTGTTCTAGCAGTTGAGGTGTGAACATCAAGGGAGGAGAAACTGCTTTTGTAGTGGGCTAGCCATTCACAGTCTTTGTTTAATCCTGATGTAAGTGGGGGAATAGTCCCGCTATTGTGGGGAACTTTCCTGGCTTCTGCACTACCCCGGAGAAGTGGGCTAGCGAAAGGATCTGAGTCCTCGCTCCCACTTCCTTTACCCAGTGGCCTCCCTGTCCTTGAGGACTCCCCTTCCACTCTCCTGTCTGGCAGAATTCTCGTAACCCCAACAAGGCTGGGCCCAGGATTCCTGGGGGGCTCGACCTCCAACCCTGCTGTGGTCACCTAGGACAGGGGCTCGGGTGTCCCCACTACGGGGTACTCTCTCTGCCCTGGGCACTTCTCTGACCCCATGACCATTACATACAAGTTAAAGCAAATGCAAGTTATTTAATCAACAATTAATTTTAAAAAGAATAAGGGGAAATGGGAAAGGTTAAAGGAAACACATCAACCCGCTCTGTGGCAGGGAACATCACAAACAGCGTCTCTGGAATGTCAGGGCAGTTCACAGTCTGTTCCTTGTAAGTCCCAGGCCCCTTCTCAGGCCCTGGCTGTGCTGCAGGGATGCTGTGGGTCGGACACTTGCTCTGGTGGTGGCCACAAGCTCTCAGGCTCTAAGTGGTAGGACCCTTCTTCCCAGTGTCGCCCCCGCCCTGTCGGGGTTATGATCCAAGCCTGGCCTGCAGAGCCTCTTGGCTGAGGCATCTCCCTGTGCTGGGCCGGCCCCCAGGGTCCCCCTCGCTCTCCCCAGCTGCTCACCGCACCCAGCTCCGGACTGCTCCGGCTCCACCACTCTGTCTCAGCGCTGCTGCTGCTCTGCCTCCAGCTCCCTGGGCTGCGTCTTTGGTCCCTCTGGCTCTGGTCGCTGCAGCTCTGCTCCCAGGACAGGTCTGCTCTGCAGGCTGCTTCTGTGACTCTGCTCCCAGCACTGACCTGCTCCCTGGGCTGCTTCTCTGGCCCCTCTGGCTCTGGTTGCTGCAGCTCTGCTTCCAGGACAAGTCTGCTCTCTCTGGGCTGTGCCTCTGGCTTTGGGGCTGCAGCTCTGCTCCCAGGACAGGGTCTGTTCTCTCTGGGCTGCTTTTCTGGTCCCTCGGGATCTGGCGCAGCTCTGCTCCCCAGCTCAGCTCGGGCCCCTGCTTTCTCCTTAGCTCGGCCCCACTCTGTCTGACCCAGGCAAAACCAGCTCACACGGAGGACAGGACCTCCCTGGCCTCCTGACTCCCTGATTAGCCTGTCCGCCCTGTCATTCAGGCTGACCTGGAGCGTTGGCCTCTCCCCATTGTTCCTGGGGACTGTCAGTCTCAGGGTCCTGATTCCCCATCAACCCTTCCCCATTTTAGTACTGGGAGCTAGCAACTAAAACACCTCCCCGAATGTTAGTAAGGGGGCAACAGTCCCCTTACACTGAGCTGATGGGGTCAAATTTGCAAATGAACTGAAGCTCAACAGTTTCTCTTTGAAGTCTGGCCCTGAAGTTTTTTTGCAGCAGGATGGCTACCTTTAAATCTGCTATTGTGTGTCCAGCGAGGTTGAAGTGTTCTCCTATAGGTTTTTGCATATTGCCATTCCTAATATCTGATTTGTGTCCATTTATCCTTTTACGTAGGGACTGTCCAGTTTGGCCGATGTACATAGCAGAGGGGCATTGCTGGCACATGATGGCATATATCACATTGGTGGACGTGCAGGTGAATGAACCGGTGATGGTGTGGCTGATCTGGTTAGGTCCTGTGATGGTGTTGCTTGTGTAGATATATGGGCAGAGTTGGCATCGTGGTTTGTTGCATGGATTGATTCCTGAGTTAGAGTTACTATGGTGCAGTGTGTCGTTGCTGGTGAGAATATGTTTCAGGCTGGCGAATTGTCTGTGGGTGAGGACTGGCCTGCCTCCCAAGGCCTGTGAAAGTGAGGAATCATTGTCCAGGATGGGTTGTAGATCACTGATGATGTAAACATACTCAGAGTGCCCCAGTGTTCTGCCTCATCACCCACCGACAAACACACACACCTTCCAGACCTTTGGGGGAGGCAGAGTGGCTGGAGTCTCTGCATCTCTGGTAGCTGGGCTGGAAGACTCTTGTGGTGGGCGACTGGGAAATTGAAAAATTCTCTTTTGAGTCCCCTGCAATGGGAACTTCTCTTGAATCCCTTTCCATAAAACATGTGGCACTTCTGAAGTTTCATCCTGGATTTGGATCTCAAAAATTTTTTAAAAAAAGAAGAAAAAGTTTTGCAGAAAAAGATTTTCATTTTCCAGCCAGGTCTAGTGCTATCGAAGCCATTAGCCCTTGGATTCTGGCTGGGAAACTGCACCTCTCAGTGGCTCTGCAGGTCCCCATCTCTCTCTGACTCCTTCTGCCTCTAGGCCTTGGGGTGGTGAAAAACCCCAGCACTGACCACCTCCCACCGCCCCAGCCTGGGAGAGGGGAAGATTTACTGCAAAACATACCGTGTCCTGGCATGGGGCCCCCCAACGACAGGGGGCCCCAAGGCCGGGCACTCGGGCAGTCCGCTCTGCAGGGGCGGATTGGGGGGCAGAAGCTGTGGGGGGCAGGAGAGCAGGGAGGGAGGCTCACTTGCAGCCTCAGGGGAGTAGGCGGGAGGTATGGGTGGCGGCGAGTGCTGTGAATGCGGGCCAGAAGATGCAGGAGGCACACAGGGTGGCTGCACAGCCGGCTGGAGAGAAGCAGTGCTTTGAAGGGGAAACCTTTGTGCGGTGGCTGGGCACAGCCCATGGTGGGGCCAGCGGGCGGGGGGGCCAGCTGGGGGATGGGATTGGCCGCAGGAGCCTGCGCAAAGTCCGCAGGCGGAGGGGCTAGCCAGGGGAGGTGAGCAGAGATGAGCACACAGAGGCAGCAGGGCGCTAAGAACCGTGCCCGCCTCTCACCTTCAGGTGGGTGTTCAGTACTGTTCTCATACACCCCCGCCAGTGCAGCCCAAGAGAGCAGAATGCAATTCTTCATGCAGTCAAATGTCTGAACGTAAGAAAATACCTACTGTGGAAAGGACACAACAAAAGTAATTGGTTCCATGCTTAGCAGTGCAGAACAGGGGCTGCTGGCCCCACAGCCTGACCTACGTGGAGTTTCTCCAGAGAACAGAGAGCATCCTTCCTGTGAGTAAACTGATTCTCTTAGTGCTTGTCTACACGGGCACTTTACAGCGCTGCAACTTTCTCGCTCAGGGTGTGAAACTCCCCCTCCCCCGAGCACAGCAAGTTTCAGCGCTGTAAAGTGCCAGTGTAGAGAGCGCACCAGCACTGGTAGCTACGCCCCTCGTGAAGGTGGTTTTTTTAGTGCACTGGGAGCTCTCCCAGCGCTCTGCCAGGACTACATAAGCTGTGGATTCGCTAGATACAATTGAAAGTGCCTCTTTTCAAAATATTACTTATGATGACTTAACTGATGATTTTTGTAAGAAAAAGTATAGAAATATTTTTTTTTTCAAATTGAATAAGTTTCTTCAGAGGAAGTTAACTTTTATTTTTCCATTCATGCATCATCTATACTTTTTATTTTTTCACATTTTTCATGTTAGCATAATGCAAATACAAGCTTTAATCTAGACCAGAAGTTCTTAAACTGTGGTCTGAGAACTCCATTCAGGTGGACCGTGGAAAAGTCATGATGTTTTTTTTATAAAGCGCTCTTATCTTTACAATAGTTAGCTAACGGTACAAACAATATTTGGAAAGATCATTAAGTGGTCTGCCAAGATCCTCAGCACTTTTCAAGTGGTCTGTGAAAAAAAAGTTAGACTACAAAAACAATCAAGGTTTATTTATTCACTTTATTTATTTATTTATTCACTTTATTTTCATTACTTATAAAATAGGAGGAGGATGAAGAAAAAAAGAATGAAAAACAGGGGGTGGGGGAGATAAGAGAGAGTGTTCTTTTTCTTGGCTGGGTCCCGGGGCGGGGGTGGGGGGGGGAATGAAGCTGAGCGCAGGGCCCCACTAACTCTAAATCCACTGCTGCCTGGGAAGGGGGTGAAGAGGTTCCCCTGGAGCTGCCCCCTGATGTAGGAGAGGCAGTTGAAAAAGGACAGGCAGAGCAGCAGCAGCAGGAGCAGAATTGGTCCTCTTGCATGGGGAAGATGATGGCTGTTGCAGGTGAAATATCAAAAGGACGCCACCACAGCTAAGAGATTCCGTCAGCCACGTCTTTTGGGCATAGTCAGGATTTGAGAAAAACAGGCTGGTACCCCAGATCTGACATGTGATACACAGGGCACTGGGGTGCGAGGCAGTGTTAAGGTTGTTGAAGGGATCTGCACTTTACATGTCCAGCTTGTCTTTTCTCCTGGCTTCCAGGCATAGTGGGATCAGATGGGAACTCCTTGGGGGCAGGGATGGTCTTTTCACTACATATAACCAGGAAACTGCCCCTGTCCCAAAGCACTTACAATGCAACCCCTGCCCCCTTGAAAGCCTGGGGATGGATAAGCATTAACGGACCTGGAAGTGGTATGTCCTGGTCTGCCAAACAGCTGTTGGTTTGTGGGTGGGGCTTGGAAGAGTCCGCCTGCTCCCCCTACAGGTCAACTCCTGAATGTGTGTACAGCACCTGGCATAATGGGGTGGGGGGTCGATCTTGAGGGGAGCTATTGCAATACAATTAATAATGATCACACCCCAGTGTTCCTCCCCTGTGTTATTCCAGTTCTGGGCCAGTGTCAGTGCAGGGAAACAGGTGAGGTTCTCCAAGGGTAAAGCAGTGGAATCTGGCCCTGCATTTGCCCCTGGTGTTATTGAGATGCACTCTGAAGCATGAATTCCTTAACGGACTAAGGGTGTATCTCTCCTGCCCTCAGGGGTGCGACTGCAGCTCAGAGAGACACACATGCACCAGAGTGGTGAGGCTGCAGATGCAGTGCTCTTAGGGTGACCACGGCTGTTAGATGGAAACAAGGGAAAAGCACACAAAACAGAAGAGACAAAGCTTTTATTTGAAGGGAAACTCCCTTTCCCATAGCATTTGACTCTCTAGCCTGGGGTTCTCCTGCCCTCTGCCATACAATGCAATTACCATGAGCTTCAATGTAATCTTTAAACGAGCATTTAGTATCAGTTGTAATCCATTTCAATGCACCTTGACATAAGGGACGGGTGGTCACCCTAAGTGCTCTTCTCCTCCCCCTCCCATCAGCAATCCAGCCCATCCTTACAGGAGGGGAGGAGGAGCAGAAAGAGCCTGGTAACTCAGGGCAACCCGGCCCCCTCCTCCCCTCCTGTGTGCTGAGGATGGCTCCTTTGCTCCCCCCCCCCCCCCGCCCTGCAACAGCTTGGCTGGAGGGGAGGGTGAAGAGCCTGTGTAGCTGGCCCCCCTTGCCTGGAGGGGGCAAAGGGGACCCTGCTGCATCCCTTCAGGTCTGGGAGTGGGGGGTGAAGAGCCCCTGGAGGAGCAGAGTTGGGGCTGGGGGCAGTGAGCTGATTGGGGTGGGGGCTGGGTGGAGGCAGGGTTAATTGCTGGGCAGGGGCCAGGCAGATGTGTGTGTGGGGGTGAGAGCTCCTGCAGCAGGGGCCATAATCCCCCCACCCAGTATGTTTGGGAACAAGGGCAGCACTGATCATCGGGCCAGGGTGTTCAGTGAGCAAAAGACACACAAAACCCCATGAGACAGTCTTACCCCTCCGCCCCTCAGTCTCATGATGTTTTTTGCCAATCTCCTGATTCTTTTGCTCTGATTCATGATTTTTGCTCATTTGAGGCTGGCAATGCTGTATGTTCCTCGGTGCCCCAGGCAGCCCCCTCACCAGGGCTGTACGGTTTCCAGGCTGCACTAGCGGCCGGCTGGGGTCCCCCTCCGTATGGCTTCTGACCAATGAGGCGCACAAGAAAGCCCCACGCCTGGTGATGTAGAGGGGCTCCTCGTCCCTGTGTGGGCCTGGGGTAGCTCAGCTTGGAACCCCTAGATCACCAGGGAAAGCTTAGAGTGCTGGGGAAGGACTCACCCCTTGTGGGGGGCAGCAGTGGGGGCAGGCCCTGGATTGCACTCGGTAGCGCCCAGTTTGGGAATCCCCCAATCCCTGCACTTTCCATCTAGCCTCCTGCGTGGGGAGGAGGGAGAGGAGGGTGGAGCCTGTCATTCTACCAGATACAGGAGCTGTCACATGCAGTTTCTGGGAGAGACGGAGACCGGCTGGAGCTGGGCAGGGAAGGGGAGCCGGGGCCAGGGCCCAGGGAAGGCGCAAAGGGGCAGGTGGGAGCTGGGTAAACAGCCGGAGCTAGGTGTGTGGGGCAGGCACGTGGGCTCGGCTGGAGCAGAGTACAGAGGAAGGAACTGGCAGAAGACTGTGGGGCGAGAAGGGCGGAAGTGGGAGACAGTACCAGGGCTCAGCAGGACCTGAGGGACTAGGCTGATCTGGTGCACAGGGAGGGCGCAGGGGGAGCTGGGTGTGCAGGGGGAGCTGAGTGCGCAGGGAGCTGGGCATGTAGGGAGAGCTGGGAGCGCAGAGGGAGCTGAGCGTGCAGAGGGATCTGCGTGCCAGGGCCATCACTGAGGCCAGGTGCCCTGATTACACTTGGTGGATCCCATCAGAAAAGGAACAGGGGACAGCACTGCCCCTGCAGAGGCAGGGACATGAAAGAGGAGCTGGACTGATCCCCTGTCCTCGGTGCTGACCCCCAGAAGCAGGGGGAGAAGCAGCTCCCTGCTCCAGAGATGCGGAGAACATGGCAGCCCTTTGGGGTGTGGCGGCTGCTGCTCCTGCTGGTAGCGATCCCACTCACACCGGTAAGTGCAGTGCCAAGGCCGCAAAATCTCCTCCCTGCTCCCACCCCAGGCCAGTGCTCCGGGCCGAGGATCCTGGCCGCAGGGGGCAGGGGAGGGCCTGTGATGGGTGGGAGGGGCAGCACCTACGCTGGCAGACGGAGTTGCGTTAGCCACCCACTCTCAGCACTGAGTGGTGTGGTGCCACAGGGCAGCCAGTGCCAGATTGGCTTCCATTTCTGTGCCTACCAGTCCCCAGGGCTTAATTTGTGCCAGGGCCTGGCAGTTCATAGCACCAGCACCTCTGGGCCTGGCAGTTCATAGCCTTGGCACTTCTGGGTTTGGCAGTTCAGATCCCCAGCACCTCCGGGCCTGGCAGTTCAGAGCCCTGGCACCTCTTTCAGTCCCTCTGCCACAGGGGTTCTTCAGGCTGTTTCCTCCCCAGAGCAGCACTTAAAAGTGGATGAGCAAGGAGAGCAGGGCTCGCCTTGGGGCTCCCCAGTGGGATGGGAGAGGTCTGCATGCCCTGGGGCAGCTCCCCAAGAGCCCTCTGCCAGGCGGGGCCTACCCCGCTCTCTGATTCAGTTGCCCACCGTCCCCTCCCTGGGCATTCTGGAGCAGGTTGCAGTGATGGGCTAGCTGGGAAGTCTCTGAAATACCAGCTCAGCAGCAGGGTTGGAGCCGGACAGGCAAAGAGACACTTTCAGTTTCGCCCTGCAGTGCGCAGAGAGTCTTCTCTTTCAAGGAACAAAAGACTCCCCCCTCCCCCGCCCGGGTGATGAGCCCGGAGCTGGGCTTGCCAGGGCTAGGTGTGCGCCGGGGGCTCTGAGCCAAGGCTGCCCCTTTGTGCGCTGGCTAATGTGATGATGGTGAAGTGAGGCGGAATTCACTGGATGGAAACAAACCTGCCGCTAAGGTCTCAGGCAGGGGCTGCCAGCAACGTCCCAGTGAGCTCTGGAGCCACTAGCCCCTGGGCCCAAGGGAGGGGGTGGAAGGAGTGGGGCAGTGGGTAGCAGCTGGCACTGCCAGGCTCCTACAGAAAGCCTGTACTGGCAGCTGCTTCTGCCCTCTCTGGAGGCAAGCCCTCTGCTCCTGCCTGAATTACTCCTGACCCTCCCCAGGGACTTCGGGAGTCATAACTTGAGACTCCTTTGACCTCATCTCTCATCTGATCCCCATCCTGGAAGTACCTGGGCATCTCGCAGACTGTAATGTATTTAGCCTCACCCTCCCACCCCCCACCCCGGGGGCCAGCAAGGGTGTTCTCCCCATTGCATAGATGGGAGCTGAGGCCCAGAGACACCAAAGCAGGTAGGCTCTGAACTCCTGCCTAATTAGGCACCTAATTACCTTTGGCTCTGGGCCAGAGTGACTTGGCCAAGGTCATGCAGGGAGTCTGTTGCAGAGTGGGAAACTGAACACGGGTCTCCTGAGCCCTAGGCTAGCAGCGAAATCCCAGCTTCTTCTGTCCTGTCTGTCCCTGCCTCCCTCCCAGGCAGAGGTACTTGAGTTCACCTGAGCAAAGGACAGCCTCTCCTGTGTCACCCCCCCACCCCATCAACCTCCATAGCCCTGCCTGGAGGGGGAGCAAACGGGGAGGGGAAGGTTCAGCACAGGCATCCTGCACACCAGAGGGGTGCTGGATGACCAGCTCCACATCAGCCCAGCTCTGCCTGCCAAACCTCCCCACTTCGCCCTTTGGGATGGCCCCCAGGCAGCACCTGCCACCCCCCCCATAGGGGCACAGGATGGGGAAGCACCATGGACCCCCATCCTGCTGGCAGCATCCGCCCAGGTCCAGCGCAAAGGACACTACAATTCCAGGGCTGGCCAGGGGAGGGGGATGCTGCAGCAATGGGCATGACCAGCTCTCTATTCTCAGCTTGGTTTGGGCTCCTCAGGCCTTGGGCAGACTCCCCTGGGAGCCAGGACCTGCTTTACTTTTCACATGGTCCCCCTGCTCCTGGGGCCAAGTCCCCCTTGGCCTAAAGCCCCTGCAAGCTGCTGTGGTGGTGGAGAGAGGAACGCCCCTGGGCGAGGGGGCTCCCCCACCTTCCTGTCCCCACCTACTCCCAGGCCCCAGCGCAGGGGGCTGTCAGAGTGGATGGAGCAGGGTAGGAAGAGGGCGTGGGGGGACACACTGCGATCCGGAGAGTCTCTGCTCCTCAGCGTCCATTGGGGCCCTGGGAAGCAGCACATCAGCGAGAGCTGCCCTGACATGCTCTAATGGCACCGGAGCCCGCATTAGACCCCAAAGGGGCGGCATGAAGGTGCCCCCTTAGCCTCCTCCCCAGACGCCCTGTGAACTGGGGCCTCTGCGTGTGTCAGCGCCACAGCTGCCTGCTTTAGGAACAGCCTCACGTTAACCCTGCTGAGCCGAACCATGCTGTAGCCCAGCCCAGCCAGTGCTAATGGGCAGGGTTGTTACCTGCAGGGCCAGGTCTGGAGACCATGGGCCACCTGGAATCTCTGTTACAGGGGCCAACGTGTGGAGCAGGAAGGGCCTTTCTCGGCTCCCGGCTCTGCCTGGCTATTGCTGCTGCTCCATTCCTCAGCGCTGACCCCAACTCTCACGGTGTCCCCATCCTGGAGCCCATAAGGGAGGGCAGGGTCCCAGGCTGGGAACACAGTCAGGTGGTGTGTTGAACGTCTGAACCCTAACCCTGAACCCAGTGCCCCTGGCAACCAGGGACTTCCCTGCCCCCAATTCACTGGTGTTTCGCCTGCACATTCATCCCCCCAGGGAACAGACCCTGCCCACCACACTGTAGTGAAGCTGTCTGTGGGGTGCAGATGGGCTCCAGGGGCAGACTGCACCCCCGCCCCTTGCCTAGAGATACAGGCACTGCCAAGGGGGGCCTGGAGTGGAATGGAAGAGGGGGAGAGGAGAGCACTGAATGGAGCCTGCTGTCTCCAAATGGGGCAGATTCTGCAGTGGGGTCAGTGTCTGAATGTGGGGCTCAGGTGTCCCATCTGGGTGCCTGGCGCAGCAACTAGGAGACCAAACAGCCTGATGGGGCTGTCCCATGTGCCGCTGCAGAGGTGCTCCGTGGCAACCCCGTGTGCCTGCTGTGCCCCTTTAGAGCAGGTGGGGAGGGGTGGGGGGGGCGGAATCGTGGCTCCCCCCCAGCTATGCCAGTCAGCACAGCTGTGGTGTTCTGCTTCGCTGCAACTCTATGTCCCCAGCACCCAGCTAACACCAGGAGGAAGGCACAGGGAGGGAGCCATGCCACGGAGGCCTGTCTCTGAGGCGCAGTGTCTTACCCATCATGCTTTGCTCAGGGCTGTGACTAAAGGCCCAAGCTAGCTCTTGGGTACCCAAGGCCACTAGACCTGAAAGCAGCCTCTGAGTTCAGGGAAGTCCAATGTGAAGTGCTGTCAGGTCCCCTTAACCCTAACCCTGAAACCTAAGGTCTCTTTGACTCCAACACTAATCCAGCTGGAGTTACTTTAAAATGACCCGAACCCGAACTTTCACAGTAACCTTAACTTTGCCTCCAGCCAATAACTCTGCTGCCATCCTCACCCTGACCTTTAAGTTTTAGTAACAGAGCTGCAGAGGTGACTCACAGTTATGCATGGCTGATGCTGAGAGCTGGTATCACCTTTCTTAGAGTGATTCCCCTACTCTCCTTTGGCGAGAGAGAATTCAGCCCCTAGGCCAAACTATCGCTGTCGGGATGAGGAACCCCAGGAGCAATCACAACAGCGGTTGCTGCCAGCCCTGAGAAATGTGTGCTTGCAACAGCCGCCCATCTAGACTGCGCAGCTGAACACGGAGAGCACTAACAGATTCCTGGAGGGAGGGCACTTGTATTGCATTTGCAAATTCCAGCTTGGTTCCTGCACCCGACAATCCCAGCATTAGAGACAGAGAATGGAATTAGTTAGCGACTCCCCCACCCCTGCAAAGGGACACTTGCTGAATTACCCCAGGGCAAACTCAGCAGCAGCTCCTTCCTGGAAATGACAGTTGAGAGCAATTGCTAATAGAAAGAGAGAACTAGCTTCCAAAGCAAGGCCACTGGGTGCTCGCTGCCTCCAAGACTTGGAGCAGTCGCAGCAGGACGTGTGCATGTAGGGTCAAGCAGATGCCATGGTGCTGTACAATGTGGGGAATCCTTCTAGAGCTGGATCCCACGGGGTGCTCAGCAGCCCCTGGCGGTGCTGAGAAGTCTCAGCTCCCATTGGTTTAGGTGCAAACTGCGGGAGCTCAGCACTGTGCAGGATCAGGCCAACGATAAGGAAGACCCCCACCTGACTTTCCCCCTCTCTGGAAAAAGAAAAGGAGTACTTGTGGCACCTTAGAGACTAACCAATTTATTTGAGCATAAGCTTTCGTGAGCTACAGCTCACTTCATCGGATGAAGTGAGCTGTAGCTCACGAAAGCTTATGCTCAAATAAATTGGTTAGTCTCTATGGTGGCACAAGTACTGCTTTTCTTTTTGCGAATACAGACTAACATGGCTGTTACTCTGAAACCCCTCGCTGGAGTCTCTGCACAGCTGGGTTGAGATGAGATCAGAGTGACAGCTCAGCCCTAGCCCCATAGGTCACGTTGTGAGAGCCTGTCGGCTGTCTGCTCAACGTGCTGACACAGGGTTCTGAGCAGGCTCTGAAGCTCTGGAGACAACTTCCATCCCCATGAACAGAGATGGAAAATGCTGAGCTGATGAAGGATCCAGCCACATATTTTGAACACACCCATCACCATGATGTCTGGGAGCAAACAATTTCACCTGTGCAAACCTCCCAGAAGTCCACAGGGCTTAACTTACTTCTTTATAAGCAAGGCTGGGTTACCTTCCTGATCACTGTAGTCTAATCCCAAAGGACACATTGCAAGGTGTGGTTCAGGTGGTTCAGCATGATTCAGAGGATCATTGAACTCAGCCATTTCCCCTGCCCCCCAAACATTAAACCATGGTTGAGGTTCCATGAACCAGTCCAGCCTCCCGTTCACACATGCAGACCACTGAACCAGAGCATTCACCCGCTAGCATGCAAACACCCTGTGACCAAAAGATAGCTATCCACTGTGACTAAACTGTAGCTTCCTCTCAGAACCATGCGCAAGCACTTTATGCCAGCCTCTCAGTCACGCGGAGTTGTGAGAATCTGGTTTTTCACACAACTGTGCACAAAATTCACCAGTTCCTTCCAGACTACTGGGATCTAGCAAGAGACTCGGAATCTGCCCTGACATGCACACAAAGCACGACACTACCCACTGCTTCCAGCGGGCAAACAGAAAGGCAGGTTGAGAGCACAGCTGCACCCAGAATATGCAGCACCTGCCTAGTGGGTTTGAACTCCTCATCCTTGAGTCCTAGGGAGACTGTGTGCTCCCAGAAGCCACCAAGGGAGTACATTAGAGTTCCTGAGAGTGCCCAGCTTTGTACCATAGAAACATGTCCAAACTACAGTATTTTCCTACTGAGCAAAATAATTCCAGGCACTGATAATTAGACAAATATAATGAACATTGACTTAAACAGACCTCTCACACCAGATCATAAAATGACAGCTTTTCTATAAAAGCAGGAATTGTATGTGCCATAATGAACGAGGCAACTGGATGCCACAGAACAAATAATGTACTCAGACTAAAAGAAAAGGAGTACTTGTGGCACCTTAGAGACTAACCAATTTATTTGAGCATAAGCTTTCGTGAGCTACAGCTCACTTCATCGGATGCAGTATGCATCCGATGAAGTGAGCTGTAGCTCACGAAAGCTTATGCTCAAATAAATTGGTTAGTCTCTAAGGTGCCACAAGTACTCCTTTTCTTTTTGCGAATACAGACTAACACGGCTGTTACTCTGAAACCTGTACTCAGACTGTAAGCTCTATGCGGAGGGAATGTCTCTTGGTTTGTATTTGGACAGCACCTCACACAATGGCATCCTAGTCCATGGTGATACAACTAATCATGTAGTCAGCTATCCGTATTTGCCATGCTAAAAAGGCACACAGTATAAATGCCTGGTCCAACTCCCATTAAAGTTAGCAGAAAGAGGCTTATTATTGATTTAAGTGGAAGCTGGATCTGCCCATAAAATACTAGAGCAAGGGCAGAGTTAAGGTTGTTTGGACGCTGCTCAGAGAGATGGTGTCTCTGTGTGAACTGGAGGCTAAGACTGGTGTCAAAACTGTTGATGGAACCTTATGATATCCTTAGTCTTTAATGTTTGAGGGAGTTCATGGCTGTGCTCAGTGGTCCCATATGTCTGCTCCAGAACTGCACATAGCAACCATAACTGTAGCTAAGTTTTTGCATGGGAATTGCCTTTGTTGTTTGTAAAGTAGCATGCCAGGTGCCTCTGGTTTTGAGTGTGTATGTCTGCAGGAAGCTTGAGCACTGGCTAATGCTTTCTGCGTCGGGGTGCAGAGGTTTTCCTAGAGCAGCTATGATGGTTTAACCCAGGGGTTCCCAAGCCTTTTCTTTCTGAGCCACCCCCACCTCCCAACCATGCTATAAAAACTCCACGGCCCAGCTGTGCCATAACAACTGTTTCTCTGCATATGAAAGCCAGGGATGGCATTAGGGGGTAGCAAGCAGGGCAATTGCCCAGGGCCTCATGCCACAGGGGGCACTGTGAAACTAAGTTGCTCAGGCTTTGACTTCAGCCCCGGGTGGTGGGGCTTGGTGCCCCAGGCAGCAGTCCCATGTAGCTGGACTTCAGCTTCCTGCCCTGGGCCCTAATGAGTCTAACACTGGCCATGCTTGGTGGACCCCCTGAAATCTGCTCACAGCCTCCTAGGGGGCCCCACACCCCTGGTTGAGAACCATTGGTTTAACCAACTCCTCAGCTCCTCAGTCTCCAGCCCTGGCTCCTTAGCTCTGTCTGCCTCCAGTCCCCAGCCAGTCTCCTTTTTCACTGGCTGCAGCCCACCATAGCTGTACACTCCATTCTCCTCCCTTTGCGAAGGTCTATGGGAGGGAGCCCTGTGCAGCCCGGCTTTCTAAAGTCCCCAGAGCAGGTTTACCTTGTGATGGACCTTAGCCATTCCATGTGGTCAAAAGTGCCTCCACATCAGAACTTCACTGTCTCTGGCTCTGTCCAAGCCCCCAGTTCAGCAGCCCCCTTGTCCCAATGACCTCAGCTCCCAGCTCCTGGAATGCTGAGATAGTGATTCAGTGTCCCTGGGTACCCCCTGCTGGGAAACGTTTGGAATGTCTGAAACGCTGTACGAAAACCTGCTTAGCAGGATTCAAAGAGGGATTGGACATGTCTATGGATCCCTGAGCTCTCCTGTGTTATCGCAGTTAGTGCTAGCACAGAGCATCCGCAGGGAGCTAAAGACTCCTGCTCTAGGGTCTCATAGAATCATAGAAATGTCAGGCTGGAAGGCACTTTGAGAGGTCAAGTCCAGCCCCCAGTGCTGTGGCAGGACCAGCTAAACCTCAACCATCCCTGACAGGGATTTGCCCAGCTTGCTTCCAATAGTTGGGAGTACACGACCTCCCTTGGTGGTCCTAGTTACAACGTTTTCCCTAATAGCTAACCTACACCTCCCTTTCTGCATTATGTCTTGTCCTACCTTCAGTGGAGATGGAGAACAATTGATCACCATCCTACTTATAACAGCCCTTAACACATTGGCAGACTGTTATCAGGTCCCTCCTCAGTCTTCTTTTCTCAGGACAAAACATGCCCAGTTTTCTCAACCTTTCCTCAGAGATCAGGTTTGCTAAACCTTTGATCATTTTTGTTGCTCTCCTCTGAACTCTCTCCAATTTGTCCACATCTTTCCTAAAGCGTAGTGCCCAGAACTGGATGCAGTACTCCAGCTGGGGCCTCACCAGTGCCAAGTAGAGTGGCAGAATTACCTTCTGTGTCTCACATACAACACTCCTGTTAATACAGCTCAGAATTGTATTCGTCTTTTTTGCAGCTGTATCACATTGACGACTTGCATTCAGTTTGTGGTCCACCACAGGCCCCTGACCCTCTCCAGCAGTACTACTACCTACTCAGTTATTCCCCAGTTTGCTGTTGTGCATGTGGTTTTTCCTTACTAAGTCAAGTACTTTCCCCTTGTCTTTATTGAATTTCATCTTGCTGAATTCAGACCAATTCTCCAATTTGTCAAGGTCATTTTGAATTCTAAACCTGTCCTCCAAAGTGCTTGCGACCCCTCCCAGCTTGGTGTCATCTGCAGATTTTATAAGCGTATTCTCCACTCCGTTATCCAAGTCATTAATGAAAATATTAAATAGTACCGGACTGACCTGCCAGGGACTGACACCCCCCTCCCCCCCGGGACCCCATTAGATACACCCTCCCAATTTGACAGCAAACCATTGATAACTACTCTTTGAGTATGTTCTTTGAACCAGTTGGGCACCCACCTTATAGTAATTTCATCGAGACCACATCTCCCTAGTTTACTTATGAGACCGTCATGCGGAACTGTGTCAAAAGTGGCACTAAAATCAAGGTATATCACGGCTACTGCTTCCCCCCCGCACACTAGGTCATTGATCTTATCAAAGAAGGAAATTAAGTTGGTTTGACAAATCTGTGCTGGGTGTTCCTTATAACTGTATAATTATCCTCCAGGTTCTTACAAATTGATTGTTTAATAATTTGCTCCATGTTTGCGCTTCTCCAGTCTTCTGAGACCTCTCCCATCCTCCAGGAGTTCTCAAAGATAATTGCTAAAGGCTCTGAGATTTGCTTTGGCTAGTTTCTGAAGTAACCTAGGATTAATTTCATCAGGTCCTGCTGACTTGAATACATCCCACTTATCCAAATATTCTTTAACCTGTTCTTTACGTATTTTGGCTTGCATTCCTTCCCCTTGGTTGTCAATATTAATTGTTAATAAATAAATTTGTAAGTCTCTAAGGTGCCACAAATACTCCTGTTCTTTTTGCGGATACAGACTAACACAGCTGCTACTCTGAAACCTGTCAATATTAATTGTGTTGAGTATCTGGTCACAATTAACTTTTTAGTGAAGCCTGAAGCAGAATAGGCATTAAGCACCTCAGCCTTCTTGATGTCAATTATTAGTTTTCCTAAGTAGAGGACCTACATTTTCCTTTGTCTTTCTCTTGCTCCTAATGTATTTAAAGAACCTCTTTTTGTTGTCTTTTATGTCCCTGGCTGGGTGTAACTCATTTTGTGCCTTAGCCTGTCTGATTTTGTCCCTACATACTGGTGCTGTTCTTTTATACCCCTCCTTATCAATTTGGCCATGTTTCCACTTTTTGCACAGTTTCCTTTTTCATTTTAAAAGTCATTAATGAAATTTCTAATTGTTTCTAATTGTTAGGGATTATGATGAGATCTTCCTGGGGGCAGATTATCCCACATGTGCTAGGGAGGGATCTCCAACGCCTTTCTCTGAAGTATCTACTGCTGGTGCTGTCAAGAGACAGCATACTGGACTGGGTGGACCTCGGCTCAGATCCAGTCTTGCAATGCACATGTTCCTGTGTAAAACCCAAAAGAAATGAATACTACTTGAAGAGGTGAAATAACTGACCTTACTGACCGCCTGTGCTGCTGTGTGAGTGGCTAATGGCTAGGCCAACACACTAGCTATAAGAAAAGGAGTACTTGTGGCACCTTAGAGACTAACCAATTTATTTGAGCATAAGCTTTCGTGAGCTACAGGTCACTTCATCGGATGCATACTGTGAAAAGTGTAGAAGATCTTTTTATATATACACAAAGCATGAAAAAATACCTCCTTCCACCCCACTCTCCTGCTGGTAATAGCTTATCTAAAGTGATCACTCTCCTTACAATGTGTATGATAATCAAGGTGGGCCATTTCCAGCACAAATCCAGGGTTTAACAAGAACGTCTGGGGGGGGGGGGGGGTAGGAAAAAACAAGGGGAAATAGGTTACTTTGCATAATGACTTAGCCACTCCCAGTCTCTATTCAAGCCTAAGTTAATTGTATCCAATTTGCAAATGAATTCCAATTCAACAGTTTCTCACTGGAGTCTGGATTTGAAGTTTTTTTGTTGTAATATAGCAACTTTCATGTCTGTAATTGCGTGACCAGAGAGATTGAAGTGTTCTCCGACTGGTTTATGAATGTTATAATTCTTGACATCTGATTTGTGTCCATTTACTGATCAACATCCTCTACAGCAAACAGGGAAAGATTAAGAATGAGCTCTCAAAAATGGATACTCTCATAAAAAACCAACCTTCCACACAAACTTCCTCGTGGCTGGACCTTACTAAAACTAGACAAGCCATTTACAACGCACACTTTGCTTCTCTACAAAAGAAAAAGGACACTAAACTTTCTAAACTACTACATGCCAGAAGGGGCCACAGCAATGGTGCCCTCAACCCACCCAGCAATATTGTTAACCTATCCGACTATACTCTCAGCCCAGCAGAAGCAGCTGTCCTATCTTGGGGCCTCTCCTTCTGCGCCTCCACCCCCACGAACATGATACAGTTCTGTGGTGACCTAGAATCCTATTTTCGACGTCTCCGACTCAAGGAATATTTCCAACATACCTCTGAACAACATACTAGTCCACAGAGACCTCCCGACCAACACTACAAAAAGAAGGATTCTAGGTGGACTCCTCCTGAAGGTCGAAACAGCAGACTGGACTTCTACATAGAGTGCTTCCGCCGACATGCACGGGCTGAAATTGTGGAAAAGCAGCATCACTTGCCCCATAACCTAAGCCGTGCGGAACACAATGCCATCCACAGCCACAGAAACAACTCTGACATCATAATCAAAAAGGCTGACAAAGGAGGTGCTGTTGTCATCATGAATAGGTCGGAATATGAACAAGAGGCTGCTTGGCAGCTCTCCAACACCACTTTCTACAAGCCATTACCCTATGATCCCACTAGGAGTTACCAAAAGAAACTACAGCTTTTGCTCAAGAAACTCCCTGAAAAAGCACAAGATCAAATCCGCACAGACACACCCCTGGAATCCCGACCTGGGATATTCTATCTACTACCCAAGATCCATAAACCTGGAAATCCTGGGCGCCCCATCATCTCAGGCATCAGCACCCTGACAGCAGGATTGTCTGGCTATGTAGACTCCCTCCTCAGGCCCTACGCTACCAGCACACCCAGCTACCTTCGAGACACCACTGACTTCCTGAGGAAACTACAATCCATTGGTGATCTTCCTGATAACACCATCCTGGCCACTATGGATGTAGAAGCCCTCTACACCAACATTCCACACAAAGATGGACTACAAGCCATCAAGAACACTATCCCCGATAATGTCATGGCTAACCTGGTGGCTGAACTTTGTGACTTTGTCCTCACCCATAACTATTTTACATTTGGGGACAATGTATACCTTCAGATCAGCGGCACTGCTATGGGTACCCGCATGGCCCCACAGTATGCCAACATTTTTATGGCTGACTTAGAACAACGCTTCCTCAGCTCTTGTCCCCTAACGCCCCTACTCTACTTGCTCTATATTGATGACATCTTCATCATCCGGACTCATGGAAAAGAAGCCCTTGAGGAATTCCACCATGATTTCAACAATTTCCATCCCACCATCAACCTCAGACTGGACCAGTCCACACAAGAGATCCACTTCCTGGACACTACAGTGCTAATAAACGATGGTCACATAAACACCACCCTATACCGGAAACCTACTGACCGCTATTCCTACCTACATGCCTCCAGCTTTCACCCTGACCACACCACACGATCCATCGTCTACAGCCAAGCTCTGCGATACAACCGCATTTGCTCCAACCCCTCAGACAGAGACAAACATCTACAAGAGCTCTATCAAGCATTCTTACAACTACAATACCCACCTGCGGAAGTGAAGAAACAGATTGATAGAGCCAGAAGAGTTCCCAGAAGTCACCTACTACAGGACAGGCCTAACAAAGAAAATAACAGAACGCCACTAGCCGTCACCTTCAGCCCCCAACTAAAACCCCTCCAACGCATTATTAAGGATCTACAACCTATCCTGAAGGATGACCCAACACTCTCACAAATCTTGGGAGACAGGCCAGTCCTTGCCTACAGACAGCCCCCCAACCTGAAGCAAATACTCACCAGCAACCACATACCACACAACAGAACCACTAACCCAGGAACCTATCCTTGCAACAAAGCCCGTTGCCAGCTGTGCCCACATATCTATTCAGGGGACACCATCACAGGGCCTAATAACATCAGCCACAGTATCAGAGGCTTGTTCACCTGCACATCCAGCAATGTGATATATGCCATCATGTGCCAGCAATGCCCCTCTGCCATGTACATTGGTCAAACTGGACAGTCTCTACGTAAAAGAATAAATGGACACAAATCAGATGTCAAGAATTATAACATTCATAAACCAGTCGGAGAACACTTCAATCTCTCTGGTCACGCAATTACAGACATGAAAGTTGCTATATTACAACAAAAAAACTTCAAATCCAGACTCCAGCGAGAAACTGTTGAATTGGAATTCATTTGCAAATTGGATACAATTAACTTAGGCTTGAATAGAGACTGGGAGTGGCTAAGTCATTATGCAAAGTAACCTATTTCCCCTTGTTTTTTCCTACCCCCACCCCCCCCAGACATTCTTGTTAAACCCTGGATTTGTGCTGGAAATGGCCCACCTTGATTATCATACACATTGTAAGGAGAGTAGTCACTTTAGATAAGCTATTACCAGCAGGAGAGTGGGTTTGTGTGTGTGTGTGGGGGGGGGCGGGAGTGAGAAAACCTGGATTTGTGCTGGAAATGGCCCAACTTGATTATCATACACATTGTAAGGAGAGTGATCACTTTAGATAAGCTATTACCAGCAGGAGAGTGGGGTGGGAGGAGGTATTTTTTCATGCTTTGTCTGTATATAAAAAGATCTTCTACACTTTCCACAGTATGCATCCGATGAAGTGAGCTGTAGCTCACGAAAGCTTATGCTCAAATAAATTGGTTAGTCTCTAAGGTGCCACAAGTCCTCCTTTTCTTTTTGCGAATACAGACTAACACGGCTGCTACTCTGAAACCTGACACTAGCTATAGAAACAGAACAGGAGAGGGTCAAATGGTGACACTGCAGAACCAATTAGCAGATGCCCATATGGCCTTAGACCATCTTCCTTTCAGTTTCTGCTGAGTGCAAGGGCTAATTCACTACCTAGCTATCTATCCCCATGCACATCTATCTATCTATCTATCTATCTATCTATCTATCTATCTATCTATCTATCTATCTATCTATCTATCTATCTATCTATCTATCTATCTCAAGTACTTCTATTATTACTGTTACCATAGTATCTGAGTGCCTCATGCTCTGTACCATATTGACCCTCAATTTGAGGCATGGCAGGGCTAATCTGGGCACTCAGTTTCAGACACCTAAGGACTGATTTCCGAAGCACTGAACCCTGGCCTCTCTGACATCATGGGAGCTGTGGATGCTTTAGTGCCTCTGAAACACTGGGCCTGAGGTGTCTTGGTTGGGGGGGCAGAATTCTTGGACATTTTTCAAACATTGGCCTTACTCTTTTTGAACCTCAGTTGTCCCACTGTAAAAATAGATGGGGAAAAATCAGGACAATCATATTAATAAAGATGGTGTCGTGATGCAAGTGCCCAAGGAGGTTGAATGGGCATTTCCTATGTTCTGCGTGCTTGACTTCGCAACCTGCCTACTGTTCTCTCCTTTGGCGCAGAGCAGAGTTTGTGAATTGCTTTGGGAGGCTTAGAGATGTGGGAGGCTATGTAACTGTCCAATCTCATTAAAGGTTTATAACCTTCCTGTCCTTTAAAAAAATGTGCCAGCAATGGACTTTCCTGGAATGATCCTGAAATCCAAATGTGTCTGAGAGTTCTGTCCCAGATGTCTCGCTATCCTGTACATTCAGCACTTGTCCAGATGACAGAGCCTGAAACTTTAATGAACCCCCTGTGCCTGCACTGCAGAGACACTTTCCCACTGGTTTGTCTTGGAATAAGAGAAAGGTTTTGCCTTCCTACAACCACGCAGGTGTCTCCTCTTCAAACCTGTTAAAATGGACAGGACCAAGAACTAGGAAATCTATTGCAGGAGTGCCTGGCTGACAGAGGAGTGCAAGAGACATGTCCTAATAGTTTTTTCTGTCTCTAATATATTTTGTTCTCTTGTTCTGTTTCAAATACTTTGCTGTCTGTCCATCCCCCCCACCCCCGTCCCCCCGGTAAGGGGCTCAAATGGCTCCATATTGAAAACACAGTTCTTCTGTATGGCACCATGGCTCTCAGAGGAGACCTCTTAAACACAGTGCTGATAATAGCTCACCTTAATTGATCACTCTCGTTATAGTGTACATGGCAACACCCATTTTTTCATGTTCTCTGTGTATATATATATCTTCCTACTGTATTTTCCACTGCATGCATCCAATGAAGTGGGTTTTAGCCCACGAAAGCTTATGCTCAAATAAATTTGTTAGTCTCAAGGTGCCACAAGGACTCCTCGTTCTTTTTGCTGATACAGACTAACGTGGCTACCACTCTGAAACCTGTCAGAGAGGATTGTAAATGATGATTGCCATGTTTGTTAACAATGTTCACCAGGCAAAAACCGTAAAGCAAAGGAAATATGACAAAATCAGGGCTAACGGGTGCACCGCGAGGACTGCCTGGGGCTGGGGCTAGCGGAAATATGACACACAGGAATATTTTGTCCTTGAACAGAAGGCACAGGTGTGTTAAGAGTGAAAGCCCTTTAACACCCTGTGTTCTCGTGTCTGTCCATTTCCTCTTGAAGGTGCAGACGACCCACCCGGAGTGCTCCATCATTCTGCATTTACAGGAACGAGAGGCTGAGTGTCTGGAAACAATCAGGAGTGAAAACCAAAGCAACGCGTCTCCAGAGCCTTCCAGCTGGAAAGGTGAGTGAGTTCCAGCATCACTGGGCATTCCTGAAGCCTCTCTGACAGGGGCGAGGTCTCTAGTGGAGAAGGGAGGGACTTGAATCCAATGCTTAACAAATGCTTGGGGAAAAGAAAGCCTCGGTGAAAGTTTCACCAACACTGGCCCCTGGGTGAAGATTTGCAGTATACGTTGGAAACTCCAACAAGGCCTCCAGAAAAGCAGGGTGAATCAGACTTGACATTCCAGATATTTTAAAGTAAAAGAACCAAGGATCTTATAGTGCTGATTTTTAACTCCTTAAACTTCAACAAGGACAAGTGCAGAGTCCTGCACTTAGGACGGAAGAATCCCCTGCACCGCTACAGACTAGGGACCGAATGGCTAGGCAGCAGTTCTGCAGAAAAGGACCTAGGGGTTACAGTGGACGAGAAGCTGGATATGAGTCAACAGTGTGCCCTTGTTGCCAAGAAGGCCAATGGCATTTTGGGATGTATAAGTAGGGGCATTGCCAGCAGATCGAGGGACGTGATCGTTTTCCTCTATTCCCCACATTGGTGAGGCCTCATCTGGAGTCCTGGGTCCAGTTTTGGGCCCCACACTACAAGAAGGATGTGGAAAAATTGGAAAGAGTCCAGCGGAGGGCAACAAAAATGATTAGGGGACTGGAACACATGACTTATGAGGAGAGGCTGAGGGAACTGGGGATGTTTAGTCTTCAGAAGAGAAGAATGAGGGGGGATTTGATAGCTGCTTTCAACTACCCGAAAGGGGGTTCCAAAAAGGATGGCTCTAGACTGTTCTCAGTGGTAGCAGATGACAGAACAAGGACTAATGGTCTCAAGTTGCAGTGGGGGAGATTTAGGTTGGATATTAGGAAAAACTTTTTCACTAGGAGGGTGGTGAAACACTGGAATGCGTTACCTAGGGAGGTGGTGGAATCTCCTTCCTTTGAAGTTTTTAAGGTCTTGACAAAGCCCTCGCTGGGATGATTTAATTGGCGATCAGTCCTGCTTTGAGCAGGGGGTTGGACTAGATGACCTCCTGAGGTCCCTTCCAACCCTGATATTCTATGATTCTATGATTTTTAGGAGAAAGAAAGCATTTATTTGCTCTTGGATTTGGGTTCAAGGGTTCATGTTCTGCTTTTTAAATAAACACTGCAAACCAGGGGGTAGGAGGCAGTAAAAGCATCTGTCTGTCTACTGCAGAGAGGGTAGGGTGCATAGACAGGTGCCCTTTAACCTCCAGACCATGGGCGGCTGGTGAAGCTTCCACACCGGGAGGCTAGCTTCCCATCCCACCTCTTCCACCCATGGCCCCGCCCCACCCCAGGCTCCACCCCTTTAGAATCATAGAATCATAGAATATCAGGGTTGGAAGGGACCTCAGGAGGTCATCTAGTCCAACCCCCTGCTAAAAGCAGGACCAATCCCCAGCCAGGCCTTTCCCCACTTGGCCCCCTCCCCGCTCACTGTGTGCGTCCCTCCTCTCCTCCCAGGGCTGATTGTTCCAGCATTTGTTTGCTAGCAAGGATTAAAACATGAACAGCTGTACTAGTATATTGGGCTGGTTACATTATTTATAGTTTTCAGAGTAGCAGCCGTGTTAGTCTGTATCCTCAAAAAGAAAAGGAGTACTTATGGCACCTTAGAGACTAACAAATTTATTTGAGCATAAGCTTTCGTGAGCTACAGCTCACTTCATCGGATGCATGCCGTGGAAAATACAGGGGGGAGATTTTATATACACAGAGAACATGAAACAATGGGTGTTACCATACACACTGTAACGAGAGTGATCAGGTAAGGTGAAAAGAAAAGGAGTACTAGTGGCACCTTAGAGACTAACCAATTTATTTGAGCATAAGCTTTCGTGAGCTACAGTTTCATTGGATGAAGTGAGCTGTAGCTCACGAAAGCTTATGCTCATATAAACTGGTTAGTCTCTAAGGTGCCACCAGTACTCCTTTTCTTTTTGCGAATACAGACTAACACGGCTGCTACTCTGAAACAGGTAAGGTGAGCTATTACCAGCAGGAGAGAAAAAAACCAACACCTTTTGGTGTGATAATCAAGGTGGGCCATTTCCAGCAGTTGACAAGAATGTGTGAGGAACAGTAGGAGGGGGGGAATAAACATGGGGAAATAGTTTTACTTTGTGTAATGACCTATCCACTCCCAGTCTCTATTCAAGCCTAAGTTAATGGTGTCCAGTTTGCAAAGTAATGGTAATGTGTGCATTGCAAACCTGCCTGGTGTGTGCTACTACGTTCACCTTCATCCCCAATGGGCAGCCAGGCCAGTGACCCTCAGGGCAGCGGGGCCCCCACTCCCTCCCCGCCCCGCTCACCCAGGCAACCCAAACACAACAGTCCCAACCTGCGCTCTGGCTGGATGCCTGCATGCACGCACTACCTGCCCCTTCAGTGCTCACACTCGCCGTTGCCTCGGGCGAGCCCTTCCCGGAAGGGAGCTGCTGCCTTGGGGCAGATGGGAGGTGAGTGGGGCCCAGGGCCGGGGCATGTATTGACCCTGGGGCGGGGGTGTCCAGAGCCATTATGGGGGGTTAGGGATAGTACCACGCAGGGATCTGTCCACTCCATGTGTGTGAGAGTGGGGGGCTGTGTCTCCTCCTGCTGGGTGTTTGGGGGAGCTTTGGTTCCCCTCTGGTCTGTGGGGTGTGCTCTGCTCCTAACCTGTCACTCTAGCTGCCCCCCCACTGTTTTTGTGTAGGGGGCTCTGTCCCTGGCCATCCCCCCATCAGTGTGTCTGTTCAGAGAGGGCTCTATCCCAGCCCCTCAGTGGATGTGTAGATTGGAGTAAGGATTTTCTCTGTGACTGCTCCCTCCAATGTGGTTTTTATGGGGGTGGAGTGCTGGAGAGGAGCAGCCAGGCAGTGGCGGGCTGAGAACGCTGAGCTTTTATATGCGCCATACCGGTTCCAGGGCGGCTGAGGAGGTGGTGTCTGCTACTCAGCTTTCCAGGATCATCAGCAATCTCTCTGGGGAATCCAAGGAACCCGGGAAGCTGAGTAGCAGATACCGCCTCTTCAGCAGCATGGGAACCTGCATGGCGCATGATAAATAAGCAAAATCTTCCGGCTGAAGCCCACTCCCAGGAGGGAGGGGAAGAGGCGGGGCCACCATGGCCCAGGGGTCTGGCGGCAGGGTCAGTGGTGGCTGCACCAGGGGAGGCTTAGCCCCTCCTGGCCTAATATACCCACCGCCCATGCCCCGGACCCCAGCTCTGTTCCTTGCTCTGGGGACAAGATCTGGCATGTCTGCAGAACCTTCTCACCAATCTTTCCTCGCACTGGAGCAGGGATGCTCACACTTTCTTGGCCTGGGGCACTAGTCATGGTGACAGTGTCTCAGGGTGGTGCTAAGCCAGAGGGGATTTTACTCACGTCAAGGCATATTCTCATCCCACCCCATCCCTGTGGTATCCGAGCGCCTTCCAGTTGTGCACTACGTGACATGACTAACCTCTGTCCCATGTAGTTCGTCCCCTCCCCATGTGGATAGCAGGGGGGAGGTGGAGTGGGTCATTCTGGTAGGCCTTTGTTTCAATGTGTCCATGCTGCTGTACGTGTGTCAGAGAAGGCCGGTCAGAGAGGTGTATCTGGTGTTCAGATCAGGAGGTGGGGAGGTTTCTCTCCTCTGGGAGTTCATTTCAGAGTCTTGGGCTGGCCCCCGAGAGCATTCAAGCTTCCCCCTTGGGGCAGAAAGTTCTGTGGGACCAAAGTAGCAGAGCCATCCTGCGCTGTCTTCATCCCAGAGCTCTCAGCTCTTGTCGATACGCTGGTCCCAGGCCCTGTAGCGCCTTGAAGGTAGGGACTGAGACCTTGAACTTGACTTGCTGTTCTGTGGGAAGCTGATGTAAGAAGCTCAGGATTGAGATAGCCCATGTGGCTGAGGAGATGCACTGCAGGACTCTGTGCTAGCTGGAGGATGGCATGGGGGCCAAGGGGGAGAAAATACATTCGGGAGGAGGACAATCAAGAGGAACATTGAACTGTGAACAAGCCGATGTGGGCAAGAGCCTCACAATCTGCTCTGTTACTAGTATTACAACAGCTGCAGCTGAGCCCAGGGCCCTGTTGTGCCAGGCGCTGCATGGGATGAGACGCAGGCCCTGCTTCGGCGAGCTCACGGTCTGAACCAACAAAGAGCGGGAGGAGAGCCAGAGACAAAGCAACTTGCACCAGGTCACCCAGCAGCAAAGCCAGGCTGAGAACGCGGGTCTCTGCAATACTGCCCCATGCACCAGATCACGCGGCCTCTAGCGAGCAGTGTGAACTCAACCGGCAGAAGCCCCAGCCCTGCAAACTAACCCAGGCCAAAGGCTGCAGAACATTTTAGGCTCAGAAATGGGGAGGGGGGGTCTGTCCTGGGGTTGCACAGAGAATCAGGGTGAGATCTGAAAGAGAAATTCCTAAAATGACCTCATTGGCTTCTCCAGAAAGGGCCCTGAAGTTCCTCCATTATGAGCTGGATAAAAATGAGATACATTCCTCAGTGTCAGCAAGAGCTCTGGCCTTTTTCCTCTGGATTTCCAGATGGCGGATTCTCTACCCCCAGACAGAGCCTCGTTTGGCTCCGACCTCCCCTGCCTTCCTTTGCCATCAGTGGGGTGGTTGAGCTCCTCCAGTTCCTGCCCCTCAGGGAGGGAGAGTCACGCGGATGACGGCCTTGTACAATGGGTGTACAGAAGAGGAAAATCATGGTCTGGTGTGAATGTCAGAAAGCTGCCTGCTGAGCCAGAAACAGCCAGGCTGCTTGGGGCCTCTCTGAGTGAGCCCAGCCTATGCCTAGAGCGAAGAAGGTGAAAGGCCAAAAGGAAATGCAGCCTCCTGAATCCATCTGGAGCTGACAAGAATCCAAAATATGATCCACTGTTTAGGCAGATTTATTCCTAACCTGTCAGGAGCGCTGTGGCCTGTGAATGACCTCCTGGGGCCGTGTACTCCAGCATAGCTCATTGCAGGGAGACAGCTGAGGACACAGATTCCTAGCTCAGACCACAAGCGCTTCCCTGTGGGTCATAATTAAAACCATGTCCTGCAGCCTGGCACAGCCCTACACCACATCCCGCAGCCTGACATCGATCGACGCCACGTCCTGCTGGCTGACTGAGCCTTACGCCACATCCCGCAGGTCAACACAGCCTCATGCCATGTCCCAAAGCCTGAAACAGCCCTAAACCACGTCCCGCAGCCTGACACAGCCCTACGCCACGCTATGCAGTCTGACACCGACCGATGCCAAGTCCTGCAGTCCGACTCAGCCTTATGCCGTGTCCCAGAGGCCTACTCAGCCTTACGCCACGTCCCAAAGCCTGACCCAGCCCTATGCCATGTCCCTCAGGCTGACACTGACTGACCGACGCCACATCCCGCAGGTAACCACAGCCCTACGTCACGTCCCGCAGGCTAACACAACCCTGCACCACGTCCCGCAGCCTGACACCGATCGACACCATGTGCTGCTGACTGACTGAGCCTTATGTCACATCCCGCAGGCCGACACAGCCCTACGCCATGTCCCACAGGCTGACACAACCCTGTACCATGTCCCGCAGCCTGACATAGCCCTACGCCACATCCTGCAGTCCGACTCAGCCCTACGACACGTCCTGCAGGCCGACACAGCCTTACGCCATGTCCCACGGACCGACACAGCCTACGCCACGTCCTGCGGGCCAACTCAGCCCTACGCCATGTCCTGCAGCCTGACACAGCCCTACACCATGTCCCGCAGCCTGACACAGCCCTACACCATGTCCCGCAGCCTGCCACAGCCCTACGCCACATCCTGCAGGCCGACACAGCCCTACACCACGTCCTGCAGCCTGACACAGCCCTACGCCATGTCCTGCGGGCCAACTCAGCCCTACGCCACGTCCTGCAGGCCGACACAGCCCTACGACACGTCCTGCAGCCTGACACAGCCCTACGCCATGTCCTGCAGCCTGACACAGCCCTACGCCATGTCCTGCAGTCCGACTCAGCCCTACGACACGTCCTGCAGGCCGACACAGCCTTACGCCATGTCCCACGGGCCAACACAGCCTACGCCACGTTCTGCGGGCCAACTCAGCCCTACACCATGTCCCGCAGCCTGACACAGCCCTACGCCACGTCCTGCAGCCTGACACAGCCATACGCCATGTCCTGCGGGCCAACTCAGCCCTACAACACGTCCTGCAGGCCGACACAGCCCTAAAACACGTCCTGCAGCCTGACACAGCCTTACACCATGTCCCGCAGCCTGACACAGCCCTACGCCACGTCCTGCAGGCCGACACAGCCTTACGCCATGTCCCACGGGCCGACACAGCCTACGCCACGTCCTGTGGGCCAACTCAGCCCTACACCACGTCCTGCAGCCTGACACAGCCCTACGCCATGTCCCGCAGCCTGACACAGCCCTACACCATGTCCCGCAGCCTGCCACAGCCCTACGCCACATCCTGCAGGCCGACACAGCCCTACGCCATGTCCTGCTGCCTGACACAGCCCTACGCCATGTCCTGCGGGCCAACTCAGCCCTACGACACGTCCTGCAGGCCGACACAGCCTTACGCCATGTCCCACGGGCCGACACAGCCTACGCCACGTCCTGCGGGCCAACTCAGCCCTACGCCACGTCCTGCAGCCTGACACAGCCCTACGCCATGTCCTGCAGTCTGACTCAGCCCTACGACACGTCCTGCAGCCTGACGCAGCCCTACGCCATGTCCTGCAGTCTGACTCAGCCCTACGACACGTCCTGCAGCCTGACGCAGCCCTACGCCATGTCCTGCGGGCCAACTCAGCCCTACAACACGTCCTGCAGGCCGACACAGCCCTACGCCACGTCCTGCGGGCCAACTCAGCCCTACGCCACGTCCTGCAGCCTGACACAGCCCTACGCCACGTCCTGCAGCCTGACACAGCCTTACACCATGTCCCGTAGCCTGCCACAGCCCTACGCCACGTCCTGCAGGCCAACTCAGCCCTATGCCACGTCCTGTGGGCCAACTCAGCCCTACGACATGTCCTGCAGGCCGACACAGCCCTACGACACGTCCCGCAGCCTGACACAGCCTTACACCATGTCCCGCAGCCTGACACAGCCCTACGCCACGTCCCGCAGCCTGACACAGCCCTACGCCACGTCCTGCAGTCTGACTCAGCCCTACGACACGTCCTGCAGCCTGACACAGCCCTACGCCACGTCCTGCAGGCCAACTCAGCCCTATGCCACGTCCTGCAGGCCAACTCAGCCCTACGACACGTCCTGCAGGCCAACTCAGCCCTACGCCACATCCTGCAGCCTGACACAGCCCTACGCCACATCCTGCAGTCCGACACAGCCCTACGCCACATCCTGCAGTCCGACTCAGCCCTACGACACATCCTGCAGCCTGACACAGCCTTACACCATGTCCCGCAGCCTGCCACAGCCCTACGCCACATCCTGCAGGCCGACACAGCCTGACGCCATGTCCCGCAGGCCGACACAGCCCCATGCCACATCCCACAAGCTGACCAAAGAGGGAATGTTGCCTCCAAAGGGCACTTCCCTGAAAGCAGTGAGACCAGGGCACTGTCCTGAGCTGCATACTGGTGAGAGATGGTGGATGATGCTTCCCCTCATACAGAGCTATCTAAGGTTGCCAGGGTCCGGTTTTCGACCAGAATGCCTGGTTGAAAAGGGACCCTGGCAGCTCTGCTCAGCACTGCTGACCATGCCATTAAAAGTCCGGTCAGTGGCGCAGCAGGGCTAAGGCAGGCTCCCTGCCTGCCGTGACTCCACACAGCTCCTAGAAGCAGCGGCATGTTCCCTTGCACTCTGAAGGGGCAGCCAGGGGGCTCTGCACCATGGCTAATGGGAGCTGCAGGGGTGGTGCCTATGGACAGGGCAGTGTGCAGAACCACCTGGCTGCGCCTCGCATAGGAGCCAGAGGAGGGACATGCTTCTGCTTCCAGGAGCTGCTTGAGGTAAGCGCCACCTGGAGCCTGCACCCCTCACCCCCTCCCGTGCCCCAGCCCCCTGCCCAAGCCCTGATCCCCCTCCCACCCTCTGAATCCCTCAATCCCACCCTTCAGCACCCCAAAACCCTCATCCCCAGCCCCACCCCAGAGCCCACACCCCCAGCCAGCGTCCTCACTCCCTCCCATACCCAAACCCCCTGAGCCAGCCCAGTGAAAATGAGCAAGTGAGTGAGGATGGAGAGAGCGAGTGACAGAGAGGTGGGGAGAGGAGTAAGCAGGGGGTGGGGCCTCAGATAAGGGGCAGGGCAGGGGCCGGGCCTTGGATGAGGGGTGTGGCAAGGGTGTTCAGTTTTGTGTGAGTAGAAAGTTGGCAACTCTAGAGCTAATTCCAGATGTCAGAGATGAGAACCATTGAGATCGAGCCGCAGGAACATTCAGGAAAGAGAGGAGACACCTGCCCTTCATCCTGGGCTCAGGAGATGGTGCTGGGCAGCTCTCTGTTCCTGGTTCAACATCACCCAGAGGCTTGAATGGTTCACAGGGACTAGTGGCGCCCAGCTCAGCCTGTCCATGTACGCTGCTAGGCCTGCTGCAGGGGCTTAGGGGGGTTGCCTCCTTGGTTCTAGCTTTGACCCCCCAGCACAGACCAGTGTAGCCTCAGGCCTGTGACCCAGATGCCATGGTCTCGGGGCCTTGCTGCAGCCAGGAAATAGCTGAGGTGCAGAGTTGCCCCAGCCATGCCTCCTCCTGCCTCCAAGCTGCCCCCGCCCTCCTCTGGCCAAGCTGCCATCTGCCCCAGGATGCCCCCTTTGTGTGTGGGGTTTCTGCAGGGCCTGCACAGAGCTGGAGGGGCATTTACTGGGGGGCTGAGTGGCTGCTTTGTGTCCCCTTGGCCCTGGCGGAAGGGGGCTGCAGGGCAGCCGTGGGTGGAGAGCAGCAGCAGCTGTGCAGGCAGCGTGTGGGGAGACAGGGTGCCTTTGTTTGTCACTAGGTGAGTGAAGCCGAGTTAACTCCACTCGGATAAGCCTGCTGTAATTGATGCTCCGGGGCCTGTTTTTGTGTCGAGGGAGAGGGGGCTCCCAGAGTCTGCTCTGCAAATGGCAAAGAGGGGGAATCTAGAAACACAAAGAGTGCCTAGTATAAATAGCTCATGCTAGTCCTCTCCCCCACTGCACCCCCGAGAGCTCACCCTGGGATCACCCTGGATGGAAAGGGGAGAATAGCCCAGCTGGGGGTGGCTTCCTTGGGGGGCTCCACTCCCTAACAAAGCTCCAGGGGTGCTGTGTCCTGGGTTAGTTCCTCTGTCATGGATGCTTGGCACTGCCGCGGCCAATCCCGTTTGGCTCAGTGAGGGGTCCATCCCCCGATCGCCTCACCAGGCTGACAGACGAGGGCAGTGCCTTGGGGGAGTATTGCCAGGCTCTGCTCAGCAGTGTCTGGGTGCCTGCCATGGCTGGCCTATGCAGCTCACCCACAAGCTCCGTGCTCAGCACTGTGCCTTGCCTCGCGGACACAATCTGTCTATGTAATGGGGCCGGCTGGGTGGGAGCGTGTGGTGCTGACGCAGGCACTGGGATCTTAGTGATTTCTGACCCCTGCTAATGGAGTGGGCATTAGTGAGGGGCCCCCAGAGTGGAGAGGGCTAACTGGGCAAAGGGCCCACCCTTCCCCGAGTCTAGTATCACTGAATGACACATGCTCACACATGCATGAATGTATGCTTACACACAAGTGCACACGCATGCACATACAGAAACACGTGAACATAAGTGCATGCACACATGACACACAGACACAGACACACAGTGTTTGTCTGAGTTCATTGTCTCCTCTCCTTCCTTAACCATCCTCCCATCACTCACAGAACAAAGACCAGGCTTATTACGGCAACAAACCTGTCAGCCTTCGCTTACTTGCCCACTGCCCTCATTGCTCCCTGGTGCTCTCCCCTCCCAGCTGTGCAGGCTCTTGGTGGCCGAAGGAAGTGCCGCAGCCGCTTGAAGGGCAGTGATGTCATGGAGAAGGGTCCTAGACAGATGGAGGGGAATTCCTGGGCTCTGTCAGAGCTGCCCCCCGTCCCCACCGGATCCTGCTGAACCCTCCCTGCCCAGATTGCCAGTTGCAGGGCTTATGACCCTTCCGAGAAGCAGTGTGTCTGCCTTTGGCACAGACCGGATTGCATCCAATGGCAGGAACTCAGAAATCGCCATCCCTGGCCAGAGCCAAGGCCCAGCCACTCAGGCTCCTGTGCCCAACAGCGGCCACAGCTGGATGTGACGGGATCCCCAGGGTGCAGCCTAGGATGGTGGGACTGTTGTGCCCCCTAAACTCTCCAGCCTGGGCTCTCTCTCACAGTGCCTTGCTAGTGACCAGCAGCAAACCCCTCCAGGCACTGTGATCAGTCAGCACATCTGCATGTGGAGCCCCACACCCAGCTACATTACATGAATGCTCCCAGAGCCACTCATGAATCACACAGAGAAAGGCACCAGCCAAATCCCCGCAGCTCCCAGCACTGTACCTCAGGAATACACCATCTTGCACTGCTCAAGATAAGCAATGCAGATTTATTAATTGGTTCATCACTTCATCAAAGGAAAGTGGATATACACCAGCCTTTGCAAACCTGAGCAGATTTACCACACACTTCAGGCAAACTCACTGGTAAAGATAAACAGTTAAACAAATTTATTGACTACAAAAGATAGATTTTAAGTGATTATAAGTGATAGGCAAAAAGTCAGAATGGTTACCAAAATAAAATAAAGTAAAATATATACCTTTATTCCATGTGCTTGGAGAACACAAATCTAGGCATGTCTGGTGGGCATTGCTGAGTCCCCAGGCAAGGTTGAGCAATTCCCTGGGTGTGACCCTATGCAGGTGAGTCATTGAATTGTAGCTCCCTTGCTGGACAATGGCTGTTAATGGTTGTTTGACACCTGCCTGGACGTTGGTTATTCCCCTGGCTATTGTCTTTGGGGAGCTAGTATCTGGGTGCTTCCCAAACCCACAGCATATTTTAGTGACAACCATATAACACAATCTCATAACTTCATATGCATGAATGATACACATACTTAGATGGAACAGTGGGTTTCAGCAGATCATAACCTGTTCCGTGATACCTTACAAGGCATGCTTTGTATGCAATATCACAATCATATCCAAATGATGAAGATGGGGGTCAAAGGGAGCTTCCCTGGGATGTAGAGTGTCACACTGGGTACAACAGAGGAGGGTGCAAAGACCAAATGGCCCTGGGTGAGCAGACTCTTTCCCCCTCTCCAAATGCCATGGGGCACCCATGATGCTCTGCTCTCCACACACAGCTCAAAGCGTGGCCACTGCCAGCTGGGGAGTCTCTTTGCCAAGCTGTGCTGCCTCCTTCTGGGGTTATGCAGACACTGGTTGGAATAGGGAAAGGAATGCACAGATTGCCCTGTTCCTCCCCATTCCCTGCTGCTGCATGGCAAGTCACCTCCCACCATCACAGGCCGAGGAAGGATTTTGATGGGAGGGTAACCCTTGTAGCAAATTTCTGGTGCAAACCCTCTGCCTGCCATTAACAAGCTGCTGATCCATGCTGCAGAGCTCAGTGTACAACACATGGCCGGCCCTTCGTTTTCACTTTTTATTTTCTTTAAAATTTCCTGGGAATTTATCAGTGTTTACTACAAGAATTAAAATGCAGGTGAAAATTGGCGCAAACAATTAACTGAGCAGTTTTCTGGGTAAATAGCATTCGCTTTTTCCCAAACTTAAAAAAACCCACTTATATTCTGAAATATAGTCAGATCCACATTTTCGTTTTTGACCCATGTTAGCATGAAAATCAGTTCACTGACTTTTATTTGCTTAACTGCAGATAACCATCCGTGCTCTCTAGAGCCAGTATGTGGTGGGCATGGATTGACAACTGTACATACACCAGCCTCGAGTCATTCCAGTATGTCTGACTTGAATCTCTGCTCTGGAAGGAGAGGTTCCTGAGCTGCCATCTCTCCTTCCAGAGCTGGGAGCTGGGTCCGGGGAGTTCTGGCACATCGAACATTTGGGTGAAAATTGAATGAATAATGGCTTTTGTAAAACCTGGGACTTTTTCGGTAAAAATCGGTAAAAACCGAAAATGAAGCACCTTAAAGAGATGTTACCAACCTCCTCCTGCTTGCCAGGGTCCCAGTGTGTTAGGAAGAGCTCTGTGCAAAGGGGGCCTTTGTTGAGGCTGCTGGACGCAGAGAGACACCGTGGCTCTCTCTAGCCCCTAGGTGGACTGACAGCCTGCACTTCCCAGTCTCACAACACTGGGTCTCCCTAAATCCTGGCCTGAGGGGGTGGGCTGCTGACAATACAGCAGCAGGTCACCTCTGGATGCCCCTTTAGGTTGATTTAACTGTGCCTGTCTCTCCACTCCCAAATCCCAGAGATTTCATGGCATGTGCTGAACCATGAACTCACTGGAGGAGTCAGACGGGGGGCGGATCTGACTGATTAAGAAGGGAAAAGCATCCCAACAAAACAGCTCAGGCTGGCCTGGTGGGGAAGGGGGTCAGGAACACAGCCAGTTTAGCCCTGAGCCAGGTGAGCAAGGGGCTAGGAATGGCCCTTGCCAGCTGCCTGGAACAGGTGTAATGGGGGAGTGCAGGCAGGGCAGAGCTGGTGGGAAGCACTCCAGCGAGGGTAGGAGGTGAAAGCATGTCTGTGGCAGGGACTCTCATAATCAAGGCCATGTCATAGTCGAGAGATGGTATCGTGCACACTGTGCATTCAAAATCATGGAGGTCTCCTCGCCCCACTTGCTTACTGTCATGTGGCCCCATCCCCTTTCCCATAACATGCTGCCATGAACCAACAGTCTCAAGTGAGGATGCCATGTACTTGCACTGTTTTGCAGCTGGAAACAAGGAGTAGCCAGCACCAGGTGGCCAGCCACATAACACTAACACTGATAGAGAGAGTTTCACAGCTGTTTGCTCCCCAGGTATTAATCACTTACTTTGGGATAATTGATAAACAAAAGTGATTTTTATTAAGTATAAAAAGTAGGATTTAAGTAGTTCGAAGTAATAACAGACAGAACAAAGTAAGTCACCAAGCAAAATAAAACAAAACACACAAATCTAAGCCTAATACATTAAGAAACTGAATACAGGTAAATATCACCCTCAGAAATGTTCCAATAAGCTTCTTTCACAGACTAGACTCCTTGCTAGTCTGGGCCCAATCCTTTCCCCTGGTACAATCCTTGTTAGTTCCAGCAGGCATCTTAGGTGAAAAGCAAGGGATTCCACATGACTGGGCCTTCTTTGTTTTGTTCCATCACCTTTTATAGCTTTGGCACAAGGCAGGAATCCTTTGTGTCTCTCTCTGGGTCCCGTCCCCCCCCTTCTAAATGAAAAAACACCAGATTTAAGATGGATTCCAGTACCAGGTGACATGGTCACATGTCACTGTAAGACCTCATTCAGGTAAACAGCCATTTACAGTCAATTGTCCTAGTCAATGGGAGTCATCAAGATTCTACACCACCGTTAATGGTCCACACTTTGCATAATTACAATAGGACTTCAGAGTTATACTTTATATTTCTAGTTTCAGATACAAGAATGATACATTCATACAAATAGGATGAATATATTCAGTAGATTATAAGTTTTGTAATGATACCTTACAAGAGACCTTACAAGGCCTACATGGCCTACCAAAGCATTTCATAAGGCTCACAGCCTGCTTCAACACAATATACTGACAGCTGATTCATTAGCATTTTTTCATCGTGTTTACATTTTAGTTTACAGAAGTGTGTAAATAGGTTGTTTCTCTGTACAGTATTGTCTATCTAAATACAGATGAAATAAGCTGAACTTAAAATATATATCAATACAGGTTTCAGAGTAACAGCCGTGTTAGTCTGTATTCGCAAAAAGAAAAGGAGGACTTGTGGCACCTTAGAGACTAACCAATTTATTTGAGCATGAGCTTTCGTGAGCTACAGCTCACTTCATCGGATGCATACTGTGGAAATTGCAGAAGACATTATATACATAGACACCATGAAACAATACCTCCTCCCACCCCACTCTCCTGCTGGTAATAGCTTATCTAAAGTGATCATCAAGTTGGGCCATTTCCAGCACAAATCCAGGTTTTCTCACCCTCCGCCCCCCCACAGACAAACTCACTCTCTTGCTGGTAATAGCCCATCCAAAGTGACCACTCTCTTCACAATGTGTATGATAATCAAGGTGGGCCATTTCCTGCAGAAATCCAGGTTCTCTCACCCCCTCACCCCCCTCCAAAAACCACACACACAAACTCACTCTCCTGCTGGTAATAGCCTATCCAAAGTGACCACTCTCCTTACAACCTGCATGAAAATCAAGGTGGGCCATTTCCAGCACAAATACAGGTTTTCTCACACCCCCCCCAACACACACACACAAACTCACTCTCCTGCTGGCAATAGCTCATCCAAAGTGACCACTCTCCCCACAATGTGCATGACAATCAAGGTGGGCCATTTCCAGCATAAATCCAAGTTTAACCAGAACGTTTGGGGGGGGGGGGAGGAAAAAACAAGGGGAAATAGGCTACCTTGCATAATGACTTAGCCACTCCCAGTCTCTATTTAAGCCTAAATTAATAGTATCCAATTTGCAAATGAATTCCAATTCAGCAGTTTCTCGCTGGACTCTGGATTTGAAGTTTTTTTGTTGTAAGATAGCGACCTTCATGTCTCTGATTGCGTGACCAGAGAGATTGAAGTGTTCTCCGACTGGTTTATGAATACTAGACAAGCCATTTACAACGCACACTTTGCTTCTCTACAAAAGAAAAAGGACACTAAACTTTCTAAACTACTACATGATACAAGGGGCCACAACAATGGTTCCCTCAACCCACCCAGCAATATTGTTAACCTATCCAACTATACTCTCAGCCCAGGAGAAGCAGCTGTCCTATCTCGGGGCCTCTCCTTCTGCCCCTCCACCCCCACGAACATGATACAGTTCTGTGGTGACCTAGAATCATATGTTTGACGTCTCCGACTCAAGGAATATTTCCAAAATACCTCTGAACAACATACTAATCCACAGAGGCCTCCCGACCAACATTACAAAAAGAAGGATTCTAGGTGGACTCCTCCTGAAGGTCGAAACAGCAGACTGGACTTCTACATAGAGTGCTTCTGCCGACGTGCACGGGCTGAAATTGTGGAAAAGCAGCATCACTTGCCCCATAACCTCAGCCGTGCGGAACACAATGCCATCCATAGCCTCAGAAACAACTCTGACATCATAATCAAAAAGGCTGACAAAGGAGGTGCTGTTGTCATCATGAATAGGTCGGAATATGAACAAGAGGCTGCTCGGCAGCTCTCCAACACCACTTTCTACAAGCCATTACCCTATGATCCCACTGAGAGTTACCAAAAGCAACTACAGCATTTGCTCAAGAAACTTCCCGAAAAAGCACAAGATCAAATCCGCACAGACACACCCCTGGAATCCCGACCTGGGATATTCTATCTACTACCCAAGATCCATAAACCTGGAAATCCTGGGCGCCCCATCATCTCAGGCATTGGCACCCTGACAGCAGGATTGTCTGGCTATGTAGACTCCCTCCTCAGGCCCTACGCTACCAGCACTCCCAGCTACCTTCGAGATACCACTGACTTCCTGAGGAAACTACAATCCATCGGTTATCTTCCTGATAACACCATCCTGGTCACTATGGATGTAGAAGCCCTCTACACCAACATTCCACACAAAGATGGACTACAAGCCGTCAAGAACACTATCCCCGATAATGTCACGGCTAACCTGGTGGCTGAACTTTGTGACTTTGTCCTTACCCATAACTATTTTACATTTGGGGACAATGTATACCTTCAGATCAGCGGCACTGCTATGGGTACCCGCATGGCCCCACAGTATGCCAACATTTTTATGGCTGATTTAGAACAACGCTTCCTCAGCTCTCGTCCCCTAATGCCCCTACTCTACTTGCGCTATATTGATGACATCTTCATCATCTGGACCCATGGAAAAGAAGCCCTTGAGGAATTCCACCATGATTTCAACAATTTCCATCCCACCATCAACCTCAGCCTGGTCCAGTCCACACAAGAGATCCACTTCCTGGACACTACAGTGCTAATAAACAATGGTCACATAAACACCACCCTATACCGGAAACCTACTGACCGCTATTCCTACCTACATGCCTCCAGCTTTCACCCTGACCACACCACACGATCCATCGTCTACAGCCAAGCTCTGTGATACAACCGCATTTGCTCCAACCCCTCAGACAGAGACAAACACCTACAAGATCTCTATCAAGCATTCTTACAACTACAATACCTGCCTGCGGAAGTGAAGAAACAGATTGATAGAGCCAGAAGAGTTCCCAGAAGTCACCTACTACAGGACAGGCCTAACAAAGAAAATAACAGAACGCCACTAGCCGTCACCTTCAGCCCCCAACTAAAACCCCTCCAACGCATTATTAAGGATCTACAACCTATCCTGAAGGATGACCCAACACTCTCACAAATCTTGGGAGACAGGCCAGTCCTTGCCTACAGAAAACCCCCCAACCTGAAGCGAATACTCACCAACAACCACATACCACACAACAGAACCACTAACCCAGGAACCTATCCTTGCAACAAAGCCCGTTGCCAACTGTGCCCACATATCTATTCAGGGGACACCATCACAGGGCCTAATAACATCAGCCACACTATCAGAGGCTCGTTCACCTGCACATCCAGCAATGTGATATATGCCATCATGTGCCAGCAATGCCCCTCTGCCATGTACATTGGTCAAACTGGACAGTCTCTACGTAAAAGAATAAATGGACACAAATCAGATGTCAAGAATTATAACATTCATAAACCAGTCGGAGAACACTTCAATCTCTCTGGTCACGCAATCAGAGACATGAAGGTCGCTATCTTACAACAGAAAAACTTCAAATCCAGAGTCCAGCGAGAAACTGCTGAATTGGAATTCATTTGCAAATTGGATACTATTAATTTAGGCTTAAATAGAGACTGGGAGTGGCTAAGTCATTATGCAAGGTAGCCTATTTCCCCTTGTTTCCCCCCCCCCCCAGACGTTCTGGTTAAACTTGGATTTATGCTGGAAATGGCCCACCTTGATTATCATACACATTGTAAGGAGAGTAGTCACTTTAGATAAGCTATTACCAGCAGGAGAGTGGGTTTGTGTGTGTGTGTGGGGGGGGGCGGGGGTGAGAAAACCTGGATTTGTGCTGGAAATGGCCCACCTTGATTATCATGCACATTGTAGGGAGAGTGGTCACTTTGGATGAGCTATTACCAGCAGGAGAGTGAGTTTGTGTGTGTATGGGGATGGGGGAGTGAGAAAACCTGGATTTGTGCTGGAAATGGCCCACCTTGATTATCATGCACATTGTAGGGAGAGTGGTCACTTTGGATGAGCTATTACCAGCAGGAGAGTGAGTTTGTGTGTGTATGGGGATGGGGGAGTGAGAAAACCTGTATTTGTGCTGGAAATGGCCCACCTTGATTTTCATGCAGGTTGTAAGGAGAGTGGTCACTTTGGATAGGCTATTACCAGCAGGAGAGTGAGTTTGTGTGTGTGGTTTTTGGAGGGGGGTGAGGGGGTGAGAGAACCTGGATTTCTGCAGGAAATGGCCCACCTTGATTATCATACACATTGTGAAGAGAGTGGTCACTTTGGATGGGCTATTACCAGCAAGAGAGTGAGTTTGTCTGTGGGGGGGCGGAGGGTGAGAAAACCTGGATTTGTGCTGGAAATGGCCCAACTTGATGATCACTTTAGATAAGCTATTACCAGCAGGAGAGTGGGGTGGGAGGAGGTATTGTTTCATGGTGTCTATGTATATAATGTCTTCTGCAATTTCCACAGTATGCATCCGATGAAGTGAGCTGTAGCTCACGAAAGCTCATGCTCAAATAAATTGGTTAGTCTCTAAGGTGCCACAAGTCCTCCTTTTCTTATATCAATACAGGTGACTTTAAATATTAAAGTATGTAGAATCTGTTTGCTACATGTATGCATAACACAAGGTTATGCTTAGATTTATGAGGGTTTCCTGTGTAATAAGGTTGGGCACCACACATGTATAGGAATAGGGTAATATCACTTTAAATAGGTTGTGAGCCCTCTTGTGGTGCTCACAGTGTTCTGTGGATTTTAGAAGCCTCTGGAAACCAGTTGCATCCTGCTGCTCTAGGCAGCTAGGCCTGCCATGTTTGCGTAGGGTTAGTAAAAACGAGAGTTGGCTTAGGATAATGATACCTCCTTTATGAAGCACTTTGAGGGCTACTAATGAAACGTGCTAGATAAGTGCTAGGTATTATTATTATTGTTATGATTAGACCTGGTCAGAAATTTTCATCATTTTGATGGAAAATACAGTTTTCACACAATCAAAATTTTCTGCAGAAAAATTTCAGTTTTGCTGAACTTTTTTGATTTTCCTTTGGCAAAATCCAAATATACCATTTTGTTTTAGGTTGGCCCAAATTGAAACATTTCAATTTGTTGAACTAAATCAAACCATTTAGTTTCGAGCCAGTTTGATATTAATCTGTCTGCATGAGCTGTCACGGTACCTCATGGGAGTTGTAGTTTGGGCTTCCTGTCTGGACTACATCTCCCATGATGCACCAAAGTCTCCCCTCTGATAAAGTGACAGAAGTGCATCATGGGAGTCCCATAACTTTGGTGCATTATGGGGGATGTAGTCTGGCCAGGGAGCGGGGCCCATCTGACTAACTGCAATATATCAAACAGATGCAGTTTAATGTTGAACTGACTTGTAACAAAAAATTTTAGACAGACAAGGTGGGTGAGGTAGTATCTTGTATTGGACCAACCAGTTGGTGAGAGAGACAAACTTTTGAGCCACACAGAGTCCTTCTTCAGGTCTGGGAAAGGTACTCAGAGTGTTACAGCTAAATGCAAGGTGGAACAGATTGTTTAGCATAAGTAGTTAGCAGACATTGTAAGGGCCCATTCAAGGTAGAGTGGTCCATTAACACCTCTGCAGACCTAGGACAAAAAGAGGGGGTTAGTGGGTTACAGATTGTTGTAATAAGCCATAAACTGTAATGCTGGGATGCTGTAATGCTTTTCCAGTCCCAAACCCCAAGAAGAGCTCTGCGTGGCTGAAAGCTTGTCCCTCTCACCAACAGAAGTTGGTCCAATAAAAGATGTGACCTCACCCACCTTATATCTCCCTAATATCTGGGGACTGACACAACTACAACTATACTGCGTACAACAATTTTTTTGTCATTTATGAATTTAAATTTTTCTGAGCAATTTGTTCCATGGAAAGTTTTACTGTTTCATTTTTGCCCTGATCTGGAACCAAAAAACTGTTTAAATATCAGAATTTCTCCCAGGACAGAGACTTTGCTTTTCACAGAGCTCTGGTACATATGGTTATGTGGAACCCAGCTGTACACTGTGGTTTCTTCGCATTATTTATCTGGTGTAAAGAGCATGAGACACAACACATTGTCAGTGGGAACCATGGTATCAAACAAGTAGGACAGAATTATTCTTAGTGCCAATCAAATGGGACCAAACCCAACCAACACAGAGGACCTAGAGGAAAGTGAATGTGATCTTGGAGGAATCTTGTAGCTTAGCTGTTGGGAGGGAACCCTATTTGACTGTATGACTTGCCTTCCCTTTGCAAACAGGAAGCTGTTTTCCACTCCAGAGCTATGGTCTAGCAGAATACACGTAACAGTGGCAGGTACAAACTCCTCAGTTCTAGTCCTGGCTCTGCCACTGAGTTGTTGTGTGGTGTTGGGACAGTCACTTAACTGCTGGGTCTCAGTGCCTCCATCGGTATGATGGGGGATAACAATACTTGCCTATTGCACTGGGTGGGCTATTGGGTGATTGTCAAGGGCTGCATGACCCTGACTTAGCCGATCCAGCTGTTGTCAGACTTCAAGAAAAGAAATGACTGATCCTTTGAGCAGAATGTATTCACATTGGCTTTAGGGGATCTGTATTTTGTCCGGCTTCCTATGGAGCTAGTAATCCTCATTGCATAGGTGAACGACCCAGTCTGCTGCACACCCCCTGCGCTGCATGCATCCTAATTCCCACAGGGGGGTTGCACAGATGAGGAAGGAGCCAGGGGGATCAAATCTTTAAAGACTAGCTTGCTTCAGTGCAGCTGCTCTCTTCTTATAGAGACTGCACCCCCGCTCGCAGAGATGGGCAGGCACCATCCAGATTCTGAGGCTGCTGCAGCCTCACCTGCCTTTGGCTTTCACTTTGAACGACAGCATGTTGACGCAGTAATGTTTTTATTTCTAACACCTAACTGAGGATCTGGTGTGAAATTTCTCCTTTACTGACTGCAGTGAGTCGACCCAGGACTGGGGAGAAGGGAGGTGTGGTTGGGTAACCTCTCTGCAGGTGGGGGTGCTGAGTTCTGATGAGGAAGGCCATGGGGTGTCAGCTGATGAGGAGACCCCTTTCTCTTTTGGGGGTGACTTGCCCTGGTGCCCACCAAATGATGGCTACACTCTCCAGATGCCACATGGCAACTTGCTCATTTCCACCCCCAATGCTAACGTTGTTCTTGGTTCTCCCAGGCTGCCTGAGGGAGTGGGATGGCGTCAGCTGCTGGCCGGCGGTGTCAGTTGGCCAGTCCCAAGCAGTGACCTGTCAAGAGATCCTTCAAGTATTCAAGAAATCTCAAGGTGCAGTGCTGGCACCCCACAGCCCTCTAGTAAAGGGGCCGGTATCCCTCAAAGCCACCATGCTGGGGGCTCTGTGCTCGGGTAGCTGGTTCCTCACTCCCATCTCTTGCTGGGAATGGAGACTAGAGCTGGGGAGTGAATTGTTTTCAGCAAATAGTAAATTTGCACAAAAATGCATTTCACGGGACTCTGAAACTTTTCCCAAATTCGGGAGGAATTCAGTGAATAGAAAAAAAAAGGAAGAATATTTTTGAAAAGCCGAAAAGCTTCGCTTTGGCTGTTTCCGTTTCTGATTGAATGAAACATTTCAATCAGTGATTTGCTCAGTTCTAGCGGAGGCTGCTGCTATGGCCCTTGGGGAGGGCAGGGACTCAGGAATCACCCCACCCTTATTCAGCAGAGACACAGCCTGAGTGCCCCTTCAGCATCTGTCCCCCATCCAACTGTCAGGTGCCTCCTCCCCTTTAGGCTCTGGCTGATTCTGGCTTGCGGTGCCATGTAGAGCAGGCCCACAGGCTGCTTCTTGCACCAGTCCCCCAGACCTGAGCCTCTGCAGCTGCACATGCACCCCTGTCTTTCTCCCCGGCACCCCTCTTCTCCTGGGCTGGAAGAAGTAGGATCTCTAATCCTGCCAGCCCCCTAACTAGCCAGGCCTTTCCCACTGCTGATACCTGGAAAGGGGTTGTCTAGCCACCCAGCAGCCCATTCACAGGGGCTGCCCTAGAGAAGGAGAGGGCTTCTCCCATGGGTAGTCCCTCTGTCTGCCTGCAGGTGGAGTGACCCTTCTGGGCAGAGTCAGAGAGAGAGAGAGGGCACCAGGCTTATAACAGGGTCAGAAGAGGCTGTCATGGGATTGAGTCACCCCTTGGAGTAAATTCGTGCACACTCTAGCCCTGAGCACTCTAGGGTGCTGTGCACCGTTAGTAGCCGGACACTTGCAGTGGACAATGGAGAGGCTGCCAGTTGCGCTGGGCCCTGGCAGTGCCAGCCTAGTTCCCCGCACCTTTCTGGGCAGCCCTCTCAAATTCCAGCCCGCCTTAAAGGGGCAGGGGCCAGGGCAGAAGGAGGTCATTCCAAATACCATCATCACAGTGAGTTGGGGGCAGGAAGGTCTGATGTAAAGGCCACCAGAGAGCAGTGCAATGCTCTCAGCCTGGTGCAATGCACATATCTCCTGACATGTGCAGTGGCTTTCTGGCTCTGGGCAGCTGCACTGATGGGCAGTAGTGCCCTGGGCATGCACCTTAAAATAGTTACCTGTAGGCAGCAGTGGGGCCTAGTGGAGGGAATGTTGGCCTGGGACACAGCAAGCTTGAGTTCTATTCCTGGCTCTGCTGCTAGGTGAATCACTTCCCTGCTCTGTGCCTCAGTTTCCCCATCTGTAAAATGAGGATAATGATGGTGACCTCCTTGGCAAAGTGCTGTGAGATCTACTGCTGACAAGTGCTAGATATGAACCGGATATTATTATTATTTTGAAGCTGTTCTTTCCTGGTAGCAAAGCAGGAGTCCCTTATTGGGCTTTGACTGCAGCCAAGCTAGGTTCTGAGTGCACCCATTTCAGCACTGTCAGAGCACAAAGAAAACTGACTGGCCACAGGGGCAAATAAGTATAATTTACTAATGCTCTGGGGCTTTGATAAACACTTGCCTTGGGTCATAGTGTAGGCTTGGGACAGGTCAGCAGAGACAGAGACTTGCTGAGAATCTTACCAGCAACTGAGGCTGTGATGAAATGATCTTTGGGATGTATATATGTGATATGATGTATGTTGGGGCTAATCCATAGACATTACACAGAGGGCTGTGTGATGACCTCCAATCTAGTTCTTCTGTGCTGGTTGGGATTCCCAAAAGCTCTCGGCACTGGCTTTACTGCTCCCAGTGCCACCAGCTGGAGCAGGGTTAGGCCAGTGCTGAGTGGTCTGGGACATGGCATGAGTGGCTTCGAGTCCCCTCCAAATCCCTCTTCTCCAGTTACAGCAGGGTTGTCAGCGCCAGGCATCCAGGATGGGGCCCCCAGCTTCAAGCCTCAGGGCATGGCTGAGAACCAGAAACTGACATCGGAGCCCCTTAGAACAGAAACACTACAGTGCAGCCTGGGAGCTGGGGCAGAGGGTTGGGGGCTGGGGCAGGATCTGGGGTGCTGGCAAGGAGGTTGGGGGTTGAGGTCCTTGTAAGAGCTTCACTTTGTCGATGCAGTGTTGATACGCAAGAACTGCACAGAGTCTGGCTGGAGCAGCCCCAGCCCTCCGTACTACGCCTGTGAGCTGGATGGCAGCAATAAGGACACAGAAGCCAAGGCAAGTGCAGCAAGACTGTGCCAGGGAATGGGGCAGGGGCTGGTATCCCCATTGCAAGGCTCTGCTGGGGAGTGGGGCGGGAGCTGGTATCCCCATTGCAAGCCTCTGCTGGGGAGTGGAACGGGGGCTGGTATCCCCATTGCAAGGCACTGCTTGAGAGTGGGACGGGGGCTGGTATCCCCATTTCAAGGCACTGCTGGGGAGTTGGGTGGGGACTGGTATCCCCATTGCAAGGCTGCGCAGGGGACTCGGGGGTTTGCGACTTAATGGAAGAGTTGTTTAAAAATGAACCAGCCTAGATTTAATTAAACACTGATGAGGGCCCACATCTGCACCAAACTGAACTCCACTAACTGGGGCAGGCTGGGTCCCCTGGGGCTGGTGGGCAGGTTGTTGGGGGCTCTAGGGAGCAGGCTGGGTCCCCTGGGGCTGGTGGGTGGTTAGCTGGGGTCTCTCTGGAGCAGGCCGGGTCCCCTGGGGCTGGTGGGCAGGTTGTCGGGGGCTCTAGGGAGCAGGCTGGGTCCCCTGGGGCTCATGGGCGGTTTCTGGGGGCTCTAGGGGGCAGGCCTGGTCCCCTAGGGCTGGTGGGCAGTATGCCGAGGTGTCTAGGGGACAGGTCGGTCCCTTGGGGCCCTCATGGATGGTGGCATGAACACCGCAGGACCCCAAGTCTGTCAGCAGCATGTCCTCCCCCACCCCACATTTCCACCCCACTGCGCATCAGGGAGCGGCATGTCCAGAGGATCAGTGGTGCTCCCAGCTGCGCGGCCATGCTCTAGTGCCTGCACAGCTGCCTGGCACTGCCGCGCTGACCTGCTAACTCAGCTGTGCCTTTCTCTTCCAGGGGGCCTACTTTGCCACTGTAAAGGTGCTTTATACCTGCGGCTACTCCGCCTCCCTGGCTGCTCTGCTCCTGGCCATCGGCATCTTCTCCTGCTTCAGGTAGGGCTATGGCCCCAACAGCTCCGTGCACTGCGGGAGGGCAGGAGGTAGCTGAGCCCCTTGCCTGCTGCCAGGCCAGATCTAGGTCCCAATTGCTCACAGCCACTGGGGTCCAGGGGTTTGCCATGAAGTGACAGAAGCCAACTAGAGCGGGCTACAGCAGGCGAATTTGAGCCAGTGGGAGCGTGGGGAGAATGTGGGGGGTGGAGGAGACCCTTACTAATGGGAGGAAACAGGAGTGCTTACAGGCAAAGTGGAATCTGCCCCCCATTCGACCCACCAACACACAGATACAGAGTGGGGACATTGAGTCTGCAGGCTGCTGATTCCAGGTGTCCGTGGCTTGGTTGCAGTCATAGGTTGCTCCCAGTAGCAGGGGAAGCTTCCTAAAAGTGTGGGGGGCTACTGTTGCCTGAACTGTGGCCCCATCCCTGCACTGCCCCTTCCTCCCTGCTCACTCCTCTCTGCCCCCTTACGGCCGGTAAAAAAAGGTTTTAAAAGTGGTGGGGCCATGGCCTCCTGCCCCCGCCCTGTTCCGACGCCCTGGTTGCTCCCGTCTGCTGCAGGCTCAGGGTCCATCTACACTGGAGCTGTGGGGATAATCTCCACCTTGGGGAGACATACACTTCCTAGCTTTGACTGAGTTAGCGTGCTACAAATAGCAGCATGGCCACGGCGGTGCAAACAATGCCCTGGGCTAACTGCTCCAGTCCATGCTCCTCCAAGCCCTAGGTATGATCAGCCCTTCCTCTCTACACAAATTCCAAGATGCATTTGCTACAAAGGGCCCCATTCTCCACTGACCTGCCCTTGGAGCTGTCATTCAGCCCAGTGCGAAGTGAAGGTGAACTCCAGTGTTCTGATCTGGCAGCGTTTCTCACTTGTCTCCATGATGGCAGGAGGTACAGGTAGGGTGGACAGGGATACATTTCACTTAAATGCTATTTGAACAATAATAAATAAATAATAAATAACACTGCCCAGCTTAGACGGGCCAGTCTACAGAAGTGGAATCTGGAACATTTGTTTCTTCTTCAGAGTCATGTGAGTAGCTCCTGTTGCCACCTCCTGCAAACCCAGCTGATGTTACCCCGACACTGCCAAGCGTCAGTCACTCACATCACGTCAGAGATGAAAGAAATTCATGTTATTCTTCTCAGTTCTAGCTGAAGAAGTGAACCCCCTCTGCAAAATGGCCTCCAGGGGAACAGGTGTGACCTGAACTCTGCAATCTTTCATAGAATCATAGACTATAGGGGTTGGAAGGGACCTCAGGAGGTCATCTAGTCCAACCCACTGCTCAAAGCAGGACCAGTCCCCAATTTTTGCCCCAGATCCCTAAATGGCCCCCTCAAGGATTGAACTCACAACTCTGGGTTTAGCAGGCCAATGCTCAAACTACTGAGCTATCCCTCCCCCCACCAAATGTTTGAATGATTCTGTCCTCATAGTGCTCTGTCTGTTGTAGTTGTGGGCTAACAGACATGATTCTTGTAGCTAATTAGCAACCAGAGCTATTCAGTGTTGGGGCCTTGTGCGGATACAGCTGCCCTCTTGCTATAACGGCTGAGAGTTCAAGCCCCCTGGGTATAGATCTAAAAATTAACTTAGCAATTTTCCCCCTCCCAACTTGCTTATACGGTGGAATCATTAATGGCATCTAGCACTTATGCCCCAAGTATTCCCCAGGTGAAAAAGCTAAGGGAGAAGAAGGCTGGGTGATTTCTGTCAAACAACCTTGACAGACAAGGGCAAGCCAGGGAAACAGGATACAGTTTGAGGGACTGCTTAGGAATCTGGGGTGTGGCAGGTTGAATCAGACCAGTGTCCATCTAGGCCAAGGTCCTGTCTTCAACAGGGCTAGAAGCGGCTGCTTGAGAGGAAGGTGCAAGGTGGGATAACCTGCCCCTAGGAAAAGTCTCCTCCTCACCCCTTGTAAGGAGCAGCAGGTCAAGAAAATGGGATTGCAGAGTCCTTGGCAGCAGCCACCTCCACGCCAGCACCTAACAGCTGTGGCAGTGGACGCACTTGGCAGGGCATGAGCCTTGGCAGGGCCCTGAGGCTCATGAGCCCCCACACCATAGGCAGTACCAGCCACAGTGGGCTGACTAACATGACATTCCTGGTTGCTGATTGGCCTGGATATACTATTTAAGCCTGGGGAGGGTACAGGAAGTTTGTCTGTGCAACTAGGTGGATCCCCAGGTAGTTGCTGCTACAGACCTAGCTTCCTCACTCTGGTTCCTGACCCTGGCTTTTCTCTCCTGGCTCTGATACCTGGTTTCTGATTCGGCTTTGTCTCCTGCTTCTGACTTCTGGTTTGTGACCTCGCCTTTACCTCCTGGCCCTGACTCTTGGCTCCTGACTTGGCCTCAACTCCAGATTCTGTTCCTGATCCCACAGAGACCCACAACTCTGATTCCTGATGTCTGACTCTGGCTCTCGCTGTGAGGCCGGCAGCCCATGACCTGGCTCTGACAGCTTGCACAGACCATCTAAACGCAGCCCATGCAATGCCCTGGTGAGGGAAGAAGGCGTTTCGGTGCCCAGATGAGCCGAAGGGCCTCTGGATATGCCGGAGTGGATTGTTGAAATATAGGCAGAAAATCAGGCTCCACGTGCTCGAGTGACGCAGATGTTGTCAGAAAATCAAATCTGGCGTGACCAGGTAACCTATGTGCAGGTGGGAAATGCTTCATTCCAAACTTGGGGCACGAGCCTGTTCCCGGAACAAGGCCCCACCATGCCTTTGCCTGAACGGTTTGACAGGGACCAGCGGAAGTTCAGAGGTGTCATGAACCAGTGCCGCTTCCTCTTCATCTTTTGCCCTCAGGCCTTCCCCGCTGAACAGGCCAAGGTGGGAATGGTGGTAAGGCTGCTGTTGGGATAGGCCTTAGACTGGGCCTCTCCCTTACTGGAGCAGGGCAGCAAAGCAAATGTCTTCCTAAGAGCCTTCTCTACCATCTTTAACAACGTCCATCTCACCCACTCGGCTGCAGCTGCCATTCAGAAACTCCAGCAAGGGTCAGGGCCAGCTGCCACATATGCCATTTGGTTCCCTCAGCTTACTGAATGTACAGAGTCGTATGAGGCAGCCCAGCTGTGCCAGTTCAGGGCAGGGCTGAGCGAAGAGATCAAACACGTGTTGGCTCAGGTGAAGGCTGCCACGGACTTAACTGCGTTCACGGACTTGACTCTTCACATTGATAACTGTCTGCATGAGTGAAGAGAGAAGAGCGGTCCCACTCCAACACCTCCAGACCAGAATCCTGAGGCTACGCAAGTGGACCTGACCCAAAGGTGGCTGACTGTCACATTGGAACCGTTCTCAACAATCTATTCTCTTACTATGGTAAGGTGCGCTGCACACTTGCTTCAAGTCCCTTAAGAACCCTTACTCAGCAGGGGTCAGGAACAAATGAGCCTAGGCCCCGTAGGCGGGCTAGACCTAGGCAAAACCTCAGAGCTACCCCTTGGAATACCTCCCAAACCCTGTCTGGGACCTGTCCCAGGTTACTAAGACTCTCACCACACCACTAGCTGCCAGTTCAGCTGTACATGCCAGACAAGGCCCAGAGAATTCTCCCACAGTGGGCCATCATTGACTTCGGTGCTCCTGACAGCTTCATGAATGCAGAAATGGCCTGGACTCTGTGAATTCTTGTCCCAACAGAAACCACACCTGGTTTTGCGGTGACAATAGATGGGACCCTCCTGTCCTCAGGACCAGTGACTCAGGAGATCATGTCACTGTGACTAGAGGCTGTGATACAGAGGAACCAAGAAGTATTGCAGTTCAGTATAATTCATTCCCCGCATTTCCCTTTGATCTTTGGCATAACCTGGCTGGCATGTCACAATCCACGCATCCGTTGGTGAGACCAAAAGGTGATCTTCTCTTCCACATACTGCAGGCAGGTCTGTCTGTGCACTGTGGACCACAAATCCCTGGACCCTGGGTCTCATTGCCAGACAACAGCAACCCAAGCATTGTCTGGACCCCATGCCACAGCCATCAGCCAGAGTATATGCTCCTCAGAGATGACCCTCCATGTTCCCAAAAAATATCAAGACTATGCCAACATCTTTGAAAAAAGAAATGCAGATGCACAGCCCCCATATTGAGACTGTAACTGTCCTATAGACTTGCAGCCCAGAGCCAAAGTTCCATATGGCTGGATCTATGCAATGTCAGAGCTGGAACTCATAGTCCTCTGTTGGTATATCCAGGAGAACCTTGTTAAGGGATTCAACTGTCACTCAACATCTCCTGCCAGAGCTCCTGTTCTTTCTGTAAAGAAGAGAGATGGGTCCCTTTCCCAGGTATCTGGCTCGTAGGTCTTGCCCACATGCTTAAGGTCTAACTGATTGCTGTATTTGGGATCAGGAAGGAATTTTTCCCTGGGTCAGATTGGCAGAGAGCCTGAGGGTTTTTCACTTTCCTCCACAAAATGGGGCACGGGTCACTTGCAGGTTTAAACTAGTGTAAATGGTGGATTCTCTGTAACTTGTAGTCTTTAAACTATGATTTGAGGACTTTGGTAACTCATCCAGAGGTTAGGGGTCTATTACAGCAGTGGGTAGGTGAGGTTCTTTGGCCTGTAAAGTGCAGGAGGTCAGACTACATAATCATGATCATCTCTTCTGACCTTAAGGTCTATGAGTCTCTGTTTAGACTACCAAGCGCTAAACCAAGTGATGGTTTGGGACTGATAACCTCTGCCACTAATCCTGGAACTGTTGGACCATGTGTGATCTGCTCAGGTGTTCACCAAGCAGAATTTTTGAGGGGCCTACAATTTAGTACACATCCAAGCAAGTGACAAGTGGAAGACAACCTTCCAAACATGCCATGGACACTTTGAATATTCAGTCGTGCCATTTGGCCTCCCTAATGCCCCAGCTACATTTCAGCACTTCATTAACAATGTATTCAAGGATATTCTAGACCAGAGGTAGACAAACTATGGCCCGCGGGCCACATCCGGCCCGTGGGACCCTTCTGCCCAGCCCCGGAGCTCCTGGCCTGGGAGGCTCGCCCCCGTCCCGTCCCCCGCTGTCCCCCCTCCACTGCAGCCTCAGCTCACGGCACCGCCGGCACAATGCTCTGGTGGCGGGGCTGCGAGCTCTTGCCAGGCTGCGGCTCTGCAGCTGTGCTGCCCGACCCGGTGCTCTGTGCTGCGCGGTGGCGTGGCTGGCTCCAGCTGGGTGGCACGGCGGCCTGTCCTGGTGCTCTGGGCGGTGCGGCTGTAGCGCTGCCAGCCACCGGTGCTCCAGGCAGCACGGTGAGGGGGCAGGGAGCAGGGGGAGTTGGATAGAGGGCAGGGGAGTTCGGGGGGTGGTCAGGGGTGTGGATAGGGGTTGGGCCGGTCAGAGGGCGGGGAACAGTCAGGAAGGAGGGGGGGTTGGATGGGGCAATCAGGGGCAGGGGTTCTGGGGGCGGTCAGGGAGAAGGGATGGTTGGATGGGGCAAGGGTCCCAGGGGGGCAGTCAGGAGTGAGAGGAGGGGTTGGATGGGGTTGCGGCGGGCAGACAGGGGTGGGGGGTCTAGGGGCTGTCTGGGGACAGGGAGGGATGGATAGGTCAGGGGTCCCGGGGGGGCTGTCAGGGGGCAAGAAGCAGGGGGGGTCGGATAGGGGGCGGGGGCCGGGCCATGCCTGGTTATTTGGGGAGGCACAGACTCCCCTACCTGGCCCTCAACAATATTGGAAACCCGATTTGGTCCTCAGGCCAAAAAGTTTGCCCACCCCTGTTCTAGACCAAGAGCCTAGTGGTAGCCTACCTGGATGATACCCTCATCTTCTCAGAGGACTAAAACAGACTGACCAGCACATCTGTGGCTTTGTGGATATGGGGAAAGCAGTGGATGTGATATATCTTGACTTTAGCAAAGCTTTTGATACGGTCTTCCACAGTATTCCTGCCAGAAAGTTAAAGAAGTATGGATCAGATGAATGGACTATAACTGGGGTCGGCAACCTTTTAGAAGTGGTGTACCAAGTCTTCACTTATTCATCCTAATTTAAGGTTTCGCTTGCCAGTAATACATTTTAACATTTTTAGGAGGTCTCTCTCTATAGTATATAACTAAACTATTGATATATGTAAAGTAAATAAGCTTTTTAAAATATTTAAGAAGCTTCATTTAAAATTAAATTAAAATGCAGATCTTATCAGTTTAATGTGATCCTTGCCCTTGCTTTTCCTTGCTGAGTTTTCCAATGTCTGGCACGTATTTGGATACTTTAAGCTGCACACAGGCTTCTGAGTGATCAATTGTTAACTGGCTCTGAGAGGGATGGAGGACAGATTTCATGTGTGAAAATACGGTATGTGGATCCAAATGCTGAAAGCATTTCAAACCAATTTTCTTCAAACAGTTAAATTTCACTGGCAGGGACGTCCAGCAGGTCAGAATAGAGGCCTCATGATCTCTCTCGGTAGGTTCAAGTGCACTCCACAGATCTCCAAACTTTGATGCCCACAATTCTGAGCTTTTTAACTGAATGAGCTGCATTTCGAAATCTTCAACACCCATCCACTGATATACAGACAAATCCAAGTCGCTTTTGTTGAACTTTTCAGGTTTAATTAGAAAAGAAAGCACTGGGCCAAATCGCTGGAAATCTTGAAATCTGTCAGAAAATTCTGATTCCAGTTCTTGCGTGTACATTCCAATCTCATTGACACTGACAGTGCAACGTGTTGATAGCTCTTTTATGTGTTGGATGTAGTGGAAAGTCGAAGTTCGAATATCCCGAGAAAAAACTGCTAAACAACAAATGCCTTCCAGGCTTCATAAAGATCCAGAACCGTTTGCCCTGCACCCTGGAGACAGAGGTTGAGTTCGGTTAGGTGAGTGGTGATGTCGGTTAGAAAAATGGGCTTACACAGCCATTTGTCATCATCCAGTTCGGGGTAGTTTTGTCCTTTTTCCAACAAAAAGGCCTTGATTGTATCAAAACAGTTTACAAAGCGCATCAAAACCTTGCCACGACTTAGCCACCGAATGTTGCTGTGAAGTGGAATGAAGTGAGTTTTTTACCCATGAGAGCTTACGCCCAGACAAATCTGTTAGTCTTTAAGGTGCCACCAGACTCCTTGTTGTTATAAGCACTGTCCATCTCTTCTAGCTGTGCTTGAAACTGTCTGAGTCAAAGCAGACTGAGCAACAAGGAAATTCACAATTCACACCACTGTATTCATCACATTATTAAGCTCTGAATTAGAAATTTTAGCACACAGGTTTTCTTGATGGATGATACAGTGAAATTTGACCATCAGGCAGCCAATTTGATCTTCAAGTAACTTTACAAATCCCTTCTGTTTTCCAGCCATGGAACACAAAATATTTTTCTGATGTCAACTCCTTGTTCTTCAAAATGGTTTACAAAAGTTTCCGCTATATCTTCCCCCTTTGTTGTGCCATGCACGGGTTTTAGGCAACAAAGTTCCTCTTAGATTTCATCGGAAGCACAATATCTTTCATCAACTGCCAAACATGGAACGTCGTTTATATCCATGCTCTCATAAACTGCAATGCTAAACACTGCTGTATCTTTGAATGCAGTCGTCTGCTTTTCGTTAATGTTTTCTGCCATTTCGCTTATGCGTCTCTCAACTCTTCTGGCAGAGACAGGAAGTTCTTTTATTCTAGATATGATCGTATCTTTATTTGGTAAATCATTGAACAAAACCTCCAAACTGCTGAGAAAAATTTCTTTTATATATTCCCCATCTGTAAACTGCTTTCTGTTTTTTGCAATGCACTGTGCAATCTTGCAACTTCCTTCTGTAGCTTGATTTTTACTTACACTTAAGCATTTAAAAACACTGCTTTGCTTCTCATATCCTGCTACTGCCTTTTTGATCGATTCAGTCTTGTCTGCTTCATCAAGAAAGGTTTTCTCATGCTTCGTTTGAAAATGTTGTCGAACACTTGATGTGCAACAAACAACACTTTCACAACAGAAAGCACAAACAGCACGGTCCTTCTCTTGAATAAATCCAAATGTGTCTGTCCAAGAAGGCTGAAATGAACGGACATCTAACTTTGCTTTCTTAGGAACTGAGATTTTGTCAATTGTTTCCCTCAACTCTCAATAGGGAAAAAAAGGGCAACAGAGGGCACGCACAAGGTCAAAAGCAGTGCGCTGTTCCACGTGGCCTGATATAAGCATCAAATCAGGATTTAAAAATATCCTAGTGGCGCTGGAACAATTTTTAAGGGGGGGGTGTTGCTGAGCTGCACCCCCTCTTGCCCCTGTCTGCACCCCTCACTGCCCCAGACCGGGGCCAGTGGGCCACAGCTGGGGGCAGCTGCAGAGTGCCAGGCCGAGACCAGGAGCAGAGCCCCGAGCCAGCGACTGGGACCCTAGGCCGGCAGTGGAGCCCCTGGGACCAGTGGCTGGGACCGGCAGCGGGCTAAGCGGGGTCGGCGGATGGAACCCCGGCTGGCAGGGGGCTGGTGGCCAGTGCCCCAGGCCAGCAGCAGAGCCCTGAGGCTGGCGGCCAGGACCAGGGCAGTGTGAGTGCCACTGAAAATCAGCTCACATGCCACCTTTGGCACGCGTGCCATAGGTTGCTGACCCCTGGACTATAAGGTGGATAGAAAGCTGGCTAGATTGTCAGACTTAATGGTTAGTGATCAATGGCTTAATGTCTAGTTGGCAGCCAGTATCAAGCAGAGTGCCCCAGGGGTTGGTCCTGGGGACGGTTTGGTCAACTTCTTTATCAATGATCTGGATGATGGGATGAATTCCACCCTCAGCAAGTTCGCAGTTGACACTAAGTTGGTGGGAGAGGTAGATATGCTGGAGGGTAGGGATAGGGTCCAGAGTGACCTAGACAAATTGGAGGATTGGGCCAAAAGAAATCTGACGAGGTTCAACAAGGACAAGTGCAGAGTCCTGCACTTAGGATGGAAGAATCAATCCCATGCACCGCTACAGGCTGGGGACTGACTGGCTAAGCAGCAGTTCACAGAAAAGGACCTGGTGATTACAGTGGATGAGAAGCTGGATATGAGTCAGGAGTGTGCCCTTCTTGCCAAGAAGGCTAACGGCATATTAGGCTGTATTAGTAGGAGCATTGTCAGCAGATCGAGGGAAGTGATTATTCCCCTCTATTTGGCACTGGTGAGGCCACACCTGGAGTATTGTGTCCAGTTTTGGTCCCCCCCACTACAGAAGGGATGTGGACAAATTGGAGAGAGTCCAGCGGAGGGCAACAAAAATGATCAGGGGGCTGGGGAACATGACTTAAGAGGAGAGGCTGAGGGACCTGGGGTTATTTAGGTTGCAGAAGAGAAGAGTGAGGGGGGATTTGATAGCAGCCTTCAACTACCTAAAGGGGCGGTTCCAAAGAGGATGGAGCTCGGCTGTTCTCAGTGGTGGCAGATAACAGAACAAGAATAAGAATGGTCTTAAGTTACAGTGGGGGAAGTCTCGGTTGGATATTAGGAAACTATTTCACTAGGAGGGTGGTGAAGCACTGGAATGGGCTACCTAGGGAGGTTGTGGAATCTCCATCCTTAGAGGTTTTTAAGGCCTGGCTTGATAAAGCCTGGCTGGGATGATTTTGTTGGTGTTGGTCCTGCTTTGAGCAGGGGATTGGACTAGATGACCTCCTGAGGCCCCTTCTAACCCTAATATTCTATTATTCTAGGATTCTATGATCTGGGCCTTACCAGAGAGGCTCCAGCAACATGTCCTGTACACCAAAGCTGAGATGTACTTAAAAAGCATGGAGCAGGTCCTCAAAGAATCAATTCTGAAGCACTTAGAGGAGAGGAAAGTGATCAGGAACAGTCAGCATGGATTCACCAAGGGCAAGTCATGCCTGACTAATCTAATTGCCTTCTATGACGAGATAACTGGCTCTGTGGATGAGGGGAAATCAGTGGACATGCTGTTCCTTGACTTTAGCAAAGCTTTTGACACTGTCTCCCACAGTATTCTTGCCAGTAAGTTAAAGAAGTATGGATCGGATGAATGGACGATAAGGTGGATAGAAAGTTGGCTAGATTGTCAGGCTCAACGGGTAGTGATCAATGGCTCCATGTCTAGTTGGCAGCCGGTATCAATTGGAGTACCCCAAGGGTCGGTCCTCAGGCCGGTTTTGTTCAATAACTTCATTAATCATCTGGAGGATGGTGTGGATTGCACTCTCAGCAAGTTTGCAGAGGACACTAAACTGGGAGGAGAGGTAGATACGCTGGAGGGTAGGGATAGGATACAGAGGGCCCTAGACAAATTAGAGGATTGGGCCAAAAGAAATCATCTGATGAGGTTCAGCAAGGACAAGTGCAGAGTCCTGCACTTAAGACGGAAGAATCCCATGCACCGCTACAGACTAGGGACCGAATGGCTAGGCAGCAGTTCTGCAGAAAAGGACCTAGGGGTTACACTGGACGAGAAGCTGGATATGAGTCAACAGTGTGCCCTTGTTGCCAAGAAGGCCAATGGCATTTTGGGATGTATAAGTAGGGGCATTGCCAGCAGATTAAGGGACGTGATCATTCCCCTCTATTCGACATTGGTGAGGCCTCATCTGGAGTCCTGTGTCCAGTTTTGGGCCCCACACTACAAGAAGGATGTGGAAAAATTGGAAAGAGTCCGACGGAGGGCAACAAAAATGATTAGGGGAGTGGAACACATGAGTTATGAGGAGAGGCTGAGGGAACTGGGGATGTTTAGTCTGCGGAAGAGAAGAATGAGGGGGGATTTGATAGCTGCTTTCAACTACCTGAAAGGGGGTTCCAAAGAGAATGGATCTAGACTGTTCTCAGTGGTAGCAGATGACAGAATGAGGAGTAATGGTCTCAAGTTGCAGTGGGGAAGGTTTGGGTTGGATATTAAGAAAAACTTTTTCACTAGGAGGGTGGTGAAACACTGGAATGGGTTACCTAGGGAGGTGGTGGAATCTCCTTCCTTTGAGGTCTTTAAGATCAGGCTTGACAAAGCCCTGGCTGGGATGATTTAGTTGGGGATTGGTCCTGCTTTGAGCAGGGGGTTGGACTAGATGACCTTCTGAGGTCCCTTCTAACCCTGATATTCTATGATTCTATGATTTGACTAGACCTCCCTGGTGTTCCTAGGTACATCCTCTCCACAGAGGGTATCCAATAGATCCCCAAAAGAGAGAGATTATCCATGACTGGGTGCCCCCATGGAGTGTCAGAGGTATGATGATTCACAGGCTTCACAACCTTCTATCGGTGCTTTCTCAGACTTCTTGAGGCACATACCACCCCTTATAGCTCTCTTCTAAATGCCCACCAAGTTCACCTTGACATCTGAGGCTCAGCTCTCTTTCTAATGATTCAAAGCTCCTTTCATTGAGGGTCCCACAGTGGTAAACCTAGAACCACCCTGCTCATTTGTAGTAGAAGCTGATGCATCCAATGTGGCTTTTGAGGCAGCACTCTCCCAGAGCCACAGGCCTCAACACCTACTGCATCCATTTGCCTACTATTCTCTGAATCATAGAATCATAGAATATCAGGGTTGGAAGGGACCACAGGAGGTCATCTAGTCCAACCCCCTGCTCAAAGCAGGACCGATCCCCAATTAAATCATCCCAGCCAGGGCTTTGTCAAGCCTGACCTTAAAAACTTCAAAGGAAGGAGATTCCACCACCTCCCTAGGTAACACATTCCAGTGTTTCACCACCCTCCTAGTGAAAAAGTTTTTCCTAATATCCACCCCAAACCTTCCCCACTGCAACTTGAGACCATTACTCCTCATTCTGTCATCTGCTACCACTGAGAACAGTCTAAATCCATTCTCTTTGGAACCCCCTTTCAGGTAGTTGAAAGCAGCTATCAAATGCTCCCTCATTCTTCTCTTCCTCAGACTAAACATCCCCAGTTCCCTCAGCCTCTCCTCATAACTCATGTGTTCCAGTCCCCTAATCATTTTTGTTGCCCTCCGCTGGACTCTTTCCAATTTTTCCACATCCTTCTTGTAGTGTGGGGCCCAAAACTGGACACAGGACTCCAGATGAGGCCTCACCAGTGTCGAATAGAGGGGAACGATCACATCCCTCGATCTGCTGGCAATACCCCTACTTATACATCCCAAAATGCCATTGGCCTTCTTGGCAACGAGGGCACACTGTTGACTCATATCCAGCTTCTCGTCCAGTGTAACCCCTAGGTCCTTTTCTGCAGAACTGCTGCCTAGCCATTCGGTCCCTAGTCTGTAGCGGTGCATTGGATTCTTCCGTCCTAAATGCGGGACTCTGCACTTGTCCTTGTTGAACCTCATCAGATTTCTTTTGGCCCAATCCTCCAATTTGTCTAGGGCCCTCTGTATCCTATCCCTACCTCTCCTCCCAGTTTAGTGTCATCTACAAACTTGCTGAGGGTGCAATCAACACCAGTCTCCAGATCATTTATGAAGATATTGAACAAAACTGGCCCCAGGACCGACCCTTGGGGCACTCCACTTGATACCGGCTGCCAACTAGACATGGAGCCATTGATCACTACCTGTTGAGCCTGACAATCTAGCCAGCTTTCTATCCACCTTATAGTCCATTCATCCAGCCCATACTTCTTTAACTTGCTGGCAAGAATACTGTGGGAGACCGTGTCAAAAGCTTTGCTAAAGTCAAGGAACAACATGTCCACTGCTTTTCCCTCATCCACAGAACCAGTTATCTCGTCATAGAAGGCAATTAGATTAGTCAGGCATGACTTGCCCTTGGTGAATCCATGCTGACTGTTCCTGATCACTTTCTTTTCCTCTAAGTGATTCAGAATTGATTCCTTGAGGACCTGCTCCATGATTTTTCCAGGGACTGAGCTGAGGCTGAGTGGCCTGTAGTTCCCAGGATCCTCCTTCTTCCCTTTTTTAAAGATGGGCACTACATTAGCCTTTTTCCAGTCGTCTGGGACTTCCCCCGATCGCCATGAGTTTTCAAAGATAATGAAGCTGTCCTCCCGGAAAAAAATACAAGATTCTCAACAAAGAACTACTCACAATCAAGTTCAGGTTTGAGGAATGGTGCCACTACCTTGAGGGGGATGGGAGCGGGGGGCAGTATCCAATACAGGTATACACAGACCACAAGAACCTTGAATATTTATACAAGACCAAAGCCCTGAACCAAAGACAGCTCTGTTGGGCACTATTCTTTTCCCATTTTGATTTCACCACCACGTATCAATTAGAAACCAAGAATGGCAAAGTGGGCGTCCTATTGCGCAAGGGGGAGTACTGCAAGGAGGAAGAAACCCCTACCTGGGGAAAAGTCCCTCCTCCTGAAACCCCGTAACTTCTTCAGTGCTGCAATGCAACAGCATCTCCTTACTCTGATCTGGGTGGCTTCTCAAAGTGACCTGCTGGCTCAGAAGGTTACAGCATCCCCAGAGCAACCCGGAAGTAATACCAAGAGACTGCATACCATGATAGATGGAATAAGATATGTTAGCGGCTGCATCTACATCCTGTAAAGGTGCCCCTGGTTAGAAGAGTTCCAGATATGCCATGATGCCCCCAGTGTGCCATTCCAGTCTCTCTAAAACCTTATGTCTAACCTCTCACCTCTTTTGCTGGCCCAGGAGGTAGACGAATATTTGGACCAATGTCAACTCCTGCGATATACATGTTCATGCCAAAGTTCTGTGCATAAAACCTTTCAGCACCCTTATGCTCCTAGAAACCCCCCTTTCAACCCTAGAGAACAACCACCATGGACTTTATCAAAGAACTCCCTGAATTGAATGGATATATCACTATGCTCATGGTAGTAGACCTGTTGACACTTCATCCCTTGCACCCAACTGCCCAGAGCCACAGCTCAGCTTTTGTTTGCACATGTCTTTCATCCCTGACCACATAACATCTGACAGAGGTTCCCAGTTCATCTCCAGGTTTTGGTGTGAGATTCTCCAACTATTAAACATCCGTATCTGCATGTCATCTGTGTACCACACCCAGCCAAACAGAGTAAACCGAGTGCTGGAGTGTTGTTTCAATCCACTATCTTCCCGAATGCCAAGTTCGCATATAACAATACTGACCATGTTTCCACAAGTCAAAGCCCCTTTTTCACCAGTTAGGGATTTCATCCCATACTCCCAACTGCCTCCCACACCTCAGCAGCCTGTGATATGGTTCAGCAAATCCACCGTCTCCAGGAAGAACTCAAGGAATACCTGGCAGAGGCAAAGGAAGCCTACAAGTGATAGGAAGATCACCAGAGACAGGCAGACACAGAACTCAAGGTAGGCCAGGAGATTTGATTATCCACCAAACATCTTCACACCAACCATTTCATAAAGGAGATCACTGATATCTCAGACTGTTTCAGATTTGCCAACTAATTTACTCCATCACTGTTAAACTCTGCTTGTTGAGTCTGCTCAAAATACACCCTGTTTTCCATATCTCCCTTTTGAAACCATTCAACAGAAACCTGCTTCCCAGCCAAACACATCCCCCCTCTCCCTGGGCCATAAGGAATACCTAGCCTGGGTCATTCAATGCTCCAAGATGAAGTGGGGTAAATCATGGTATCTTGTGGACTGAGATGGGTACAGTCCTGAGGAGCAGTCCTGGGAACTGGCCCAACATGTACCTGTCATAGAAGCATTTCACAAAAGTCCAGCAATTCCCCAGGGTGGCCATGATGTAAGGAGCAGCAGGTCTAGAACCTGGGTCTGCAGATTCTCCAGGGAACAACCACTTCCATGCTAGCATCAACAGCTGTGGTAGTGGAAGCACTTGGCAGGTCATGAGCCTTAGTGGCCCACACCCTAGGACGTGCCACCCATGGTGGGCCTAACTGACAGGCCATTCCTGATTGGCCCATACATACTACTTAAGCCTGGGGTGGCTACAGGAAATTTGTCTGTGCAAATAGCTGTGGAAACATGGTTCCCCAACTAGCTGCTGGTACAGACCCTGCTTCCTTGCACTGCTTCTGGTTCCTGACCTTGCCTTTTCCCTCCTGGCTCTGCCGCCTGCTTTCTGACCCAGCTTTGTCTCCTGCTTCTGACTGTGACCTCAGCCTTATCTCCCAGCCCCGACTCTCGACTCCTGACTTGGCCTTGGTTCCTGAGACTGGCCACTGGTTCCTAACCTCAGATTGACCACTACTCCAATTCCTGAAGTCTGGCCCTGGCTCTAGCTACTAGGCTGGCCGCCTATGACCCAGCTCTGACGTCCCTTCAGTCAGAGGCTGGACAGTGCTCTGGAGAAGGAAGGTTTACATCCCTCCCCAAGCTTCTAGCTGTTCCATCCTCGCTGACAGAGCGGTGGGAGTTCTCCCTATCTCTGACTGTCCAGTGCTCTTGGAACCCTACTAAAGCTCTTGTCCTCAGAAGACGCACTTGTGCTCTGTCCCCCCGCCATCCCCAAACTATGCGCTCCACATGCACAGGACACCAAGAGCAGGGCTGCAGGGGAAGTGAGTGGAGATAGGGTATGGCCATCAGAGCACAGGACCAAGATGGAGTATCACGCGAAACAGCCCCAGGCAGCATCATGGTGCCAAGAACCAGGGGCCGGCATGCAGTCGATGCTCCAATGGTGACATTCCTATGGACCATCACTTGGTTCCACTGTATTGGCTGGGTACTCCGCCACCAGCCACTTGAGCCTGGTTGTAGCCCAGCACTGCTCGGCCTGGGAAGAGCATGGCACAGAGCTCTGTTGTGTGCACTGAGGAGCTGATTGGGTCTAATTTGCCTCAGGGAGTGGAACAGAGATTGTTCACTGTGCCCCGGGCTCAGCAATAACAACCATCTCCTTTGCTCTCGCTGGATCCAATTCCACCCTGCGGTAAGTGGGGCGACACCTTTTGCAGTCAGTAGAGATGCACTTGCTTAGACAAGGTCTGCAGGCTTCAGCTGGGCACCTGCAGGGATCAGGAAGGATTCCTCCCTCCCCATCCCATGCACAATGGGCCAGATACGTTTGGGTTCTTTTGGCCTTCCTCTGAAGAATTGGGGATTGGCCACAGCTGGCAACAGGACACCAGACGGGGTGGGCCAGTACTCTGAGATGGTTCAGAAAATCCTTTGCCTAGATGCCTGGCTGGGTTGTGCTCACATGATCAGGGGCAAACTGAGCTGCTAGATCTGAGGTCAGGAGGAATTTTCCCCAGAGCAGAATGGAGGGATATTCGGGGAGAGAGGGAGAAGGGTACCTTCCTCTGGAGCCTGGGGCATGGATTGACTGCAGGGATCATCAGATATATCTCACCTAGTCCATTCCCAGGTCTCTGCTGGTGCTGCATAACTGCTCACTGTTGTGAGGACTGAAATGCTTTAGTCTAGCTAACGTCATTGAGCTCAGAACATGGGGAACAAAGTGAAATGTAATGGCCTGTGCTATGCAGGGGGTCGCACTGGATGATCTAATGGTCCCCTCTGGCCTTAAACTCTATGAAGTAATGGCCCTCGGTGTTGTATCCATCTCAATCACATTTCATGTCAAATTCATCCCTGGGGCAGCTCCACAAGCTCCTGTGGGCTGTGCTGAATTGGGCCCTTAGGGTTGAAGGCCGTGGCAAGCCTGCCACCAGTTTGCCACAAAGAATGCAGAGCCTGCCCCAAATCACTGGGATCCTCTTCTTTCTGTAGGAAGCTTCACTGCACCAGGAATTCCATCCACATCCACTTCTTCACCTCCTTCATAATGCGGGGAGCTGCCGTGTTCATCAAAGACTCCGTGCTCTTCGCGGATGACTCCATCAATCACTGCACCATGTCAACGGTAAGAGGGTGTTCAGCAGATGGGGTTGGCTACTTCCAGGGCCAGAGCTGGCATGGTGCTCCCACATCAACCTGCTGGTGAACAGGCTCAGAGAAGAGCCCATGTGAACCTTTTCCTCTCTCCCTCGCTAGGTGAACTGCAAAGCGGCCATTGCCTTCTTCCAGTACTCAGTGCTGGCCAACTTCTACTGGCTCCTCGTGGAGGGGATGTACCTGCAAACACTGCTGCTGTTCACCTTCACCTCTGACAAGAGGTATTTCTGGTGGTACACCCTCATTGGCTGGGGTGAGTAAAGCGAATGCTCATGAAATGCACTAAACCTGGGATGTCCATAGCGAGGACCACTAAAGAAGGACCAAAGGTTCTAGGAATCTTCCCAGAGCAGCCCATTAGCTGACAATTGTACACCAAAGCAGAGCTGAAACTTTTTTGTACAAAACTTTTCTTCAGTGGGGAGAAAAAAATGCAGATTTGGCAATGCCGAAACATCTTGTGAATTTGAGTCATTTTTGGTTCAGCCTGAAATTTTTTCCCTGACTTTTTTTTTAAATTTCTCATGAGCCAAAAAAAATCTGTTGTTTGCCTGTTTCTCTACCAAAGGTGGCCCCCGCCACTGAATCTTTGTCACATGCCTTGTTAGACTGGTTCCACTGAAGGAAGCAGAGCAAGGGATGGGCCAGTGACTAGGGGGCTAGTCTGAGACTCCAGAGAGCTGGGTTCAACTCCTTGCTCTGTCTCTGCATTGTGTGGTCTCTTTGGGTCTTAGTTCCCCACCTGTGTATAAGGATAATAGCCTTGCCTCATAGGGGACTTGTGAGGTGTATGTATAAAAACTCTATTAATTAGGGGGGCATGTAATTATCTAAATAGAACAACTGGTGTTATGTCATTGGTTTCCATCGAGCCAGGGTTTCGCCCTGGATCTTTGGAGCAAAGATGTTTGTAAACCGTCTAGCAACTGGGACCCCTGGATGCTGCCATAATGTATGAGTTCTCTTCTGGAGACAGCCCACCTTTCTTTAGGTTGACTGTTTTTTCACAGGGTGGGCTAGGTGTGGGCCAACCCCACTGGCTGGAGCTGGTGGGGAAAATGGTGGGGGGAAACAGTTTCACAAAAATATTTGAAATGCTGAAGTTGGTTTTGCTGCAGGGAGTCTAAAATGGGCCCACTTTTTGTTTTTCATGACATTTTTGTATTGACATTTTGTTAGAAATTGTTATTGAAATATTTCGTTTGTTAAAGAATTGATAAATGAAAAATGTCCATGATGATTTTGAAAAAAGCTTAGACAAAGAAGTCACTAAAATTGTCGTGCAAACCAGACAGCATTGCTAATGGTGACAATCTATCACAAAGAATTTGGTAAAAGGTTGTTTTTTCAATGAAAGAACCTTTTGTTCTAAAAACTTCAAGCCCCACTCCTGACCCAGCACAACAAAGGACCCAGGTGCTGCTGTAGGGGATGTAGTACATCAAGGGCCTGTGTATAGGGCAGGGTCACAGTGGGGGTCAGGACAGATGAAATACTGCAGATTTTCAGCCACCAACCATCTGAAGATCTCAAATGCTTCACAAAGGAAGATCAGAGTAGATGGATGGGAGTGTATGGGGATGGATGGGGCAGGCGAGCGTATGGGGATAGGTAGATGGATCCCATTTTCAGCATCATGGACAGAGGAGCATGCAACTGCTAACAGGAGAAGATGCAGCTGCTGGGATCAGAGCCAGGAGCTGTGTGCAGGGCCAGGGTTAGGTGCCTCATACTGGATCAGGTGGAAGGACAAGCACAGAATGGTTCAGCAATGAGTCACAGGACAAGTCAGTGGGACAACCCCTCCCCTCCTAAGTCCCAGCTTCTTGCTCTAACCACTGGACCATGCTGTCATGTCTGAGTCCTTTCATGTATCGCTGCCTTTTTTGATTGGGTGGTGGCTGCCTGGCATCGTGAACCTCTTCTGCCAGCTCCCCAGCGGTCGGCACAGCCATCAGCAGGAAGAGTGTACCTCCACGTCATCCTGCCCACGCATGCCCCACCGTGTCCCATGCCTCCACACCAAGAGGCTCAAGCTTTGAGCAGAGTGGGAAGCATCCCGTGAGCAACAAGTTCCCTGACACCAGGTCTGCGGTGGGCATAGGGCGGCGGGAGAGCCTCTCTCCCAATGGAGATGGCAGTGCTGTGGATTTGTCAGGATCTGTTATCCGTGCTGGGTTGGGGGGCATGTGGCATGGCAGCTCCCTGCTCAGTCATGGAGGACTCCGCCACCTGTGGGAGAACAACTGGCCTCTTTCCTTGCAGGCGTACCTCTGCTCATTGTGAGCTTGTGGATCTTCGCCCGGCTACAATACGACAACCATGGGTAAGAACCGCCCAGCGCCCAGCCCCTTTATGTAGGAGCATCATTGAAACCTGTGCGTCCCAAATGAGCTCAGGTCCCATGGGGCATGACTGGAGCCAGATGAGCGACATGGAGCCTCCAGGTCTAGAGAGCAGCCATTACACACCCCAGGGGTGGGGGTGTGCTGCTCCAACAGCTAATCCAGGGGGGTTTCCTGCTCCGACAGCTAAAAACTGATTTCCGTTGTCAAGGGGAATGTCCCCCAAGACCCTCCCCCCCAGCCTGATCCAGCATTTCAGAGACCATGCCAAGGCTTCTAAGTCCTGTGCATGAGATCCTGGTCTCGCTGGGCAACCTCCCAGCCTAGATCCAAGATCTGGGGCTAGTTCAAGTGCTCTAATGTAGGCATTGCTTGGACATAGCTCAGGCTAGAGCTTGGGCTCCGACACCTCCCCGCACCTCCAAGGCTTTGGAGCCTGAGCCACAGCAGCTAGACAACTGTTTTTAGAGCACTAATACGAACCTGTGGGCCCGGGCTGGGAGGCTTGCTGCTAGGTGCATTGTAGACCACTGAAGCCAATGAGGGCTTTGTTAACAGACTTCAATGGGGCCAGCATTTCACCCTGGGCTCCTGCCACCCCAGCGCGACCATGGATCCTGGGGGCTGCCCAAACTGACCAGCAGAATGAAGGAAGGGAGGAGAGAGGGACAACGCTTTATTATTCTCTATTTTCTGTTCTGGTGGTGCCCACAGGCCCCAGTCAGGATCAGGCCCCATCATGATGCGCACTGTACACACACACATACTAGGGACAGCGTCCCAGCCTCGAAGAGTTGCAAAGCTTTGTGGTTAGAACATGGGCACTCATTTAAACTTGCTGGGCTGGTTTTTCATGTAATCTCAGCCCCTTTATGCCGTGCTGGCCATGTGAGAATGAATTAAAGTACCAGCGCAGTGTCAAGGGGCTTCCCTGAAAAGAAGACCCTGGCCTGTACAGCAGGGATAACGCTGGCCTACCTCGCGGGGTGGTTGTGGGGATCCACTAATGACTTTTGAGAAGAAGGGAGCTTGAGATGGACTAATAGCTATTCCGCTATAGCACTGCCCGTCAGTTTCCCTGTGTAGACAAGTCCTAAGCAGTACTGCTAATGGACTGGCCCCATGATGCTTTCTCAGTGGGCTGGGCTGCCTTTTCACACCTGAACCTTTGGTTTTGTGGTGAAAAAATTGGCAACGTGAAAATGACGTGACTCTCCCGGCAGTTTAGCTAGATGGTCATGCCCACCCCTCAGCCCATTGCCAGTGGTGGCCACGTCTACCTCCCTGACCCTTCCCCCACTCATTTCAGACCCCGCCCCTCCCTTTCTACCACCTTGTGACAGCTCATCTCACCGTGTTTCATTTTTTTTGCCTCTCTAACATTCCTAGTTGTCCTGGGTTGGGCTCGGAGGGACTTTCCCAAGTGTTGACAGTGTCATCATGAGTGGAGCCCTCTCTTCCTCCTCCCACCTCCGCCAAATCATGAAATTGGCTAAAAAATAGTGAGGTTTTTAAAAAAGATTCACTTGTGTGTTTTGTTCTGTCTGAGTTTTGAACTCCCCCCTCCCCTCCCGTGTGTGTGACAGTTACTCCACCACCAACTCACAAATGGATAGCGCGCAAGGCAATTGTGGCTCCCACTGCAGGAGGTCTCACTGTAGGACCCAACACAGATCTCATTGTGCAGGCACATGCGCACACACAGACACAGACAGTCCCTGCCCTGAAGAGCTTACAGACTTGTGCAAAACATGGTGGCGACTTTGCAGCATGATGGATAAGGCTGAGAGTTGTCAGATTCATACAGGGGCCACCAAACAGCCATTAGCTGGGAACGGCTGCTAACCGTTACTGAGCTGGACTGGATTTGGGCTGGTGACTGACAGCTGAAAGGCTCTGTAGCTCGTTAGCAGCACCCCGAGGCATCCAGAACAGCGTGAGTGTCAATATTAGCTCCAAAATCACACGGAGGCTGGAGCTGTTCGTGGGAACCCCTGCCGCAGGGAGCAAAAGCACAATGAGTTGGTAATGCTTCTGTGCTTTCCCTGCTCTCTCCTAGGTGTTGGGATGACTATGCCAGTCTGTACTGGTGGGTGATCAAGGCCCCCATTCTCTTTGCCATCTTCGTGAGTATGCCGCAGCGTGTTTCGCTTTGTAAACGCGCGGGTTGCCAGGCGAGTGGCGTGAGAAGGGATGGGCAGCCTGCCTGGGAGGCTGGGATACCTGCAGGGAGATGGAGGAGTCCAGCCTGCGGGTTTTGGGAATGTTGTCGGGTGGCCAGTTCTATTTCGAGGCTGAGACAAACCTTCTCTTCCTTTTGCAAGATGAACTTCCTCATATTCCTGAATGTGATCCGAATGTTAGTGCAGAAGATTCGATCCCCTGACGTTGGCAAAAACTACAAGCAGCAGTATATGTAAGCAAAGTGTTAACACGCTCTGCTCCAGTACTCTGGGCCCCTTTCCCAGGCCAGATAAACCACTTGGCTCAGTGACCATGTCAATGATCTGGTCCCAGGAAATTTGATCCCTTCTCCTGCATAGCGCTTAGGCCTGGCGTGGCCAGCCAGGGTCCTTCCCAAGGATTCACATTTCACCAGGCCAGTGGCTGTTATGCTTGGGTGCCATACAGGGTGTGATTGATATGGGGTTGGGGTGTCATATGGGGTGTGATTGTATGACACCCCAACCCCATATCAGAGCTTTCCTAAGCTTGCAGAGTAGAGCCAGATCCCTAGCTTGTATCAGTATTGACTGCAATGGAGATGCACCAATTTATATATCTGTCCCCAATCATTTACTGTGATGGATTCAGGACCAGAATAGAAAATGCCAAGTGAGAGTAACTCCAGTGCGGTGCTATCCAAAGAGGGAGGCTTTGTGATGGGGTCTGTCATCAGCTCATAAAACCAGGTGCTTTGTCAGGACTCCCATAGATCCCCAGTGCTACATGGAAACTTTGGGCCACAAGGTCTTAAAAAACCTGCCCTAATGCCACATGAAGGTTAGATAGTTAAATCACCAACTCTCATAGACTTATAGGACTGGAAGTGACCTCGAGAGGTCAACTAGTCCAGTCCCCTGCACTCATGGCAGGGCTAAGGATTATCTAGACCATCCCTGACAGGTGTTTGTCTAACCTGCTCTTAAAAATCTCCAATGATGGAGATTCCACAACCTCCCTTGGCAATTTATTCCAGTGCTTAACCACCCTGACAGTCAGGAAGTTTTTCCTAATGTCGAACCTAAACCTCCCTTGCTGCAATTTAAGCCCATTCCTTCTTGTCCTATCCTCAGAGGTTAAGAAGAACAATTCTTCTTCCTCCTCCTTGTAACAACCTTTTATGTACTTGAAAATGGTTATCATGTCCCCTCTCCACCTTCTCTTTTCCAGAATAAACAAACCCAATTTTTCCAGTCTTCCTGCATAGCGCGCAAGGCTATGTTTTCTAGACCTTTAATTATTTTAGTCACTCTTCTCTGGACTCTCTCCAATTTGTCCACATCCTTCCTGAAATGTGTTGCCCAGAACTAGACACAACACTCCAGTTGAGGCCTAATCAGCCTGAAAGGGCCCAATCCTGCATCCTTTACTCATGCAAGTAAAACGTGAAATGAGACTGCTCACATGAGAGAGTTGTAGGCCCCAAGTGGCACTGTAGCTGTAACATTTTTTACACTGTATTCAATATAGAATTTCCCAGCAGTTGTAAGCTATAATTTTGCTAAATCAAACCCAAACAAGGAAAGGCCCCATGGAGGACTGCAAATAGCTTATGTCCATGCCAGGTGTCATGCTCGAGCTCTCTGCTGGAGCTGTGTCAAGAAGCTGTAGTTAGAATATCGGTATGGTACATTTTCCCCTCACTGTCTTTCTCCAAGTGTCTCCTTAAAACACCTCCCTTGGGAACCCATTTGACCCTCCTCATCCCTTGACATAAATGGTGTCAAACCCATTTAGAAAATGCAGAACCACCATGAGCTAAGTTAAGCAAGTGCACACCCTGATGGCAGTTACTATCGCCCTTCCTTCAGCCTCAGACCCTACTGTCCGTATGGGTCCATTTACACAGACTTTTGGAGTAAGCCTCCTGATCCGGGTCAAGAGACTTGGGCTAGTGGGGCTCATACTAGCACTCTGAAAACAGCTGTAGAGACATGCTTTGAAGTTGTGGCTGGAGCTGGAGCTTGGGCGCTGAAGCTTAGGGAGAGGGGGTGGGTAAGTTGTTCCAATGTTTAATTATCCTCCTGTTAAGAAAATTGCACCATATGTCTGGTCTGAAATTGTCTAGCTTCAGCTTCCAGCCCCTGGAGCTTGCTCTGCCTTTGTCTCCTAGATTCAAGGACTTTTGACTTTCAGAAACTCACTATAGACCATCATCAAGTCACCTCTTAAGCTTCTCTTGGGTAAATGAAACAGACTGGGTGTTTCAGTCTTTTCCAGGCCTAGAATCATCCTTGAAACTTTTGTTTGAACCTTTTCCCATTTACTAACAACCCCAGGCATGGGCATGGGCTTAAGTGCCTTGCTGAATTGGGGCCCAAAAGCCAATCAGATTTGTAAAAGAATTGTGGGTTTTTGATAAAAGCGTGAAATTTGCCATAACCTTAGGGCATGACCTAATAAAGATCATAGAATATCAGGGTTGGAAGAGACCTCAGGAGGTCACCTAGTCCAACCCTTGCTCAAAGCAGGATCAATCCCCAATTTTTGCCTCATAAATAGCACCCTCAAGGATTGAACTCACAAGCCTGGGTTTAGCAGGCCAAAGCTCAAACCACTGAGCTATCCCTCCCAGATAGCAAGTCATCACCAACTCATGCCATGCCATGTTGGCTGTGGCAGCCATTTTAAATTCAGAATTCATTTTTTTCCCTACTGCTGTTTCTTTCTGATAGTGATCGTTTATGAAATTAAACCATTCCAGTGGGGTTTTATTTTTGGACATTTATACTCCTATTGTCTTAGGTGTCCTGAAAATGAAAGCAATTAATTGTAATGGCTTGAGATTATTAGTTCTTGATATTTTAGTACATGCCCTGTAGCACGTCACCAGGGAATATTTACTAAAATATTAATCATATAGAAAAATAACACAGAACATTTACAGTTTCTGTTCACAAACTGAAAGTTACATTTCTCCTTGCCAATAACAATATTCTCTATTTATCTCGGTATATCAGGATATTGCTGTGTCTCAAAGGTTGAAAAGGCAGTGTACGTAAACAGGCAGCCTAAAACAAAATAAGAAACAAGAAAGTCTCTTTCACAGTCTTCCGTATGTTCAAACATTGCATTCCCCACCACAAGGGCACAGGGCAGCCAGCTCAGTGCTGCCTTGCCATGCTTGCACCTTGCCTGGCACCCCATTTTGCAGCCCCATTTTAGGAGTTCATGACAATAATCATGTGCTTCTGGGAGGGTTGTCCACAGTGGGCTCCATCCCTCAGTGCCCCCAGGCCATCTCCATTCCTTGGGGGAGGGGAGCTCAGGAGTCTGACCCCAGCAGCGTCCTGCTTGGTATGCAGCTCGCTCACTGTGCTGAACCGGAGCAGGTTTGGTCAGTGGAGGGATTCCATAGCTCTGCCCTTGTCTCAGCAGCGTTTGTGCCACTTGTCCTGTCATGCAGAGGCACCACAGGGCACTGCAGCAGAGACATCGTTCCGTCCGCTGTCGATTGTTGTGCAGCAGACAAACCCATGAAAGCAGGGGACAGATGCCTGCCAGGGTTCCTATGGAGATTTCTTTCCTCTTCCAGCAAAAGCAGATGCTGTGTCACAACCGGTATCATCATGAAACACTGGGAATGCCTTTGACTTGCTTAGGCCGAGTGAAGAAGCTGTCTCATGGGCAGGTACAAGTCCAATCCACAGTGCAGGGATCTGAGGTCTTTGCACATATGTGACAGCAAGGACTATGCCATCGGTGTCAACTGTGCATATGAGAACTGGAGTACCTCTTTGACTGAATACAGGAGCAGCATTCTGCTTTTTGCTCCCTCGTGGTTGCCTGGGGAAAGGCTGGTCTTTTCACAGGCAGGGCTGCAGTGTACATCTTGACCATCCGTGGCGATTAGCTCTTTACCTTCTACTGCTAACTGTGTAATAGACTATGCAAGGAAGCAGCAGATTCATTTTTATTTTCATCGATGCACAGAAACTCTTGCCAGTTTTAGTGGTAGAGGGATGCAAGGCTTGGTGCTCCTCTTGACTCCCTTCTGATCTTGCTTCTGATCTGGGCCTTGAGACTATGTGGAATGCAAACATCCCACCCTCCTGCAACACTGCAGCTGTGTCTTGAAGTAGGGAATAAAAATGTTCATAGCATCGTCATCAAATGTGTTGCTAGCAATGGGCTTCAACATCTTCACAAGAGCTGCCCCATCAAAAACTATGGAATCTACTGCCGGAGGTGTACCTTGCAGCTGAACTTAGCCCTTCCAGAATAGCCATCAGGTCAGATTGCTTGCCAATGTGTAGTTTGCCCATCTGAGACAATGAAAGGGAGCATGCCTGATTCTCACACTGAGAAATATCCCAGTGACCATCATGTGTTTGGCAAGGTATGTACAGGTCAGAAAAGGGGAGCAGTCATTTGTCAAGGAGGAAAACTGCAATTTGGTCTTGAGGTCTCCCTTGCTGGGGGCTGCCGAACAAGGGCAGTTTGTTTCGCTTGCTAGCCTCTGATGACGGCTTTGTTTTGTCTTGCGATCTCTGTTACAAACATGGTGTTCCGCTGTGGCCTGATTTTCCAACCTCCATAACACAATCACAACAGGGTCTGCAATATCTTTGGTGGCCAGTTTAACTAAGTCTACACTCTCTTCTGAGAAAGGGTTGCCCATGTCCTCTGTGACCTCAACAAGTGCCTTGACATGTCATGCAAGAGAAACCGAGGCACCTTTCACCTGCTCATGCTGCTTTGTGTTAGACTTTTTCAGGGGGCTCCTTTCTCCGCTGTGGCTTCAAATTCTCCTCTCAACCTGGCCACCTCTGGTCCTGCTATTGTCCAGCACCAAAGGGCTTCTGGACTTTGTGTTAGACCAACAGCTCCATCAACCTCTTTGATTGTGGCATTATTTGCTCATGAGCCTGGTCAAGTGCGATTGCAGAGAAAACATGCTGTGTCTTGGGAACCTGACAGGCTCCCTCTTAGCTGTGTCAGGATATGTGAAGGGTCCCTATCTCGGAGGTGAACAGGCGCCCAATGAGCATAATTAATACGATCTAATGCAAAGACCCAAGGTGAGAGCTTTCCCAGCATTCAGTCTATAGAGCAAAGTTCGCCTGTTGGATTGACTTCACATAGATACCAGAAGCTCCAGATGAAGTGTGGTATGCCAGAAGCAGAACTCTGGGTTTTCTCGTTTTCACTTGTCACACCATTTATCATTTCCCAGGGGGACTCCTCTTCCCCAAGACCTTGTGTACTGTGTGCATGCATTCTGGAGCAACAAGTACAGATTGCTGGTAGCTACTTGGTGGGCACACCTGGTAACGTGTGACATGAGACAATTTTCAGGAAGAAGTTGACCATTCCCAGAGAGGCCACTGGGGCCTGAACAAGGACTTGTGTGCATCTGCTGTCTTCTAGCCAGTCTCCAGTCAGCTTTAGACTTGCCATTTCCAGGTGAAGACAACTCAGCCTAATAACAAAATTGTCCTCTCTATACCCAGCAGACCAGGCTTAGTATCTTTTTGGTTATGGTGAAAAGGGGCTGATCCACAGTGAACACTGGCATGTGGTGTGGGTTAGGTGGTGTATAGCATTCCTTATCACATCCATGGCAAGACGGATCATTGCCACAGACTTGGAGTCAGCTGGAAGGGGGCAAAGAAGAATCTGTTGGCATTCAGTCTTGACTTCACCATTTGCAGCAGAGGTGGGGGCGCTGGTTTTCTTCACAATCAATGGAGGGACAAGTGTGAGAGATTCAAGATTCTTCACTGATGCTACAGTCTCACAGTCCGGTTTGGGAATTCCCCAGACAGCTCTCTGCAGCTGAGCACTGGGATGCAGAAAAAGTGATATCCCAGTTCTGTGGAAGGAGTCGATTGCTGTGGTGGAGCTGGGATTGTCATCTATCTGGGATTGTCATCTAATTGTCATTGCCACAGTAGTGAACAGATCACCAAAAGCTTTAGAGGACTGACTACATTCTCTTCTTCAAAGTGCTGGCATGCACGGTTTGCCATGCTGGTAGAGATAGCCAGTGCTCTGTCCTAGGAGATGGGCAATCCAAGTATAAAAAGGTATCTACTAGCTCACTTATTTTTTGTGTCTGTGCATGAAGTGTCAAACCAGTGTCGATTGGGAAAGGTGTTTCTTGAGCTTTGTTGTGGTACAAACTTTCTGTTCCTTCATGGCAACAGATGTTGTTGTTGCACTGCACCAGCTGTGCTGAAGTAGGGGGAGCTGGATGAATGGAAACTTGTTTGGACTGAATTTTAATGTTTGGACCATCCAATATCACGAACATCGCAGCCAGTAGTGACCAGGCACAGACTTTCCCTGGCATCCTGGATCAAATGATCCAGTAAACGGTGTTTTTCATTTCAAACATGTCCCTTTGAATGTTTGTTGTTGTTTGGGACAGGTGAAGTGCTTCTTTGGCACAGTTTTCCTCAGATGCTTTTTGCAGGGCATGTCCAATAATCCTAGTTGAAGGCAAGGAGTGCATCACATCCTTTGTGTGCTTGGAGATCTGGAATATGTGATGGGATGTGGGATTTTGGTTTAGCGCTGGGAATGCACCCAGCCAGTGTTCTAGTCTAGCTTTATAGCACCTAGGGAGGTCTAATTGTTTAAACACTGGAGACACATCTTCATTCAAGTCTTGCCTCTTCAATGTGTGTTGTCAGTTCAGCAAAGGCAAAGCTCTGTGACATCTTCGCTGTGTTGCTTTGCTCAGTTTTCTTCTCCCCGACTTTATTATAGAGAGACATCAAACATTTTGCACAGAACTTTGCCTCTTGGGGCTCTAAGTCCCCTGCACTTAGTTTTGCACGCAAGCGCTGGTTTTGCAGCTGAAGTACACACTTGCAGACTACCCGTGCCAAAGGTATAAGCTTCATGGTGGTCTTCTGATGGTATGTTTATTTGACAAACGAAGCACGCTTCTTTTTCTGGAGGTCCTTTGTGTTGGTCACTTGAACATGCATATTTCTTCTGCAGTTCGTCAGGGTGATTCACAGCTTTCTCAGTTCTTTTTTTGTTTTTTAACTCAGCCCTCGTGGTTTGGTCCTGTTAAACTTGATGTAGCAGGTTTTCTGCCAATGTCCATTGTTCTTGTTCAATGTCACTTCAATACCACCATCATCTAATCTACATACATCTGTGGATTGGGGAAGTGCATTCAGTTTATGGAAACAGCTGCTATTTTCTGCTAAAGTTTGATAGCCAAATCCAAGATGCTCTCTTTGTGGTTCTGCTGACTTAATCAATGCTGCACCTGTGTCTTCCTGACAACGCACACACTTGCTAGAGGAATGGGACGTCCCTGTTGATGGACCTGGCTCTCCAACAAGCTCGTATCTTTCTGACACGTTTTGAAGCACGAGTAATAGCCAATAATAATTTAATACTTTTTGCTACTGTGTACACTTAATATTAGCCAATCACCAAGCAGCTTTCATACTACCAATGTGGCATCTGAAAGAAAAAAGAGAAATGTGATTAAATTCTGTCAAGAGTATGTTGATGATCAAAATTAGTACAAAATGTGTCCTTACACCAATTGTAAAGTTACACTGAGGCAACACCAAGAAGCCATCCCTTAAATTTCCAACTGTAGACCAATGTTATTTGATGACTATGACAATGTTGTTTAAAATGGTTGCCACAGTCAGCATGGCATGAGCTGGTGGTGGTCCCATATCTGAAAATCTTTATTAGGTCATGCTCTAAGACTGTGGCAATCTTTTATCGTAAAACCCACACTTCCTTTCCCCACCCCCACCCTCCTACCCTGCCTCACAAATCTGATTGGCTGCAAGTTAGGTGTTTTAATATAAGGCCTAGATCTGCCAACTTCACTCATGGCACAATTAGGCCATTAGATTGCAAGCTTTCCTGGGCAGGGATACTGTCACAGTGGATTTGCCTGTTCTGCAACATGTGCCTTTAGGGTGTTGTATAAATGAAACAATAATGATGAGTTACTGGGCCTGGTAACATGGTGGTGGCAGGCACTAGCACTGCTAGTGTTCCCCACAGACCAAGACACACCAACTCAAAGCAGCACCAGACCCAGCCAGAACAATGGATGCAAAACCTGTGGCCGTATCTCCACTGCTACAACCATAGGCCACGAGATATATGGGCCCGTGGTGCCCATTCTCCATCAACATTCATGAAGGTGGGCCCAGCTCTACCAATGTTTGGGCCCCAGGCCCCGTGTTTTGGGGGGCCCCGTGGCATGGATCAGCAACGTGAGGCACTCTCATTCGGGGAAGCTCCCCCACCACCCCACAAGCCAGGGCAGCAGGAGTCTGTCACTGTCAGACAGAGACACACAGACACAGCTGGGGAGTTGTGAGGACAGACAGATGGAGCTGGGGGTGGGGGAAAGGAGCAGCGATGGGCATCCCAGGGCTGGCATAAAATAGACGGTATAGAGGGGGTTTTCTGAGGGGCCTATAGCAACACCCCCACCCCCCGCAGAGTATCATAGAATCATAGAATCATAGAATATCAGGGTTGGAAGGGACCCCAGAAGGTCATCTAGTCCAACCCCCTGCTCGAAGCAGGACCAATTCCCAGTTAAATCATCCCATCCAGGGCTTTGTCAAGCCTGACCTTAAAAACCTCTAAGGAAGGAGATTCTACCACCTCCCTAGGTAACGCATTCCAGTGTTTCACCACCCTCTTAGTGAAAAAGTTTTTCCTAATATCCAATCTAAACCTCCCCCATTGCAACTTGAGACCATTACTCCTCGTTCTGTCATCTGCTACCATTGAGAACAGTCTAGAGCCATCCTCTTTGGAACCCCCTTTCAGGTAGTTGAAAGCAGCTATCAAATCCCCCCTCATTCTTCTCTTCTGCAGACTAAACAATCCCAGCTCCCTCAGCCTCTCTTCATAAGTCATGTGCTCTAGACCCCTAATCATTTTTGTTGCCCTTCGCTGGACTCTCTCCAATTTATCCACATCCTTCTTGTAGTGTGGGGCCCAAAACTGGACACAGTACTCCAGATGAGGCCTCACCAGTGTCGAATAGAGGGGAACGATCACATCCCTCGATCTGCTCGCTATGCCCCTACTTATACATCCCAAAATGCCATTGGCCTTCTTGGCAACAAGGGCACACTGTTGACTCATATCCAGCTTCTCGTCCACTGTCACCCCTAGGTCCTTTTCCGCAGAACTGCTGCCTAGCCATTCGGTCCCTAGTCTGTAGCGGTGCATTGGATTCTTCCATCCTAAGTGCAGGACCCTGCACTTATCCTTATTGAACCTCATCAGATTTCTTTTGGCCCAATCCTCCAATTTGTCTAGGTCCTTCTGTATCCTATCCCTCCCCTCCAGCGTATCTACCACTCCTCCCAGTTTAGTATCATCTGCAAATTTGCTGAGAGTGCAATCCACACCATCCTCCAGATCATTTATGAAGATATTGAACAAAACCGGCCCCAGGACCGACCCCTGGGGCACTCCACTTGACACCGGCTGCCAACTAGACATGGAGCCATTTATCACTACCCGTTGAGCCCGACAATCTAGCCAGCTTTCTACCCACCTTATAGTGCATTCATCTAGCCCATACTTCCTTAACTTGCTGACAAGAATACTGTGGGAGACCGTGTCAAAAGCTTTGCTGAAGTCAAGAAACAATACATCCACTGCTTTCCCTTCATCCACAGAACCAGTAATCTCATCATAAAAGGCGATTAGATTAGTCAGGCATGACCTTCCCTTGGTGAATCCATGCTGACTGTTCCTGATCACTTTCCTCTCATGTAAGTGCTTCAGGATTGATTCTTTGAGGACCTGCTCCATGATTTTTCCAGGGACTGAGGTGAGGCTGACTGGCCTGTAGTTCCCAGGATCCTCCTTCTTCCCTTTTTTAAAGATTGGCACTACATTAGCCTTTTTCCAGTCATCCGGGACTTCCCCCGTTCGCCACGAGGTTTCAAAGATAATGGCCAAGGGCTCTGCAATCACAGCTGCCAATTCCTTCAGCACTCTCGGATGTAACTCGTCCGGCCCCATGGACTTGTGCACGTCCAGCTTTTCTAAATAGTCCCTAACCACCTCTATCTCCACAGAGGGCTGGCCATCTCTTCCCCATTCTGTGATGCCCAGCGCAGCAGTCTGGGAGCTGACCTTGTTAGTGAAAACAGAGGCAAAAAAAGCATTGAGTACATTAGCTTTTTCCACATCCTCTGTCACTAGGTTGCCTCCCTCATTCAGTAAGGGGCCCACACTTTCCTTGGCTTTCTTCTTGTTGCCAACATACCTGAAGAAACCCTTCTTGTTACTCTTGACATCTCTTGCTAGCTGCAGCTCCAGGTGCGATTTGGCCCTCCTTATATCTTTCCTACATGCCCGAGCAATATTTTTATACTCTTCCCTGGTCATATGTCCAACCTTCCACTTCTTGTAAGCTTCTTTTTTATGTTTAAGATCCGCTAGGATTTCACCATTAAGCCAAGCTGGTCGCTTGCCATGTTTATTATTCTTTCGACTCATCGGGATGGTTTGTCCCTGTAACCTCAACAGGGATTCCTTGAAATACAGCCAGCTCTCCTGGACTCCCTTCCCCTTCATGTTAGTCCCCCAGGGGATCCTGGCCATCTGTTCCCTGAGGGAGTCGAAGTCTGCTTTCCTGAAGTCCAGGGTCCGTATCCTGCTGCAGTAGACCCAGGCTGCAGCTGGCTCCGTCCATCATTCCCCCCCAGCCCCACACAACCCTCTGCCCTCCTGAAAAATCCCCACCGACCCCTGTGCCTCTGTCACCCCTCTCCAGAGAGTCCCCGCTTTGTGCCTCCAGAGACAGCTCCCCTCCCCCTACCTCCCCTGCTCCCTACAATCTCCTTCTCTGCCTTCCTCCTCCCCCCCCCAGCCCATTGATCGGGAGGGTCCCAGCCTGTTGGCCAACACGGCCAATGGGAGCCACACTTGAGGCAGGGGGCCTGCTTGCAGATGCAGATCTGCCTGGTGGTGCCTCCACAGTACCGGGAGGGCGAGCCACAGGTGAGCAATCGTAGGTCGTCATCATCACAGGCCCAGCAATTCTCTGGGTATTTAATTTCACTGAGCAAGTAATTCAATCTACTCTTCCGTTCCAGACAGTTTGTGGCTTTTCCTGTAAGAAAACTTACAATTTCTTTATAAAGAAGTCCATTTATAATTTTTCCCAAAGCTCATTTTCATTTCTCATATAATAATCTCATATACACACATTTTTCATTAATTATATGAATTGAATTTATTATTATTATTATTATTGTTATTATTAGCCAGGTTACTGGGGGAGGTTTCAGTGTGAAAAATTGTGTGCTATTTTATGGATTGAATGACTGAATAACATAATTCCCTCCCCCACCCCATACCAATGTCCATCACTAAGTCCGGTAATTTTGTTAAGTGTCTGTCACACAACATGGTGGTTGTTAGGGGGCTTATTCCTTCACCCACTTACTTCCCTGGTCCTTCTCGCATGAACAGAGAGCAACAATACCCGAAGTCCAAAGGTGCAAACAATTCAATGTTTATTGGGGTGAACTTCCAGCAAGCATGATTCCAGTTTCCTTCCTTAGTATCCCCCTTCCCAGCTCTGACACCACAGAGCCTTTCACCTGTGTCCCTGTTCCCATTCCTGCCCTTAGCCAAACATGATTCCAATTTCCCCAGCCCCATTCCCTGTTCCCATTTCCCCTCCCCACACCCACCCCCTCACTTCCTGATTGACTGCAGACTATATAGTAAAACTTGAGTTCTGCTTAGCTATACCTTAACCAATCATTTTTCTGAAATTTAACTAACCAATCCTAACATATTGTAACATGATTATGTAACCAATTATATCCCAACACCTTAATTAGTTTACACCCAGCAAAATTAATTATACAGCAGACAGGAACAATCACAGAACCAGACAGAGATTATACAGACAAACAATAGCAAAGTGGGAACTATAATGACAAAACAGTACAGAAGTGAGGTTTTCACATCCCAGCTATTGATAAGTGAGTTCTTGCCAGACAGGATGCTATCAAACTAAGTTTCCTTTTACATTTTCTAGGCACTTCCCTTTCTCTGGAGGCGATAGGCATTATCAGGACAGGAGTGTATTCCTAACAGCCCAATAGCACCTTATTTCAATGTGACTAGTTTGGGATGTGAGGAGGTGACCGGTCACTTTCCAGCTTATGGCTGCCTCTGCAGCTTAGCCAAAGGCCTTAGCCTAAGCACAGGGCCTCAGACTGTCACAGTGAGAGAAGGCCCTTACACTGGCAGACAGTGATTTCGATTCTTTCTTTTATACCTCTATAACTAGCCAAGTGATAAGAATAGACCTAAATTCTTTGAGTACAGGCCTTTACCAACAGGCCTGAATATCTATATCCTAACAGTGGTGCCCTGTTCTTCACGGGGATATGGGGTCCAGGGCAGCCTGGGGGGTTAGCGGGGGGCCTGGCACTGGCAGCAGCGAGTGACCCAGCCCCAGCCCACTCCGCTCCACCCTGCCGGCTCCCGGCATTGCTCAGGGGCTGGGGCTTGGAGGATGAGATGGAGTGGGGGTGGGGTGGGAAGAGGTGGGGCATGGTGTGGCCGGATTGCTTGCTGCTGCCAGCACCAGGCCCCCCGCTAGCACCCCAGGCCACCCTGGACCCTCTGTCCCCCTGAAGCGTGGGGCCGCCCAAAACGCAGGGCCCGAAGCAGTGCCCCAATCCGTCCTATGGATGGGACGGCTCTGCTTGGGCATCACCAGAAATTATACAAACCTGCCGCCCATGGCTACGACGATGATCAAAGTCCTCCCCCAAACACACCTTCCAAGATCCATGGGTCCTACACATGCCTATCACATGTGGTGTACCTCATCCAGTGCACTAAATGTCCCAGCAACAACACTGTGGTGAAACCAGACAATCACTACGCTCTCAAACAAACTCACACGGGAAAATAATAGACAAAAACATCCTTTCACATGTGGGTGAGCACTTCACAGAAAGCAATCACTTTGTGTTTGACCTCTCAGGCCTCATCTTCAAAGGAGACCTGCACAACCTTCAGAAGACAAGTGTGGGAGCTTAAATTCATAACTGTGCTAGACACTAAAAATCATGGACTAAATAGAGACACTGGATTTATGGCTTATAACAACACTAACCCACTAACACGACCTCCCCTCAACATTTCATTTTTTCTCTCTCCTTTTCCCCCTATGACTGGAGGTGTGTTAACAGGCCACTTCACCTTGAATGGGCCCTTGAAATGTGTTAACTACTTATGCTAAACAATCTGTTCCACCTTGTATTTAACTGTGACACTCGGAGGGTCTTTTCCAGACCTGAAGAAGAGCTCTGTTTGGCTTGAAAGCTTGTCTCTCTCGCCAACTGAAGTTGGTGGAATAAAAGATATCACCTCCCCCACCTTGTCTCTCTAATATCCTGGGACCAACATGGCTCCAACTAGTGGGTCACTTTTCCTGACCCCTCCCCAAGTGACACTTGTTCTGCAACAGACCTAGTGCGGTGTCATTTAAACGGATGTAGAAAGGCCAGATGCACTATTCAATTTTAATACTTTCCCAGTAGCTCTATTTCCTGGGAGGGAAGAGCATTTTTAATTCACTAACAGTGCGAACCCAGTGATTCTTGTATAACCAGAACCTGTCACTTTGATTCTTCCCAGGAGACTGGCAAAATCCACACTGCTTCTCATCCCCCTCTTTGGGGTTCACTACGTGGTGTTCGCCCTCTTCCCGGAGAATATTGGCGTTGAAGCAAGACTCTATTTCGAACTGGTTCTTGGCTCCTATCAGGTATGAGAGTGAGGGAGCAGCTGGCGCTGAGAGGAGTAATAACAGAAGCCCCAGCTGTGAACCTGGGCCCAGATTCTCTCTCCCTGTACCACCCACGTGCAGCCCTTGCACCCTGTGCCCTGCCCACACATCAAAACAGGGCATGGAGGGGGTTGCCGCAGGCTGACAGAGGTAGAAAATGGGCTCTTATTTCTTTATTTTAAAAAAGAGAACTACAAAATAAGGGGGGGAAATACAGTCGAAGGAGACGTCTGACTGTCCATGAACGCAAACGGAGCGTCACCCTTTCGCTGCATGTCAAACTAACAGCCAGGGTGTGATTGTAACCAGCTCAGTACTACCCTGATTCCCTCCCCCGATGCAATTACCCAGAATCCCCAGGCGCAGTCCCTATCTTACCAAGGAACAGAATGTATCATTGCTGTGAGGGCTGCAAACCAGTCAGATAAACTCCATGTGGCTCCTATGAATAGCTAGGCCCCAACAGCAGCAACCACCTTCTTTAGATGAACATCCACAGAGTATTTGTAACAGCATAAATGAAATGGGAGGAGTCTAGCCCTTGGGCTTTCCAGGAGGGTGGAGAAATGCAGCAACATGTTTGTTCTGTGAAACTTCTTCCCCTGCTGTTGTATTTCAGGGGTTCCTGGTGGCTCTGCTGTACTGCTTCCTGAATGGGGAGGTGAGTGATTTCCTTTCAGCACACATGTGTGCACACATGCATGCACAAACACATGCACGTGTGCACACAAATTCACTTGTGAACACATGCATGTGCACACAGATACATGCAGTGCACACATGTATACACATACACACAAGGATGTGCACACGCACTGCATTGGCTCAGGGTTCCTTTTCTAATTAACCTCCCCAGTGCGGTGTCTAGCACAGGGATTGTGTCCTTATTACCACATCCCTCCTCGGCTCCAGCCCAACCAGCTGGTGCCATCTGTATCTGTTAAAGGGGGCTCCCTGAGTGCTGAGGGAGGGGGTTTCTGACACTGGGAGGCTAAATCAGTTGAACTGATGATGTAAAAAGCCACCTTTCATTGGCCTGTAGATATGAGACCCTGCATCCCTGTGGACCCTTCCCTGTGAGGCTCTCAAAGCCCTTTGCCAAACCTGAATGAGTCCTCGGGGGAGGGGTCTGGGTGCTGGTCTCCATTTCCTATGGGTTGAAGTGAAGCTCAAAGTGGGGAAGGCCCAGCTTCTCCCAGCGCTGTTCCAAGGTGATTCTCTGCTGGGCTGTTCCAGGTGCAGGCTGAGATCCGGAGGAACTGGGGTAAATGGCAGTCGTCCATGGAGAGCAACGTCTTCAACCTGGTGACCCAAGACTTTACAGCCTGAGAAGGGAAAGGGCTGGTGATAAACAGCTTCCCAAAGCCTGACCGCTATTCCGCGCCCCGCAGCAGCAGCCCCAGCGGGAAGTAGGGCAGTGCCTTGTATTCCACTTTGCCGCCCAGTTTGTTTCTGCTTCCTTGGCCAAACATACAGAGGTGGGGACTGGGGGAAAAGACCTTGTAGATCGACTCTAGCCCCTCCCCAGAGATTGTTGCAGGGTCGTACTCTGCATTCTATTCTTCAGGACTTGTGCAGCTTTGTGTTCAATGTCCCAAGAAACAGACCTTCCTCCCCTTCCCTTGGGGAAATGACCCCACAGGCAAAGATTTTGCACTTGGGAAAAGTTTCCAGAGATTCAGGCTGTATTCTCCATTCATTGCCTTCCTCCTAGTTATAAGCCATGCACTGCTCTAACTCACTCCTCTCCCTCCCTGCCAGGGGCCCCCACCCTGCTCTCAGCTGTTGTGACTCATGTCCCCCACACACATCCAATCCACCAGTCTCCTTAGCAGGTGGGTTGCCCTTCTTGTAAATACTTAGGGGTTTTCTCCATCTTTCTGGTCCTGAGCTGCATGGGATACAGCGTCACCTGGCACAGCCTGCCCAGGGCCAGATGTCGGCATCGCCTGGCATGGCCTGCCCAGGCCATATAGAGAAGGCAATTGTATTCCTGCACCGTGATGTGCTACCTGCCCTGAAGGCCTCTCTTTTGCTGCCATCGTGTGTTTGTTCTTTACACTCGCTCCCAGGGCATTTCAGCCTGGTTACCTGGCAGGTTTTTCTCCTCCCCCCAAGACGCTTTTTCTCGCGTGGCTTTGCATGTTTCCAAGCTGAATCTTATTTTCTGTGATTCCTGTTCCTCTCCCTGGTGCTCACAGCTCCTCCTGGCCTAGTGCCATCTGCAGAGTTCGTCAGCATGTGGCTTTCTCCCACTGCCCAGCTCAGTAATGAAGATGTTCGATGAGGCCAGTCCTTGCACAACACACATTCCCAGCTCCGTGCCTTGCTGTTTACCCCTGGCCAACACTTCATTTGATACTTCCCCCTTTGGCTTTGGTTCTTTTAGCCCTGTCCCCGCCCACAGGACAGGATACCCACACCCAGCAGTTGGAATCAGAGTGGACAGGGTTCGCTCCTGTGTGAGAAGCCAGCATTAGGGCGAGGTCCTGCTTCAGTCCCACTTTTTTAGGCTTTTAATGATGTCTTGGCTTCATACAGGCCCTGTGCACGGGGTGAATTTCACATTATAGCAGGATTTGGTGAGACACTGACCTGGGCTCTCCCCACCTCAGAAAATCTGACCCTGTGTCAAGCCATCATCATCACCAGTCTTCCTACACCATTGGGGTGTAGGTAGCCTTTATTATTTTTTAAAGGTAACTTTAGAGCTGTTCTATTACACCATCGAGGGCTTGGCTCTGGCGGCTACAGTTCAACAGACTAACAAATTAGAGACTAATTTGGGCCACTAAGGGGCCTCTAAGGGGCCACAAGGACTCCTTGTTGTTTTTACAGTTCAGCAGAGCTCTCTCTGCCTGTTTTAGCTCTAGAGCTCATAGAAACACATGAAGCCATAAGCAAGTAACAGACAATCACAAGAAGAAGGTCTATTATCTTGTATTCATTTTATTAACGTTACCAACACAGTTATGAGTATCACAGCATATACAATGCCTAGATCTATCCAGGCACCAGTTCTAACTGCAGCCAGACTCGCATCCTCCTAGACAGCATTAGGGTCAGGTGGGTCTCTCATGGATTGATCATCAGTACAGGGATGCTTCCTGCTGGAGTTTGCCCATAGGAAGCTCAATTTTCCTGCTCTGAGCACCCCCTTTTTATGTGATTCTCCCTATACTTACATTCTGCACATGTACATGCAAGTGTCACCCCTCTTTTTCCTTATTGGTCTGATGTTCTCTAGAAACAGACGGGACCCCAATTTCTATAGGTCATGTAGGTTCTCTTTATTCTCATTGGCATTGACACACAACCTGTATCCCATGGTGCAGACACATGTGGGCCTCTACCACATTTTTATGATTTAAAATTAATCTTCCAGCTAATTTTTTGCAATGTTACCCCTTGGTGCCTCTTTTCCCATCATCTCAGTGCATAGGGTTATTCTTCAGTCACTTAATTTTGTCAGCATTTCTTAGCTCCAGGGCCTAAAATAGCTAAGCTAAAATCTTGCAGGCCTCAGCCTACAGGTCTTACATTTCAGCCTTTCTTCCTTAGCTATCTAATCCCTGATTCCCTCTAACTACTGTTCAAGCTTATACTTCTACCACCCTACAACTTAACTCAATTTACCATACAATGCTTCTATGTAACATGACAATCATAACATCACCCAATAACTGGATTATAAACTAAAATCATTGGCTGCAAGGGGCATCAAGCAGGAGTTAAACTGTGCCAGTCGTTCCTATTCTGAGCTCGTTTTATATGCCAATGTAATAAAGCTGCTTCAGACATTACTGTGTTACGGTGTGTGCCTCTAGCATTAGCCGCTCTTGTCTCTTGCTCTAGGGGTGCCAAAGAAATGCCTGCTTAGGTAACCTGGACTACTGGGCATTCTGAAAAGATGTCCCAGATATGTCCTGTGTCAAGGGCTGCACTGAAATCCAGAGCCCTTCACCTACCAACACTCTGACTGTCTCTCACTTTGGCTCTCTAATATCCTGGGACCAACATGGCTACAACAACATTGCAAAGCCCCGGTCAGGTTTGTCCAGTAAGACTTGTCCTTTGTGAGACCACTCCGCTGACTTCCCTAATCCCTGAGCTGTTTACTGATTTCTTCTCTCCTGGGTTATGAAACTGTTTAATTTTATGGCCCACTCAGAAGAGCCCCCACAGCCCAGGCATTCAGAGCGCAGTCCTGGAGGGAGCCAAAAGCAACAACAAAGTCTGGCCTTTGAGCAACACAGTGAAGTGGCCACTGGCCAGTGATTTTCAGTTCCTCTGGTTTTTTTCCTGTTGCTGCCCAGACTGCGATAAAATCAGTGCTTGCCAACATACCATTTCCCAAGGGTCCCCAGCCTGCTGGAGAATTGCATCCTCCCCACACACACATGCACTCTCTCTCCCCTCACATTTGTTTAATGGGGATAACAGTCCTGTCCTGTCTTGCTGGGGTATGGAAGAGGGGCAAGTAAGTATCTAACATAGGGTATGTCTACACTATGAAATTAGGTCGAATTTATAGAAGTCGGTTTTGTAGAAAGCGTTTTTATACAGTCGATTGTGTGTCCCCACACAAATGCTCTAAGTGCATGTAGTCGGCGGAGTGGGTCCACAGTACTGAGGCAACCGTCGACTTCCAGAGTGTTGCACTGTGGGTAGCTATCCCACAGTTCCCACAGTCTCCGCTGCCCATTGGAATTGTGGGTTGAGATCCCAGTGCCTGATGGAGCTAAAACATTGTCGCGGGTGGTTCTGGGTACATATCGTCAGGCCCCCGTTCCCTCCCTCCCTCCATGAAAGCAAGGGCAGACAATCATTTTGCGCCTTTTTTCTTGAGTTACTTGTGCAGACGCCATACCACGGCAAGCATGGAGCCCGCTCAGATCACTTTGGCAATTAGGAGCACATTAAACACCGCACGCATTATCCAGCAGTATATGCAGCACCAGAACCTGGCAAAGCGAAACCGGGCGAGTAGGCGACGTCAGTGCGGTGACGAGAGTGATGAGGACATGGACACAGACTTCTCTCAAAGCATGGGCCCTGGCAATGTGAGCATCATGGTGCTAATGGGGCAGGTTCATACAGTGGAACGCTGATTCTGGGCCCGGGAAACAAGCACAGACTGGTGGGACCACATAGTGTTGCAGGTCTGGGACGATTCCCAGTGGCTGCGAAACTTTCGCATGCATAAGGGCACTTTCATGGAACTTTGTGACTTGCTTTCCCCTGCCCTGAGGCACAAGAATACCAAGATGAGAGCAGCCCTCACAGTTGAGAAGCAAGTGGCAATAGCTGTGTGGAAGCTTGCAACGCCAGACAGCTACCGGTCAGTCGGGAATCAATTTGGAGTGGGCAAATCTACTGTGGGGGCTGCTGTGATGCAAGTAGCTAACGCAATCAAATATCTGCTGATATCAAGGGTAATGACCCTGGGAAATGTGCAGGTCATAGTGGATGGCTTTGCTGCAATGGGATTCCCTAACTGTGGTGGGGTCATAGACGGAACCCATATCCCTATCTTGGCACCGGAGCACCAAGCCGGCGAGTACATAAACCGCAAGGGGTACTTTTCAATAGTGCTGCAAGCACTGGTGGATCACAAGGGACGTTTCACCAACATCAACGTGGGATGGCTGGGAAAGGTACATGACACTCGCATCTTCAGGAACTCTGGTCTGTTTCAAAAGCTGCAGGAAGGGACTTTATTCCCAGACCAGAAAATAACCGTTGGGGATGTTGAAATGCCTATAGTTATCCTTGGGGACCCAGCCTACCCCTTAATGCCATGGCTCGTGAAGCCGTACGCAGGCAGCCTGGACAGTAGTCAGGAGCTGTTCAACTACAGGCTGAGCAAGTGCAGAATGTGCATTTGGATGTTTAAAAGCACGCTGGCGCAGTTTACTGACTCGGTTAGACCTCAGCGAAACCAATATTCCCACTGTTATTACTGCTTGCTGTGCGCTCCACAATATCTGTGAGAGTAAGGGGGAGACATTTATGGTGGGGTGGGAAGTTGAGGCAAATCGCCTGGCTGCTGGTTACGCATAGCCAGACACCAGGGCAGTTAGAAGAGCACAGGAGGGCACGGTGCGCATCAGAGAAGCTGTGAAAACCAGTTTCATGACTGGCCAGGCTATGGAGTGAAAGTTCTGTTTGTTTCTCCTTGATGAAACCTCCCGCCCCTTGTTTCACTCTACTTCCCTGTAAGCTAAACACCCTCGCCTCCTCCCTTCGATCACTGCTTGCAGAGGCAATAAAGTCATTGTTGCTTCACATTCATGCATTCTTTATTAATTCATCACACAAATAGGGGGATAACTACCAAGGTAGCCCAGGAGGGGTGGTGGAGGAGAGAAGCACCAGGAGGGGTGGTGGAGGAGGGAAGGACAAGGCCACACAGCACTTTAAAAGTTTAAAACTTTAAAACTTATTGAATGGTAGCCTTCTGTTGCTTGGGCAATCCTCTGGGGTAGAGTGGCTGGGTGGCCAGAGGTCCCCCCACTGCGTTCTTGGGCGTCTGGGAGAGGAGGCTATGGAACTTGGGGAGGAGGGCGGTTGGTTACACAGGGGCTGTAGTGGCGGTCTGTGCTCCTACTGCCTTTCCTGCAGCTCAACCATACGCTGGAGCATATTAGTTTGATCCTCCAGCAGCCTCAGCATTGAATCCTGCCTCCTCTCATCACGCTGCCACCACCTTTCAGCTTCAGCCCTCTCTTCAGCCCGCCACTTACTCTCTTCAGCCTGCCACCTCTCCTCCCGGTCATTTTGTGCTTTCCTGGACTCTGACATTGTCTGCCTCCACGCATTCGTCAGTGTGGGAGGACGGCATGAGCTCAGAGAACATTTTATCGCGAGTGCTTTTTTTTTGCCTTCTAACCTTCGCTAGCCTCTGGGAAGGAGAAGATCCTGTGATCCTTGAAACACATGCAGCTAGTGGAGGAAAAAAAAGGGACAGTGGTATTTAAAAAGACACATTTTATAGAACAATGGGTACACTCTTTCACGGTGGGTACAATGGGTACACTCACACGGTGGGTACATGGTGGGTACACAATGGGTACACTCTTTTCACGAGCTTGCTGTTAACATTACATACATAGCACATGTCTTTCGTTCCAAGGTTGCATTTTGCCTCCCCCCAGTGCTTGGCTAGCCCCTCCCCACTCCCCATGGCTAACGGCGGGGAACATTTCTGTTCAGCCACAGGCAAACAGCCCAGCAGGAAAGGGCACCTCTGAATGTCCCCTTAAGAAAAGCACCCTATTTCAACCATAAATTATATCAGTCTCCTGAGGATAACACAGAGAGATAAAGAACGGATGTTGTTTGAACGCCAGAAAACATACACTGCAATGCTTTGTTCTACAATGATTCCCAAGTACGTGCTACTGGCCTGGAATGGTAAAGTGTCCTACCATGGTGGATGGATTAAGGCTGCCCTCCCCAGAAACCTTTTGCAAAGGCTTTGGGAGTACATCCAGGAGAGCTGCGAATGCCAGGACAAATTAATCCTTTCACATGCTTACTTTTAAACCATGTATAGTATTTTAAAAGGTACACTCACCGGAGGTCCTTTCTCCACCTGCTGGGTCCAGGAGGCAGCCTTGGGTGGGTTCGGGGGATACTGGCTCCAGGTCCAGGGTGAGAAACAGTTCCTGGCTGTCGGGAAAACCGGTTTCTCCGCTTGCTTGCTGTGAGCTATCTACAACCTCATCATCATCATCATCTTCTTCGTCCCCAAAACCTGCTTCCGTGTTGCCTCCATCTCCATTGAAGGAGTCAAACAACACAGCTGGGGTAGTGGTGGCTGAACCCCCTAAAATGGCATGCAGCTCATCATAGAAGCGGCATGTTTGGGGCTCTGACCCGGAGCGGCCGTTCGCCTCTCTGGTTTTCTGGTAGGCTTGCCTCAGCTCCTTAAGTTTCACGTGGCACTGCTTCGGGTCCCTGTTATGGCCTCTGTCCTTCATGCCCTGGGAGATTTTGACAAATGTTTTGGCATTTCGAAAACTGGAACGTAGTTCTGATAGCATGGATTCCTCTCCCCATACAGCGATCAGATCCCGTACCTCCCATTCGGTCCATGCTGGAGCTCTTTTGCAATTCTGGGACTCCATCATGGTCACCTCTGCTGATGAGCTCTGCATGGTCATCTACAGCTTGCCACACTGGCCTAACAGGAAATTGAAATTCAAAAGTTCACGGGCCTTTTCCTGTCTACCTGGCCAGTGCATCTGAGTTGAGAGTGCTGTCCAGAGCGGTCACAATGGAGCACTCTGGGATAGCTCCCGAAGGCCAATACCGTCTAATTGCGTCCACAGTACCCCAAATTCGACTGGGCAAGGCCGATTTCGGAGCTAATCCCCTTGTCGGGGGTGGAGTAAGGAAATCAATTTTAAGAGCCCTTTAAGTCGAAAAAAAAGGCTTCGTCATGTGGACAGGTGCAGGGTTAAATCAATTTAATGCTGTAAATTCGACCTCAACTCCTAGTGTAGACCAGGGCATAGATAGAGTATCAGAACCAGCTCCTGTGGCCCCTTGTAAGGGCATAGCCTGCCCCTTTAAAGGCCTGGGGCTAGGCCAGCCCTGATCAATCAGCTTTCCACCAATAGATCTCAAAGTGTTTTACTGAAGATATCAGTTTCATTATCCCAAGTTTATAGCCAGGGAAACTGAGGCACAGAGAGGGGAAGTGTCTTGCTAAAGGTCACCCAACAGGCCCATGGCAGAGCCAGGAACAGGACCCAGGTGTCCTGACTCCCAGTGCTGTGTGCTATACACTAGGCCACACTGCCTCCCTAGACAGATTAGCGCACTCCTGTGCACAGATCAATAGCTCTAGGGATCCAGCCACTCAGCAGGCCAGTGGCAGAGCTGGGATTAGAACCCAGATCTCTGTACTTCAGCCCACTGCTCTCCCCACTAGGCAATACTGCCACACTCTGTAATCGTGGTCATAGCCCAGGTGACTAAAAGCTCTTCTCCTTCTGTAATTATTTGTGCACATAGGAGTGATTTCAATAAAAAGACCTACGTCTGTGCTGTGCTACGCCGGGGAATTTAGGGGCAGGGTGTCGGGAATGTCGGCTTCCATGCAGCCGTGTTAACTCGGCCACACTGCATAGACGTCTGCAGGTGTCAACTTACCTTCCCCGACAATGGAACCACGTCACAAGGATGCAAAGGGGCCTGGCAGCAACTGTTCTCATGCTCTTGGCAGGTGACCAACCCCAGGCTCTGCAACACTGAGAGCACAGCCCTCTGCAGCTTGAGCTAACCCACAGCAGCACCTGCCCAAGGATGGGGTGCACTCCCCATCTCTCGCCATCTTTAAGTCAAGATGGGGTGTCGTTCTTAGAGATACTCTGCAGCTCACAGGGAAGGTAAGGACTGATGAGGAAGCTATCAGGGAAGGGTCTCTGGCCTGTGCTCTTTACAGGAACTCAGACTTGATGACCTAACAGTCCTTTCTGGCCTTAATGTGTCTGGCTAACGGGCTAAGTGCCATTCCTAGGAGCTGTGGACAGTCCTAGACCCCTTGGCCTGGGCACAGAGGAAGGACACAACACACACAGGCAAGTGGGTGGTGAATCCCTTGTGGGAGGCCCTAATGGAATGTGTGCACTGGAGCAAGGAGGGTAATTTTCAGACACAAGCAGTGGGACAGGCTAGTCACTCAGGTGCAGACCCAAGGAGTGTACATGGGGTGGCAACACTGCTACTTTTCACAGACTAGCGCCCGTGGAGCTAGCGTGAGTACATCCACCCCTCCCGCTCCAGTGCAGACAGACCCTTACTCCGCATTGCTTGGCCTGCTGTGTGCTTCTAGTCCCAGTGGTGTCCTGGTTCTTGCAGCGACAGAGGGTTGGGGCCCCAGGGCCCTGCAGGTTACTTTGGGTGGCCCGGCCTCTCCTTGATGCACATTGGGCCCAATCCACAGATGAACGGGAAGGAGTCTGGGCCATGGTCCTGCCTCAGTTAATCTTCTGTGGAGCTCTTTGCCCTGACCAGTCTGGCCTGACTCCCTGAGTTCTCGCCTACGCCAGGCTGCTTCTGGGCTGTTCTCCCTGCGGGGGGGGGGGGGGGCAGCTCCCAGGGTGGCGTTGTTCAAGGCCCTGGTACAGACAAGGCTCAGGCATCAGCATTAGATGATTTGGTGGTACAAGCACCTGAGCCACCTCCTGGTGCTGCCTCATTGGCAAGTATATAGAATCATAGAATCATAGAATATCAGGGTTGGAAGGGACCTCAGGAGGTCATCTAGTCCAACCTCCTGCTCAAAGCAGGACCAATCCCCAATCAAATCATCCCAGCCAGGGCTTTGTCAAGCCTGACCTTAAAAACTTCCAAGGAAGGAGATTCTACCACCTCCCTAGGTAACGCATTCCAGTGTTTCACCAGGTGAAAAAGTTTTTCCTAATATCCACCCTAAACCTCCCCCACTGCAACTTGAGCCCATTACTCCTTGTCCTGTCCTCTTCTACCACTGAGAATAGTCTAGAACCATCCTCTCTGGAACCACCTCTCAGGTAGTTGAAAGCAGCTATCAAATCCCCCCTCATTCTTCTCTTCCGTAGACTAAACATTCCCAGTTCCCTCAGCCTCTCCTCATAAGTCATGTGTTCCAGACCCCTAATCATTTTTGTTGCCCTTCGCTGGACTCTCTCCAATTTATCCACATCCTTCTTGTAGTGTGGGGCCCAAAACTGGACACAGTACTCCAGATGAGGCCTCACCAATGTCGAATAGAGGGGAACGATCACGTCCCTCGATCTGCTCACTATGCCCCTACTTATACATCCCAAAATGCCATTGGCCTTCTTGGCAACAAGGGCACACTGCTGACTCATATCCAGCTTCTCGTCCACTGTCACCCCTAGGTCCTTTTCTGCAGAACTGCTGCCTAGCCATTCGGTCCCTAGTCTGTAGCGGTGCATTGGGTTCTTCCGTCCTAAGTGCAGGACCCTGCACTTATCCTTATTGAACCTCATCAGGTTTCTTTTGGCCCAATCCTCCAATTTGTCTAGGTCCCTCTGTATCCTATCCCTGCCCTCCAGCGTATCTACCACTCCTCCCAGTTTAGTATCATCCGCAAATTTGCTGAGAGTGCAATCCACACCATCCTCCAGATCATTTATGAAGATATTGAACAAAACCGGCCCCAGGACCGACCCCTGGGGCACTCCACTTGACACCGGCTGCCAACTAGACATGGAGCCATTGATCACTACCCGTTGAGCCCGACAATCTAGCCAACTTTCTACCCACCTTATAGTGCATTCATCCAGCCCATACTTCTTTAACTTGCTGACAAGAATACTGTGGGAGACCGTGTCAAAAGCTTTGCTAAAGTCAAGAAACAATACATCCACTGCTTTCCCTTCATCCACAGAATCAGTAATCTCATCATAGAAGGCGATTAGATTAGTCAGGCATGACCTACCCTTGGTGAATCCATGCTGACTGTTCCTGATCACTTTCCTCTCATGTAAGTGCTTCAGGATTGATTCCTTGAGGACCTGCTCCATGATTTTTCCGGGGACTGAGGTGAGGCTGACTGGCCTGTAGTTCCCAGGATCCTCCTTCTTCCCTTTTTTAAAGATTGGCACTACATTAGCCTTTTTCCAGTCATCTAGGACTTCCCCCGTTCGCCACGAGTTTTCAAAGATAATGGCCAATGGCTCTGCAGTCACATCCGCCAATTCCTTTAGCACTCTCGGATGCAACTCGTCCGGCCCCATGGACTTGTGCACGTCCAGCTTTTCTAAATAGTCCCTAACCACCTCTTTCTCCACTGAGGGCTGGCCATCTACTCCCCATGTTGTGATGCCCAGCGCAGCAGTCTGGGAGCTGACCTTGTTCGTGAAGACAGAGGCAAAAAAAGCATTGAGTACATTAGCTTTTTCCACATCCTCTGTCACTAGGTTGCCTCCCTCATTCAGTAAGGGGCCCACACTTTCCTTGGCTTTCTTCTTGTTGCCAACATACCTGAAGAAACCCTTCTTGTTACTCTTGACATCTCTTGCTAGCTGCAGCTCCAGGTGCGATTTGGCCCTCCTGATTTCATTCCTACATGCCCGAGCAATATTTTTATACTCATCCCTGGTCATATGTCCAACCTTCCACTTCTTGTAAGCTTCTTTTTTATGTTTAAGATCCGCTAGGATTTCACCGTTAAGCCAAGCTGGTCGCCTGCCATATTTACTATTCTTTCGACTCATCGGGATGGTTTGTCCCTGTAACCTCAACAGGGATTCCTTGAAATACAGCCAGCTCTCCTGGACTCCTTTCCCCTTCATGTTAGTCCCCCAGGGGATCCTACCCATCCGTTCCCTGAGGGAGTCGATGTCTGCTTTCCTGAAGTCCAGGGTCCGTATCCTGGCGCGAACCTTTCTTCCCTGCGTCAGGATCCTGAACTCGACCAACTCATGGTCACTGCCTCCGAGATTCCCATCCACTTTTGCTTCCCCCACTAATTCTTCCCGGTTTGTGAGCAGCAGGTCAAGAAAAGCTCTCCCCCTAGTTGGCTCCTCTAGCACTTGCACCAGGAAATTGTCCCCTACGCTTTCCAAAAACTTCCTGGATTGTCTATGCACCGCTGTATTGCTCTCCCAGCAGATATCAGGAAAATTAAAGTCACCCATGAGAACCAGGGCGTGCGCTCTAGTAGCTTCTGCGAGTTGCCAGAAGAAAGCCTCATCCACCTCATCCCCCTGGTCCGGTGGTCTATAGCAGGCTCCCACCACTACATCACTCTTGTTGCTCACACTTCTAAACCTAATCCATAGACACTCAGGTTTTTCTGCAGTTTCGTACCGGAGCTCTGAGCAGTCATACTGCTCCCTTACATACAGTGCTACTCCCCCACCTTTTCTGCCCTGCCTGTCCTTCCTGAACAGTTTATAACCATCCATGACAGTACTCCAGTCATGTGAGTTATCCCACCAAGTCTCTGTTATTCCAATCACGTCATAATTCCTTGACATCACCAGGACCTCCAGTTCTCCCTGCTTGTTTCCAAGGCTTTGTGCATTCGTATATAAGCACTTGAGATAACCTGCTGATCGCCGCTCATTCTCAGTATGAGGCAGGAGCCCTCCCCTCACAGACTTTCCTGTCTGTGTTTCCTCCCGGTATCCCGCTTTCCCACTTACCTCAGGGCTTTGGTCTCCTTCCCCCGGTGAACCTAGTTTAAAGCCCTCCTCACTAGGTTAGCCAGCCTGCTCGCAAAGATGCTCTTCCCTCTCTTCGTAAGGTGCTGTAGCCTCCTGGCTACACAAGGCCCTTCCACTGCTTGGGCTGCGTCTCTAGTGCGGGGAGCGGCGCAGGGCTTTGCTGAGAGCCTGCGGGTGGCACTGTGAGCCTGTAGCAGTCCAGCCAGCGCTGACACTGGATACAGCGGCATGGGCTGTGGAATGAGCAGCAGCCCCAGAGCAGCAGGCATTGGAGACAGGCTCAGCTGAAGTGGAGGGCCCTGTCCGATCCCACAGTAGCGCTGGCTGCTGCCCTCTTCTTGCTGTCCTGAGCAGTCAATAAGTGTTTCTTCTGGGGACTTGAGAGCACCTGTGGAGGAAGGGGGGAGGGCTCTGCTGCTCTCAGCAGCGCCTGGCACCCGGGCCCACCTGGCATTGAGGGAGAACTCGGGGAGCCAGGGTTTCCCCACCTGTCACCCCAGAGACCTGGCTGCTAGGGGGTTAATGAGCAGACTGGGATGGGGGATAAGCCAAAGGTCCTGCTCACAGGCCAGCTTTTATATGAGCTAGAAAAGTCCAGTGCTTTCCCTGCTGCTTCTTCCACCCCTCCCCCTTGTTTGCTCCCATCTCCAGTCACCTGCTGCTGACTGGTGATGTGCCACTAGCCATTTCAGCACCCAGCTGCCCCGTGGAGCTCACAGCTGGGACACGGGGAGCCAGCAAGTCTGTTCTGCGTGCCCAGACGTCCCGCTACGGAGCCTGCGCAGGGCACTCACTGGGCCTGGTGCTGTGTGTGCCCAGCTGCTAAGAGTCTGCCGCGCGACGAGCAATGACACGGGAGTTGGGGAGAGTTGTGCAAACTCCTCGCTCCCAGATCCTGGCATGGGATGATCCTGCCCGCTGTGTCCGTGGGATCCAGCAGGGCTAGCGTCATTCAGCATAGCCTCCTTTCGCTGGGTCCTAGCCTGGCTCACAGCAATGCATGCAGGACTACGGCAGCATTTGGAGCACAAAGGAGGGGTCTCTTCTGAATAGCCTTTGCTAGACTCTTCACCAGGGCTCATCAATGTCCCTGTGGTGCAGCTGATACTCTCTGCAGGACATGTGTACTCAGGGAACCCGGCCAGGCCTCCATTCCTAGTTCTAGACCAAGCAGGTTGGTAAGGCGAAGTTAAGGCTGGGAATAGGCGGGAACGCCAAGGTCCAGCCAGTCCAGTGGCCTGTCTCTGAAGTGGCCAGCACCAGCTGCTGCAAGGACAAAGCAGGAAACCTGCAGTAGCCAATGTGGGATAATCTGCCCCTCAGAATAAGTCTCGTCTTGGTCCCTAATAGTTAGACACTGATTTAAAGCCTGAACCACAGCGTTTTCCCTCCTTTCCAATGCTCCTTGTTAGCATCAACCGTTGCCCTCTGGCTAGTCCTGTGAGCCATATAAAGATCCAGTCCCACTTTGGCTCTTGTGATGTTTTTGTCATCCTGTGGCAGGGAGTTCCACAGTCTAAGTATACAGGGGAAAAGCCTTCCACAAACATTATCAACAAAATAACGGTTAGAAAGCCAGGCAATTCTCAGGTCGGGGTGAGGCCAAAGCTGTGGATTTCTTTGCAGCAAGGAGGCTCCCAGCAGGGTGAGGCAGGGTGGAAGAAGCAAGTCCAGACATACCCAGGCAGGGGCTAATGGGAGGCGAGACACCAGTAGCACAGGGTGCCTTTGGAAAGGACAAGGAGCTTTGCGTCTCCATTATATATAAGGGCCAGTCTCTTCTAGGGGTTCTTTGGGAAGACAGTACAGACCAGCTGTAAGCTGCAAGGCACAGTTTGGGGGAGACAGCCTGAAATCTGTCACCCTGGAATCTTCTTAATTCAACACCTCGGTCAATGCAGCTATAATGTGAGTGACTGGTGCTCCAGAGAGGAGCGTGTGCTGCTCTGAGGGACAAGACAGGGCCTTTGGGAGAAGTAGGAGAGCAAACAAGTTTCACTGCCCTTGGGAGATGGGAAGGGAAAGATGGCTGTTCTCCTCTGAGGGGTATTTGGGACCTATCTTCTCCCTCTCTGCTCCACCCCACTCTGTCCCTCGGCTGCACCCCCACCTGCCTTGGTGGGGACGTGAGCCCTCCTTGCCGCATGGTGCTCAGGCCTGGGGGCAAAGAATTGCCTGGAGTGGACATGACTACTCTAATGGATCAGAGTGACGCGTCTGCACCATTGCTGATGGGCCCCAGGGCCATGCTAGGAGCTGGCTTGCTAGGCCAGAAGAGCCAGCAATAGGCACGGAGAGCTGGTGTCTGACGTGGGGTGACCAACAGGGACCGGCCACACCTGCATTGACTCCCTCTGCCTTGACTGAACTGACTGGGTAGCTGTTGAGTCAGGACCTTCTGCAGGAGAGCAGGGCCCAGATGGGAGGATTCAGTCAGGGCTCATGGGCACCCTCAGGTACTCTCACCCCACAATGAGACCCAACAAGCCACATTAGTGTGCTCTGAGCCAGCTGCATGATGTTACGAGGAAAGACACACAGGCCACTCCATGTACCAGGGACAGCTGCAATCGTGCTGTGTGCACTCTGTGCTTTGCTGCTCCGGGGGTGGAGACATTCTTCTCCGATGGGCTGCAGCAGGATGACCACTGGCAATGACTGGAGCCAAGCGTTTTGGGGCAGGTTCTCCCCTTCGCCTTCTCCCGCCTTTGCCCATGGCTTCCCTGTGGCAGACCAGGGAGAAGGTCTCTTGCTTTGTCCCATACTCGCCTGGTTCCCTCTCACTGGGGGCATGGCTGCCAGGCAGCCCAGTTCACAGGGAAGTCCATGAAAGTCCTTGTGAGGCTGGTTGCAGCTGAGACAGCATGGCAGGATTTTCCATTGGCCTGAGGGCCACCTCCCTTTGGCCATTTTCCCCTCCTCATTATGGCTGAGTGTCACCAGGCTGGCTAGCTCCTGTATACCATCTCAGGGTCTGGGGTCACACTATAGGCTGCCTGCCTCAGTTTCCCCCTCAAGGAGCTTCTTAAATAATCTTCACGCAGCCTTTTCGGCAGCTGTTCCCAAGGCCCCTTCTTGGGGTCTGGGTTTATTGACAGAAACTAAACTCAAAATAAACCTGCAATTCCCTGAGCACAATACAACCAGTTACCCTCTGATCAGAGCACCACCAGGTGTTTCCTGCCTGGAGTGAGTCTCATAGCCCCCTTGCAGGTTTCTCTGCGGGTGCTTATGTGCTGACTCTGCTCTGGCCCCCTCAATCCCCACTTCCACGTAGTCCCCTCTTGCTGTTTGTAGGGAAAGCACCTGACCCCTCTCAGGTGTGCCTCTTCAGCAGTCAGGCCAGGCTGGCCCCAGGCTCAGGGAAGGGCAAGTCAAGTTACACTGAGGTACCTGGGGAAGCCCCTATCAGGTGTATTCACAGCCTGTAGCCTGGGCCTGCTGTATCCTCCCATTGGCCCCTCTCATTGTGGCTAGTTGGGCAGCGTACTCACAGCAGCTCTCGCCAGCAGCCAATCAGGATCCCAGTCAAGTCCTAGAGCCAGCCCTCACCCCCACAGGCAGTCAGCTCCGTGGGCAGCTAGAGAGACACCTGGAGGCCAGGCAGCACTGGGAGCAGCCGCCCCACAAGAACCTCACCTGTGCTGCGGGAAGATCCGGGTGACCTAGTGTCTGTCCTTCTCCTGAGTGAGAGCCCTGCTGTCCCCTCTGCATCCTGTTAGAGTTAGACACGCCAGCATATCCAGGGAAGGTTTTCCAGTCATAGAATCATAGAATATCAGGGTTGGAAGGGACCTCAGGAGGTCATCTAGTCCAACCCCCAGCTCAAAGCAGGACCAATCCCCAATTTTTGCCCCAATCCCTAAATGGCCCTCTCAAGGATTGAACTCACAACCCTGGGTTTAGCAGGCCAATGCTCAAACCACTGAGCTATCCCTCCCCCCCAAAAAAGGGCGATCGGCTGGAGCCCGCTGTGAGTGCGGGGCGTCTGGTGGCCCTGGCTGCCGGCTCGGGGTGGGGGTCGGGGCGGATGGTGGGTGCCTGGACGTGGGGCGCGGTGAAGGCGGGAGATTCCCCCAGCCCACGGGGCTCGTGGACGCCCCAAACTTTCTGCCTTTAACACCGCTCAGCCCCCGTGTCCCTGGAACTGCAGCGGCTGCCCCTCCGCACCCAGCCCAAGAGCTGCAGGCGGCGGCGCTGCTCCCCGGAAACCTGGGCGCGTGGATTGCGGGCTTTCTGCAGACTCATCCTGCTGCAGTTCTCCATCGGGACTCTGCCCCCGGGAGGAGCTGTCAGGGCCGCCCGGCCTCGCTCCCAGTCCTGTGTTCTCTGGGCCTTTCCCCACTGACAAGGATGGGAGCCATATAACTGGATCCCTGCTCGTTGTACTGAGAGTAGATCTTAGCCCTTCACGTTTCAGGAGATGCGTGCAGGCCTTTGCAATGGGAATATTCTCTGCCTGGCAGAGGGGAGGGGAGTGCAGGGCTAAGGTGGAGCTCACTGTGTGCCAAGGGACCCCGGGGGCTGTACTAAATAACTTGCTTTGCCTTGGGAAGCTGTGTATTCCTATCCCAGTCTGAGTCACAGGAGCTGTCACCAGACCAGTCACAAAGCTGCAATTGGTACTGTAACCCACACACCTTCTGGGCGTGGTGTTGTGTCCCACCTAGTAATGCCAAGACCACTTAGAGAGAGAGAGATTAATGAGTCTGCTCTACAGCCTTAGCTAACAGCTGGTTGGCTTTAGGCTCATATGGTAGAGGCACATGCACTAAGCTCCAGAGGACCCAGGTTTGATCCCAAAGACCGGGGTCCGTCAGAGTTACAGTAGCAGATTGCTCTCAGATTGCATAGGCCTGTAACACATGCGCATGTGTAGCATGGGGCAGCAAGGATCAAACCTGGGCTCAGCACAGCCCCTAATCTGAGCCAGGGGAAGTGCCGTGGGGAAGTGGAAACCGCTTCAAAGACTGAAAGGTGAGATCCATGTGGCTTCCTTTGCTCTGGTTCAGATTGGCCATTCCAGCCAAAGTAGCCTTGGTCTACGCAGAGCTATCCTGAGCCCCCAGTGAGGACCCTGGAGACACCCTCTGCTCTTGGGGAGGAAAGCAAGCAGGCCATGAGGGAAGGAGGAACCCAGTATTCCCCATTCACATTTCAGCCTGTGTGGTGCTGAGCTTGTCCTGTCGTGGCATGGGCCTCTCTCCAATCCAGCGCACGCTAGTGGCCTGCACCTCTTGGTGGTGAGCATGAGGAGGAGCCGGGCACTGGTGAGCAGAGCTGCCTAGTGACTGACAGTCCCACTTCACAGCAACTTTTGAGGTTCTGACATTTGTTTTTGGTTTGCTGTGGAACAAGCCCCAAACCTTCTGTGACAACCAAATTGTGTCCGAATGTTACTTTTCAGCTCAAACCCTGAGCTTGAGGAGTCTGTGTGTTCACAGTCTGGCGATAGCTCACTGGACTGTGGGAGAACCATGTTCGGGTCCTAGCCCAGCTTGATTCAAACCACAGTGTTTCATTCCAGATTCCTCTGAGTCAGGAAGAGCAGGGACTGCTACCCAGGCCTCTCTAAACAGTCCTGATTTTTAAAATTTCTAGCAAAAAATTAGAACATAGGAACGGCCATACTGGGTCAGACCAATGGTCCATCTAGCTCAGTATCCTGCCTTCCGAGAGTGGCCAATGCCAGGTGCTGCAGAGCGAATGAACAGAACATGGATATCCCAGTCCTGGGATGGAGGCAGTCACAAACAGCACACAGGCAATACCCACTTGGTGGAACTCAGCTCAGCACCAGTGCTTAGATCCCAGAGAGCCACTCTGCATCAAGAATTGACTTTGTGAGAGACCAAGGCAGAGGGCTGCTCCCACAGCTCCCTATACTCGAACCTCATGTAACAAAGCTAACGGTAACACAGCATGTCTTCCCAAGACTTAATATTTGCTCACATGTGAAGAAGAATATGCAGAAAGCTGTGTAACAGTGCTGCCTGGTGCCACCTGCCCTAACTACAGATAAGAGAAGGTGGTTTGTGTCTTTGAAAAGCTGGGATACGTGGATGAGGTGCTCAGCTTTGTATTCTTTTTCTTTCTGGTGTGCGGCAAAATCTGTTTTGCCCCAACAAGCTACATGGGTGTCTCTGTAGGGAAATCAAGGGTGGGAAGCTGGAGCCCCACTGGCAAGTTTTAAATCAAATTTTGAAAAGATCTGCTCCAATTCAAACAGGAGTCACTTTGGGGGTGTTCAGCCACCTGTGTTATACAGGAGATCGGACTAGGGGGTCACAGTGCTCCCTTCTGGCTTTATGCGCCTCCATACCAGGTGGATACATCTGCAAGCAGGTGCCTGGGGTGGGGTTTCCTTCCAGTGTGTGGGGTTGTCTCACACATTTGCCATTCGACTGGCATTGCCGTCTTCACTGTCCCTCCCCTGGGCTTACACCCAGTTTTAATTTGTGGCTTTTGATGATTTCTGCTATTCTGAGGCAGTGTCTTTCTCCCTTGGCCAGGAGAGTCAAGAGCGTCTCTGGGTTTCTGTCTCCCTGGATTGGATACACTGACCATCCCTCTCCATTTGCACTCCGAGGCTCTGCCCTTGCTTTGCACACTTAACCCTGGAGGGGTAACTGCCCAGCCCACAGTTCTGCTTGGGGACCTGTAGCCATCCAGGCTGGCATGGTTTGTGACTTGTTCTTCAGAGGATTTCATCCTGTGGTGGGGGAGGGGTGGGCTGCTTGTGCTCTTGTTCAGGGGGGTTGTGGGTGGCTGGAGGCTGCTGGGAGGCGAGGAGGTCTGTGCTTTGGGCAGAGTTCAGCTTGTGCGGCTCTCCAGCAGTCTAGTGCAGGGGGTGAGGCCGTTTGGGGGGACGCACAGAACTGGGGTCCAGGTTTCTCTAGTGTGTAGTCAGACGGGTTGGATTTTGCCATCTTAACAGTTTTAGCAGGAGTCTGACTGGATAAAGCAGGTGTCTACTGTAGTTTCTCTTCAGAGCAGTGTGGCCTAGTGAATATAGCAATGGACTGGGTCTCAGGAGATCTGGGTTCTGTGTCTGCCCCTGCTGGGTGGCCTGGGGTAGGTCATGTTGCTGATCTGTGCCTCAGTTTTCCCTTCTCTAAAATGGAGCTAATGAGACTCCCCTCCTCAGTAAAGCGCTTTGAGATCAACTCATGACAAGTTCTATATGAGAGCTCGGGATTACGAGCAGCCTCTTTATTCTATAGAATGCTCTTGGTGCCTTCCCCTTCCACTGTAGGGTTTTCATTGCTTCCGGGAGCACTTACTGAGGCACATCCATTTATGGGGCTTGCAACATAGGACCTGAGTTTGTTCTGGGCCAGGATGCTGGTGCTTTCCTGGTTTCCCCAGAGGGCTGGGTGCTGCGGCATGATTGTCCTTGACAACAGACAGCTTCTTTCAGGAGCAATGAGAGGAGAATTGGCCCCTGGGAGCCATTCAGTGCTAGACCTGGATCCGAGCAGAGCTGGTACATTCTCAATCTACAGCCTGACCCTCCAGCCACTAGTAGGTATTATTTCTATACAGGTAGCAGCTAGGAACCCATGGTCCAGCCCCACATTGTGCCAGGCGCTGTCCAAACAGACAACGAAAAGTTGGTTCCTGCCCCAAAGAGCTGACAATTGGCGTGTACAACAAGAGAGGGCAGGCGGACACACATGGACAGACGGGGCAGGACAAGGAGGCAATGAGACAGTATTGGTCGGCATAAAGGGCAGTGGTTTCAGAACACCCCCTGCCTAACAGTTGTCTCGTCTTACTGCCCTGCCTGTTTGCATGTCATTTCTCTTCAGGTTAGAACAGCTGGCGTGTGATGGCCTTGGTTTGCCCCACTCCTGCTTGGTAGCAATGTGTGGGATCCCTGATGTGCCAGACTCAGTCAGGAGGGCAACTAGGCCACCCTTTTTGGGAAAAAAAACTTTCTCCCCCTGAAAAGCACATATTTAGGTCAACTGTAATAGTTTATGCCACATTCATTTTTTTGCCCCCAAAAAAGAAAGAAGAAACAATCAAAATGAAACATTTTTGTCTTTGATTTGAAACTACCCTTCGCTTCAAAATTTGACTTCCATTTTATTTTATTTTTAAAAAGAAGACGGTATCAAACTCAAACTCAGAACAAGCCTTTTGGTTTGGGCTGAAGTGAATTTTGTTGTTTCGTTTAACTGAAAAATGAAAAGAAAATGTCATTTTGGCACAGCTGGAACCGGATTATTTTCTATGGTTTGGCGGCTCCTGCACCAAAAAACCAGCTGCTGCCCAGCTCGAGTCTGAAGCGCCCTCGCCGGCCAGCAGATCCTGCCCCTTGTTCTGCCCTGAGCTCAGGAGCTGCCTGGCTGGATCAGCCTTTCGCTGGGACACAATTAGTGAGCTGCTTCCCAACTCTGCTCACCACGGATCACTTGGTAGCCGCTGGGCTAAGGGGTCCCCATTGTGTGTGTGTGTCCCAGGGAGCCTCTCCCCGCTGTCCAGCACCCTGCGATGGGGCTGCAGAGCCAGAGGAACTGCCTCCCACTTGATTGGCTGCCCGGAGGACGAATGCCGAAGCCGAGAGAGACCGATGTTACCTGAAGAACCCCTCAGGTCCTCAGGTTTCACTCGTGACCATCTGACAGCAGCAGCAGCTGTCCTGCCAGCAAGCACCAGCTGAGCCAAAGCCACTCACACTCTCGGAGTCGAAGGAGAGTGAAAATCTGACCCTAAAAGCTCTTTCCTTGGGACACTGCTTTTTCCATCAAAAAGTAAGTATCTGATTAAGACCTGGGCTGCTGCCAGGCAGCCGGTCAGTGTCTCGGAGCTTTTTCTCCCTAGAGTAGCACAGATCGGTGTTTGGTACAAACTAACAAGCCCCCACTCTCCCTGTGCTTTGCCTAAATGACAGCGCAGCCTGAGTGCTCTCGCTACCCTGCTCTTGGTAACTTAGCACTGCGACGTCCCCGGGGTCTCGTAAGGAGCCGACAGTGTCTGAAGAAAGACCGCTCGGTTGTGCTTTTCCTGACGTCAGGTGACTCTCACTCCAGACTTGGTCAGTCATGTTAGGAAAAGGGGAGAAAGTCCCCATGGAGAGTGGCAATAAACAGAAAGTAAATACAGAGTTACGTGGACTAACCAATCCCAGTTGTCCCAGTAGGACACAGACCCTAGTGGCTGCAAATTGGCTGTTCCAATGAAGGAACTGTATTGCTGGCAGGGGAGACTGCGGGTGGGGGCAGAAATTACACTTCTATTCCATCTTCCTTCTGCTGAAGCACACAGCTCAAAACACAGCTTTAAAGTCAGAAATCCCCTGGCTCCTGGCTTCTCCTCCTCAGGTTCTAAATATAAACTTTGGCCGGTCCAAGCCGGAGGTTGCATGAAAGGTCTTCAGGCTGCCCTGGGTAGAGAGCATTTGCTGCATCTCCTTTTGTGGAAGAGATCCCTTGGCCCTCTTCTGTGCTGAAGTTGGGCCCCGTGGAAAAGTGCAAAGAGCCCCTTGCGGGGAAGGTAGCGAGGAGGGAACAATTTCTGCGCTGTTACGAAATGGCATAAGGTGACGTGCAAGGAGAAGACGCCATTTGAAGCCATTGCGAATCCTCTCCTATTTCCCAGCGAAAGATTCCCTGAGACTGCACTGTGTGGTGTGTACACAGGCAGCTGATCCTTCCCTGGGCCATGGGTCCTGGCCAATGTTCCCTCTAATTTTTGACAAGCCATCTGTGCAAAAAATTTCTTCTGTGCAAATTGTTGTGCTTCTGTGCAAATTTTTGTGCGTGTGGTGTTTTGCCGTGTGCGTGGGGTTTAGGATCTGTGTGCGCACGCACATGCGCACAGCTTAGAGGGAATAGTGGTCCTGGTGCAGGAGATGGGGAGAAGGGAAATGAAGAACTGGAGTGAGGAGGGGGAGGGGGAAAAAGAGAGAGGATGACTGAGAAAGGCAAGATGGAAGGGGATGAAAGAGGGAAACCCAGAGGGGAGGGGGACCGGGAACAAACCACAGATTGGGTAGATTCTGCATAGGACTCACTCACACCTGATGACAATTTTCATGTGCCTGCTGCATACACAAGGGGCCATGCAGCTATCGACTACGCAAGCAGTAATGCACATACTGTATATGCAGGGGGCTATGAATCCGCCTCAGGTGCAAGGTTTGATGCACCTGTTGTATACATAAGAGGCCCAATGCCTGTTGTGCATGCAAAGGGCTGGGCACCTGCTTTATGCAGAAGGGGCCATGCACCTGCTGTGTATGTAAGGGGTATGCACTGGCTTTATACACAACAGGCCATGCACCTGCTGTATATGCAAGTGGTGATGCACCGGCTTTATACACAACGGGCCATGTACCTGCTGTGTATGCAAGGGGCCAGGAACCTGCTGCATCCCTTTGGGATGCCGTTGCCCTGTTCCATAAGACCTTTCTCCACTCTCCTTTGGAAGCCAGCCTTTAACTTCAGTTGTGGCCTTGCGGTCAATTCCCCCAGTGGCAGTTGTTTTAACTCCCACCCGGTGGGGCTGAGGACCAGAAAAAGGTCTGCAAATAAATACACTAAATGCATGAACGAAGTGCAGTCCTGTCTTTGCCCTGGCCTGACCCTGATGGAGATGGAGTCAGTTCAGGAATAGATCAGACCCTCAGTGTACAAGATGTTTAAAACCTGGCTGGAGAAATCCCTGGAGGGGACAACCCTGCACTGATGCCCAGAGAATGAACTGGATTATCTTAGTTGGGGATTGGTCCTGCTTTGAGCAGGGGGTTGGACTAGATGACCTCCTGAGATCCCTTCCAACCCTGATATTCTATGATTCTATGATCTTCTCCATCTCTGATGTATACTGTGACCGGGGAGAGGGTGCAGTGAAACCAGTAGGAGTTAGGCGTCTAAATACTTGTGTGGATCTGGGACTGGATGCCTCAGGTGGCCCATTGGGACTGTGCAGGGCATGGACCAGCCTCTGGGGGGATTCCCCGAGCAGGAGCAGTAGCTTTTATACTGCTCCCTGGCTGGTAGCCCTGGGGAAGGGGTGTGCTGGGGAAGGGGTGTGCTGCGGATGTGGCTGAGGATACGAGGTGTGAATTGGGGGTGCGAGGAAGAGAGGCTGGAGCATGCCATGCCTTGGCAGTTCTAAGCTATCCTGCAGCCCATGTGGGGCAGCTGCGGTATGTTAGAGCAGCTGAGGGGGCTGCTCTGCCTTATGCCAGGGGTTGCACTGCAGCAGGAGCAGCTCAGAACAGCGGGTGATTTGTTGTAGGAAGATCCTACCTGCCCTCACCCTTCTGAGCTAGCTAATACAGAGTGGACCTCGAGCCCATTGGTGAGAGTGTGGGGGGTTTAGCGGGCTGGGCAGATGCTGAGCTCAGGTCAGCCATGGAGCAATGTGTTGTCTAGCCAGGGCCTGGGGCAGCCTGCTGCATGGGCAATATTTGGAAGACAGATGGGGGCAGTGTGGGGTACCGATGCCCTGTGCAGTGGATGGGGAGGGTGCTGTGGGCATAGGCTCCCATCTCAAGTTGGCCAGTGGCTTCCCAGCCTCTAGGGCAGTGTGCAGAGCATTTTTCAGGGTGGGTCTGTGGCGCCTCATTGAAAATTAGGTGGAGAGAGTGGCCAGGTGGAGGGACTCAGGCTCCCCTTAAGTGATGGGAGATTAACTGATGAGCACTTCCTGACATAAGCATTGAACCCGGGTCACTGGAGATCCCGGGAGTGTGCTAGCAAAAGCAGGGCGCTGCAGGCAGGGGCGGCGGAGCCTTCCCAAAAGTGGGAGGGCAGGCCCCCACCGCTGGCGCCCCACCCCACCCCTCCTCTTTCCCCTAGGCCCCACCCCTTTCCCCAAGACCACACCCCTTCCCTGAGGCCCCTCCTCTTCCCCCAGAGGCCCCACTCACAGCGAAGCCAGAAGCCAGAGCAGAGCTGAGGAGCCTGCACGCCCCACCTGGAGTGGGGGGGGGGGTTTGAAAGCACCCTCGGCCAGTGTCTCTGTCCCCAGGATCTCCCACCCAGGGCAGGTGAAGGGACCCACGCTCCCCATAGCTGCCTGTGCGGCTCTTACCCTGACGCGACTCCAGCCGGGGGCAGCACCTTGGAGCCGCAGCCCAGCCATGGTAAGAGCCGCACAGACAGCTGTGGGGAGCCGGCACAGACCCTCCACCTGCCCTGGGGGGTGGGGGAGGCTGGGACATGGGCTGGGAGCTGCTCACGGGCCCTCTGCACCCTGGGCAGCTGAAGGGTTCGCACAGCTCCTCACAACTGCCCAGGCTCCCTGACCGGGCTCCACCAGCTGCTGGCCTGGCTGGAAGGTGGATCTTGGGGGGAAGAGAAGGGGAAGGAAGCGGGATCCTGTGGCAAAAAGTGGATGGGCCAGGCCCCCTGGTCTCTGCTGTTACAGCATCCCTGGCTGCGGGCCGTACCCCAGTGCGGCTGGTGATTGCACACCATCCTCCACCTCCCTCCTGCAGTTTCAGCTGGATGTGGCACTCGATGCTTTCTCAGAGCGTTGCCAGGCCATTGGGTCACCCAAAGGTGGCTGCATTTCCAGGTGGAGTGGTTTCTGCCTATGAAGTTTGCAAAGCACTTGGGGACCGTGCGGATGGAAGGGGCTGGATCCCCGGGCAATATTAGCACTGCAAAGAGGCAACTGATGCCTGGGAAACAAAAGGCTGATGGAATTACGACTTCCCCCTTCAATGCACAGCCACTTATGTCATCCTAATTATGGAAGTGTGCATTTAGATTTCAATCCTACCAACATAACTGCCCTGCAACACCAACTTAATAACTCCACCTCCATGGGTGGTGTAGAGTCACAGTCGATGTAGTTAGGCCAACACAGTGTCAGTTTAATCACTGCCTTGCTTATGTCGACTGTTACTGGCTTCCATGAGCCTTCCCACAATGGCCCACGCTGTCAGTGCAATTGATAAAATGGCTCCTGCTGAGGACCCACACTGCTGACACGAGAAGCAAAGTGTAGACATGCACAACTGTTGTAATTACTGCGGCAGCAGCATGCCAGTATAAGGTCGACTTCATTTTGTAGTGTAGACATGACCTCGGTCTGAGCCAATCCGATCCCAACTGGGATGAAAACCAACCAGAGACACGAACCATTACTGCTGAAAAACAAAGAACTGTGGCCACTATCTGGAGAGCTGGTGACAAGAGCTAATGAGGTCAGGGAGGCTGAGATGCCCTCAAGGCTTGGTCTGGAATTACACCATTGCCAGAACAGTGAAAAGGTACCTGAGTGTAACCCAGGATTCAGGAGGTACGGAAGGTGTGCAGAGGTCTGTAGGTGCCGTTCTGGTGCCCAGGGGGAGACTCAACATGCTGAGCTCTACTGTGCACCTTGAGGTGGATACTTTCATGGTCCCTCAGAATCTCATCTCTGGAGCTTCCTGGCTTGGGGCAAAATTGTTAGAGAACCTTCAGGAACCTCCCCCAAAAGTGCCAGCTCCTGCAAAGAACAACGGGGCTGGCTCTCTCCATCCCAACAGCTGGGGGGCAAAAATTGTCCTAGATCAATTGCAGCTTGGTGCCCATTTGGATGGAGTGGAGGGTGTCTCTTCATCTGCTGGTGGGCACGAAACCATCAAACCTGAATAAAGTGTTGGACGTGATATACCTTGATTTTAGTCAGACTTTTGACACCATCCCACATGACATTCTCATAAGCAAACCAGGGAGATGTGATCTAGATGAAATTTCTATAAGGTGGGTGCACAACTGGTTGAAAGACCATACTCAAAGAGTAGTTATCAGTGGTTTGCTGCCAAACTGGGAGGGCGTATCTAGTGAGGTCAGTTCTGGGTCCAGTGCTGCTCAATATTTTCATTAATAACTTGGACAATGGAGTGGAGAGTATGCTTATAAAAGGAAAGGGTTGCAAGCACTTTGGAGGACAGGATTAGAATTCAGGACGACTGTGATACAATGGAGAATTGGTCTGAAATCAAGAAGATGAAATTCAATAAAGAGAAGTGCAAAGTACTGCACTTAGGAAGGAAACATCAGATGCACAACTACAAACTGGGGAATAACTGGCTAAGTGGTTGTACCATTGAAAAGGATCTGGGAGTTATAGTGGATCACAGAGTAAATATGAGTCAACAGTGTGATGCAGTTGCAAAAAAGGCTAATATCATTCTGGGGTGTATTAACAGGAATGTTGTATGTAAGACACAGGAGCTAATTGTTCTGCTTTACTCAGCCCTGGTGAGGCCTCAGCTGGATACTGCATCCAGTGCTGGGTGCCACACTTTAGGTAAGATGTGGACAAATTGGAGAGAGTCCAGAGAAGAGCAACAGAAATGTTAAAGGTGTCAGAGGGGTAACCGTGTTAGTCTGTATCAGCAAAAACAATGAGTCCTTGTGGCACCTTAGAGACTAACAAATTTATTTGGGCATAAGCTTTGGTGGGCTAGAACCCACTTCATCAGTTTAGAAAACCTGCCCTATGAGGAAATATTAAAACAACTGGGCATGTTTAGTCTTGAGAAAAGATAACAAAAGTGGGACCTGAGAACAGTCCTCAGTTAAGGGTTGTTACAAAGATGACATTGATCAATTGTTCTGCATTGCCACTGAAGGTGGGACAAGGAGTAATGGGCCTAATCTGCGGCAAGGGAGATTTAGATATTAGGAGAAACTTTGTGACTCTCAGGGTAGTTAAGTTCGGGAACAGACTTCCAAGGGAGGCTGTGCAATCCCCACTCCTGGAGGCGTTTAAGAACAGGTTGGACAAACACCTGTCAGGGATGGTCTAGATTTACTTGGCCCTGCCTCAGAGCAGGGGGTTGGACTCACTGACCTCCCGAGGTCCCTTCCAGCCCGACACTTCTGTGATTCTATAGAAACAAGCAAGAAAACTGAAAGCTGTCTGAAAGCCCAGCTCAATGCGCAGTCCAGAAATAATCCTGAGCCGGTATCTAATAGCGGCACTCAGAAATGGGCCTGCCAAACCAAACAAACAGCAACTCTGAGAGCGTAACCCAACCCTGAAGAGCAGCAAAATGGCTGCCCCCACCTCTGTCCTCTGCCCGGCTAACCCCCCCGAGGCTGCTCTCCCCGTCAGCCCTAGATCTCTCTGCTGTCGGTCCGACATGGAGGCAGGCAGTTTAACAGAGGGCACTCCACACCTACATCCCCCAGCTTCCCACCTCTTATGTGGGGCCGCAGTACTGAGCGGCCCAGAGGGGACCCTGAGGTGCAGGGGGAGTCACCCGATTGCTGCCCAGAGGGAAGCTGGCTCTGCACATGGAGGAGCAGCCCAAGGGGAGCCCTGCAGTTTTGGGGTGCGGGAGGGTAGTTCATCCTGTCCCTATGACCTGCCATTCAGTGACCTGGGCAGGGGTCTGGCACTGGTGAGGAAGGCGCTTGAGCTGCAGCACAAAAATTGAGGTTTTATCTAAGGCAAATCTTCAGAGCTCAGACTTGGAGGGAGCCCCATGGAAAAGAAAGAAGGAAAAGACCTGTCAGGCCTCTTGATCACCATCGAGCACCTGGTAGGCCATCCCTCTGTAGCGTGTTTCCTAGTGCATTGGTTGGTCAGACTCAGCGCCTCACCTCCTGGGACTCCTACGACACTCCCCACACCAGGCTGCTGGCTCCCAGGAAGCCTTTCCTGCTTTTCTGGTTAAATCCTCCTGTAGTGGGGCAACTGCCCCATGCCCGCAGAACGGGATAAAATCAGCCTTTGAGAGGGCTGTGGCTGGGGAAAGGGAGTGAAAGTAGGAAACCTAGGCTGATTGGGGAAGCAGCCACAACTGGAGCCAGCTCAATTAGGGCCCAGCTGGCCCTGATAAGAGGGCTGTGGGCCAGAAGCTGAAGGAGTCTCACTCTAGCCCTGGCGTGGGAAGGGCCAGCTGCTTGGGAGCAAGGTACCAAGGGTAGGGCAGTGCTGGGGCAAAGGGAGCTCCAGCCTGGAAAACCCCCAGGCTGCAGGCCTTGGTGAAGGCCTACAAAGGTACTGGGGCTACAGAGGTGCAGCCAGGAGATAGGCAAAGGCAGCAGGTCCAAACCTCCCTTGCAGTGATGAGTGATTTACAGACCGGAGTCTGCCCCAGTGAGGCAAGGTGGGGATAGAGGGTTGGGGGTTCCCCTGGGAGGGGAGACACAGAGTGGGAAGCACCCCAAGGTAAAGGGGCACCAGAGTCCAGGAGGGACATGGGGGCCAGCGGCAGGCGAGACACCAGCCAGGAGGAGATGCTCCATATGCTGGAGAGCTAATTCCCGAGACAACCAGCAGGAGGCGCCACACCAGCAAGTTGTCACTTCATGACACCTCCCTTTTCAGGCTCATCCCATTTGTCTGAGATATTTCCCCTGCAGCATCCTAAGTAATTCCTCACCTCCTGGGGGCGAGCATCTGCCCAGTACAGGGGGGTGCCAGCAGGGGTCTTTTCCTCCCCATCCAAGTAGCCCCTTAGTCAAGCTAGATATAGTCACCCTCCAAAGCTCATTCCCTTTGTCCTGAGGAGTCTGGCTGGTGTAGGGGGTATGTTGGGGGTGGAGAAAGGATATGGCCAGAGCACTACTGTGCACCAGGTAGGCTCTGCTGGCAGATGGTCCCATAGGGTTAGTGTTACCACCTTGCTGTATTTGACCGGCCTGGCCAGGTTTTTTATGGATTTGCCAGTTAAGAACATAAGAATGGCCATACTGGGTCAGACCAAAGGTCCACCTAGCCCAGGATCCTGTCTTCAGACAGTGGCCAATGCCAGGTGCCCCAAAGAGAATGAACAGAACAGGTAATCATCAAGTGATCCATCCCGTCACCCATTCCCAGCTTCTGGCAAACACAGGCTAGGGTCTCTTCCCATCCTGGCTAATAGCCATTGATGGACCTATCCTCCATGAACTTATCTAGTTCTTTTTTCAACCCTGTTATAGTCTTGGCCTTCAAAACATCCTCTGGCAAGGAGTTCCACAGGTTGACTGTGCATTATGTGAAGAAATACTTCCTTTTGTTTGTTTTAAACCTGCTGCCTGTACATGTCATTTGGTGACCCCTAGTTCTTCTGTTATGAGAAGGAGTAAATAACACTTCCTTATTTACTTTCTCCACACCAGTCATGATTTTATAGACTTCTATCATATCCCCCCTTAGTGGGACTCTTCAGCTTGGAAAAGAGATGAGTTTTATTAATCTCTCCTCCTATGGTAGCCGTTCCATACCCCTAATAACTTTTGTTGCCCTTTTCTGGACCTTTTCCAATTCCAATTTTTGGAGATGGGGCGATCACGTCTGCACACAGTATCCAAGGTGTGGGCGTATCATGGATTTATATAGTGGCAATATGATATTTTCTGTCTTCTTATCTCTCCCTTTCTTAACATTCTGGTTGCTTTTTTGATGGCCACTGTGCATTGAGTGGATGTTTTCAGAGAACTTTCCACAATGACGCCAAGGTCTCTTTCTTGAGTGGTAACAGCTAATTTAGACCCATCATTGTATATGTATAGTTAGGATTGTTTTCCAATGTGCATCACTTTGCATTTATCAACATTGAATTTCATGTGCCATTTTGCTGCCCAGTTTTGTGAAATCCCTTTGTAACTTTTTGCATTCTGCTTTGGATTTAACTATCTTGAGTATCATAGAATTCTATGATACTCAAGAGTAGTTGCCAGACAAATAATTTAATCTGCCAGGTTTTTTTTTACGTGGGTCTAAAGATTTGAATTATTGTCACACTGCACTAGGCTAGCTAATGTTCAAAGTGTCTGTGTCCAGCCAGAGATGCTTCAGTGTTCCCACTTCCTCAGGTTACATGATAACAGATCAAAACTGTTGAAATACTGCACCTGTGTGCCGACCAACATGCAAGCGCGCTGCGCGGGCGTGTGACAGGGTTTGTGTCACACAAGAGTAAGGAGACTGGGATGTCCTCAATATTATCTATATGTGTTATATCTCTAGATACTATAAGTGACTGTTGGGGGGAGGTTGCGGAATTGCCTTGTTGTTGGGGGTTGGGGTTGCAGCGGGCTTGTCTTGTGGGGTGGGGGGCTGCTGCTTGGGTTTTTTGCATTTCAAAGGTGATAACCCTACATAGGGGCCGTAGCCAGCTGCTATGCTTTAGAGTAGTCCAGGGAGTTGCTCGCAGTGGATAATGGGCACAGCTTCAAATCAGGCCTGCAATGTCCTTTTAACAGAGAGGGTCTGACCCACACCCAGCAGTGAGCTCTTTTCAAAGTCTGAGCTAATAAACAAGCCGAATGGTCTTGTTCCTGGAGCCCCCAGCCCAACCACGGAGGCCTTGTGTTGATTATCCATCAACAGACCGATTTGGGCTGGTGCATTTCTGAGTCCAAGATACAAGTTGTCTGTTACTGAGTCTGGAGCAAACAGCGCCATGTTGTGGGCAACAATTGGCTGCATCTGGAATCCTGTCTGCACACACTGTCTTATGCTGCTTGGGAAGGCGTTCTGGACTAAGTAGGGTGATAGGGAACCACGGATTAAAGGACCTCACCCTGGGACTCCTGCAGCCCTGCTGTAGGACCCAGCCGCTATTTTAGCTACAGTCAAGACCCCTGGGGGCTGTGACATTGGTGCTTTGGGCCACTTAAAGGAGAAGGGGAAATTCTGATGAGAACTCATGCTAAATTCTATGTTTGTAAGGGGATTGGGGCAGAGACCATCTTTCTGGTCTGTGTTTATGTGGCACAGTGGGGTCCTGGGTGCTATGGCAACACAAATAAATAATAATAGTCTTTTTTAAGAAGCTAACCCACGCCTCAACACAGATCTTGGTGGATTTGGGGTCACCTGTCCACTATCACAACTGTCCCCTTTGCTGGCAGGCACTGGGTGCTTAGAGTTAGAATCTGCTCAGAAGATCAAGGTGGCAATGAATGACCTCAGAGGAGAAGAGGGGCTGGCTTAACTGGCTTTAAGCTACCTTTCTAAAAAGGAATGCAGGAGCTAAGCGAATACAGAAAGGAGCTGAAGATTTTACAAACATCAGTCAGGGAATTCAGAGTTACATGCCCCATAAAACCAGAACTCTGCCCCCTTATGTGTATACACCACGATTAGGGCTTTCTTGACATGATCACACACCACTGCATGCTGAGACAGACCTCTTGGCAAATAACACACCAGAACATAATGCAAAGGAACTGCACTGTTTTCTGTAACCTGGGATGCTCAGATTCTACCGAGCACTTAACTTATGTGTAAAGTTAAGTGTGCACGTCAATGTTTTCCTGCCTTGGGAACATGAAGCCTCTTGTAATATGTACAATGTCATGCTCCTGGCCATGATGACACCTAATAAGAGTGACCCCATATAATCTGGATTTTTTCCCCATACCATAATGACACCTGATGAGAGTAAACCCATAACGGAGTCTGTATCTATTCTGGCCGTGGAAAGGTATTTGCTGGCTCAGAAGCACAGGCTCTGTCCAGTACGGCTCTCAAGGGCAAGAGTAAGCAGACTAGGTCTTTTGCTGGGAAGCAGGAAAGTGCATGCAACATTGTTTAACTCAGCTCCACAGCATGACTGATGCTGCCTGGAAGCATCCTGCATCCATAGAATATCAGGGTTGGAAGGGACCTCAGGAGGTCATCTAGTCCAACCCCCTGCTCAAAGCAGGACCAATCCCCAACTAAATCATCCCAGCCAGGGCTTTGTCAAGCCTAACCTTAAAAACTTCTAAGGAAGGAGATTCCACCACCTCCCTAGGTTCCTCACTGTGCAGCTTGGTCTCAGCCAGCCTTCACACAAAGAACCAAAATATTCCGATGGGAGCTACAAGATAAAAATCATCCTGGTGGCAGAATCTGAATTCTGCGTTCAGTGTCATTGCAGGGTAAATAATAACAAATGTTGAGTTCTTTCCCTTTAACTTCAGGTCTCTGAGCCTCTAGGTCATTCGGGGGTCACAATTTCAAGCTTTTCTACATGGCCACCAGAGCTAGAAACTTACTTTTAAAAAAAAAAAAAAAGAAGAGAAAGCTGAGATTCACATGACTCCAGGAGGTGGGGCTTTAAGTAAAACCCCAAATATCACAAGACTAATTATAAAATCATGAGAGTTGGCAACGCTGCTGTCACTTTAGTTTCATGGTGATTTTTGATCTTGTCCCATGTTAATCAGCTTTCTTTTGTGGCTTTTGAAATGAGAATTATTTCTATTTGCAACCTAGACACTGAAAGCATTTGGGGCTCTTTTAGCTTGCGTAGGAGTTTCAGAATGCATTGGTGATGAATCCAAGGGTTTGGAGTTACGCCAATGCAGACAGTTGGGAGGGCATCAGGAGACATTGCTTTGAAGGGTGAAGAGGTCTCAGATGTGATGTAGCAGGAAGGGCCGCCTGCATGGCATCTGCTCCTCTTTCCCTGACCATCCACAAGGGTTTGCAGGATGCTGATACACGTTGTCAGGATCTGCACTCTTATCATTAGCATCCTATCTGTTAACAATAGCTCCTGGAGTCCTCAGCCGGGGTCAGGGCCACATTGTACTCGACTCAGCAGGAACACACAATAAGGAACACAGGACTTGTCTACACTCGAAACACTACAGCGGCACAGCCGCAGCATTGCTTCAGTGTAGACACTACCTATGCTGAGGGCAGGGGTTCTCCTGTCGCTGTAGGTAATCCCCCTCCCTGAGAGGTGGTAGCTGGGATGACAGAAGAATTCTTCCCTTGACCTAGCACTTGTCTACACCGGGGATTAGGTCAGTTTAACTGCGTTGCTCAGCGATGTGAATTTTTCACACCCTGCAGTGATGTAGTTAAACTGACCTAATTTTCTATTGCAGCCCAGGCCGCAGCCCAGGCCGCAGCCCCGACCTCAAAGAGCTTGCCGTCTGAACAGATGACACAGACAAAGGGCAGGTGGGGAAACTGAGGCACAGAGCCTTGCCCCAGGTTACGCAGCAGGACAGTGGCAGAGCCAGAGTGAGCACAGCCTGTAACAGTCTGAAATCCAGAACAGCAGATGGTTGCTTTGGTGCTGTTTCCTTCTGCCAGCCTGCTGTCCCCAGAACTGTGTGCTGCTTTTGTTCTACAAGTTTCAGAGTAGCAGCCGTGTTAGTCTGTATCCGCAAAAAGAAAAGGAGGACTTGTGGCACCTTAGAGACTAACAAATTTGAGCATAAGCTTTTGTGAGCTACAGCTCACTTCATCGGATGCATACTGTGGAAAGTGTAGAAGATCTTATTATATACACACACAGCATGAAAAAATACCTCCTCCCACCCCACTCTCCTGCTGGTAATAGCTTATCTAAAGTGATCACTCTCCTTACAATAAAAAGAAAAGGAGGACTTGTGGCACCTTAGAGACTAACCAATTTATTAGAGCATAAGCTTTCGTGAGCTACAGCTCACTTTGTCGTGGAAATGCATTCACTGAATGCATCCGATGAAGTGAGCTGTAGCTCACAAAAGCTTATGCTCAAATAAATTTGTTAGTCTCTAAGGTGCCACAAGTCCTCCTTTTCTTTTTATGTCCTACAAGTGTGAGACATGGGCAATGATTGCCTTCACCTGTGTGCTCTTTTACCCTGCGTTCTGGATGAGCACTAGACATATGATCCTTTTTTATCTCCCAGGATAAAATTCCCAGTGGCCAGCAATAAGGTCATCTCCTTCCTCATCCTCTTGTGATCCTAGGAATCTTAGGTTCTTAGAACAGATTTTAGGACAGGAAGTGAAGAAGAATACTGTACCCAATTGAAATGGTAGGGGGAATTTAGTGTTGTTAGCCAGCTGGAATGTGGCCAGAGTTATGGGGCCAATTTTAGCCCTGGTGCAAGCAGCAGCAACCGCAGTGATGTTTTAGTAATGCCCAGGGCATATTGGCCAATATGGCAGAGACAGACCATAAACCATTGGAAGCTGTGTTACAGGAAGCATTGTGCAAAGCATCACTCAGACATCAGAGAATGATCTATAAATTGCACAAGTACTTGTTAAATGGGAAATGCAGGCCCAGCATGGAGTTTCTGGTAGCTGTCAGGAGTATCTATAAATAGCGAAGCGCCGGGCCAGCAGGAAGAGGAGTTTGACAAAACCACAGTTCAAGTACTAACCATTCCTGAAACAAAATCTGACGGCACTCTCCAACGTGAAACAGGGTGTTTACACCAGCTTGAGATAAAATGCCCTAGGAAGAGGCCAAACACCACGGTTGTCGAGCTGAAATTGCTGCATGTGCTGGGTTTGTGCAGAGGATATTGTATCACAATATTGCACAGCATCAGGTTAGAGATGCTAAGCGTGATCTGCAGGGCCCCAACAGGCATGGTGAAGGCTAAAAACAGAGCCCGGGGGACCTGGCCTGGCCAGACAGAAACACTACAGATTTCACACATGGGTAGAAGGCAGTCGGTGTAGGAAACAGAATGCAAACGAACCACTGAGACCACATGAGGGTCCTGCTCGCCCATCAACCTTGGCTGGCTTGGCACTATTAGAATTCTAAAAGGATTGTCTTTTACTTCCACAGGAGCGGTAGTGGGGTGTAGCGACCAGGGTGCTAGACTGCCGCACACGAGACACGGGTTCTAATCCTGCCTCTGATCTTCTATAAGTTGTCTTCCCTCCTCCTCTTTGCTTGTGTTATCTATTTAACAGTTAGCTCTTTGGGGCAGCAGCTCTTTCTTGCTATTGCACCTGGCACAGTGGGGCCCTGATCTCTGTTGGAACTAGGGGTACCAGACATCTGGGGTTTCCCAGACACTTCCTCTTTTTTGGTCTGCTGATCTCTGTCTGGGCGGATTTTTTCAAATACAACGAAATGTCCGGGATTTTTCCTTGTGGAGCAGACGATGCAGATTGGAAAGAGCTGTCTCCGAGCTCCGACTGGTCCCTCCCCTGCATCCGCAGATGCCAGATCCAGCCCACCCCGCCAGGTAAGCGGAGCCACTAAGCACCTCTCAGCTGGGACACCTGCCCCACCGTGGGGTCTCAGAGCTCAGCAGGGTGGGGTGACAGGGCCAGGCCTCAGCTCCCCACCCTGGAGGGTGGAGAGCTCCCTGGGAGGCATTAACTGATGGGCCTGTGCATCCTGGGACTGCACCACCCACCGTGACAAGGAGCGCGCCACTGTCCCCTACCTCAACTGTGAGGCCACAGGTACCTCCTCCTGCACCCCACAACTGTACCCCCTCCCAGTACCAACACACTCCTCCAGTACCCGCACATACCCCCTCCCAGAACACACACACACACCCAACCCCCTGACCGTGTCTTCTATTTGGGAACTTGAACTATGGTAACCCTACTTGGAGCCTATAACAGTCTACGTCCTGAATAATTCCTGGCCCTTGCTTAGCTCATCAGCTTCCAGTTTGGTACTGGGGCTAGTTCCTGTTCTAGCTGTTGGTTGGAGGAGCTGATCTCTGTCCCATGGCTCAGGGTTTAGCCGTTATATTGAGCAGTGCATGGTACCATTCTGGGGTGAGTGTGCTCTAGGGTTACCAACATTGTACTTGCACAAAATTGAACATCCTTCCCCCACCCCTTCTCTGATGCCCTGCACCCCCACTCACTGCATCCTCCCCTTGTTGCTCACTTACCCCATCCTCACTCACTCTCTCATTTTCACCAGGCTGGCTCATGGGACTGGGATGAGGGAGGAGGTGAGGGCTCTGGCTAGGGGTGCGGGGTTGGGGTGGGACCAGAAATGAGGAGCTCAGAGTGCGGGAGGGGGCTCTAGGCTGAGCGAGGTGGTTGGGATGCAAGAGGGGATGAGGGCTCTGACTGGGGATGGGGCCAGGGATGAGGGGTTTGGGGTGCAGGAGGCAGCTCCGGGCTGTGGGGTGGAGCTGAGGGGTTTGGAGTATGGGAGGGGGCTCTGGGCTGAAGCAGGGGATGAGTGCAGGGAGGTGAGGACTCTCGCTGAGGGTGTGGGCTGTGGTGTGGGTCTGGGGATGAGGGATTTGGGATGCAGCAGGATGCTCTGGGCTGGCACTGAGGGGTTTGGAGGGTGGGGGGGATCAGGCCTGGGGCAGGGGGTTAGGGCCCAGGAAGGGGTCAGGGCCTAAGGCTCCGGGTGGTGCTTACCCGGAAGCAGCGGCATGTCCCCCTTCCAGCTCCTACGTGGAGGTGTGGCCAGGTGGCTCTGTGCACTGCCCTGTCCACAGGCACCGCCCCTGCAGCTCCCATTGGCCATGATTCCCAGCCAATGGGAGCTGCGGGGGTGGCACTTGGGGCAGAGGCAGTGTGCAGAGCAGCCCAGCAGGTGCGTGAGGAGGTGCAGTAACTGTGTGTATCATAGAGAAGCCCGGTGGGTGTTGTAGGGCCATGTAGTGGGTATGTAAAGAGGATGCAGCGTGCGTATGTGCATCACAGGGCATCTGGGAGGATGTGCAGGCAGGCTGTAGGATGTGTGTACGATAGAACAGGGTTTCTGTTTTGCACACAATTGGCTTTTGCTGACCTTTTCTCCAGCTGCTGCCATGTCTCCGTTTCTAGGGTGCCTGGCCTTTCAAATTAGCCCTCTGATTATATCCCTGAGAGGCACTAATTCACCCCGGAGGAGCTGTAAGTAATCCAGCAGTATCTCAGCCGATACAATGTGCAGGGAATGTGACACATTCAACTTCAGGCCTGGCTGTGCTGGTTTGTGGGCTGCTGTCTCCTCCATCCAGCCTGGGCTCACACCGCAGCTACAGGCTGTGGCTGATAGAAGAATAAGAAACAGCCTAGACCGTGATATGATGTGAACCATGCCTCCCTGCCTGGACCTACATTAGCCTTAGGAGCTTTAACCCGGCACTCACTGTTAGCTGCAGCCCTGTTACTAGTGGGGCTGAGTTAGCTTAGATTGAATCATGGTGCAGGCAGTACAAAAGTACTTGGGTAGAAAGAAGCGTATGGGCCAGATTCTGAGCTCCTTTACACCAGGGTCACTCCATTGACTTCAATAGAGTTATTTCCGCTTTACACCAGCGTATGTGTGCAGGATCAGAGGCTGCATTCATTCCCACTGACGGGAGCTCACTGTGCATTCACTGCTGCACCTATGCTCAAATACTTCGCTGTGTCCCATCTGGCATCCATTGGCCCCGCCACATTAATTCCAGTCAAGCTCTGCTGATTTACTCCTTTTCTAGTATATCATTTCCCCTCAGTCTGGTCTGTGCCTGCAGGTGCTAGGCCACTGCAAAGGTTCCTCTTTTGTCTTGTATGAAGAACTGTGCAAAGGACGGAGGGGGGTGGTTCTGGTTTGGTGGCCATTCCAAAAAATGAGAACAACAGTTTCATTTTGGGTAGACCTGAAATGAACATTTTTCAGCTAACCAAAAGTTGAGAAAAACATTCATTTGGAGTTGAACTATATGTTCAATCTTCAAAGTCTTTTAACCTTGTTAATATATTTTTTAAAATAAGACTGAAGTAAATTTCAAAATAAAAAGGCATTTTGAACTGAAAAATCAAAACATTTCAAAAGTGTCCAAATGAAAATTTTGATTTTTTTTTTTTTTTTAGAAAATAATTTTAAAGCGCTTTTCTTTCTACTGAACCAACTTGGTGAATTCAGCACAAATTCATGAAGCGTTTTGGTTGACCTAGGTCTGCATTTTTCAGCAAAAAAAAAGTTTCAACTGAAAAATTCCACCCAGCTCTTCTGTCAGGGGAGAGGTTTCTTGGTGAGTGGGGAAGACTCAGGGATCCCCCAGGGCAGGTCTGGGGCATACAAAGGTGCTATTTTTACAATTAGCTTTTCAAGCCACTTTAACTGATCCTGCTGCAACCCTCCCTTGCTGTCATTGCGTAACTCAAATGACAGCAACACCAGCAAAGCGGTCACTTGCCACCATTTCATTAGCATTCACAGCTAGAGAGGGCTAGGAAATTCCCATAGAAATAATTTTCTAACAGATAAGGCAGTTTCTGCTGAAAATTTTTCAGTTTTCTGTCAGGAAAAACAAAGTATTTCATTTGGCATCTATTCAGCATTAAGCTGCATTGTCCTCTCATGGTGTCCTGCCTTGTGGGCTGGGTTGCTTGTCTGCCCTGCATCTCCCACGAATGATGCAATGCTCCTCTGCCCAAGGAGCGGGTGGGTGGGGAGGATCAAAGGGGGCGGGTCACATGGCTACAGATGCATCATGGGATATATAGTCTGATCAGGGAGTCTGGCCCACAGGAAAAAATGGGAGTGGCATAGGCAGGCTGGCCCTTTAAGGGAAGTTGGCTTTGGTCAATAACAGACCCACCTGGGAAGGAGTTGGGTGGTTTCAGCAAAGATCTGGAAGAGCTCAGTTGGGGAGGAGGTACGGAAGGAGGGTGGTACTGTGGGAGGCCTGGGTTCAATATCTAGGGGTTCCTTTTCAACAGTACAACACAGAACCGGCTCAAGGCCCCAACAGTAACCTGGGAAAATTACACACTACCCCTGGGTGCCTGTAAGAGGCAATACTTCCCCCCACTCGCAAGCACAGAGTCGGAGTGTAGAAAAGAAATGAAACTTTTAATGAGAGGAGGAAAGTCACCTGACGTTAATTAGGGAAAATGCCACAAGCAGGATTCATAATCATAAAACTGTGAGAACCCACCAATTCTGGGCACTGCACTTGAAGAAAGATGTGAATAAGCTGGAGAGAGTCCAGAGGAGAGCAACAGAAATGATCAGAGGTTTAGAAAACCTGACCTCTGAGGAAAGTTTGGGACAAAAACCTGGGTATGTGTAGTCTTGAGGAAAGAAGGCTGAGGGGTGGCCTGATAAGTCTTCCAGTATGTTCAGGGCTGTTATAAAGAGGATTGTTCTCCATGTCCACTGAAGGTAGAAGAAGTTTCGTTTGCTGCAAGGGAGCTTTAGGTGTGATATTAAGAAACTTTTAACTCGAAGGATAAATGTGCAGTGTAGTTGTAGCCATGACGGTCCCAAGATGGGAGAGACGAGGTGAGTGAGGTAATATCTCTTCTGAGGGTGAGCGAGACAAGCTTTTGAGCCACACAGAGCTCACTAAGGGCTTGTCTACACTGGCACTTTACAGCGCTGCAACTGTCTCACTCAGGGGTGTGAAAAAACACCCCCCGAGCGCAGCAAGTTTCAGCGCTGAAAAGCGCCAGTGTGGCCAGTGCACCAGCGCTGGGAGCCGTGCCCCTTGTGGAGGTGGTGTGTTTAGAGCACTGGGAAAGCTCCCTCCCAGCACTCTGCTGCAACTACACAAGCCACGTTAAAGCACTGCCCTAGCCCTAACGCAACCCGCTAACCCCCTCTTTGTCCTGTGACTGCAGCAGTGTTAATGGGCCACTCTCCCTTGAATGATCCCTTACCATATGTGACCGGTTTCAGAGTAACAGCCGTGTTAGTCTGTATTCGCAAAAAGAAAAGGAGGACTTGTGGCACCTTAGAGACTAACCCATTTATTTGAGCATGAGCTTTCGTGAGCTACAGCTCACTTTGTTGGATGCATACTGTGGAAAATACAGAAGATGTTTTTATACACACAAACCATGAAAAAATGGGTTTTTATCACTACAAAAGGTTTTCTCTCCCCCTACCCTACTCTCCTGCTAGTAATAGCTTATCTAAAGTGATCACTCTCCTTACAATGTGTATGATAATCAAGGTGGGCCATTTCCAGCACAAATCCAGGTTTTCTCTCCCCCCCCCCCCCCAAAACGGCTTCCTCACGAAAGCTTATGCTCAAATAAATTGGTTAGTCTCTAAGGTGCCACAAGTACTCCTTTTCTTTTTACAATATGTGCTAACTACTTATGCTAAACAATCTGTTCCACCTTGCATTTAGCTGTGATGCTGGGAGTACTTTTCCCAGGCCTGAAGAGAGCTCAGTGGGGCTTGAGCTTGGTTCTCTCACCAGCAGAAGTTGGTCCAATAAAAGATATTCCCTCCCTCACCTTGTAACTCTACAGATAGTTAATCCCAGGATCAGCTTATCCAGGGAAGTTGTGGAACCCCCATCACTGGAGGTTTTTAAGAAGAGGTTAGCCAAGCCCCTGTTACAGGTATAGTTAATGCTGCCTCTGGGTATATCTCAATCAATTCCCTGCCATTGTGGAGGCCTCAGGCACCGGCGCACGTCGGTCCCTCCAATCACCTGCCTGTGGCACACAGTAGTCTAGTCTCCTAGGGACTGAGATACTTTGGTTTAATTTTGGGGTGTAGTGTTCAGATGCTGGGTGGTGTTGAGGACCTGTAATGATAGGAGGTCAGGCTTTATGATGTGATGGTCCCTTTTGGCCTGAAACTCTATGGTTCTCAGCATTGGGGGGATGCACGAGTTGACCTCCTTAGGCCCCCTCCATTTCTGTGGTTCTGTGATGCAGAGAGGAGGCCCAGAGAGCCTGGAACAGTAGCTGAGGGGTGTGAATGGCCCCGTTCATTCAGGTGAGGGTGAGGTACATGTTGTTAATTCTTTCACCCCCATGTGAGAAGGGAGAGGGCCAGGTCACAGGTCTGCACCATGCACTGTCAGTGATGTCGCATTCTGGTGCCACAGCTGGGTGGCATTTGGTATACAGCACCACTGGCTCCTTCCTGACCAGGGAAACAAGTAAATCTCCAGGAGGCTGGCAGAGCCCATGGGCATGTTCAAGCCACAGTGAAGGAGAGTTCAGGGCAAGGAGCCCTATGCAGCCAAGCGGTGCACGCCATCACATCCATTCAATGCCTATGAACGTGTCTTGTTTCGACAAATGCATGTGGGTAGAGCTTATTTTGTGGGTAGGGGTTAGAGCTCCCACCTCCTTCTCTCTCCCCCCACCCCCAGTCAGGCCCCTGTTTCCAGATGAACCTTGGACTCAGGGGTAATCTGGGTTTGGCCTTGAGGATGGTAAAGCACAGTGGGATACATTAGGGTGATGTGGTATAGTTACAGCCGCGCCCCCTCCACGCCGGTTTGGTCAGGAGTCCTGGAGAGACGGTCGCTGTCTGTGAGGTCCCACTTGTGAGTGGACCCGCACTTTAATGATGGTGGTGGTGTGCCAGCGGTTGGCGCCCACTCTCCGCATAGCACAGGCGCGGGAATGCTGTGCTTCTCAGGCACTGAACGTTCCCCCGCCCTGTGACACTGTGTGGCACAAAACCCTGCAGAAGGCTTGATGCTTGTCAGGGCATGGGCCGCACGCCTCAGAGTCTATATTACAATATGAGAGTGCTCTGAGCGTGTTAGCTCAGTTTGGGTTAGCCTGAGCGAAGATGGACCAAGCCATGTTATAATCATACAATACGCTATGGTTACGTGGGCCTAGAGACAAGCTACAGCAGTGCATAGACAATCCAGGAAGTTTTTGGAAAGCGTAGGGGACAATTTCCTGGCGCAAGTGCTAGGGGAGCCAACTAAGGGGGGCGCTTTTCTTGACCTGCTGCTCACAAACCGGGTAGAATTAGTGGGGGAAGCAAAAGTGGATGGGAATCTGGGAGGCAGTGACCATGAGTTGGTTGAGTTCAGGATCCTGACGCAGGGAAGAAAGGTAAGCAGCAGGATACGGACCCTGGACTTCAGGAAAGCAGACTTCGACTCCCTCAGGGAACGGATGGCCAGGATCCCCTGGGGGACTAACATGAAGGGGAAGGGAGTCCAGGAGAGCTGGCTGTATTTCAAGGAATCCCTGTTGAGGTTACAGGGACAAACCATTCCGATGAGTCGAAAGAATAGTAAATATGGCAGGCGACCAGCTTGGCTTAATGGTGAAATCCTAGCGGATCTTAAACGTAAAAAAGAAGCTTACAAGAAGTGGAAGGTTGGACATATGACCAGGGAAGAGTATAAAAATATTGCTCGGGCATGTAGGAAAGATATCAGGAGGGCCAAATCGCACCTGGAGCTGCAGCTAGCAAGAGATGTCAAGAGTAACAAGAAGGGTTTCTTCAGGTATGTTGGCAACAAGAAGAAAGCCAAGGAAAGCGTGGGCCCCTTACTGAATGAGGGAGGCAACCTAGTGACAGAGGATGTGGAAAAAGCTAATGTACTCAATGCTTTTTTTGCCTCTGTTTTCACTAACAAGGTCAGCTCCCAGACTGCTGCGCTGGGCATCACAGAATGGGGAAGAGATGGCCAGCCCTCTGTGGAGATAGAGGTGGTTAGGGACTATTTAGAAAAGCTGGACGTGCACAAGTCCATGGGGCCGGACGAGTTACATCCGAGAGTGCTGAAGGAATTGGCGGCTGTGATTGCAGAGCCCTTGGCCATTATCTTTGAAAACTCGTGGCGAACGGGGGAAGTCCCGGATGACTGGAAAAAGGCTAATGTAGTGCCAATCTTTAAAAAAGGGAAGAAGGAGGATCCTGGGAACTACAGGCCAGTCAGCCTCGCCTCAGTCCCTGGAAAAATCATGGAGCAGGTCCTCAAAGAATCAATCCTGAAGCACTTACATGAGAGGAAAGTGATCAGGAACAGTCAGCATGGATTCACCAAGGGAAGGTCATGCCTGACTAATCTAATCGCCTTTTATGATGAGATTACTGGTTCTGTGGATGAAGGGAAAGCAGTGGATGTATTGTTTCTTGACTTTAGCAAAGCTTTTGACACGGTCTCCCACAGTATTCTTGTCAGCAAGTTAAGGAAGTATGGGCTGGATGAATGCACTATAAGGTGGGTAGAAAGCTGGCTAGATTGTCGGGCTCAACGGGTAGTGATCAATGGCTCCATGTCTAGTTGGCAGCCGGTGTCAAGTGGAGTGCCCCAGGGGTCGGTCCTGGGGCCGGTTTGTTCAATATCTTCATAAATGATCTGGAGGATGGTGTGGATTGCACTCTCAGCAAATTTGCGGATGATACTAAACTGGGAGGAGTGGTAGATACGCTGGAGGGGAGGGATAGGATACAGAAGGACCTAGACAAATTGGAGGATTGGGCCAAAAGAAATCTGATGAGGTTCAATAAGGATAAGTGCAGGGTCCTGCACTTAGGATGGAAGAATCCAATGCACCGCTACAGACTAGGGACCAAATGGCTAGGCAGCAGTTCTGCGGAAAAGGACCTAGGGGTGACAGTGGACGAGAAGCTGGATATGAGTCAGCAGTGTGCCCTTGTTGCCAAGAAGGCCAATGGCATTTTGGGATGTATAAGTAGGGGCATAGCGAGCAGATCGAGGGATGTGATCGTTCCCCTCTATTCGACACTGGTGAGGCCTCATCTGGAGTACTGTGTCCAGTTTTGGGCCCCACACTACAAGAAGGATGTGGATAAATTGGAGAGAGTCCAGCGAAGGGCAACAAAAATGATTAGGGGTCTAGAGCACATGACTTATGAAGAGAGGCTGAGGGAGCTGGGATTGTTTAGTCTGCAGAAGAGAAGAATGCGGGGGGATTTGATAGCTGCTTTCAACTACCTGAAAGGGGGTTCCAAAGAGGATGGCTCTAGACTGTTCTCAATGGTAGCAGATGACAGAACGAGGAGTAATGGTCTCAAGTTGCAATGGGGGAGGTTTAGATTGGATATTAGGAAAAACTTTTTCACTAAGAGGGTGGTGAAACACTGGAATGCGTTACCTAGGGAGGTGGTAGAATCTCCTTCCTTAGAGGTTTTTAAGGTCAGGCTTGACAAAGCCCTGGCTGGGATGATTTAACTGGGAATTGGTCCTGCTTCGAGCAGGGGGTTGGACTCGATGACCTTCTGGGGTCCCTTCCAACCCTGATATTCTATGATTCTATGATTCTACAGGCAGGCAATCAGGTACCAGCCTAAGCACCTGGTGAGGGCAAAAAGAAAAGGAGTACTTGTGGCACCAGGTTAGTCTCTAAGGTGCCACAGGTACTCCTTTTCTTTTTGCGAATACAGACGAACACGGCTGTTACTCTGAAACCTGTCCTGATGAGGGCAAGATACTGTTAGCTGCTATGATCACCAACCCAATATTTGCCATAGAGCAGATTGTAAACTCTTAGGGGCAGGGGTTGTGTCTCTGTTCTGTTTGTACAGCGCCTAGCACAAGGGTTTCTGGGTCATGAGTGGGGAACCCGAGTGCTACCACAATTCAAACAATCAGTAACATTTAGAGACAACTGAGGCACTAGCTGCTTACAAGTGTGGTTACACGTTGTAGTATAGACAGGACTTGCTTGTATTAAAACCCCATAAAAACCCATGGTAGGTCTGTAAAAATACAGACCTACTATGCTGCCCCCTGAGGTGTGGGCAGTTTGAGTTCATAGTTCCTGGCTGACATGCTTTTCATCATTCAGGGTCCATGTTTTTAGTAGAAAGGGGCTGAACTGGACACTCAAATCCAGCCCTTGCTCCCCTGGCTTGCGTCCAAATTGACCCCTGTACTTTTGAGTCCAAGTAGAATCCAAAACTGGATGTGGCCTACAATGGCAGGATTTCATGGGACCAGCCAGTCTCATCAGATTTCCATCCTTTGGGGCCAGAATCTAAGGAGAGCTCTGCACTGTGGAAATAGAAATCATAGAAGATTAGGGTTGGAAGACACCCTAGAGGTCATCTAGTCCAACCCCCTGCTCAAAGCAGGACCAACCCCAGCTAAATCCTCCCAGCCAGGGCTTGGTTATGCTGGGGCTTAAAAACCTCTATAAGGAGGGAGATTCCACTACTTCCTTAGGTAACCCATTCCAGTGCTTCACCACCCTCACAGGGAAAGAGTTTTTCCTAATATTCAACCTAGATCTCCCCATCAGCTGGGCCCTGAGACTCTGCTGTGGGGATTTTCATCGTGGTATAAACGCAGCGTCACAGGCCAGCTGCCCGAGCCAAGGGTCAAAACTCAGGAATCAGAGCCAAGGGTCAGATATAGTGAGGCAGGACCGGGGCCAAGCACCCACAGGCGCTATCACAGCCACAGGCAAATGCTCTGACCAGCCAGCCCCTGCTGCTGGTCTAAAAGCACAGGACTCCTGACCCGCTCAGCCTATGGGGTGTGGAGTAGGGGAGGGGAGGTTGGCCGATCAAGCAGCTCAGTTGGAGCCCACCTGCACTCATTACACTGCCTGAGGGTTAAGTTAGCAGGTTGGTGGGTGAACTGTGGATCCATACTCCTGTGAAGAAAAACACTAGGCCGGTGTCCTGCACACCTGGAGCCCATCATTTTCAAATCAGCTCGGTTACCCTAGGCAAGCAAATCAGTTGCCCAGTTTTTCTCAAGTGCGCTTGTCAGGGTTCCCTCCCCACTCTGAACTCTGGGGTACAGATGTGGGGACCCACATGAAAGACCCCCTAAGCTTATTTCTACCTGCTTAGGTTAAAAACTTTCCCAAGGCACAAATTCTTCCTTGTCCTTGGATGGTACTGCTGCCACCACCAAGTGAGTTAGACAAAGATTCAGGAAAAGGACCACTTGGAGTTTCTGTTTTCCCAAAATATCCCCCCAAACCCCTTCACCACCTTTCCTGGGGAGGCTTGAGAATAATATACCAACCAAATAGTTAAACAAGGTGAGCACAGAACAGACCCTTGGGTTTTTAGTGTCCTAAAATCCAATCAGGTTCTTAAAAGCAGAACTTTATTATAAAGAAAAAAGTAAAAGAATTACCTCTGTAAAATCTGGATGGAAGGTAATTTTACAGGGTAATAAGATTTAAAACACAGAGGATTCCCGTCTTGGAAAAACTTTAAAGTTACAAAACACAGGAATAAACCTCCCTCTTAGCATAGGGAAAATGTACAAGCTAAAACAAAAGATAATCTAATGCATTTCCTTGCTTTCCTTACAATTTTTGTAATCTTAGATGCTTATTTCAGGTAGGGTTTAGGAGAGGTTTTTTTCCTGCCTGGTCCTCTCTCTGTCCCGAGAGAGCACAACAAAGAGAGCACAAATAAAACCTCCCACCACAGATTTGAAAGGATCTTCTTCCCTTATTGATCCTTTTGGTCAGGTGCCAACCAGGTTATTTGAGCTTTTTAACCCTTTACGAGTAAAGGAGGGATTTTATGCTACCCTTAACTGTATGTTTATGACAGCACTGCTCTGCATGGTGGGTGCTTTGGGCTCCTGGTTCCAACTGTGGGTGGAAATCTGGCCACAAGGAATTCTGAATCCAGTGACCCTGCTGGGCCGGAGTCCACGTACCTGCCCAGCAGAGAACATCACCGTGCCAGAACACGTGAATCGCTCCTGGGGCCCTGCCCCTGGGCCTGATGGCCAGGAGGGAACAGCATGGCTAGGGAGCCGTGGCACAGCCAGCAGGCTCCCGAGGGGAGATCTGAGCCTGGTCAGCCAGCGGCAGAATGCGGAGGAGGGCAGGGCTCCTCTGCTGCGGATTTCCCTGTGGCACCGGAGGAGAGCTGGAGAGGACACATTTGTGACTTCAGCTGCACCTGTTGCTACAGCCTAACTGCTCTCACCTATCCCAGATCAAACCCTTTGTGCTGGGGGTTATTTATAGGGGATGGTTTCATGCTCGGATCTGCCAGGGGGAGAGGTGGAGGGCCATCTGCTTTGAACTTGTACTAGGGGCAAGAGGCTGTTTGTTCGTCTTCGCTGGCAGCCCCCGACGTAACGTTTTGCGGAGAGCCTGTTTGGAGATGGCACAGCATGGGGGAGACAAGCCACAGGCCGGTGACGTCCCGGCTCACCGCAGCAGCTACACTGCGAGGTGAGGGTGGTGATGCCGAGGCAGCAATTCCTCCCCTCCACTTGGAGAGCACTTTGCTCAGAGCTGTCAGAGACACTGGGCTTGGCACTGAGCTGCTCCTGGGGCCAAGCGGGATGCCTGGCCAGGCAAGGCGAGAAGGGATTCAGCCACAAAGCCCCCAGCCCTGTGGGCAGCAGGCTCACCAGCCCTTCTCTCCAGGCAGAGAAGTGTCCACCCGCTCCCATCCGATCTGGGAATCCTGCTGATTCTGGGGGTCTGCGGCACGCAGGAGGCCAGCAAGCTCCTGGGTGGGGCAGAGATCTGGGTTCTGGGCCTGATTCTGCTCTCACGCCCAATGGTGTAATTCCATCCGCGCCAGTGGAGCTGAGATCAGAACCAGGCCCATGCTGCAGAGGTAACGCTCCCTCCCCCACAGCTGCCTTCTTGGGCCACCATGCAGAGCAGGCACCCCCAGCCCACCAGAGGACCCCCCTTTTTAGGGGGTGCAGTGCTACTGCGCTGACTAGCAGGTTCCTCTCTTTCTTTGCCCTGCTCCTGGGGCTCTGAGCCCAGCCCCCACATGCCGGCAGCGATGGGATCTGGAGCCTGCACAGATCTGAGTGAGAGGCGCCGGGACTCGGGGTGTGAAAAGCACCGGCTGGTTTCCGATGTCAGTGGGAAGCGATCTGTTGGCAGCTAATCCAGCCAAGGGGCGAGAGATTAACTGGCACGATAGATTCTGCCTAGAGAGCGGAAGCGAGCCGATTTCTGCCTGCGTGGAGCAGTAGGAGGGGGAGGGAGGAGGCGGTGGTATGTATGGACGGTGAAGCCCCCTGTAGCGAGGCACCCTGAGTTCTGTCTCCTCTTCATGCCTCTTGCTCTCGTCCCTTCCTCGGAAGGAATGAGCCGAGTCATCACGCTGCCGAAACCTGACTCCTTCAGTGATCCCTGGCAGCAGCTGGAGGAGCAGCCAATCTCCAGCGGGGCAGGGGGCACTCTGTCTGGAAGCGGATCAGAGCGCCTCTCTAAAATTACAGCCCGTCCCAGGAGTCATAGCCAGGCTCTGCCTGGGGGCAGGGGCACAACCACGGTGCCCAGGGGCAGCTCCCACCTGCAGGCTCTTGGGGAAGAAACAGAGCCATCCCAAGCATGCAGGACAGAGCGGCATGGGGCTGGCTGTGGGGTAGCAGGCCAGGGAGCTGCTGGCTCTGCAGACATTTCAGAGGGAGCTCAGCAGGCGGTTAGTCTCCAGGATATCCCTTCCGTGCCCGCCAGGCCAGCAGCAGGAAAGCCAGGGCAAGGCAGGGAGTGGCTCCCTCGGCCAGCCATTGAATGTGTTGGTAACTTTTCTGTGCTGTGTGATTGCCAGGGGAACCATTTCTCTCCCCCACCCTGCCCCCAGCAGAAGGTAGGGCCTGGACGCCCGCTGAGCAGGCACGCTGGTAAGGGAAGGGCTCAGAGAGGTACCAAGGGAGGAGGAGGAGAAGCTGTCTCTCAGGGCTGGAGACACAGGAGGGAACCTAACCCGGCAGCCATGTGCTCCTTCTGACAAACGGACCTCAGCTAAGGCCCCAAGTCCAGCCCGTCCTTGGGACAGAATGATAGGAGCTGCTTGGAACTGCTGAGGAGTTAGACCAGCGGATTTGAACCCTGGCCTGAGCCATCCTGTCAGGCACCGTTCTCGGTGGGCTGCAGTGCAAGGGGGAGATGCAGCCGGGTGTGGGATGCGCAGCTCCGTTCTGCCTCAGCTGCAGACTTGCCCCTGGGGAGCAGATGCGGTGCTGAAATGCCTGGTGCTGTCAGAGGGAGGCGCTCTCGGGTTAGCTTAGCTTGTGGAAATGCCCCAGCTGCATGTCAGCCGACTTGAAGAGGCTTCAGGCTCCAGGCCTCAAGCAGCCTCTCTTCTTGCAGCTGCAATTTCTGCCCCTGCCGCTCATTGCAGGCACTGATACTAGCACCGTTGTTAAATGCCCGGCTCTCCGCTCAGCGGGCACAAGAGGTAGCTGGAGGTCTGTTCTCTACCATCTGCACCTGCCCTTCACTGAGGGGGCAATTGCTGTTGCTGCTCAAAATGGAGGCCATTTCTGAGCCTGAGGGCAAAGTCTGTGTCATGGCCAAAGCCCATGCCTGGTCACTGAGGCATCTGTTCAAGGACAGCAGCTTCCTCCTCCCCAGCAGAACTCCCCATTTCTGGCGGGAGGCCAGAACTCTGGGGCTGGGGGATCAGGATTGCCAGGGGGATCAGGATTGCCAGGAAATCTGGCACAGCCAATAATGAAGCAAAAGAAGAGTGAAAATGATCCCTCTGACTGGCTCCTAGGGCCTCTCTCCTGGGGAGGCCATGCAGCCTTGGGGTTACTGTAGCCACGGAGAGTCTGGGCTCTCTTCTGAGTCCCGATGAGACTGCACGGTTCCCTCATGCCGCTCAGTCAGGGAGACGATGCAGGAACCTGAGTGAGGGAGCTAAATGGGCATGAGCCAACCTTTAGTTACTGGGGTTAAGAATTACTTTTCCTGGGGGCAGGTTATCCCACCTTTCCTCTGCAGGATATGGTGCTGGCCACTCTCAGAGGTGGACAAATTTATTTGAGCATAAGCTTTCGTGAGCTACAGCTCACTTCATCGGATGCATTCACTGAATGCATTCAGTGAATGCATCCGATGAAGTGAGCTGTAGCTCACGAAAGCTTATGCGCAAATAAATTTGTTAGTCTCTAAGGTGCCACAAGTACTCCTTTTCTTTTTGCAAATACAGACTAACACGGCTCCTACTCTCAGAGGTGGGATGCTGGACTCCATGGTCCTTGGTGTGAGCCAGCCTGTGAGTCCCTGTGTGCCTCCCTGAAAAGCTGGTGCTCTCTCTGGGCTGAGCTTCCCTGGGGAAATATGCCACACACACCTCAGCAGCCAGGGTGCGAGCTGGGTCCAAGGCAGGTGTGTTCTGTGACTGAGTCTTTAGGAATCCATCAGGCAAGCAAAGAGCATTTAGCATTCTGAGACTCTGCCTCTTTGGGTCCCGTTTCATTCCCTGGTGCTGTTTGGACCGTTCCTGATGCAGGAACCTGCAAAGCAGCCTGGAGAAGCCAACCCTTCCCCCCTCTGCACCTGCCCTGGGGCTTATCCTGGCTTTCCTTCATCCATTGACCAAGCGCTTTATTGGGGGCGTGCTCTCCATCTGCTCTGTGCAGGACATGTTGAGCATGTGCATGGGGAGGGCATGTTCTCCCCTGGGAGGTGTGTGAATTTCAGCCTTGGACCTGCTGATGGTTAATCTCCATGATGCACGTACTGCTGCAGGGACAGCTCTGCCAGTGCAGCCCCCTAGCACTGTCGGATTGATAAAAGCAGGGGACACAATATATGCTGCCCCACCCGCGTGCACACACACAGGGCAGGTTCCCAGCAGAGCAATTTCCAGATCATACATCACACACACCAGGCAAAGGTCAGGGAGTAGAGAAGAAAGGAAATAACAGGAACCCCGTGAGAGGTGATTACAAAGGAGAATGGAATGGGGATGGGGACCAGGTCAGGAACAGAGGGAGGAGACAACTCTGCCTTTGGGTCAAAGCGGGAGAGCAAGAGGCATGTAGCAGGATCAAAGCAGGGCAGGTACAGAGGCGGGTAGGGTTGGTTTCTCCATGCTGCATCAGGATCAATGCAAACAGCAGCAGGGAATGAAAATGGGACACAAAGAGGCGAATTCTCAAAATGTGAAATGGTCTTTGCTTGTCTGATGATTACAAAGAGCCCGTGATGTGCCTTGAGGAGAGGGGGGCTGAGTGATGACACAAGGGGTACATTCAGAGAGAGGCTGACAGCTGTTTCCACTCTAACCCCAATCTCAGGATTAAGGGTAGCTGGATATATCTGACTGTAGGGACATCTGCAATCAGCCGCAGGAGTGGCCAAGATGCAGTGAGCAGGGCTCCAAAGGCTCCTTGTAAGAAAGAAAGGCCATTGATTGTTATTACAATATCCATGAAAGGCTGTCTGCAAGCCTCACCAAATTACAGGCTCCATTCCTACCCTGGTCACCTCATCCAGCTCTACAATGCAGCCACCTCTGGGGAGGGATGCAGCAGCATAATGGTACAAGTAACCCCAGAGAACATATCTTAAGGACAGGACATGGAGGAGAATAGAACAGCAGTTAAAGTAACAGGGGGAAATTCAGGTAGCTGGATGTGACCTCTCATGTTGGAATTTAGCCAGGACATGAGGTTTAATAACACCTCTGCTCAATCCATGTGTTTGATTGCGTCTGCATCGGTTATAGCGTATGCCATACACACAGGGAGGAGAGTACAGTACCAGCGGGTGTCAGAACTACATCACTGCCTGGCCTTGGTGAGCATCACGCAGCAAATCCTAGCGACAGCCCCGCATTGTGCAGCTGCAGACACAGACCGCTCTCCGGGGTGCTGTGTTCCTGACGCCACCCAGGAAGGGACGTCTGTGTACTCATCCTCTACTCCCCATGCCCCTGCCTTGGGGGTTCCTGGGCCCTCTTTCCCTTTCACTAGTGGTCCCCCTGGCTCCCCGACTCTGGTTCCTCTAAGGGTAAATGAGATGAAACTAAGAACATGGAGGTTGGAAAGACCAGGAGAGCTCCAGTGGTGAGAGCTCTGGGACAGTGGAGTGGCTCCCCAGGGACATGGCGGGATGTATGGGATCTCGGCTGGGGCATCGGCCTGAATCAGAGCACACTGATCCAGACCCAGACTTCCCTACAGGTTGGGAGGGGTCTGTGATCAGGCCCCAGCTGGGTGGAATCCATATCACCTGGGCTGAGAAAGGCACTGGCCGCCACTGGTGGGAAGGGTCCTGCCCTGGCAGGGATGGACTAGCAGAGTTAACAGGCTTGTCTCCCTCTAGTTTCGGTGATGCTCCACCACAGCACAGATTCCCCCAGCACTGCTGGGGCCAGCAGAGAAATGCCAGTCCCTTTCCGCCCCATTGTGCGCCCGGGTGTGGCTATTGTGGAATTCACGGAGGCCCTGGTTTATAGAGGAGCAGCCCCGAGTTAGTGTGGGGCAGTGCTCACATGCTCTGCTGCTGCTAGACCAGGGGACTTTCTTCCCTCCGACTGATTACCCACGGCTTGTTTGGGCTTTCCAAACCAGCTTCTTCATAGCCACAAGGGCAAATCCCCAGCGTGGTCACTGGTCCGTTAAAAGGAACTGTTTACAAAATACAGCCATTTTAAGATGCAGTTTGTAAAAGGAACAGTGTCTCCAGCTACCCAGCCACCTCCGGACCCACCATCAGGGAAACAAAAGGGCAGGTGGGGCGACCTCAGAAGCCGAGCCAGACCCATGGTGCCTGCTGCTAGCTGTCACGGCGCCATGCTAGGTCTGTTTTCTTCTTTCCGTCGTTCCCCATGAAGCAGTCCCTCCAGGAGCCTTGCTATTATTATTCTCAGCCTCTTCTCTGAAACTCCCTGCAATCTGTTGGCATCTTTCTTCTAGCACCTGCTTTTAATGCCCTGGGAATGGGATCACAGGAATTTAGCTGCACTGAAAACATCCCGTTCCAGAGGGAAGCATCCCAGCTTCCCACAACCAGCCCACGCCCTGGGTGGGCTCCAGAGCCACAGCCGGCTGAAATGGCCCTTTTATTATCCCTTCAGGAATTCACACGGATGCCTGGGCGTGGATTCCCTGTGCGGAAGGATTCGGCACAGGCCTGGGGTGGGGCTGCTGCTGCCTGTGGGTATTTGCTAAGCTGAAGTTCTGTGAGCAGCAGTACTGTTTCCGTCCCAGCAGCCCGCTTGCTGCGCCAGCCACGGTCCTGAGCAAGCACCCTGGCCCCTGTGAATCCTTCGGCCCCCGTTCTGCCAGCTTCACTCGGGCTGAGCAGCGCCTCACTGCTTGACAGCAAAGTGCTTCTCAGCATGGGCCACGCAGGCGAAGTTAATCAGGCATGATAACTGCCTCTTCTCTCCTAGCACACCCCTCCCGGAGACGCCAGAGCACACTGCTCTGCACCACAGCGCTCGCCAGCCAGAGATCTCAAAGCACGGTGTGTTGTTGCCATTTCACAGCAGGGGATGCTGGAACTCAGAGAAGCCAAAAGCCTCACCCATGGTGACACGGAAGGGCAGTGGGACTAGATCCCTGACCTCTAGGGTGACTAGATCCCCTTGACTCCAGCCCGGTCCCCTCTCCAGCCCACATGGCCCATCAGGCTCTTAGAGCAGCCAGGCTGGCTGGGAAGTGTAGAGCAGGGGTCCCGGAATGGGTGGGCCAGGAGGCCATGGGCTCCCCTACTTTTAAAAAGGCCCTCCCACTTTTTTACCGGCTGTAAGGGCGAGTGATGGTGGGAGGGGCGGAGATGAGTGAGTGGGGGACGGAGTCGTGGGGGGAAGAGGCTGCTCAGAAGCAGGGCCTCAGGGGAAGAGGCAGCATGGGGTCAGAATCATAGAATCATAGAATATCAGGGTTGGAAGGGACCCCAGAAGGTCATCTAGTCCAACCCCCTGCTCGAAGCAGGACCAATACCCAGTTAAATCATCCCAGCCAGGGCTTTGTCAAGCCTGACCTTAAAAACCTCTAAGGAAGGAGATTCTACCACCTCCCTAGGTAACGCATTCCAGTGTTTCACCACCCTCTTAGGAAAAAGTTTTTCCTAATATCCAATCTAAACCTCCCCCATTGCAACTTGAGACCATTACTCCTCGTTCTGTCATCTGCTACCATTGAGAACAGTCTAGAGCCATCCTCTTTGGAACCCCCTTTCAGGTAGTTGAAAGCAGCTATCAAATCCCCCCTCATTCTTCTCTTCTGCAGACTAAACAATCCCAGCTCCCTCAGCCTCTCTTCATAAGTCATGTGCTCTAGACCCCTAATCATTTTTGTTGCCCTTCGCTGGACTCTCTCCAATTTATCCACATCCTTCTTGTAGTGTGGGGCCCAAAACTGGACACAGTACTCCAGATGAGGCCTCACCAGTGTCGAATAGACGGGAACGATCACGTCCCTCGATCTGCTCGCTATGCCCCTACTTATACATCCCAAAATGCCATTGGCCTTCTTGGCAACAAGGGCACACTGCTGACTCATATCCAGCTTCTCGTCCACTGTCACCCCTAGGTCCTTTTCCGCAGAACTGCTGCCTAGCCATTCGGTCCCTAGTCTGTAGCGGTGCATTGGATTCTTCCATCCTAAGTGTAGGACCCTGCACTTATCCTTATTGAACCTCATCAGATTTCTTTTGGCCCAATCCTCCAATTTGTCTAGGTCCTTCTGTATCCTATCCCTCCCCTCCAGCGTATCTACCACTCCTCCCAGTTTAGTATCATCCGCAAATTTGCTGAGAGTGCAATCCACACCATCCTCCAGATCATTTATCTTGATCATTTATCAGAGTCTTGGGGAGAGGGGCAGCTCAGGGGCAGTGTGAGGGCAGGGACTCAGGGAGAAGGGGCAGGGCACAGCCTGGGGGTGGCATAGCGTATCAGGGCAGGGCCGCATTTCGGGCACTGTGACCCCCCCACCCTGACTTTTAGGGGGCTTCCGCCACTGCTGGTTCTAGGGCTGGGAGCTGCTTCTGGATGCTGACTGGAAATCTCAATGCCAGAGGGCCAGCTTCAGTGGCCTTTGGCCTGCTCTACCCACAGATTTTGTCCCAGTGTAGCTCTACCCATGAGGTGTGGGATTTGTTACTGCCATAGTTATACCAGGACAACCCCTACTGTGGATGCAGTTATACCTGTATAAAAGGGCTTCACCCCAGTATAGCTCATTCCCCCTTCCATAGAGGAACGGCTGCACCAGTATAAGGCACCCCAGACCAGTTTAACCACAGCCACGCTAGGGGGGTTTACTGCTGGGGTTAAAGAGGTACCAGTTCTGTATGTAGACAAGGCCTCAGTCACCTGGAGTAGGTTCTTGCTCCGTGCCCAGCCCTGTGGATTGCAGCAGGCCTATCTGTGCAGTCATGCTAGAGCTTGTCCGCATCTGGAGTTATTCCAGGATAGCCACTGCTCTTGACGTTCACACCCAACCTTAATCCGAATTAACTTTCAGGTGTCAATGAGCCCCTGCTCCAGAAGGCAGCCTGGGGCCCAGAAGGCGTTTCAGCCTGGTGCTGGAGGGGGAGAATGCATTGATAAGGGTGAGCAGAAGGACATGAGTGGGCCCCGTGCTGGCCAGTTAAACCTCCTGTCCAAAGCCCTCCCAGAGATAGCTTTGTTTGTATTTATGAACTTGTGTACAGCCCTGTCAAGGCTGAATCCCCACTCTGTCACTCCAAGTGCATAAAGTTGGGGCCTGAAAAGATTCTAAAAATTAATACTTGCCAGTCCAGGCTTGTATTAAACTCCCAAGGTTACAGCTTTTCTCTGACCTTGGCTTGGTAAACACCGCCACCACCCAAATGCAAAAAACTCCCTTTGAACCCAGGAAGGAGCACTTGGGAATTCCTCCCTGTGGGGTACCCTCAGCCCTTTCACCCCTCCAACCCTCCCACCCCCCACCCCAAGGAAGAGCTGAGCAAGAAAACAAAGGAAATTAGCTGTGGCTATCAGCTCATCAAACAACATGCACCAAAGATCCAATCCTGTTCTTAAAAAAGGTAAATTTTATTAAAAACAAAAAGGGAAAAAAATACATAAACATCAATGGTGTGGAAGAGGTGAGCCTTTCCATGACCCTTGGGTGTAAGCAGCGACAGCAAATCCAGGATCTGTGCAACAGCTTCGCACCAATGTTTTCAGCCACCCCAGAATGGGCAGAACTGGCGTACCACTCCATTGACACAGGTGATGCTCTCCCAATTAGAGCCCAACCCTGCTGCATGGCTCCTCAAGCCAAAACCGCAATAAAAAGGGAGATCAAGGACACATTACCAAGGGGTGTAATCTGCCCCTCTGAGAGTGCATGGGCCTCTCCAGTGGTTCTGGTTCCCAAACCAGATGGAGAAATCTGCTTTTGTGTGTACTACGGTAAACTAAATGCTGTAACTTGCCCAGAAAACTATCCAATGCCACGCACAGATGAACTGTTGGAGAAACTGGGACGTGCCCAGTTCATCTCCACCTTAGACTTAACTAAGGGGTACTGGAAAGTGCCGCTAGATGACCCCGCCAAGGACAGGTCAGCCTTCATCACCAATGTAGGGTTGTATGAATTTAATGTGTTCCCTTTAGCACTGCAAAATGCACCCGCCACCTTCCAGAGACTGGTAGATAGCCTTCTAGCTGGATTGGGGAATTTGCAGTCGCCTACCTTGACAGTGTGGCTATATTCTCAGATTCATGAGCAGAACACCTGGAACACCTCCAAGCTGTCTTCCAGCACATAAGGGAGACAGGATTAACCATTAAGGCCAAAAAGTGCCAAATAGGCCTAAACAGGGTAACGTACCTTGGACACCAGGTGGGTCAAGGTACTATCAACCCCCTACAGACTAGGGTAAATGCTATCCAAAATTGACCTGTCCTTAAATCAAAGAAGCAGGTCCAGTCCTTCTTGGGCTTGGTCGGGTATTACAAATGATTTGTACCAAACTACAGCCAAATTGCCACCCCACTGACATACATGACCAGGGAAAAACAACCAAATGCAGTTCAGTGGACTGAGAAGTATCAGAAAGCCTTTAACCAGCTTAAGGTGGCCCTTACATCTGACCCTGTACTGTGGGCCCTGGACTTCAACCAACCATTCGTCACTACCACAGATGCATCCGAGCGTGGTGTACGAGCAGTTTTAATACAGGAAGGACCAAATCAACAATTCCATCCTGTTGTGTTTCTCAGGAAAAAACTTTCTCGGAGGGAAAGCCACTGGTCAGTCTCAGAAAAAGAATGTTACGCTATTGTGTATGCTCTGGAGAAGCTACGCCCCTGTATTTGGGGACAGCAGTTCCACCTGCAGACTGACCATGCTGCACTGAAGTGGCTGCACACAGTCAAACAGACTAACAAAAAACATTTTCAGTGAAGTTTAGCTCTCCAAGACTTTTGATTTTAAAATACAGCACATTTCAGAAGCCTCTAACAAAGTGGCTGATGCACTCTGCCAGAAAAGTTTCCCACAATCAGCTGGGTAAAAATCTCCCTGCATTCTAAGTCATTGTAGTCCTTAAAATATGGAAAATACTGTTCAGTTCTTCATGTAATTATTAGTAAAATTAGAGGTGCATGTATCTTATTAACTCTGTTTCTTAACCCTCCAGGAAAAAATCCCAGCCGCTGTGGACCAGACCTGAACCAGGCTGGCCAGCACCATCTGTGATTTGGGGGATGTGTGATACATGAAGGTCGGGGGAGTAGCTCCCTTTGATGGACACCAGCCAGCCAGTTAGCTGTAAAATCCCTCTTGGTCTGTTCTCTGCTTGCTTTACCTGTAAAGGGTTAACAAGCTCACAGGTCAAAGAAAAGGAGTGGGCACCTGACCAAAAGAGCCAATGAAAAGGTAGAACTTTTTAAAATTGGGAAAGAAACTTTTCCTTTGTCTGTTGTTCTCTGGGCTGCAGGGACAGAGCAGCAATGTTGTGTAAGGCTTGAACCAGGAATGAAAATTCATCTTCCATACCTAGAAGAAATTATTTGGATAGGGAATGTTTAGTTAGACACAATCAGGTTTATTTTTTATTTTGGCTTGTGGATCGCCTCTGTACTAAGCCCAGATGCTTTTGTTTGCTTGTAACCTTTAAGCTGAATCCCCAAGAAAGCTATTTTGGGGGAAAGGGGTGACTTTTAGCCTGGTGGGTCACACACTGACCTAGCAGGGGGCAGATCCAAGTTCAAGTCCAAGTCCCTGTGCGAGTGACTAATTGTTTATAAAAAGTGAAACAGCTTTACCAGGGGAGATTGAGATAAACCCAGTGCAACCTCCACCATGCCCGAGGCATCCACCTGCAATGAGGGAGAGCTGTGTTCAAAACTCTTGCCCTTGTCACACCAAGGGGAGAACTGAACTTGGGTCTCCTGCATCCCAGCTGAGGTCCCTCACTGACTCAAAGACAGATTAACACCGATACAAACATGGCACATACCTAGGGCCCACATTCACGGGGAGGCCCCAAAGGTGTTGTCAAGGTACCTTCCCCACTCTGAACTCTAGGGTACAGATGTGGGGACCTGCATGAAAACCTCCTAAGCTTACTTTTACCAGCTTAGGTTAAAACTTCCCCAAGGTACAAACTAATTTTACCCTTGGATTTCCACTGCCACCACCAGACTTTATCTGGGTTCCTGAAAAAACATAGTTTGGACATGTCTTTCCCCCCAAAATTCTCCCAACCCTTGCACCCCACTTCCTGGGGAAGGTTTGGTAAAAATCCTCACCAATTTGCATAGGTGACCACAGACCCAAACCCTTGGATCTTAGAACAATGAAAAAGCATTCAGTTTCCTTACAAGAAGACTTTTAATAGAAGTAAAAAAGAATCATCTCTGTAAAATCAGGATGGTAAATACCTTACAGGGTAATTAGATTCAAAACATAGAGAATCCCTCTAGGCAAAACCTTAAGTTACAAAAAAGACACACAGACAGGAATATTCATTCTATTCAGCACAGCTATTTTCTCAGCCATTTAAAGAAATCATAATCTAACACATACCTAGCTAGATTACTTACTAAAAGTTCTAAGACTCCATTCCTGTTCTATCCCTGGCAAGCATCACACAGACAGACACAGACCCTTTGTTTTTCTCCCTCCTCCCAGCTTTTGAAAGTATCTTGTCTCCTCAATGGTCATTTTGGTCAGGTGCCGGCGAGGTTACCTTTAGCTTCTTAACCCCTTACAGGTGAGAGGATTTTTCCTCTGGCCAGGAGGGATTTTAAAGGGGTTTACCCTTCCCTTTATATTTAGGACAGGTGGCCTAGGTTTTTTGAGGTTTTTTTAACACATACAGGTCTGCATGCAACATGAAAGACCCTCACTCACTGACATTTCAGTCACAGGCTGTGCTCCCAGGCGGGCCACCCAGGCCATGCTCCAGCCACTTTTAAGCACCAGGTCACAGAACTGCTCAGGTTTGGCCCAGTTGCCCCTCCATCATGACGGGGTGGCAACCGGGCCAAACGTGAGTGAGTGGCATGGTGACCTGGTGTGCGGGGTTGCAGTACCGCTCAGGTTTGTTGTTATTCACAGGAGAAGGCAGGGGCCCAGCAGTGAATGCTTGCCTGGGGTCCCGAGATGGGGTAATTCGGCTCTGCCCTAACCACCGGGCTAACAGTTATAAGGGAGGCTGGCGCTTCCAGCTTTAGATTTAGACTGCCATTGCTTTTGTCCAAATGCCAGAAATCTAAATCTAAATTTTTTCAACTTCTCAATTTGCTGAAAATTAAAAAAAAACACACAACATTTTCAGTTCAACCTGGCACCAGAGTTAATTTCTTCAATTTTTGGAGTCGCCAGTGAACTGAAAATTCCATTACTTGTCCAGTTCTAGTGTACAGGGGCTACAGGATTGATCCAAGCTTAATCCATGGATGCTTTATTGCAAAACTACACCTCATGTTTGTGAAGGATTCTCCCCCAGTCTTGCAGTGATCCTGGTGCATCCGTAAGTGGCTTGAGACAAAATTTTCAAAGCCACCTCCATGATTTAGGAGCCTGAGTTCCATTGACTTTCAATAGCACTTAGGTGCCTAAGTCACTCATCTGATTTACTCATCATCATCTAAACAACCCCAAGAGAACAGAATTAGATGTGAGCTGTGCTGATTCGTACCAGCTGAGGGCCTGGCCCATAAAGAACAGAAGCAGTGGATGCAGGCAGTGCCAGAGTGAAGGGTCTGCAGATCCTTTACTTTGAATTAATTTGTCAAGAACCAATTCAATAAACCTTATCAAGGGTGCAGTCTTTGAAACAAAGTGCTGAGAACTGCACCAAGAATATCAGTAGATTAACGCTGTCCTGCTCCAAAGCCAAGGTGGCAGTTTAAGAGTTAATACTGCTGGTCTTGCATCATCACATCAGGCTAGATATAGGAGGGGAGTTTTAACAGGGAGGGTAACTGACCATTGGACAACTCACCTAAGGATGTGGTGGATCCTCCATTACTTGAAGTCTTTATGTCAAGACTGGGTGTCTCTAAGTGACATACTTGATCTCAAATGGTGTGTCATGGGCAGGCTGTAGGGATACCTGAATGAGATTCCTTGGCCTGTGTGATGCAGGAGTTAAACTAAATCAGTGGTCCTCAAACTATGGGGCGGGCCTCCCACAGGAGGTGCGGGAATGTGTCAAGAGAGGCATGAGCTGTGTGGTATTTTTAAGAGCTCTGGCTGTCAGCTCCCGGTGGCTGGGGCTCCTGCAGAAGAGCCATGCACACCCAAGAGGCGGGGGAAAAGGAGATGGCTGGAGCTCCGCCATTTGGGCTCAGGCTCTCCTCCCTCCCATGAATCCCTCACCAGGAGGCAGCCTGGGATTGGGCTTTCCTCTCCCTAACCAAATCCCTCACCTGGTGGCAGAGGGGCTCCGGCTGTCAACCCCTGAGGCAGCAGCAGCAATGCAGAAGTAAGGATGGCAGTGGAGCAGTAAGGGTATGTCTACACTACGAAATTAGGTTGAATTTATAGAAGTCGGTTTTTTATAAATCGTTTTTATATAGTCGATTGTGTGTGTCCCCACACAAAATGCTCTAAGTGCATTAACTCGGCGGAGTGCTTCCACTGTACCAAGGCTAGCGTCGACTTCCGGAGCGTTGCACTGTGGGTAGCTATCCCACAGTTCCCGCAGTCTCCGCTGCCCATTGGAATTGTGGGTTGAGATCCCAATTCCTGATGGGGCAAAAACATTGTCGCGGGTGGTTCTGGGTACATGTCGTCAGGCCCCTGTTCCCTCCCTCCCTCCCTCCGTGAAAGCAATGGCAGACAATCATTTCATGCTTTTTTTCCTGATTTACCTGTGCAGACGCCATACCACGGCATGCATGGAGCCCGCTCAGCTCACTGTCACCGTATGTCTCCTGGGTGCTGGCAGATGCAGTACTGCATTGCTACACAGCAGCAGCTTATTGCCTTGTGGCAGTAGACGGTGCAATAGGCCTGATAATCATCATCATCATGTCTGAGGTGCTCCTGGCTGCCTCGGTAAGGTCGGTCAGGAGCGCCTGGGCAGACATGGGCACAGGGACTAAAATAGGAGTGACTCGACCAGGTCATTCTCTTTAGTCCTGCCGGCAGTCCTATTGTACCATCTTATGGTGAGCAGGCAGGCAATGAGGATGGCCAGCAGTCCTACTGCACCGTCTGCTGCTAGCCAAAGATATAAAAGATAGATGGACTGGATCAAAACAAGAAATAGACCAGATTTGTTTTGTGTTCATTTGCTCCTCCCGCCGTGAAATCAATGGCCGACAATCATTTTGGTGAGGTCTGTTAGAGGCACCTTGAAAAGTTTAATGGAGATTCAGTCCTGCCTGAAATACCCAGGGGAGGGATAGCTTAGTGGGTTGAGCATTGGCCTGCTAAACCCAGGGTTTTGAGTTCAATCCTTGAGGGGGTCATTCTGTGTGACAGTTGCTTTTGTTTCTTCTTGATGTAAAGCCACCCCCTTTGTTGATTTTAATTCCCTGTAAGCCATGTCGTCAGTCGCCCCTCCCTCCATCAGAGCAACGGCAGGCAATCGTTCCGTGCCTTTTTTCTTTGCCATACCACGGCAAGCATGGAGCCCACTCAGATCACTTTGGCAATTAGGAGCCCATTAAACACCATGCGCATTAACCAGCAGTATATGCAGCACCAGAACCTGGCAAAGTGAAACCGGGGGAGTAGGCGACGTCAGCGCGGTGATGACAGTGATGAGGACATGGACACAGACTTCTCTCAAAGCACGGGCCCTGGCAATGTGAGCATCATGGTGCTAATGGGGCAGGTTTATACAGTGGAACGCCGATTCTGGGCCCGGGAAACAAGCACAGACTGGTGGGACCGCATAGTGTTGCAGGTCTGGGACGATTCCCAGTGGCTGCAAAACTTTCGCATGTGTAAGGGCACTTTCATGGAACTTTGTGACTTGCTTTCCCCTGCCCTGAGGCACAAGAATACCAAGATGAGAGCAGCCCTCACAGTTGAGAAGCAAGTGGCAATAGCCCTGTGGAAGCTTGCAACGCCAGACAGCTACCGGTCAGTCGGGAATCAATTTGGAGTGGGCAAATCTACTGTGGGGGCTGCTGTGATGCAAGTAGCCCACGCAATCAAAGATCTGCTGATATCAAGGGTAGTGACCTGGGAAATGTGCAGGTCACAGTGGATGGCTTTGCTGCAATGGGATTCCCAAACTGTGGTGGGGCCATAGAAGGAACCCATATCCCTATCTTGGCACCAGAGCACGAAGCCAGCAAGTACATAAACCGTAAGGGGTACTTTTCAATAGTGCTGCAAGCACTGGTGGATCACAACGGACATTTCACCAACATCAACGTGGGATGGCCGGGAAAGGTACACGACGTTTGCGTCTTCAGGAACTCTGGTCTGTTTCAAAAGCTGCAGGAAGGGACTTTATTCCCAGACCAGAAAATAACTGTTGGGGATGTTGAAATGCCTATAGTTATCCTTGGGGACCCAGCCTACCCCATAATGCCATGGCTCATGAAGCCATACACAGGCAGCCTGGACAGTAGTCAGGAGCTGTTCAACTACAGGCTGAACAAGTGCAGAATGATGGTAGGATGTGCATTTGGACGTTTAAAAGCGCGCTGGCGCAATTTACTGACTCGGTTAAACCTCAGGGAAACCAATATTCCCACTGTTATTACTGCTTGCTGTGCGCTCCACAATATCTGTGAGAGTAAGGGGGAGACATTTAAGGTGGGGTGGGAGGTTGAGGCAAATCGCCTGGCCACTGGTTACGTGCATCCAGACACCAGGGTGGTTAGAAGAGCACAGGAGGGTGCGGTGCGCATCAGAGAAGCTTTGAAAACCAGTTTCATGACAGGCCAGGCTACGGTGTGAAAGTTCTGTTGGTTTTTCCTTGATGAAACCGCCCCCTCCCCCTTTGTTCACTCTACTTCCCTGTAAGCTAACCACCCTCCCCTCCTCCCTTCGATCACCACTTGCAGAGGCAATAAAGTCATTGTTGCTTCACATTCATGCATTCTTTATTAATTCATCACACAAATAGGGGGACAACTGCCAAGGTAGCCTGGGAGGGGTGGTGGAGGAGGGAAGGACAAGGCCACACAGCAAGTTTAAAACTTTAAAACTTATTGAATGCCAGCCTTCTGTTGCTTGGGCAATCCTCTGGGGTGGAGTGGCTCGGTGGCCGGAGGCCCCCACACCACGTTCTTGGGCATCTGGGTGAGGAGGCTATGGAACTTGGGGAGGAGGGCGGTTGGTTACACAGGGGCTGTAGCGGCGGTCTGTGCTCTTTCTGCCTTTCCTGCAGCTCAACCTGGATATTAATTATTATTAGCATATTAGTTTGATCTTCCAGCAGCCTCAGCATTGAATCCTGCCTCCTCTCATCAAGCTGCCGCCACCTTTCAGCTTCAGCCCTCTCTTCAGCCCGCCACTTACTCTCTTCAGCTCGCCACCTCTCCTCCCGGTCATTTCGTGCTTTCCTGCACTCTGACATTGTCTGCCTCCACGCATTGGTCAGTGCTCTGTCAGTGTGGGAGGATAGCATGAGCTCAGAGAACATTTCATCGTGAGTGCATTTTTTTTGCCTTCTAATCTTTGCTAGCCTCTGGGAAGGAGAAGATCCTGTGATCCTTAAAACACATGCAGCTGGTGGAGGAAAAAAAAGGGACAGTGGTATTTAAAAAGACACATTTTATAGAACAATGGGTACACTCTTTCACGGTAAACCTTGCTGTTAACATTACATACATAGCACATGTGCTTTCGTTACAAGGTCACATTCTGCGTCCCCTCACCATGTGGCTAACCCCTCCCCCCTTCCCATGGCTAACAGCGGGGAACATTTCTGTTCAGCCACAGGCAAACAGCCCAGCAGGAACGGCCGCCTCTGAATGCATTCTTAAGAAAAGCACCCTATTTCAACCAGGTGACCATGAATTATATCACTTTCCTGAGGATAACACAGAGAGATAAAGAATGGATGTTGTTTGAACGCCAGCAAACATACACTGCAATGCTTTGTTCTGCAATGATTCCTGACTACGTGCTACTGGCCTGGCGTGGTAAAGTGTCCTACCATGGTGGACAGAATAAGGCTGCCCTCCCCAGAAACCTTTTGCAAGTACATCCAGGAGAGCTTTATGAAGATGTCCCTGGAGGATTTCTGCTCCATCCCCAGACACGTTAACAGACTTTTCCAGTAGCTGTACTGGCTGCAAATGCCAGGGCAAATTAATCATTAAACACGCTTGCTTTTAAACTATGTATACTATTTTAAAAGGTACACTCACCAGAGGTCCTTCTCTGCCTGGCAGGTCCAGGAGGCAGCCTTGGGTGGGTTCCCGGGGGGTACTGGCTCCAGGTCCAGGGTGAGAAACAGTTCCTGGCTGTCGGGAAAACCGGTTTCTCCGCTTGCTTGCTGTGAGCTGTCTTCCTCATCCCCAAAACCTGCTTCCGTGTTGCCTCCATCTCCACTGAAGGAGTCAACACGGTTGGGGTAGTGGTGGCTGAACCCCCTAAAATGGCGTGCAGCTCATCATAGAAGCCACATGTTTTGGGCTCTGACCTGGAGCAGCTGTTTGACTCTCTGGTTTTCTGGTAGGCTTGCCTCAGCTCCTTAAGTTTCATGCGGCACTGCTTTGGGTCCCTGTTATGGCTTCTGTCCTTAATGCCCTGGGAGATTTTGACAAATGTTTTAGCATTTCAAAAATTGGAACGGAGTTCTGGTAGCATGGATTCCTCTCCCCATACAGTGATCAGATCCCGTACCTCCCATTTGGTCCATGCTGGAGCTCTTTTGCAATTCTGGGACTCCATCATGGTCACCTCTGCTGATGAGCTCCGCACTCACCTGCAGCTCGCCACAGGAAATTGAAATTCAAAAGTTCGCGGGCCTTTTCCTGTCTACCTGGCCAGTGCATCTGAGTTGAGAGTGCTGTCCAGAGCGGTCACAATGGAGCACTCTGGGATAGCTCCCGGAGGCCAATACCGTCTAATTGCATCTACAGTACCCCAGATTTGACCAGGCAAGGCCGATTTCAGCGCTAATCCCCTTGTCGGGGGTGGAGTAAGGAAATTGATTTTAAGAGTCTTTTAAGTCGAAAAAAAGGGCTTCGTCGTGTGGACGGGTGCCGGGTTAAATCAATTTAACGCTGCTAAATTCGACCTCAACTAGACCAGGGCTAAGTCTGCTTTGATTCCCTGGCTGTGAAAAATGATATTGACAAATGTCACTTTTCACATTGCCACCCTTACTTCTGTGCTGCAGCTGGTGCAGCGCTGCCTTCAGAGCTGGGCACCCGGCCAGCAGCCGCTGCTCTCCATTCTGCCTTCAGAGCTGGGTGGCGGTGTATGTACTTGGGAGGGGCGCAAAAACAACTACAGACACAAAGAAGGGGGGCACAATCAAATAAGTTTGAGAATCACTGGACTAAATAAATATGATGGCCCTTTCTGACTTTCAAATCTATGAACCCCAAGGCAGCAGTCATTATCTGTGGTGCTGGGTTACTGCTAATAATGCTCTGTTCTATGTCGGTGCTAGAGTGGGTCAAAACATGGGAACAATTATTCAGGAATATTTTTGCCAAAAAAGCTGCCATTTTTTTTACCATCAAAATCTGAACATTCAATAAAAATTGTTATCCACATTTCAGAATTCAGATTACTTTGACCAGTTCCGACTGACTGAAAAATGGGCAATCTTTGATGTGAATTTTGTGTGTGTGTGAAAAAAAATCCCATTTTTGTGAAAGTTCTGAATTTGTTGAAAAATGTAATTGAAAAATCAAAATTTGGAAAATGTGGACCAGCTCCACTTGTGCTGAGCATCAGGGCCCATTTGCCCTGCCACAGGATGGTTCATCCAGGACTAATTGTCTTATAGGAACTATAGGACCTCAAACAAGTTATTAGTTAGTTTTTATATTATAAGTAGTGTCCAGAGGCCACAGCACTGTCCACAGCTCCACTGCTGAGGAAACCCTGACAGAGGGCCAATGCTAAACCAGGTGGATTCAAATTTTTAGAAGTTGATTTACAGAGTTTACCAGCAGGAAATAGCATCCACAGTCTTCGTTGTTTCTATGCACAATTTGCAGAGCATAAAATGGAAGCAATTCCACTAAAATGGGCAGACCACAGCACTCCCATCTGTAACCCTTCTGCGCATCAGAGTTGGCAGCAACAAGAGCCAGGTTCAGTATCTAGGGGTTCTGTTTCAATAACACAATGCAAAACCGGCTTGAGCCCCCACCCAGTGACCTGGGACAATTACATACCACCCCACCGGGTACCTCTAAGAGGCAATACTTCCCCTCTCACAAGCACAGAGTCTGAGTGTAGCAAAAGCCTTTTAAGAAAGGAGGGAAACAATGCAGCATTATGTTGGGGACACACCACAAACAGGATTCATACACCAACCATGAGCAAAAGACTCACCCCCAAGTAAGTTTGGCAGTGTCCTTTTCCCCTCAGGGTCTTAAGTCCAGCAACCCAATTGTCACCCCCTCCCCCACAGTTTCTGTCCTTGGTCAGTGCAGCCCCCCCCCCCCAAGAGTTCAGAAGTTCATTTGCAGTTTTCCTCCCAGCCTGGGTGGAAGTGGAGGGAGGTATGGGGGGCATCTTACATGCTCCACTGCTTGGGTCAATAGCCAAGTGCCACACCACTCCACTGGGTTCTGCTACAGTCTTCACCACCAGCCACCCAGCTGTCTGCTTACCAACTTATTTTCAGGGCCCCCCACCTAACACAGCTCTCAGTGATTTTTAGCTGATAGCAGGGGGAGCCTCAGCACTGGGGCACCAGCTGGCCCAAAGTAAGTCTAATGCTTAGACCTAGGCTGTAACAAGACTCCTAACAGAGCCAAAATTAGCTCTGTTATCACACCATGGAGAGAGTAGGGGGTTAAAGTAGTATTTAGGGCCCTCAGACACCACCAGATACACATACCTATCCCCAGCTTCTCTCAATACCCTGGATTTTGGAAGACATGTCCCTTGCCTAAAGAGTGCTACTTAGTTGAGGGCGAGTCCCTCCATCATAAAATGCCAAGTACAGTTCTACTGTCCTTGATTCACATAACTAAGATAACAACCCTTTATTACTCCTGCCCCAATAACAGAGAGACTGGGGATCCCACAGCAGCCAAAGTGACCATTTGGGCAAGCAGTCCATCATGCTAGGCAGGGTGGGTGTGCCCATGCAAACGAGAGTGCCCATGCAAACAAGATCAACCCCTGAAGTCCTTTTCCACAGCTCACCATCAGATGTCAGGATAGAGCTCATTCTGACTCTGCTTACACATCCTAGGGCAGAATTCAGGGACCTGATTTAACATATCAGAGGCAGCACTAGGGAAGGAGTAAACAACTCTGTTCCCCTTTCAAAATATGCCTTGAAACCTGGCCTCTCTCTGCTTCACTGGACAAGGGGGCTGCAGGCTGTAGGTGGATGGAGTGGTCTCAGATTGTTTTCTCCCTCCAGGGGAAGCTACAGGGTGGTAAACACCCTCTTGCTAAGCAGAAGGTCATTTTACAGTTGCCTGCCATGGTCAAAGCGGAGCAGTGGGTGTTTCCTCATTCCCAGTTTACACTTGTGCTTTAGTCTTCAAGACATGAATCCATAAGGCCACCTTTGAAATTCCCTGGCTTTTGCAGGATCCCTGGGATCTGGTCTCCTAGCCCCCAGAGCAGGTGGCTGTATATACTGGTGTCCTTGGAGCAGAGCACTCTGAAGCAGCATTAGTATTATCACTAATAAAATAATGACAGGTTACAGAGTAGCAGCCGTGTTAGTCTGTATTTGCAAAAAGAAAAGGAGTACTTGTGGCACCTTAGAGACTAACCAATTTATCTGAGCATGAGCTTTCGTGAGCTATAGCTCACTTCATCGGATGCATTCGATGATGTGAGCTGTAGCTCATGAAAACTTATGCTCATATAAATTGGTTAGTCTCTAAGGTGCCACAAGTACTCCTTTTCTTTTTAATAAAATAATGGAACAGATGGTGGGGCAGGGGGCTGCAAACACCAAGAGGCTAATGGAAGTAGCACTGAGGGCTTGTAAAGAAGATGTCACATCAGGAGAACTTGCTCAGCTTTTTTAATTGAATAATATAGAACAGATAGCTGAAGGGAAGGCAGTCAAAATAAATTATTTGGGGCCCAGTGACAGTGGCAGATATGCACGAAGTAATAGTGTGAAGGGGCTGGAAGGAGGATCTATGTGGGCCCATTGACTGATCTTTTCTCATTGGTCATCAGAGTCTGAACCTGTTGACCTTCGATTCACATGTTACAGATCCCAGGCTCCCAGAGGGAGTGGGGAAGTGGCTAGTTGGGTGGGTCTGGACCGTACAGCCGTGAAGAGATTTGGAAGTGTTTGATAAGGGGGGATATTGCTGCTAATTGTTTTCATTTATTTCTAACTATGTGTGCAGAAAGCACAGGACGGGCAGGGTGTCATAAAACAAACACCATAGATCTTTAGCTTGATGATCTCAAGCAAGATCTTACCGACCACGTGCATTCATTGACCAGCTGGGACTTCTGCTCTCATGCCAAAGCCTGTTCATTTCATTGTTAACTCATCATCATGATTACATTGTTAACTCACCATTCAAGAAGGAAGTTGATAAATTGGAAGGGGTTCAGAGAAGAGCCACGAAAATGATTAAAGGATTAGAAAGCCTGCCTTGTAGTAACAGACTCAAGGGGGACATCTACACAGCAATTAAACACCCACAGCTGGCCTGGGTGAGCTGACTTGGACTCACAGGGCTCAGGCTATGGGGCTGTTTAATTGTGGTGTAGATGTTTGGGCTTGGAACAGAGCCTGAACTTTGAGACCCAGCAAGGGAGGAGGGTCCCAGTGCCAGGGCTACAGCCCAAGCCAGCATTCCTACGCTGCAATTTTTAGCCCCACAACCCGAGCCAACTGACTCAGGCCAGCCGCAGACCATGCCACAGGTCTTTTATTTACCCAAAGAACTCAATCTACTTAGCTTAACAAAGAGCAGGCTACTGGGTGACTTGATTACAGTTTGTAAATATCTATATGGGGAACAAATATTTAATAAGGGACTCTTCAATGTAGCAGAGGAAGGTCTAACACAATCCAATGGCTGGAAGTTGAAGCTAGACAGATTCAGACTGGAAATAAGGTGTAAATGTTTAACAGGGAGGGTAATTAACCATTGGAACAATTTCCCAAGGGTTGTGGTAGATTTGCCATCACTGCCAATTTTAAAGTCAAGACTAGATGTTTTTCTGAAAGACCTGCTCTGGGAATTATTCTGGCAAAGTTCTGAGGCCTGTGTCAGACAAGGAAGTCAGACAAGATGATCACAGTGCTCCTTTCCGGCCTTGGGATCTATGAATCTGTGTGTTTCCACCCATGTGCCTGCAGGATCCAGTCTGAAGCAGGGTCTGTCTTTGTTACGTGTCTGTGGAGCGCCTGGTATCGTGGGGTGCTGATCCTTGATTGGGGTCCAGTTCCCTAATATAAACAACAACAAATTGGATCTGAATTGTGCCTCAAGGACTGAAAGCTAAGTCCAAGGGTCATGGCAGCTGGCAGTGTATCGAGTGAGGGGAGGGGACGAGGCAGGGACAGATGTTGGGTGTGGTTTATTTAACATATCGATCTCAGTTTTAAAGATTTATTTATAAATGTCACAGCTGGTGCCAGAGAGCATTAGCAGATCAACTCCTAGAGCACTCTGTGGAAATGCATGTGTGATGGTTGCCAGCTAGGCCGACAGACCAGGGATTGAACTGGGGGGTCTCTAGAACTAAAAGCGTGAGGTGCTACAGGTGGAGCAAAAAAGCCGCGCTCACTAATTGGGGCGGTGACAGACTCAGAGAGGGACACAGAACATACACTAGCCAGTTACGCGGACATAAGAGTGCACGGTACATCCTGTTACTGACCATAGCTCTATGATAGTGCCGAACTAGCAGCTGTATTCTGCTGTCAATTATGCAGTCTTGTGGGATTCGAATTCAGCAATTAGGGGCACTCGCTCGCCTCAAGGAAACAAGAACGTCACATTGTGGATCACATCCCAGATGGAGGAAACTCAGCTGCATGTGAAATTGATGTGGCATGAAACAGACCTGTTCCTTTCTGTCGTTTCAGGTTTTCCCCTTCCCAACAGGCCAGGCAGAGGGTTCCTGAAAGCAGGATGAGAAGATGGCAATCCCGCCACATGTACCCGGTCCCGATAATCTCCGCCCGTTCACGCGCGAGTCCCTCGCGGCCATAGAGCAGCGGATTGCTGAAGCGGAACAGCTCAAGATCAAACTGCAGCATGTGGAAGTGCTTGAGGAGGAAGAGCTGAAGGCCAGCAGCGATTTGGAAGCTGGGAAACCCCTCCCGCGCATTTATGGGGATCTGCCTCCTGAACTTATCGGGGTGCCCTTGGAAGACCTAGACCCCTTCTACAACGATAAAAAGGTAGGGAAGTAGGAGCCAGGCCCTGCTGAGAAAGGGCTGAGGGACAGCCACCACCTTCTCAGAGAGATGGGTCCTACCCAGACTGCTCAGGCCAGGGGCTGCCAAACCCCAGTAACTGTTTATCTGTAAAAAATGGAACAGCTTTAACAGGAGAGAGACCCAGATTCAAATCCTGTCTTGGCACTGGGACAATTGAACCGGGGTTTTCCCCATCCCAGCTAAGTGCTCTGCCCATGGAGCTGCCACCCCTCCACCTCCCATTTCGGGGATTTTGCCTGCCTTTTGGTCAAATACTCAAAATCAAAGCATAAAATGTCGAGCTGGGTTTAAATGAAACATTTAGTTTTAACCCCACTTGCACCTTGGTCTGACTTTTCAATCAGCCCAAAATTTTTAAAAATTTGTTTTTGTTTTGGCCTGAAATGAAACTTCTAAAAAAATTACTTTTCTGAATTGCCAAAAACCCAAAAAATTCATTATTTGCCCAGCTCTCTCCCAAACCCAGAATGGAGCCAAATCCTGCCAATGGGTCTTTGCTGTGGATTAACCCAAAATCCCAGCTCCCAAAACCACTGAGCTTTGGGACATCCAGAATCCAGACCTGGGTCCAAATCCAAAGTTTGCACTGTGGCCCCATCTCTAAATAGCAGAATCTGATTTGTGCCTTTTCTGCCACATTTCCACCTTCTGGAGCAGGCAAAGTTGATAGGGATTTGCTCTGGGTCACTCCACATAATCTTCAGGGGCTCTCACTAAATCAGTGCCTGGTTTTGGAAATCCAGCTCCTGGGAGCTCCCCCACCACATGTTCTGAGCCTGCTACAAGCATCTCACCACTGAGCTCATACACATTGGTTTTGAAGCTGCCCATTGGGTTGGGGATGCCTCAAAAACGTGAGCGGGGGCATGAGCTGATGCCATGGAGGGGGTAAGAGTCTGAGTAATGACAAGGCTTTGGAAAGAACTGGTCACAAACCAGAATTTCCTTCTGTGGGAAATCAAGATATTTACCAAAAATGTTGTTCTGGATCAGAACAAAAAGCCAAAACTTCAAAGTTTTCCATGAACCAAAAATTGCAAAAACAATTTGATTTGGGACCACCAAAACATTCCATTTCAATGGTGCTGAAACTTTTCATTTCATTTTGATTTATATTATATAAACACAACATTAAATATATATAAATATAATATTACAATTATTATTTTACTATTGTATAAATCATCTAAATGAAATAAATAAATAGGACACCTTTGAAACAAAATATTGACTTTTTCACATCAAATTTTTTTGTTAAAACCAGCACATTTCCGCAACACATTAGAATTTTGACAAAACTGCATTTTTCAGTGGAAAACTGTTACGTCGACATTTTTTCAACTCGCTCTAGGTTTGGATGAGCCCTTGTAGGTCTGGCTGCCTCTCCAAGGCTTCACCTCTCCCTCATGCAACCATCCATCCGTGTAACGCCATTAACAGTGATGAGGTCACTGAACGAGCTAATTTAACTATAAACATCCGTCTGTGCCAGCACATAATGCTTTTCATTGACTCTAGATTATCATATGGCACCTCTAGAATGGAACTTCTGCCCCCCCCCCATAACGTCCCATCCCACCATGGAGAAGGTGCAGGCTGGGTAACTCCTCGATTCTCCAGTATTATTAGGTGAAGACTTTCAATGATCATGAGTCAGGAATGTAGTAGATAGAAGCTGGTAAATAAGAATATTAATCAAACTCATATTATTCCTTTTGTTGTTTCCTTTTGCGGTTGGAGTATGTAATGCGCATGAGTGGAGAAAGAATAAAAGAGAGGGTGGAAAGCCGACACGGCAGACCTTCCTGCTTGCTTGCTAAAAGCTTTGTTTGTCTTGCATTTGAACCACAACAACTTGTGGCACCTTAGAGACTAACCAATTTATTTGAGCATAAGCTTTCGTGAGCTACGATGAAGTGAGCTGTAGCTCACGAAAGCTTATACTCTAGCTAATGCTTCTCATGACCTTGTCTTGGCCATATCTTAACATTGTCCTCCTTCCCTTGACTGTGTCTGTTTGTCTTTAGATGGCGAACTCTGGGGCAGGGATCTACCTTCTTTTCAAATTAGAAAGCACTTAGCACATTGTGGGCACAACTGGAAATAAACAATGTTATCAATTTTTTCCTTTGTTTGGCTGCAGAGTATTCTGGCATACAGGGCAGAGCCGTTGCTATTTATATTATCAAGACTCTTTTGCAGAACACTGCAGAATGCAACAAAACCCAAAAACAGTTCCCCTGACTTCCTCCCAAGTCCCACTCCCGGCATGGGGTGTGTGCTGTGTGCTGCACTCCCAATTTTTCTCAGGCATTTTAGCCAGAACTTGAGATAGAGACGTTTTGAGGCTCTAACTTATGCCAAAGTCCAGGCAGGCCCCTAGACAGCCTGAAAATATTTGAAGTCCTAAGTTGCTAGACTTTCAAAAAATGTGAGTCAGGGCTGAAAAAATCACGAGATTTTAAAAAATATAATAAATCTGGGGTCTTTTTCTTTGCCTTCTGGTTTTTGCGGATTTTGGGGTGCACTTGTGTCACATTTTCAAGCTTTTCTCTGCAGCCATGAGGGCTAGATTCTCCCATGACTGTCTGCAGGAGTTGGGGCTTGAAGTAAAACATAAAATATTATGAGAGTCACGATAAAATCATGGTGAATATCATCAGATTTTTCCCACCTAAAGAAAACTGCCCATTTGTCCATCACTTGCTCAATACTACATCTTGCATAAAGGCCTGTTCTACATGCAATCGAATTCATAGGGCAGGTGTAGTTTCTGAGTTTCTCATAGAGCTGTAGGATAGTTCTGCTGTTTGCTCATGGGTGTTCTTAGTGACGCTTAGTGAACTGGATTTTCTGGACATGATCCCTTGCATTCAGAATATCTTCTGAAGAGTCCAAAGAGTTTTTAATTATTTCTAGAGAGAGGAGAATTCCCTTAGTTTGGCATGGCATGGTACATTCTATATGTTCTGTGGCATGTTCTCCAGTACCTCCAGTACATGTTCTCTGAGCCATTTCTTAAGCCATGGCATCTTGTTATAGTATGTTCCCTCAGCTGATTTGTGTGGCATGTGGTGTGGCTTGTTTCTTTGCATTTCATAGAATCATAGAACCATAGAATCATAGAATATCAGGGTTGGAAGGGACCTCAGGAGGTCATCTAGTCCAACCCCCTGCTCAAAGCAGGACCAATCCCCAACCAAACCATCCCAGCCAGGGCTTTGTCAAGCCTGACCTTAAAAACTTCTAAGGAAGGAGATTCTACCACCTCCCTAGGAAACGCATTCCAGTGTTTCACCACCCTCCTAGTGAAAAAGTTTTTCCTAATATCCAACCTAAACCTCCCCCACTGCAACTTGAGACCATTACTCCTTGTCCTGTCCTCTTCTACCACTGAGAATAGTCTAGAACCATCCTCTCTGGAACCACCTCTCAGGTAGTTGAAAGCAGCTATCAAATCCCCCCTCATTCTTCTCTACTGCAGACTAAACAATCCCAGTTCCCTCAGCCTCTCCTCACAAGTCATGTGTTCCAGACCCCTAATAATTTTTGTTGCCCTTCGCTGGACTCTCTCCAATTTATCCACATCCTTCTTGTAGTGTGGGGCCCAAAACTGGACACAGTACTCCAGATGAGGCCTCACCAATAGAGGGGAACGATCACGTCCCTCGATCTGCTCGCTATGCCCCTACTTATACATCCCAAAATGCCATTGGCCTTCTTGGCAATAAGGGCACACTGCTGACTCATATCCAGCTTCTCGTCCACTGTAACCCCTAGGTCCTTTTCCGCAGAACTGCTGCCTAGCCATTCAGTCCCTAGTCTGTAGCTGTGCATTGGGTTCTTCCGTCCTAAGTGCAGGACCCTTCACTTATCCTTATTGAACCTCATCAGATTTCTTTTGGCCCAATCCTCCAATTTGTCTAGGTCCCTCTGTATCCTATCCCTGCCCTCCAGCATATCTACCACTCCTCTCAGTTTAGTGTCATCTGCAAACTTGCTGAGGGTGCAATCCACACCATCCTCCAGATCATTTATGAAGATATTGAACAAAACCGGCCCCAGGACCGACCCCTGGGGCACTCCACTTGATACCGGCTGCCAACTAGACATGGAGCCATTGATCACTACCCGTTGAGCCCTTGATTTTATGACCAGAAGGGAAGAAACAGCAGGAGTGAGGCTGATTTGTTATGTGTCTGACCCAGGATAAAATCAGGAAACCCTGGAAAGGTTTATGGGAGACCTCCTGAAATGTCCGACTGGATCTCCACAGCAAAGGAATTTAGATCTGCTTTGAAGAAGCAGCCACAATTTTAGCTGCATCTCCAAATGGATCCTCTAAACTGTCACAGGAAATAGCAGCTAACAGTGAATCGTGCAATATTTACACTATCTCCTGACAATAAGGCGAAAATTGTACTTATATGTAATTTTTGTCAGCGATTGACTCCCTCTTTCTGAGCAACTGCAGTGTATCATGGGAGTCCCATGGGTGCAGTGCATCATGGGAGATGAAGTCCGACTAGGGAGCTTGGCTTATAGGGCAGAATGGGGGTCTGAAGCACCTGACTACAACTCCCATGAAACATTGCGGTGACATTTCGGACATTAACTTTTAGGTTTCTGTATGTTTGGTTTTTTAGAAAAAAGTCAAAATTTTCCACTGAAGTGGACACTTTTTATGAAAAAAAATCATTTGTTGAAGACCCAATTTTTCATCGAGAAGTGGTTTGGATGGAAAATGTCTGACCAGCCCTAGTTTTAATTTAGTGCTCTCCATGTGCTAGGCACTTTACAGAATCTATAGTATTGCAGGGCCCCTATTCCCAGGGAGCTCACAAGTATAACAATATCGCATCACACAGACAAAAGATATGGGTGGGAAGACAACTGAGCACACGGTATTTTTGCCCTTTCCATTTTTTATGATTTTCTCCCAACCTTCTTAATGGCCCACTCAGCCCCTCCATTCTATGACCCTGTCACGCTGTTGGGAGTGGCTCACGACTGTGAGTGCCAACCTGTCAAGAAGCAGGGCAGACACCCCAAACCAGTTGTGTGTTCTACAATTAGATTTCACCAACCCAGTAACAAGTGTGACCTCCTAAAGTACTATTACAGTCTTACCTGCCCCCTTGGGCGATCCAGTCTATCTTGCCACTAAGGCAAGTTGGACTTAGTGATAGTTGGGTGCATAAGTGCCAACTTTTCCTGGTGCCCCCGGCCTTGCCCCTGGCCTCGCCCCCACCCTGACTCCATCCCTGCCCCGCCCCCCATTTCAACCCCTTCTCCAAAGGCCCTGCCCCAACTCTGCCCCCTCCCTTCCCCATTGGACTCCTTCCACAAATCCCCGCCCCGGCACCCGCTCTTCCTGGAACGCGCTGCGTTCCCCCTCCTCCCCCCTCCCTCCCAGCACTTGCTGCAGCGCGGCAAGCACTGGGAGCTTGGGGGAGAAGCAGGGACGTGGCACGCTCAGGGGAGGAGGCCGAGGCAGAGCGGAGGTGAGCTGGGGCAGGGGGGCAGGGTGGGGAGCTGACAGCGGGTGCAGAGAACCCACCAATTTTTCCCTGTGGGTGCTCCAGCCCCGGACCACCCACGGAGTTGGCACCTGTGGTTGGCTGGTATACACCAAAGCTCACAAAATATTCAGTCACTTACCCCAGGTCAATTTATACCTCCCATCTCATACCAATGACGCTTTTAGCCAATCCTGTCATAATCTATCTAAGGACTTACTAACTAAGAAAAGAAAGGAGAGAGTTATAACATGGTTAAAGCAAGCAAACGTATGTACACTGATAAGTTACAGTCTGTGGTCCCAAAAGGTGAGGCCTCATCTGGAGTACTGTGTCCAGTTTTGGGCCCCACACTACAAGAAGGATGTGGATAAATTGGAAAGAGTCCAGCGGAGGGCAACAAAAATGATTAGGGGACTGGAACACATGACTTATGAGGAGAGGCTGAGGGAACTGGGGATGTTTAGTCTTCAGAAGAGAAGAATGAGGGGGGATTTGATAGCTGCTTTCAACTACCCGAAAGGGGGTTCCAAAAAGGATGGCTCTAGACTGTTCTCAGTGGTAGCAGATGACAGAACAAGGAGTAATGGTCTCAAGTTGCAGTGGGGGAGATTTAGGTTGGATATTAGGAAAAACTTTTTCACGAGGAAGGTGGTGAAGCACTGGCATGGGTTACCTAGGGAGGTGGTGGAATCTCCTTCCCTAGAAGTTTTTAAGGTCAGGCTTGATAAAGCCCTGGCTGGGATGATTTAGTCGGGGATCAGTCCTGCTTTGAGCAGGAGGTTGGACTAGATGACCTCCTGAGGTCCCTTCCAACCCTGATATTCTATGATTCTATGATTCTATGACAGAGCTAAAGTAATCTGTCAGCACTGAATGTCTTTTAGGGCTAACCCAGTTTGAGCCTGGGGATCTCTGCTTCTGGTTTGTAGCTCCAGTCCTGTGAGACTTGATCAGCTATTTTTATTTCCCTTCTTCCAGAATTCAAGCTAATGGGATGAGCCCTTTTTTACATAGCCTCTTCTTGGATGTAAGGGGGCAATTAAGAAAGTCTTTGTATTGTGATGTCCCATAATGGCCCATTTAGTTTTGATCAGCCTTCTTGATGGGCAGAAGATGATCCCTCCTGCAGGGTTCACAGTTTCAGAGCAAACATTTTTTACAGTGGCAAAGCAAAAACTTAAATATTACTGTATAGCAGGTGATAAAGAAAGTATAGGTGAGACTACCACATGCAGCCGCTTACAAGCATTTCAGAAAGTCTAAACACATGGCTATAAATCCAGCAATACCCATCTCAACCACACTACGGGCTAGTCTACACAGGCAATGTTAAAGCGCTACCGCGACTTGTGTAGTCGCAGCAGAGCGACCACCTCCATGGGGGGGCGTAGCTACCAGTGCTGGGAGTGCGGCTCTCAGCGCTGGGGAACTGTCTACACTGGTGCTTTACAGCGCTGAAACTTGCTGCGCTCAGGGGGTGTCTTTCCACACCCCTGAGTGAGAAACTTGCAGCGCTGTAAAGTGCCCATGCAGACAAGCCCGGACCCACAGGGGAAACAGACTGGTCTCCAGCAATGACTTTGTCAGTGCTCAGCTGAGGCCTAAAGCTTTGGCAAGAGCTGGCACCTGGCCTGCCAGCATCACAGCCCCTCCCATCCAGTGGTGGATTATCCAATGGGTCCATGGGGCCTGTGCCCAGGGGCCCCATTAAAATGGGCGCACCAGCGGAAATCTGCCATGGGGCGGTGGAAGCCCGGAGCCCTGGCAGAAGCCACGAGGTGGGCAGGGGAATCCCCAGCACCCAGACCCTGGCTGCGGCCCCAGGCCCTGGTGGGGGGACAGAGCTTCTCCAGTCTTGGGACCACAGTGCAGGGGGGCAGAAAGTTGTGAATGGAGGGCGGGGCTGCGAGGGGAGCAGAATGAGGAGCGACTCGGACGAAATGGGGGTGGGGCCAGGGGGGAAGGGAGTAGAGTGGGGGCAGGGCTATGGGGGAAGGGGCAGAATGGGATGGAGCCATGGGTGGAACAGGGCCAGGGCCATGGGGGAAGGGGCAGAAAGGAGTGGGGCTGTGGGTGGGGTCACCGGTGGAAGGGGAGGAATGGGGGTGGGACCACAGGTGGAAGCGGTGGGGCAGGGCGACGGTTCCAGTGCCAGAGCGCGCCCACTTGCTCTGGCCCAGGGCCCCAGGAGACCTTAATCCACCTATGCTCCTAAAGCCCAGCAGGATCCTAACGGCTCTCCCAGTAACCGGCTCCTGCCCTTCACCTCCACACAATGCCCTGCTCCACCAAAAATTAACAGTGAAGATCTGAGACCTGGAGCAGGCTCCTGAGGCTATGACTGTACCCCTTAGTCAGCTGCCGCCACTCCAGATTCTACCACGGCTAGTGTCATCTTCTATAAACTTCCCTGTTTACATGCCAGACTTCCATGAATAGCTCAGACAGAAGTTATTGGCTTGCTGAAATAATTACTGGGCGGGGTTCTCTGGCCTGTGTCCAGCAGGAGATCAGACTAGAGGGTCATAATGGTCCCGTCTGGCCTTAAAAATCTATGACTAGTTTTCTTCCGATATTTGACCAGCTCTGTGAATGATTTGCATGGGCTTTCCTTGCCTGGCACACACTGAGTAGCCTCCAGCACAGTAAGGCGCTATGCATCTGCATCTGAGATTGTAGGAAAACTGACGTGCTATTATATTGTCCTTCATGGGAAATAGATGCCCAGGAGGCTAACAAGGTGCACAGATGTCACTGACAATGGAATCTGATGCGCACAAGAAAGATGGAAAGAACCCCAGAGATCACTCAAGACAAAGTGCCACCCTAGGCAAAACTTCAGTGTGCCGCCCCCCCCTTCATAGGCAATGGAGATAGGGGGCACCTAAGGCCACTGCCCCCCCACCACCACTTTTGAGAACCTGAAGAAGGTGGGGGGGACAGGTGCTGCCCTTGGCCCCTAAACCTTCCCTGCTGCCATTACAGAGGGGCATCTGGGCCAAATCTGAGACAGTGTTGTGGTCGGGAGCACGCTGCTCAAATGCCGCTCACAATGCTGCTCAAAAAATCATTTCTTCCAGAAATCTGCCACCCTGGGCAACTGCTTAGTTTGTCTAAAGCCAGAGTGGCCCATGAAGGTTCCCAGCTTGACTCTCAGATCCCACGTTGAGTTTGCAAGGCTGGCAGCTAGAAAAAACAACAACTTTTAATATGTAAACAGCACATTTGAACTGGTGTCATTGAGACATAATAGATGTAGAAACCCCCTCAATACTTTTTATATAAAGACATTTTTCACGGTAGAAGCAGTTTGACATTTGAACTACTCAATATCAGCTAAATTATTCTAATATAGCCCTGATTAAGCAACAGTCATTACCACTGATTATCATTAGCACGAGCCAATATTCTCATTTGAAAAGAGACCAAGTATGGAAAATTTCATCTCCAGAGATCTCAAAAATTATGAACATCTGAAAACATGAAGCTATTGTGGAAACTTGATTTTTACATGACCTATAGATGACACCATTAGCAGCCATGCTAATAATCAGTTGAAGCTAAAGCTATACACTGATCATTCAGATATCCACCAACATCTAGCACTCTAGCTTAAGGTTTTATCCTTCTGTCCATCACCTAGGATCTGAACACCATCCAGTGAAATGTATTAGCAATAGCATAGTCCATAGTGAGATTCATGGAGCTGCTGACTTGATTTTGGACATAAAAGCTCTGCTTGGGGTAGCCTTATGTTTTTGTTTGTTTGGCTTGTGTGTGTGTTGTAAGGAGGGAATAATGAATCTTCCTTCTCTCTTTGTTTTTCAGACATTCATCGTCCTAAACAAAGGAAAAGCAATCTTCCGGTTCAGCGCAACCCCGGCCCTATACATGCTGGGACCCTTCAATCCCCTCAGAAGAGGTGCCATCAAAGTGCTTATACATTCATATCCTTTCATAAATTAAACAGTAGTAAGTCATCAGGCCCAGATGGGATTCACCCAAGAGTTCTGAAGGAACTCGGATATGAAATTGCAGAACTACTAACTGTGGTATGTAACCTATCGCTTAAATCAGCTCCGGTACCAGATCACTGTAGACTAGCTAATGTTACACCATTTTTTTAAAAAGGTTCCATCCAGGATCGCCTCGATCCTGGCAATTACAGGCTGGTGAGCCTAGACTTCAGTACCAGGCAAACTGGTTGAAACTATAGTAAAGAACAAAATTGTCAGACACATAGATGAACATAATTTGTTGGGGAAAAGTCAACATGGTTTTTGCAAAGGGAAATCATGCCTCACCAATCTACTAGAATTCTTTGAGAGGGTCAACAATCATGTGGGAAAGGAGGATCCAGTGGATATAGTGTACTTAGATTTTCAGAAAGGTCCCTCACCAAAGGCTCTTAAGCAAAGTAAGCTGTCATGGGATAAGTGGGAAGGTCCTCTCTTGGATTGGTAACTGGTTAAAAGATAGGAAACAAATACATGGTCAGTTTTCAGAATGGAGAGAGGTAAATCGTGGTGTCCCGCAGGTTCTGTACTGGGACTAGTCCTATTCAGTGTATTCATAAATGATCTGGAAAAAGGGTAAACAGTGAGGTGGCAAAATTTGTCGATGATACAAAACTACTCAACTATAGAACAGCTTCCATATGAAAAGGGCTGGGACTTTTCAGCTAGGAAAAGAGACGACTAAGGGGGGGGATATGATAGAGGTCTATAAAATCATGACTGGTAGGGAGAAAGTAAATAAGGAAGTGTTATTTACTCCTCATAACACAAGAACTAGGGGTCACCAAATGAAATTAATAGGCAGCAGGTTTAACACAAACAAAAGGAAGTATTTCTTCACACAACACACAGTTAGCCTGTGGAACTCCTTGCCAGAGGATGTTATGAAGGCCAAGACTATAACAGGGTTCCAAAAAGAACTAGATAAGTTCCTGGACGATAGGTCCATCAATGGCTATAAGCCAGGATGGGCAGGGATGGTGTCCTTAACCTGTTTGCCAGAAGCTGGGAATGGGCGACAGGGGATGGATCACTTGATGATTAGGGGGCTGGAGCACATGACTTATGAGGAGAGGCTGAGGGAACTGGGGTTATTTAGTTTGCAGAAGAGAAGAGTAAGGGGGGATTTGATAGCAGCCTTCAACTACCTGAAGGGGGGGTTCCAAAAAGGTTGGAGTTAGGCTGTTCTCAGTGGTGGCAGATGACAAGAACAAGTTGCAGTGGGAGAGGTCTATGTTGGATATTAAGAAACACTATTTCACTCGGAGGGTGGTGAAGCACTGGAATGGGTTACCTAGGGAGGTGGTGGAATCTCCATCCTTAGAGGTTTTTAAGGCCCGGCTTGACAAAGGCCTGGGTGGGATGATTTAGTTGGTGCTGGTCCTGCTTTGAGCAGGGGGTTGGACTAGATGACCTCCTCAGGTCTCTTCCAACCCTAATCATCGCGGAGTGTGGGGGAGTCAGGGCCCTCCACCCCCCACTTCCTGCGATTCACTGTGACTCTCAGCCAGCCAGTAAAACAGAAGGTTTATTAGATGACAGGAACACAGTCCAAAACAGAGCTTGTAGGTACGGAAAACAGGACCCTCAGTCAGGTCCATCTTGGCAGGTAGGGAGCCCAGACCCCAGTTCTGGGCCTTCCTCCGTTTCCCCAGCCAGCTCTAAACTGAAACCCCCTGCAGCCCCTCCTCTGGCCTTTGTCTCTTTCCCAGGCCAGGAGGCCACTTGATCTCTTTGTTCTCCAACACCTTCGGTTGGCACTTTTGCAGGGGAGGGGCCCAGGCCATCCATTGCCAGGAGACAGGGTGTCGGCCATTCTCTGTGCATACAGCATCACACTGGCCCTCTAGGGTTCTGCAACAAGCACACACCATTATCCCATCATCTAGATACTTAAGAAATGTATAGGGGAAACTGAGGTACCCACACAGTATTCAGAGAAAACATTAAGAACATTTCCACTTTGTCACATCTCTCCCCCCTTCGAGACTGAACTGAGCGGGGTCACTTTAGCCAGTGACCTGGTGAAGTTTGAACCCACCAACATTCCCATGGATGCCCCAGCATCTTTCCCATTCCTTGGTGGGAGTTACACCAGGCCCTTCCAGTTTCACGCCCTCCCTTAGGTCCAGGTGTGCTTGATGGCCCTCGCAGGCCACACGTGGAAAGGTTTATGTGGCCCGGGCCCTTTTGCCACCCCAAAACCCCTGGGGTTCAAACTGAGATCGGGTCTTCTCCCAGCGCTCCAGTCTGGAGGGCTGCGATTCGGGCTCTCTTGGTTAAGAGCCCCCTTCCTGACCTTGGCCACCCTCTGACCAGGTGTCTCGGTCACCAGCAGCTTGGCATCAGCCCCTTTCATTGGATGCAGCCACGTCGGGGGAGAGGGGTCAGTGTACACAGCAAAGCACCACCCAATAGATACGGCTGCAGCTTTTCAAGGGCCTGCCCCATGGCCAGGCATTTCTTCTCGATGGCCACATAGTTCTGCTCCCAGGACTGCAGCTTCTTGCTCAGGTACCTGATGGGGTGTCTCCCCACTTACAATCAGCTTGCATCAGCACTGCGCTCAGCCCTGCATCTGAGTCATCGGTGAACGCTGCAAAGGGCTTGGCAAAGTCTGGGTTTACCAGATTTACCGGGCCCTGGATTGGAGCCTCCTTCAGTGCACAGAGAGGCCTCTCGCACTGCTCAGTCCAGACCACCTCATCTGATTTACCCTTCTTACATAGCTCAGTGCTGGGGGCAGCTAGCAAGCTAAAGTGGGGTACAAACCTCCAGTAGTACCCCGCCATCCCAACAAAGGCCTGGACCTGTTTCTTGGTCTGGGGAACAGGCCAACCTCTGATCGTCTCCACCTTGGCCAGCTCTAGGCTTGGGCAGCCACTCCAAACCTTGTGGCCCAGGTACGACACCTCTGCCATCCCCACCTTCAACTTTCCAGCTTTTACTGTCAGTCCTGCCTCCTTGAGGCAGCCCAGCACCCTCTTCACCTGGGACACGTGCTCCTCCCAGGTCTGGCTAGAGACACAGATATCATTAATGTATACTAGGGCCAAGTTCTCCATCCCGCTCAGTAACTGATCCACCCAGCGCTGGGAGGTGGCCAAAGCTCCCTTGAGGTCAAAAGACAGGACCAGGAACTCAAAGAGCCCCAAAGGGGTGGTGAAGGCAGATTTCAACCTGGATCTGGGTCCAAAGGCACCCGCCAGTCGCCTTTGGGGTGATCCGTAGTAGAGAGGTAATGAGCCCCCTTCCCCCGCCCCCGCAGCTTGTCTAGAATCTCACCAGGCCTAGGCATGGGGTAGGCATTGGACATGGTGATGGCATTAAGTTTCCGATAGTCCCCACAGAATCGGATTGACCCATCTTTCTTGGGGACCAGCCCCACGAGTGAGCCCATGGGCTGTTGAACGACTGGATCCCCTCTAAAGCCAGCATGTCCTTGACCTCTCTCTCCAGGTTCTGGGCTGTTTTCCCAGTGACTCTGAACAGGGGACACCTGATGGGAGGATTGGCTCCTATCTCAGGGAAGAGATCCACCAGGGGATCTTCCCACTTCTCCTCCCAATCGTCCCTTACCAGGTCCAGGGGGTCCCCTCACTCTCCTCCCATACAACAGCTCGAAAGGGAAGAAGCCTGTGGATTCCTGGGGCACTTCCCTGTACCGCAGGTGGGCAGGTACTTGTCCCAGTCCTGCGGAGGTCAAGGAAGGAAAGAGTGACTGAGAGCATCAAAGGCCACAGAGATACTGAGGGATGGGGAACAGACCACAAGGCCCAGCCAGGAAGAGGAGCAGAGATGTTGTGGCGGGGTTGGGGGGAGACAAAAGCCAGACTGAAGGGGGTCTAGGAGCAAGGCCGGATTTCTCATTAGGCACGTGCCTAGGGATGCCGGCATTCTAGGGGTGCCTAAAAATGCAATTTTTGCCGCTCCCAGGTCCTGGCAGGGGTTGGGGCCGGCTGAGGGGGAGACGGCCGCACACAGCCCTGCTGGAGCACTCCTAACTTAACCCAGTGGACACAGTCACCTCCCAGTGGGGCCAGTGAGTGTGGCCAGGGGGCAAGACACGGGAGAGTGGGTCTCTGGAGGGGCTTGTGGGGGGGATCTGGGCAGTGAGGGGGTGGGGGATGCTAGGTAGTGGGGAGTTTGTGGGGGACGCTGGGCAGTGGGGAGTAGAGGAGGTTTGTGTGTTTCGGGGTGTTGGGCAGTGGGGGGGTCTGTGGACAGAGGGGCGCTGGGCAGTGGGGTGCCTAAAAGTTAAAAGTGGCGGTTAGGAGGTCCGAGCCGCTGCGAGCACTGGGGGCCACCCCACAGCTCCTGGCCGCCACAAGGGTCCACCCCACAGCTCCTGGTCACTGCGGTCGGCGGTGGGGGCCTGGAACTGTGAGCCGCAGGCGGCAGGGGACACTGGAGAGCTGAGCCGCTGCAAGCAGTGCCGGGCAGCTTGAAGCCGGGGCCCCCGCAGCCGCCCAGCCACCGGGAGTGGTGTGGGGACCCTGCCTAGGGGCACGCAAGGTATAAATCCGGCCCTGCCTAGGAGGGAGTTCTCCAGCTGCCGGCGGGTGCAGCGTGTACTAGGAGCTGAGGGGTCACGGGCAGGAGGAGATAGGGCGGGGGCGGTCAGGTCAGTGAGGGCAGCAGGGTGTGCAAGGAGAATATGAACAGAGAAGTGTTCACCTGCTCTGCTCAGGAGAGTCAGAGATTTTTAAGGCCAGAAGGGACCACCGTGATCACCCAGCCTGACCTCACAGGCTTGCCTGAACTCACTCCTGCTTCGAGTCAAATAGCTGTAGCTGAACCTGAGCATCTCTTTAAGGGGCCCATTAGTGCCTGTGGTGAGGGCGCATCTCAGCTGCCTGAAGGGCCCAGTAGGTGGGGGCAGGTTGCTAGGGAGAGAGGCGGGGGGCCAAAAGGAAGATCCTGTTTGCCAAGTGGCTAGAGGTTGGGGGTTGGGAAGGGGAGAGGAGGGCCAAGGGATGCCAGGAAGGGCTGGGGCTTGGGGCAGGCTGTGGGTGTGGCTGGAGGTGGAGAAGTGACCATAGTGAAGAGGGACACTGGTGGAATAGTTTAAGCTTTCTTCATCTCTGCGTTGTTCTGAAACGCCAGGCATCTTGTCTGGGAGCCTCACTCCAGGGCTGGGATGGAGGGGAATGCTGCATGTGCTCTTACCGCTGCACCCGGCCTTGGAGAGGACTCGGGGGAGGAGGTGAGCCTGTGACATGCCCAGAGAGATTTTCCTTGACCTGGTTATAAATTATTCAGCATGTTTATCATGATCACCATTTTGACCAACTGTGTGTTCATGGCAATGAGCGACCCGCCACCGTGGGCCAAGAACGTGGAGTAAGTTCCTTTCCTCCCATCGCAGCTTGGCCTCCTGATGGCACTGGAGAGGGCGGCCCCTTTCGCTGCGTGGCTGCTCTCTACAGAAATCTGTCCTGCTTATCGGAGAGGGGCCTGAGGGAAAGGGGCCTTTGGAAATGGGCATGTGTAGTTTGGAGACCCCTGGACTGAGCTATCGCCATGTTTGTGATCTCAGAACCCAAGTTTGTCTCCAGCTCTAGACTTTGCAACCATGGGCACATTTCTGAACAGCCTCCCACCACTACTCACTGCGGCTCAGCTGCAGGACAGACAGGGCTCCGAGCAGGCAGCAGGTTTTTGAGGACTCAGCACCCAAAATTTGGGGCCAGATTACCATGGCTCAGCGCCCACTATCAGTGCCAGATTTTCCAAAGAGCCTCCCATTTAGGCGCCTAAACAGGGGCTGAAGTTTTCAAAACATCCAGCAGCCCTGGTGGTGACACTAATGGCCCAGACCCTGCGTGCCCTCACCATGCTGAGCTCATTTGGAAATCCGGCCCATGGTGCTGAAAGTAGTGCTGGTAGTGAGTGGCCCATCTGTATTAAGGCTCCCAATTTTGCTAATGCTAGCAGAGCTCAGCTGCTGTCAGCAGCCATGGAAAATGACTGATAAGAGATATTTTCCAACCCTTTTCCCATGAAGGTCCCAGGACCCATTTTTCCCGCATACACATAACATTTTTGCAAGTGTCTTGGATAGTTTTCCCTTTGAGCTGCTTGTCTTGTCTACTTACCATAAGTCACTGTTTCTGCTTTCAGATACACCTTCACTGGGATATACACCTTCGAGTCCATGATAAAGATAGTAGCCAGAGGATTTTGCATTGACCAATTTACATTCCTACGTGACCCATGGAACTGGCTGGATTTCAGTGTTATCGTTATGGCGTAAGTATACTCAGTAAGGGACGTGGCACAGGCAGGAAGCCCAGCTAACCAAGTTGTAACATCTGTGGTATAGGATGAATTGGAAACAAATGTCTGGAAAGCCACAGATGTTAGAGCTGGTATAGTCTACAGTGGGGGTATGCCCCAATTCCTGCACTGGATGGCCAGTCACTAAAGTAGCCACACCCTAAATGTAGACAAGGAGAGCTGTGATTGCATCGGTGGCGCTAACCCTAGTGCCAAGCAGGGTTAAACGTCACTGGGGCATATTGTGACTTTCCTTGTCTACACTTGGGGTTTTGCTCTGGTTGGTGGCCCCCTATGGCCACCTTGCCTGTCCCTCTCAGTCAGGCCTGGCTTGTTACCTCACTTTGCCCAGGAAGAATCAAATTGTGCTACTTCCTATCCATATTTCTAGTCTCTCTGCAGTGAATCTCTTCCTATTATTTCTCTGTCCTCACTAGTGTTCACACCACACCCCTTCAATATCCGCTGGGACTGGTTAATGTGCCGGCTGCTCCCTCTTCCAGGTGAGCAGTGAAGACGTTAAATCCGACCAGTCCTAACCCTGATGACTGCCTCACGCCACTGCTTGGCTCCCCATGCTTTGATCTGTCAGGTTCAGCCTTGCTCCTCATTCGCAGTCCCTCAGGTGGTGTTTCCATCCAAGCAGAGTCAAATTAGTTTAGCTAATAAGGTTTAGCAAGTCACTGTAGCAAGTGTTGTCCATCTCCTTCATGCAGCCTTCTCGTTCCTGCAGCGCTGCTCCCTCATCCGAGAGTCTGAAAATGCTTTGCAGGCTCGGCAGCCGCTGCATGGAGTAGGGTCCATCAGGGTCCCAGCAGAGGCTGGGAGTAGCTGAGGAGTTCCCGGTCCGTTCTGGGCCAGGGTCGATACCAAGGGTCAGAATCCAAGTAACTTTTCAGGGTCTGAGTCAGGCGCAAAGTCCAGAACAAGCCGAGATCAAGCCAAGAGTTTCAAGAGCATAGAACAGGAACCATCATGGACACCTGCTGGAATGCCCCTTGGGTTTGTATATAGCCGGGAGCCAAACAGGAGGCTGCTGCCTATCAAACCCGTAAGATGGTCTCAGCCAGTCATGGGACATGGCACACAGGCTGGGTAGAGCTGCTGCTGGGGGACAGCCTGCAGGTGCTGGCTGCCTGGTAGCTCAGGAGCCCTGGATTCTATACCTGCAGGGCCCTCTGGCAAAGGCTCCTTCTCCCCATTTTACAGATGGGAAAAAAGAGAGACTCTCTTTTTAAAAAAGGGAAGAAGGAGGATCCTGGGAACTACAGGCCAGTCAGCCTCACCTCAGTCCCTGGAAAAATCATGGAGCAGGTCCTCAAGGAATCAATTCTGAAGCACTTAGAGGAGAGGAAAGTGATCAGAAACAGTCAGCATGGATTCACCAAGGGCAAGTCATGCCTGACTAATCTAATTGCCTTCTATGAGGAGATAACTGGCTCTGTGGATGAGGAGAAAGCGGTGGACGTGTTGTTTCTTGACTTTAGCAAAACTTTTGACACAGTCTCCCACAGTATTCTTGCCAGCAAGTTAAAGAAGTATGGGCTGGATGAATGGACTATAAGGTGGAGAGAAAGTTGGCTAGATTGTCGGGCTCAATGGGTAGTGATCAATGGCTCCATGTCTAGTTGGCAGCCGGTATCAAGTGGAGTGCCCCAAGGGTCAATCCTGAGGCTGGTTTTGTTCAATATCTTCATAAATGATCTGGAGGATGGTGTGGATTGCACCCCCAGCAAGTTTGCAGATGACACTAAACTGGGAGGAGAGGTAGGTACGCTGGAGGGTAGGGATAGGATACAGAGGGCCCTAGACAAATTAGAGGATTGGGCCAAAAGAAATCTGATGAGGTTCAACAAAGACAAGTGCAGAGTCCTGCACTTAAGACGGAAGAATCCAATGCACTGCTACAGACTAGGGACCGAATGGCTCGGCAGCAGTTCTGCAGAAAAGGACCTAGGGGTGACAGTGGACGAGAAGCTGGATATGAGTCAACAGTGTGCCCTTGTTGCCAAGAAGGCCAATGGCATTTTGGGATGTATAAGTAGGGGCATAGCGAGCAGATCGAGGGACGTGATCGTTCCCCTCTATTGGTGAGGCCTCATCTGGAGTACTGTGTCCAGTTTTGGGCCCCACACTACAAGGAGGATGTGGAAAAATTGGAGAGAGTCCAGGGAAGGGCAACAAAAATGACTAGGGAAATGGAACACATGACTTGTGAGGAGAGGCTGAGGGAACTGGGGTTGTGTCTGAGGAAGAGAAGAATGAGGGGGGATTTGATAGCTGCTTTCAATTACCTGAAAGGGGGTTCCAAAGAGGATGGATCTAGACTGTTCTCAGTGGTAGCTGATGACAGAACAAGGAGTAATGGTCTCAAGTTTCAGTGGGGGAGGTTTAGGTTGGATATTAGGAAAAACTTTTTCACTAGGAGGGTGGTGAAACACTGGAATGCGTTACCTAGGGAGGTGGTGGAATCTCCTTCCTTAGAAGTTTTTAAGGTCAGGCTTGACAAAGTCCTGGCTGGGATGATTTAATTGGGGATTGGTCCTGCTTTGAGCAGGGGGTTGGACTAGATGACCTCCTGAGGTCCCTTCCAATCCTCATATTCTATGATTCTATTATTCTGTCCTGTAGGACAACCTGCAGGGAAGGGCAGGGGAAAGATGCACGTGCTCCTCTGGCCTCCTCTTCACTTGGAAAGGGAATCACAATGAAAGACTATTTTGATCCACTGAGTTTGGTGACATGATGCTGGCCACCAATGACTGGCTCTGTGCAGACCAGGATGGGTGGTGCCAACTCCTGTGGGCTAAGCTCTGGTCCCAGTACTGGTCCCAGGAGGCGTGATGCTGACTCCACTGTTAAACACCAGGCCTTGCTTGCTGTGCAGGACCCAGCGGGTTCTCTGCTCCATGGGGATGGAATGGTGGCAGCCCAGAGGGGATGCTGTAGAGTCCGACCTCCCCTGCTCCCACCAGTGGCGCTGGAACACTTTTAATAGTGGGGGTGCTGAAAGCCAACCCTCTTACCGCGTCTGTGTCTGTCCCTGCCCCCTGCAGAGCTGGGGCTGGGAGCAGGGCCATGTCTCCGGGAGGGGGGACCCAGACAGGGGTAAGGGGACCAAGGCTGGGGCTACAGCTGGGGTCGGGGGCAGCAGCCGGGACCCCAGGCGTGGGGCCAGCAATGGAGCCCCAGTTGAGGGGCAGCAGCCGGGACCCCACATAAAATCTGGGGTCCTTCAGAACCCCCCGCACCCCTAGTTACCATGCCTATGGCTCCCAGCCTTCCCAGATTAGTGTTGCCAACTCTCTAATTGCACAAAACCTAACACCTTAGCTTGCCCCTACCCCAAGGCTCTGCTCCCCGATCACTACATTCCCCCTCCCTTGGTGACTCACTCTACCCCACCCTCACTCACTTTCACTGGGCTGGGGCAGGGGGTTGGGTTGTCTAAGTGTTTGTACAGCACCTAGTGCAGTGGGGCCATGGTCCAAGACTGGAACTCAAGGATGCTATCATCATCATCAGGAATCAATCGGTATAGCTCACCTGGTGTAAAACTTCCCAGTGTAGACAATACCACAGGCACCTTGCTCCTGGAAGCTTTCCCCAGCCCTCTCAAGGCAACACAGCTCCAGACCTTCCCCCATGAGTCTTTGCAAGTAGCTGTGAAGTGCTAACAAGTCCTCTTCAGGCACTCAGAGCAGCACACAGCATAGGCTCCCTCGGAGGCAATGTTGCAGGTTGGCAGCTCTACTGCTTTTGTCTCTGAAAGTGACCATGCCCTAGAGTGCTGCAAAACACCCCTCACGTCCAGCTGCCACAGCAGAGCAAAGTCTGAATCCTTCTTTCCCCCTCTCCACAGTTACACCACAGAGTTTGTGGATTTGGGAAATGTCTCAGCTCTACGAACGTTCCGTGTCCTCCGCGCACTGAAAACAATCACCGTGATTCCAGGTGGGTCAAGGAGCATTTGCCTTCCAAACCATCTCCGTTCCTTTCCACAGTTTAAGCTTTAACTTGAAAAACCAGCCAGCTTGCAGATCTTTGTCCTGCACCTTGGATTGTCCCGTGCACCAGTGCAAAATGAGTGTGGAACACTCCTGTTCTTGTGTGACAGTGTTTTATACCCCTTTGCACTCACTGTCACTGGCGTAACTGACTATACAGGTTGGAGGGTAGTGGAGACAATGGCCCCTTGCCTGTTGAGAGGCGAAGGCATTTTTCTTTGAGCTGGGGGCATTCTGGCATTGGTAGTGCTAAAAGCTCCAGCAGCATTGCCAGCCTAGTTATAACGCCCTGCTTCCGCTTGCGCATAACTTTGCAAAAAAAAAGTCTTTTTGAGCTGACATTCTCCATGGCCCAAAGTGATTTTTTTGCCTTGGAAAACTTTGAGGAAAATGCATTTACTTGTTTCATATTATTTTCCGTCTTTTACAAAAAGGCATACGTTTCAGGCTTTGACTGTCTACACTTGGAGCTTGGCGTGTGTTCCCAGCTCGTGTAGACATACTCGCATTCACCCTCATTGGGCTAAGGTGTAGCTGCGGTAGCCCGGGCAGTGGCAAGCGGTGGCCTAGGCTAGATGCCCAGCACACAAACCTGCCTGGTCCCCCTAGGCGTGTGTTGGCGGTGGCTAAGCTAGGCCACCGCTTGCTGCCGCCTGGGCTACCGCGGCTACACTACTGTTTTTAGCACACTAGCTTGATAAGAGCTAGCACAAGAGTGTCGGCATGAGCTGGGGTCACACCCCTAGCTCCAAGCATAGATGTAGCCTTTAGGGTCAAATCCTGCTGGTTTTTACACATGTGAGTGAGTCCCATTCATTCAGTGGGGCTATTCATGAGGAGAGATTATTAAGACTGGGACTGTTCAGCTTGGAAAAGAGCCGACTAAGGGGGGAGATGATAGAGGTCTATAAAATCATGACTGGTGTGGAGACAGTGAATAGGGACGTGTTATTTATCTTCTCACATAGCACAAGGACCAGGGGTCACCCAACCAAATTAACAGGCAGCAGGTTTTAAAAAAACAAAAGGAAGTACTACGTCACACAACACATTCTCCACCAAAAATGTTATGCTTATAAGAAGCACAGCGGGATCTTTTTCAGGGGAAAAGGCAATGTGCCACGTTTATTGAAGATACAACAATTAGCATATGCATTCAATCACACCACAAACACACACACTGTCCCGCCAGTTGATGTTATAGTTACCAGTCCAGAGTTGGGATCAATCTGGTGGCCAGCTAGGTTGATCACGGGTAGGGAGGAGTCGGGTTCCATTGGTCGTGACACAATGCTCCGGGGAAATCTTGACAGCATGAACCCAAAATTTCATGGCCACACCCCCTGTTTATATAGTGATTTTCCTTCACTGGGACCAGTGAGTTTTGCACCATCATGTTGTAATCAATTGTTTGACGAGTGCTTGTTTTCTTAAATTGTCGTTCTCATCCTTTATCTTGCTCTTTTATTAAGTCTCTCAGGGAGTTACCCCAGGCTGGCTTTAATCACACCTATCCTGTCCCCATTGATAGGTGCCTGTCTCATCTTTAGAGTCGTCAATCTGCCCTCCTCTGACATTTCAATAGGGGCGTGTTGCAGCCTCCTGGCGCCCTTGCATCTGTCTCCGGTTTCTCCCTAGAACATCTGGTTTAGTGATGGCCTTCACACTTATCTCTTAACACACATTCCTCATTGACATACAAAACAGAATTAATTTACACAGAACATTTTGAACAGGAACACCAAATTGCAATTCAAAAGAAAAACAATCACAGCATTCTTTTACTTATTTTAAAATGCTAAACCTACAACAAAGCGGTGACCCTCAAAGGTCTATTACTGCCTTGAAATCAGTCCAAAAGTAAAGAAATTCTGGCTGATGCATCTCTACCAATGCCACATTAGGCCATTCCTTTCTGCTACTCAAAAAGGGTGGCTGGCAGGATATGGTCAAATCATACATCAATACATCTGATACATGCTACATTATTATCTTATTCTTTATCCTTCATTTTAGATTATACAAACTACAAACATAAAATCCTACTAATACAAAGCCAACCTGCGTAACTCATTGCCAGGAGATGTTGTGAAGGCCCAAAGCATAATTGAGTTTAAAAAATGTCAGTTCATGGAGGATGTGTCCCTCAATGGCTATTAGCCAAAATGGTCAGGGACACAAGCCAATGCTCTGGTTGTCCCTAAACCTCTGACTGCCAGAAGCTGGGAGTGGGTGACAGGGGATGGATCACTTGATAAATTGCCCTGTTCTGTTCATTCCCTCTGAAGCATCTGGCATTGGCCTCTGTCAGAGACAGGATGGCCTAGCTGAGCCATTGGTCTGACCCAGTATGGCCATTCTTATGTGATGATGTTCTTCTGTTCTCATCCAACTGAGTATGATTGACTCATGTGAACAAGAGAAGCAGGATTTAGCATTTTTACTACACTCAGATAAGTCCAAAATGACTGAACTATAAGGACTTAATTATGGAAAGGACCTCAACCTAATCTCCATGTCTGGGGGGAGGGGGGCGGGTTTGTGACATGCATAATCATGACCCTAATTGACCACAGACTTGTGCTTAGCCGTCTTGGCCTTGATTTTAGCTAGGTCTCAACCTGGCCTCCAAAACTGGGTGCAGACAGAAAGCTAGGAAACTTAAAGTGTGCAGCTGCGAGCACAAAGAGGTGAGCACGTAATTCTAGGCCCACCATTTGGCTGGCAGTGTTAGGTATGTCTACAGTGCAATTAGACACCCACGGCTGGCCTGTGCCAGCTGACTTGGGCTCACAGGGCTCAGGGGCTGTTTAATTGCAGTGTAGACATTCGGGCTCAGGTTGCAGCCCAAGCTCTGGGACCCTGCTATCTCGCAGTGTCTTAGAGCCCAGGCTCCAGCCTGAGCCCAAACATTAGCATCACAATTAAACAGCCTCCTAGCCTGAGCCCCGCGAGCCCGCATCAGCTGGCACCAGCCAGCCGTGGGTGTCTAATTGCAGTGTAGACATACCCTTAGAGGCCACATTTGCAAATATATCCGGTCTGGGACTCCTGATGGTCACCTTATCCCAGCCTCTAGATGGCACCAAGTTATATGTAAATTCAAACTACCTGGCTATTTGCCCAAATATGAGCCAGATGTTGGCCCCACACCCTGAGCACACATAGCCCTACGTTTTGATAAGGTAGAAGCACACCAAGAGCTCAGGTTCAATGGGGGAGGCTGCCTCGCTGGCACAGTGCAGAACCCTTTGGGCAAGGGTGGCTGCAACCTTGTCCAATGGATCCTACCATTCCTTGGGCAAAGACCCAGGAGAGTCTCCTGGCATCACAGGAGTAACCAAATCGAAGATGCTATGGAGATATTTCATCAGGACAAGAAGACTCTTGTGCCCTGGCTTCTTTCACCGCCTGCCAAGGCAGAGGGGACCTAATGCCAGCTAAAACCTATTTGTTTTACTCACATGAGTAGTCCTTCCTCAGCCAAAATACAACAATGGGAGGGAGCCCTCTGTGAACTCCCTACCAGACAAAGGGTTAAAAGCAAAACCAAACAGCAACTCCCCTAAGCCCCTGGCACAGGAATAGAATTACTGGGGTTTGCATGTTCCCTCAGTTCCACAATGTGGGAGTCAAATGGGCATGTGCCCACTCCCCAAATGGCTAACAGCTTCGAATGGGTGCCAAGGTCTATGGCAGGGCCAGCAGGCTTGCTGGTGGGGGTTCTGCGGAGGCAATGAAAGTCACTTTTATTCCAGGATAATCAATGCACTTCCCAAGCAGAATAATTAATCTGGAATGTGATCTCTTTATCTGGTCTAGAGTCTCCACCACACCAACCGTTATTCTGGAGTGGTTTATTCTCCTCTTGCTGTTCCAGTCAGTTTCCCCATGTAGTTAGGTCCTTAAAGGATCGGCGTTTTACCTCAACAGGTGGAAACACTGGCATGGCGACTGGGACAGACTGGTCCCCAATGTATGTTTGGACATGAAATGGGTCCAAAGCAAATGCCAGATCTAAGCACTCCTGTACTTGGGGACAGTTTTGGGCTCCAGAGATGAATTCTGAGGCTTGGCCCCATAACTAGTTTGGCTGTCACACGAGGGGAATAAATATTTTCACATCTCAAGGGCCTCTCCATTTTTTTGTTGAGGAACTGTCTGTTATTGAGTGTCCGGGGAGGTTGACGTGTTCTCCGACCGGTTTTTGAATGTTATAATTCTTGACATCTGATTTGTGTCCATTTATTCTTTTGCATAGAGACTGTCCGGTTTGGACACTCAATAACAGGCTTAAAAGTAGCAATTCTTCAACAAAAAAACTTCAGAAACAGACTTCAATGAGAAACTGCAGAACTGGAATTAATTTGCAAACTGGACACCATCAAATTAGGCCTGAATAAAGACTGGGAGTGGATGGGTCACTACAAAAACTAAAAACTAATTTCCCCATGCTAATTTTCCCCTACTGTTACTCACACCTTCTTGTCAACTGTTTGATATGGGCCACCCTGATTACCACTACAAAAGTGATTTTTCCTCCTGTTGATAATAGCCCACTTTAATTGAATTGTCTCGTTAGAACTGACCCCCCACTTGATAAGGCAACTCCCATCTTTTCATGTACTGTGTATATCTATCTTCCTACTGTATTTTCCACTCCATGAATCTGATGAAGTGGGTTTTAGCCCATGAAAGCTTATGCCCAAATAAATTTGTGTCTCTAAGGTACCACAAGTACTCCTCGTTGTTCTTGCTGATACAGACCAACACGGCTATCACTCAGAAACCTGTTCTTTTGTGTGATCTAGCACACCAAAAGGACCATTTGTGGGCACAGAGTGATTCAAAATCTCAGGGCAACAGACCTCATTACATGGCATGGGGCTATTGTGTCAGGGTGTGTGCTGGTGTCTGGCGGGGTCAGGAAAGAACTGACAGGCTCTGTGAATAAGGGATTTTCCAGTTCACTGGCAATTCTGAAAACTCAGGAAAAAAACGTTTTAGGACTAATAGAAATGACATTTTTTGAAATTTTTGGTGAACTGAATAGTCAAAAAAATCATTTCTGATTTTTTGTTTTAACAAAATCTAAATGGTTTGATTTTGACCATTTTAAAATGTTTTAAATTGTTTGTTATATAAACCTAAGGAAATTTGTAAACAAAAAGTTTTGAACTGAAAAATTGAAGTGTTTCATTTTAAAAATGCTGAAACAAAATGTTTTCATTTTTTTTATTTTTTGTTTCATTTTTTATCTGAAACAATTTGCAAAACACTTTGGTGTTGCCAAATCTGCATTTTGTGACAGAAAAAAAAGTGTTGACAGAAAAATTTCACCCTGCTTTATTTCCAGCCCTTTGGATAATAGCACTGCACCACGGGCAGGTGAATTTTTATGGGAAGGGGTCTTGCCTTACACTGAAATCCAGGTTCTCTTATGGGACGCATGAGCTCCATAGCAACATTAGAACATTCTCGATGATTAACAAATTAATAACTGCACCAATAATAATGTCTCCCTCCTCAGGGTTGAAGACAATTGTTGGAGCTTTGGTACAGTCCGTGAAGAAGCTCTCTGACGTCATGATTCTCACCGTCTTCTGTCTGAGTGTTTTTGCACTGGTTGGCCTTCAGTTGTTCATGGGGAACCTTCGGCAAAAATGCATCAGGTGGCCACCCCCTATAAACGACACTTTGCAAGAGGACATCTTTGGAATGGACAATGACATGTTCGCTAACTCAACTCTCTCCAGCAACACAACTGGGTTGAGTAATGGGACTTTTGACTGGGATTCTTACATCAACGATGAAGGTAAATACTTATGTGCCTTCTCTCTGCTGTTAAAATGTACCCAAGTAAACATCCTGATTGACTCCTTGCTACCATTCAGAGCCCCTCTCTTTAGCCAATCAACATCCAGGACTGTCCACCATCCTTGGAAAATTTCACACCATGTGACTAAGCCAATGACGAATCAAAATTGGCCACAAACATCAAAAGCTGGAGGTGGAATCCAAAAACGATAAATGAATATTTTTGTCCAAAACAAGAACATGAGAAAATCAAAATGTTTTGGCAAAAAAGAAAGTGTTTAAAACAAAAGGGCAGAACCCTTTATTGAATAAGGAGCCACACACCAAGGGTGGAGAGAGAATTCTGAAACTGCTTCCATATCCAGGGTCCTTCCACGGTGCAGGCACAGTTATACAAGAGGCAGAACCAGCTGCTAGTTAGCCTGTTGCTGCCAAGTAATGCTGCAGCGGGATGGGTATTGTCTGGAGTGTTTCACGTCTTGTTTAGAGCCCTCAGCAGAACTCAGTGGCAGGTCACGTTACATGCTGACTAAGGTGCTTTATTCCAACGGCATAAGTGGCTGTGAGGTTAAGCACAGGAAGGCTCCTTAGCAGGGGAGTTAAAGTCAATATCCTCGAATGACTGAGATCTATACAAACAGCAGTGACACATTCTGGCCATGCGTTCAGGTTAACAGCTGCTCACACCAGAACAACACATCCTGGCCTGAAATGCCATATAGGGGGTGGCTTTTCAACACTCCACGGGTTAGTTAAATAAAAGCATGGGGTCTGGGAAGGAATAACCGATTGGGATGCACAGAATAGGCTCCAGATAGGTCCCTCCAGGCCATTCAGAGGGCAAAGTCCGAATCAGGTAACACCCAAGGTGGGGTACTCATTGCTTCTCCATGCAGGTGTCTCAGGCTGCTGATCCGCACCCTCCAGAAGGGCCTGACCCCGGGGCAGGTTCCCCATGTCAGTAAATGAAATGAAATTCCCTCTTTGCTGCGTCTCAGCAGCTGCTGTGGTTCTCGTGTGAGTGGGTCACTGGCAACATCAAAGAGGAATGAGCTTGATGCATTCCTGGTCTCGGCGCCCTTTGGGGTTGGCTGCCTTAGGAAGGTGTGGGCTGACTGGGATGGGAGCATCTGGGAAAAGGAACTCGTAGTGGGCTCAGTTTGGTGCTGGCCTGAGAGTGCTTGTTATTTTCCACAGTTTCCCAGCAGGGCATGTGCAAAAATTCACTCAGCTGAAAACCCGCAGAGCCATGACACTGGCCTTTCTCCAGTCTTTTCAGTCCCTTTCTATGAACGTTCACACCAGTGAGCTTTGGTTTGCGTGAAAGGGAATGTTAACACATGTTCACACAAGCATTCACGCTGGCCACTCTCGCTGGCTGTCTCTAGAGCTGTCACTGGGTTTGGGAGTCAGCCAGTCGGGCAAGTGAAACAAAACTGTGTGACTAAGGTCACCTGTGCAAATTAGCACATTATGAATAGCAAATATAGGAAGCAATAGCTGTGGTGAATGCTTTGTGCTGGGACACAATCCAATTAGCCATTTGTTGAAGAATTGCAAAGATAAACAAACGTGTGCAAAGCAATGTCTGCAATTCTCACTTCTTGTTTTTTTCCTGAATTGCAAAGGGAATTTCTACTTTCTGGAGGGCTCACTGGATGCTCTGCTCTGCGGGAACAGCAGCGATGCCGGGTGAGTGGGGTCTGTTCTGACGGGCACAAACAGACCTGGGTGGCCCCTGGGGAGGGAAACAAAGAGGCCAGCCGTGGCTTAGTCTGAGGATAGCACTCAGCCGGACCAGCCAACGAGAAGTGACTGGTGTGAGTTTTGCGAAGAGGGTTGTGGGCACAAATGCCCATTTGTACGTCTGGGCACAAATCTTTTGGGAATTGTGAAGGGAACCCTCTGCTCCCATCTTCTTTGCTCTCACACAGACCGTTCAGAGACCTTCCTTTTGTAGACACCACCATGTAGTTTACTGACAGTGCTTCACCTTGCCCAGCCATCCTATGTACAGAGTCATTCAGCTTGACTAGCCCTTCTCCCGAGGGACGGGGGGTGGGAAAAGGACTCTCCACACAGAGATCTCCCTGCATCAGGCCCCAGCTACCCTTGTATCTCTCCCTCTTCTGCTTTCCCACCCCCTTGCACTTCCTTCCTAGGCTCTTTTACCCAGGCTCCTTGTTAATGGGCTAATTAGCTCATTATCTACCCGGCCCCAATCTGATCTGGTCGTCAGGAGCTCCTCTCCTTAATGACAGGTTTCAGAGTAGCAGCTGTGTTAGTCTGTATCCGCAAAAAGAAAAGGAGGACTTGTGGCACCTTAGAGACTAACCAATTTATTTGAGCATAAGCTTTCGTGAGCTTCTGATGAATGCATCCGATGAAGTGAGCTGTAGCTCACGAAAGCTTATGCTCAAATAAATTGGTTAGTCTCTAAGGTGCCACTAGTACTCCTCTCCTTAATGAGGCCCTCTCCGGGGCCTCATTGGCTAAACAGTGACCAGAGTGCTGGCTTGGTTGCTGACTCCTCACGGGGATGAGGAGTTTTCGTGCTGGTAGAAATGCTGACTGGTGAGCAAGCACACCCCTCTGGGCTCCAGGGTCCCCTGGGCCAGCTGCACCCCCACTGCCAGGGGAATGCCCTCTTTACTGGGAGGGAAAAGGAGTCTGACGTATTTGTACCTCTCCCTGAGAAATGACCCTGTGGGAATCATAGAATCATAGAATCATAGAATATCAGGGTTGGAAGGGACCCCAGAAGGTCATCTAGTCCAACCCCCTGCTCGAAGCAGGACCAATTCCCAGTTAAATCATCCCAGCCAGGGCTTTGTCAAGCCTGACCTTAAAAACCTCTAAGGAAGGAGATTCTACCACCTCCCTAGGTAACGCATTCCAGTGTTTCACCACCCTCTTAGTGAAAAAGTTTTTCCTAATATCCAATCTAAACCTCCCCCATTGCAACTTGAGACCATTACTCCTCGTTCTGTCATCTGCTACCATTGAGAACAGTCTAGAGCCATCCTCTTTGGAACCCCCTTTCAGGTAGTTGAAAGCAGCTATCAAATCCCCCCTCATTCTTCTCTTCTGCAGACTAAACAATCCCAGCTCCCTCAGCCTCTCTTCATAAGTCATGTGCTCTAGACCCCTAATCATTTTTGTTGCCCTTCGCTGGACTCTCTCCAATTTATCCACATCCTTCTTGTAGTGTGGGGCCCAAAACTGGACACAGTACTCCAGATGAGGCCTCACCAGTGTCGAATAGAGGGGAACGATCACATCCCAGGAGGTTCTGCTGGGAGTGCCTGGGGGCTAATTCCTGAGGGGTCCTCTGGGATGACTCTGCTTCCGTATCTGAAGAGCTATTGGCCAAACTGCAGATCTCTGCCCACCCTGTTCACCCTCCCTGCAGGTGCACCTGGTTGGTAAATGCAGATCCCCCAGGGCAGTGCAGGAAATGATACACAGACTGGGGGGTGGGAAATATGATGGGGAGAAAGGGGAAGCCCAGATGCAAGCTAGATAGGCAGCTGCAGCCTCCTTCTGCCTCCTGCCATCGGTGCTGGAGAACACCTCCTCCCTGTCACTCCCCAGAGGTTCTTCTAGACAGCTTAGCCTCAGGCCTGTTCCAAGCACAGCGTTTTCGCTCTATAATATACTGAGATTGACAAACTGTTTTTGTGGGGAGGGGCGGTGGGTGTGAATTCTAGCCTTAGAAGAGCTGGATGTTTGCTCTACCCACGCAGCCCCGTTGTGTCAAGTCTCCTATCTTTCCCCGACTGGCTGTTGTGAAATGACTCAAATGGACTAGTAGCCACCTCCTAAGAGCTGGAGCTGAGGTTTTCAGCCCTAGGTGCCCTAAAGTGAGGGTCTGTGCCCAGAGCCCCACACGGCCTGATTGTCAGGAAGTGTTGAGCACCTGCCCTGTGAAAACCAAGCCCCTTGGGGGCGCCTTACATTGAGCACCCCTAAGATGATGCACCCCAAATCACTAGTCACTTACGAAAATCTTGGTCATAAATCTTGACTAGATACCTAAGTAAGTGGCCACATTTTCAAACGTCCTGTCCACCCAGCAGCTCCCAGGAAGTCAGTAGAAAGAGCTGAGTTCTCAACACTTGACAATCCGGCCACTCTGCGTATGACTACACTGCAATAAACCACCCACAGCTGGCCAGGCCAGCTGAGTCTGGCTCGGGATGCGGGGCTAGGAGATTGCAGGGTAGATATTTGGGTCCGAGCTGAAGCCCGGGCTCTGGGAGGTCCTGCCTCCAGCACGGAGCCGCTGGCAGTGCAGGATGACCTGGTCAGCTGGCATGGCGACTTGCTGGCCCCAGAGGAGGGCCAACATGGGAACTGAGGGGAGCCAGCAGCGTTGCCGAAGAAGGCCAACAAAGTGACTTTGCTGACAAAACCGGCCCCAGAGGAGGCTCTGCCGCAGGAGCAGCTGCAGCACATCCTGGGGCTGAGCAGAGAGGAGCTTTTTGAGGCTCCCCTCCACCCTGGAGAAATTGCCGCTGCAGAACTGGCCTCAGAAAGTGAAGAGGCAGAAGCCGCTGGTAAGTTTCTGGCTCCATTTTTGTGTTTATTAAAATAGGAATTAGAAATGGGAGGGATTTCCAGTCCATGAACCAATGCAAGCCCTGGGTAGCAACCTGTATCCGCTAATGGCCGATACCATGCCAGCACATTGGCATCCCCCACCTCCCTCCCACCATAAGGAATTCAACATGGAACTCAGGTAATACAAACAGGAAAGCAAGCAATGAAAAGTGAAGTTTTACTAGAAAAGTGCACATTTTCTGAGGACATTCTGGTTTGTTAAAAATAACAACCTTAAACTGCCTTCCATGTATGCACACTGCTTGACCCCACCCCACCGGCGTGACCAGCCACCCAAAGAGTGAACTGGGGCTCGGGGGCAGTTGAAATGTAATCCATTTTCAAATCTCACCCATTTCTGCTAAATGCAACCCATGCCATCCATGGATGACAAAATCATTTCTCCCAAATACGACTGGAGGTTTGAATTCAGTCCAGAAATGTGCCGGGGGGGTGATGTAAGGGGAATGGCAGTGCAGGTCTGTGTGTTTGCATGCAGTCATAATAGGCTATATTGGAAGCCTTGGGGAAGCACTGAGCCATGTGTATGCTAACGCAGCATCCTGTTCATTCCCTCGTTACTTTTGACCCAATCCTGGGTGCTGATAGCTGCTAACTTTTCCCATAGCAGGAACTCCAGATAAGCAGTCCCATTTCGGGAAAGGCATATATTCCAGGGCCTCCTTGGTAGCTGAGCTGCCCACTCCGCTCACATGTGTGCTGTTCAGTCGCTATACGTTTGAATACTTTGGTAGCTTCCGTGGTGCTTTCCCACCGGCAGCTCAGAATCATAGAATCATAGAATCATAGAATATCAGGGTTGGAAGGGACCTCAGGAGGTCATCTAGTCCAACCCCCTGCTCAAAGCAGGACCAATCCCCAATTAAATCATCCTAGCCAGGGCTTTGTCAAGCCTGACCTTAAAAACTTCTAAGGAAGGAGATTCCACCACCTCCCTAGGTAACGCATTCCAGTGTTTCACCACCCTCCTAGTGAAAAAGTTTTTCCTAATATCCAACCTAAACCTCCCCCACTGCAACTTGAGACCATTACTCCTTGTTCTGTCATCTGCTACCACTGAGAACAGTCTAGAGCCATCCTCTTTGGAACCCCCTTTCGGGTAGTTGAAAGCAGCTATCAAATCCCCCCTCATTCTTCTCTTCTGCAGACTAAACAATCCCAGTTCCCTCAGCCTCTCCTCATAAGGCATGTGTTCCAGACCCCTAATCATTTTTGTTGCCCTTCGCTGGACTCTCTCCAATTTATCCCCACATCCTTCTTGTAGTGTGGGGCCCAAAACTGGACACAGTACTCCAGATGAGGCCTCACCAATGTCGAATAGAGGGGGACGATCACGTCCCTCGATCTGCTTGCTATGCCCCTACTTATACATCCCAAAATGCCATTGGCCTTCTTGGCAACAAGGGCACACTGCTGACTCATATCCAGCTTCTCGTCCACTGTCACCCCTAGGTCCTTTTCCTCAGAACTGCTGCCGAGCCATTCGGTCCCTAGTCTGTAGCGGTGCATTGGATTCTTCCATCCTAAGTGCAGGACCCTGCACTTATCCTTATTGAACCTCATCAGATTCCTTTTGGCCCAATCCTCCAATTTGTCTAGGTCCCTCTGTATCCTATCCCTGCCCTCCAGCGTATCTACCACTCCTCCCAGTTTAGTATCATCCGCAAATTTGCTGAGAGTGCAATCCACACCATCCTCCAGATCATTTATGAAGATATTGAACAAAACTGGCCCCAGGACCGACCCCTGGGGCACTCCACTTGACACCGGCTGCCAACTAGACATGGAGCCATTGATCCCTACCCGTTGAGCCCGACAATCTAGCCAACTTTCTACCCATCTTATAGTGCATTCATCCAGCCCATACTTCTTTAACTTGCTGACAAGAATACTGTGGGAGACCGTGTCAAAAGCTTTGCTAAAGTCAAGAAACAATACAGCCACTGCTTTCCCTTCATCCACAGAACCAGTAATCTCATCATAGAAGGCGATTACATTAGTCAGGCATGACCTTCCCTTGGTGAATCCATGCTGACTGTTCCTGATCACTTTCCTCTCATGTAAGTGCTTCAGGATTGATTCTTTGAGGACCTGCTCCATGATTTTTCCAGGGACTGAGGTGAGGCTGACTGGCCTGTAGTTCCCAGGATCCTCCTTCTTCCCTTTTTTAAAGATTGGCACTACATTAGCCTTTTTCCAGTCATCCGGGACTTCCCCCGTTCGCCATGAGTTTTCAAAGATAATGGCCAATGGCTCTGCAATCACAGCCGCCAATTCCTTTAGCACTCTCGGATGCAACTCGTCCGGCCCCATGGACTTGTGCATATCCAGCTTTTCTAAATAGTCCCTAACCACTTCTTTCTCCACAGAGGGCTGGCCATCTACTCCCCATACTGTGATGCCCAGCGCAGCATTCTGGGAGCTGACCTTGTTAGTGAAGACAGAGGCAAAAAAAGCATTGAGTACATTAGCTTTTTCCACATCCTCTGTCACTAGGTTGCCTCCCTCATTCAGTAAGGAGCCCACACTTTCCTTGGCTTTCTTCTTGTTGCCAACATACCTGAAGAAACCCTTCTTGTTACTCTTGACATCTCTTGCTAGCTGCAGCTCCAGGTGCGATTTGGCCCTCCTGATTTCATTCCTACATGCCAGAGCAATATTTTTATACTCTTCCCTGGTCATATGTCCAACCTTCCACTTCTTGTAAGCTTCTTTTTTATGTTTAAGATCCGCTAGGATTTCACCGTTAAGCCAAGCTGATCGCCTGCCATATTTACTATTCTTTCGACACATCGGGATGGTTTGTCCGTGTAACCTCAACAGGGATTCCTTGAAATACAGCCAGCTCTCCTGGACTCCTTTCCCCTTCATGTTAGTCCCCCAGGGGATCGTACCCATCCGTTCCCTGAGGGAGTCGAAGTCTGCTTTCCTGAAGTCCAGGGTCCATATCCTGCTGCTTTCCTTTCTTCCCTGTGTCAGGATCCTGAACTCAACCAACTCATGGTCACTGCCTCCCAAATTCCCATCCACTTTTGCTTCCCCCACTAATTCTTCCCGGTTTGTGAGCAGCAGGTCAAGAAAAGCTCCCCCCCAGTTGTCTCCTCTAGCACTTGCACCATGAAATTGTCCCCTACGTTTTCCAAAAACTTCCTGTATTGTCTATGCACCGCTGTATTGCTCTCCCAGCAGATATCAGAAAATTAAAGTCACCCATGAGAACCAGGGCGTGCGATCTAGTAGCTTCTGCGAGTTGCTGGAAGAAAGCCTCATCCACCTCATCCCCCTGGTCCGGTGGTCTATAGCAGGCTCCCACCACTACATCACTCTTGTTGCTCACACTTCTAAACTTAATCCAGAGACACTCAAGTTTTTCTGCAGTTTCGTACCGGAGCTCTGAGCTTGGAACAACACTCTTGGCCAGCTGGGCGCCACGGGCACTATTGTGTTCTCCAAAATGTGGCATGCTTGAAATGAAAGCCAAGGCTTCTGTAGCATGATGTGGCCACTCACCTCCCCCAGAGCCCCAGGTGGACTGCAGTTTTTAGAAAAAAAACCAGCTGTGTTTTAACTCCCCATTCTCCGTGCAAATCTTTTGCTGCGATTAACCCGGCTGTGTCCAGGGCAGCTCCAGCTACCCGAAGCATCCATCTCCCCATGAGCTGAAGTTCAGTAACATTTTATGTCTTTGACATTCCAAAAGGATTTTTTCTGTGCTCCTGCACTGAGCTGTTGGGACAACAACCCACTGTGTCTTGTCCTGTTCCAGGCCCCTCAACCTCTACTGGCTGTAGGACCTCCAGAGCTCACCCTCACTACAGCAGAAGCCTGGTTCACCATACCTTCACAGGCCGCTCCATGGTGAACATATAGTTCAAGTTCTGGACAGAGCCAACATGTAGGTCCAGGACTAAAGACAGAGGGACCTGCGGCTAGAGGAAGGCAGGCCATGAGGCAAGAGGAAAAGTTCAGGCTGGCTGCACAGCTTAAGAACAGGGTTGCAGCATGGTAGCACTTGCTCCGTGGTTCCTGGAAGAGGCCCGGTGGCTGAGGGAGAAGGACTGAGCTCAGCAGAAAGAGCTGTTTGAGCAGCAGCTATCATTAATGGACACAAGAGTCCCAGCTTCCACTGCATTGCCCAACCCACTATCTGCACCCCGCCTCGGTACCCCATGCTGCAATCCAGAAACATCTGGGACAGCTCCATGGCTGGGTGGCCCATGCAATCGGACCCTATCAGCCACTGGACAGGGCAAGTGTGCCCCATACAGCCCTCCAGGCTGAACTCCTCCCTGTGGATGCTGCCCTGGCACCAAGTGTGCAGCAAAAGAGGAAGGAAGGGAAAGGAGAGCAGGGACCCAGGGGACATGCAACAGTTGGGGCTTTCTGTCTGGAGGATGGTTTCACTGTCTGCACTTTGTTCCTGGTTTTTTCAAAGGTTTTGGTGCTACTGGTGTTTTGGGGTCCTCATGGCAGCTGCTCTTTTCTAATAAATGTTTAATAATAAAGGGTTTTATTTTGTTAAGAAATGTTCTGACCATCCTGCATCCCATCCCATAATGTGTATTTCAAATAATGAAGGTAACCACATGATCAGGGGACAGTTGGGCAGTTGTATGCAAACGCTATTTCCCAACACAGTTATCTACATCAATCTGTACATCGAGCAGCTATATACATCAATCCATACTGGGAATCCACCCCCCCCTTCCTCTGTCACAAGCGATCACGTCATTCATAAGTACAATGCATGGCAATGACCCCCTAAGGCAATCCACCCCAACCTCACCATGTTCATACTGGTGCTGTTCTCCCTCTTCCCTTGGTCCAGGCAAGCCCGTCACGCAGGCGCACGCAGCATCCCTGACTTCTGGTGCCCAGGTACATCCATCACCAGCACTTTCTGGCTGGTCTGTAAACACCTCCAATGGGAGTTCAATCTGCCAAAAGCGCATTCAACGCCGGATGAGCGAGTCATTCAACCTCCTCTTGCCAGGGCCTCCAAGATCAGGGGACAGTTTGATTAGCCAAGGCAAAAGGGCGCACATGGGGTCCTCAAGAAAACAGGGGAGACAGTAGCTCCACTTATGACAATGTCATTTGGTGGGAATAGTGTCCCAGCCTGTCCTTGAATGTAGCCCCCCGATAGGCGGAAAACCCTGGTATCACAACCTGTCTAGTGCAGCCCACGCTGGCATCCATACATTGGAATCTGTGGTCCACTTGGGCCTGCATACCAATGGAGAAGTACCCTTTGCCATTCAAGTCCTCATGCTTCTTGAGGACAAACTGTGGGCCCATGAGTCCCATCAACGGCCCCGGTGCAGTCTGGAAACCCCATTCTCTCAAAGTCAGCAATAACTTCACGTTGGGAGTAAGCCACACGCCTGACTGCCTCAGAAACCTCTGCCACCACTTTACCCCCAGCCGACCTTCCAACACCAAGCTGGTTAGTAATGGCCCTATAGCAGTCTGGTGAAGCCAGCTTCCAGACAGGTATAATAACCCGCTTCTGGGCTGGCGTGGCCTGCCTCATGCATGTCTTTATGCTGGAGGATCGGGGCAAGCTGCTCACAAACTGCATGGTGATGTGATCCCACCAACCCGTGTTTGTGGCCCTGCTCCAGCAGCAGCTACGCCAAGAGTTGTGAGCAGCATCAGCCATGTCTGTGTCCTCCTCCTGCTCCATCATTAGCTCTTTGGTGGGCCAGAAAATGCTGCCGGGACATCCACTGGAGTCTCATGGAAGTTCTGACCGTTTCCTGAAACAGGAGTGACAGTGCAAGCGAGACAAGTTCTTCAAATGCACCTCCTCCGTGTTGCTGGCTTCAGTTCCTGGGACCGTGCAGATCGAAATGTCAAGTCAGCAGGATCTGTTGGTGGCTGTTCAAACTTCCTGTAATGGCTGGGGTGGACAATCAAGTTTTTCCACACAGAGTTAGAGCAGCCACATTTTGGGAGGGAACTAGGGAGTCTGAGGCAGTGGTGGATTAGCCACTGGGCCAACAGGGCCTGTGCTCAGGGGCCCCGGCCACTGGGCGGGCCCAGAAAAATGGCTCCCCCGTGTCTGATCCACCTGCCCAACACCCCTGCTGTCCCCATGCCCCAACCCCAGGCATGTCAGGTGGGGGGGTGGGGCAAGCCCCTGCACCCTGACTCCATTTCCCCGGCACCCAGTTTTGAAAGGCTTGGCTTAATTGTCTGCAAATGTGTATTGCTGTGTGTGAGTGTGTGTGTGTGTGTGTGTGTGTGTGTGTGTGTGAGAGAGAGAGAGAGACAGACAGACAGACAGAACCAAGTACTTTTAAGATACAGAACTCTTGCCTCTTACTTTTAAACTCCAGCAAACCAGCTGCCTCCAGTGTACCACCAGCATCAGGCCTGTACATCGTATATGGTGGGGTAAACACAGGGGGTCTCCTTAGCATTCACACGCATTAGCTCTTCTGTATCGTGTGATAGTCCAGGGCTGCCTATTCAATAAGGATCTGACTCTGAATTGAAAGCTTCTCCATCTGGCCTTGAGTCACCCCTGTGCCAGCCCACTTGCTTCATTGGGGTTGTGCAGGTAAAACTGGGCTATTCACACCTTGCACCCTCCTCAAGTTTCTGAACATAAAACTAGATTCACTTTTGCCCTGGCTTACCTTTCCTGGGCCAGGCTGGGGCTGAAGCTGGCACTAACACACCCTCTTCTCTCTGCTCCCACTGGCAGGAAGTGCCCTGAAGGATATATGTGTATGAAAGCAGGAAGGAATCCGAACTATGGCTACACCAGCTATGATACTTTTAGCTGGGCTTTCCTTTCTCTCTTCCGCCTCATGACTCAGGACTATTGGGAGAATCTCTTCCAGCTGGTGAGCTCTTTCTTTCCTTTTATCTGGGTTTTCCCACTGGCAAAGGCAATAGCTTGCATTCGATTGCACGTCCCCCTACACGTGGCAGGGGTCCTTTGAATTAAAGGTCGTGTTTTTTTTTTAATTTCCTCTTGTTTTGTGTGTGCTGATGGAGGGTCCAGCCCATCTGTGGGCTGGGAAATCTAAAACGTGCCTCTGGTCACTTGGTCACTCAGTGTAAAGCACGTGGGAGCTTGTTGCTTATTGATATTCATCCGAAAGCATCTGGGCTGGAAGGGAGCACCCGGCTGAGTGCAATGGGACATATTTTCCATGGAGCTGGGCCTGATGTAACCAGTCCACACGATACAGTTGACAACAGACATAATCACAATCCCCTAAATAAGTCCCTCCCAGGCACATTGGGAGCTGGAACTGCAACCTTTGCCCTTAGTTGCAAGGACAGGGGCTGGCGCTGAAGGAGGACTCACAGCTGGTGGGAATAGGAGGTCCTCTATCTTCTCTGTTGGGACATCACTAGAGGGCAAGATCACACAGGCATACTCACGTTCTACTGAGCCTGCCAGTTTGTATCCATACCGAGAGTCTGAGACCTCCCAGGGCCAGGGGCATTTGGATGAGCCTGTTGTGATGATCAGAGTCTGCTGTCCAGATCCAAGTTCGGCTTCTCAGCCCCTCAGGAGCGTGAGGATCTGTGGTTTTCATTCACGGCAACCCGTCAGGCTCCTCTGCTGTAATTGTGGTGGAAGCACCATGCATGCCATCCCAGTGCGCACGCCGGAGGAGAGCCCTGTTGTGCTGACGCTTCTGGGGACTGTAATATAACTCACAACCCACTGACACCACAGCATGAGCAATGAGGGGAAGGCTAGCTGGGAGTAAGGCCCTCTCAGTTATGTGAGGAGAAGGTGACTCAAAGCCACGCCCATCACTGGGAAGAGGCACTCAGGTAGCCTAGCAATGAGAGAGTAAATAGACTAGTGGTCTGACCATCTGTGGAATGTGATGTGGAATGTGCCTCTTCTTTCCACAGACCCTCCGCGCCGCTGGGAAAACATACATGATCTTCTTTGTGGTGGTTATATTCCTTGGTTCCTTCTACCTCATCAACCTGATCCTGGCTGTTGTAGCAATGGCCTACGCCGAGCAAAATGATGCTACCATGCTGGAGGAGCAGCAGAGAGAGGCAGAGTTTCAGCAGCTCCTGGAGCAGCTGAAGAAGCATCAGGAGGAACAAGAGAAACTGGTCAGTCCTACGGCGGCCTGGCTGCCGTGGGGATTGGGAGCACTAAGAATGTGGGGCTGGAGTCTAGGTCTGTACTGAAGCTGGGTGCGAGCCGCTCAGACTGGGTCGACAGGGCAGGGCTGGAACTAGTGCCAGAGTGGACACTGCATCTCTGGCTGCCAAGTGTAGGGGGTTGAGTGGGAAGGATCAAAGTAAGGGGGCACCAAGGGGAAGGGAAGATGAGGAAGGGGGGAGGGGGAGAAGCCCACTGGGCAGAAGAGCGAGGTCAGCCAGTGGCAGTGGTAGGGAGGGGTGGGATTACAGGGAATTAACAGCCAATATCAGCCCAGAAAATGAGACAAGAGATCCAGGCTGCGGGGTCCTCCACTGAAGCTAAGGAGCCCCCCGCATGACAGAGGTCGCGGTGCAAATGTGGATCAGAAGAAGCCTGGCAGTTCTGTGTGGCCATTCCCTGCCGGAGCTGGGAGGAGCTTGCAGGGCTGGGCTGAAGTCCCCAAGCCCTCATGCCTCCTTTCTCAAAGCAGCCAGTGCCAGGCAGACCTGAAGGAGGTAAATTAGGGATGTCCAGTCCCACCTCCTCCCACGTCCCCATTGGACCCACCCCTGGGCACCAGGCCCAGCAGCCTCAGGGTCCTGCCCACATCGTAAGTAGCAGCTGGGAAGGGCCTTCACAGCCTTCTGGCACCATCCTTCACTCCGCTCTGTAATGCAGCCTCTCGGGCTCCGATCCTGGGCTTTGGGGTTGCCAATTTTGGTTGGATATGTTCCTGGAGGTTTCATCACATGACATAATCTTTCATTAAAGATTCATCTTTAATTTCTGGAGACTCCAGGACAATCCCGGAGGGTTGGCAACCTTACTGGCTGCACTGTGGCTGCTCTGCCCTGAGCAGCTTCTAAGCCCCTGCTCCCTGCAGCTGGCCATGGGTGTGTGGCCAGAGCAATAGGGGTGTGGCCGAGGCATCCCCACATCCTGGTGCTGTCGGGCATTGCAGCAGGTGCAAGTTAAGTGATCCTCAGGCAGGTCTATCTTACACTGAAGGAATGGTCCAGGACCTGGGGGCGGGGAGGTGGCTTAAGGCCACGTTTGCAACCCCTGTCCTCTGTTGTGTCAAGGGCTCCTTAGCTGCAGCTGAGGATCCTGCAGCCTGGATCTCTTGTCTCATTTGCTGTGTTACTGTTGGCTGTTACTTCCCACCTCCCCCTACCACTGCTACTGGCTCAGTTCACTCTTCTGCCCGGTGGGCCTCTCTCCCTCCCATCTTCCTCATCTTCCCTTCCCCTCGGTGACCCCATCCCTTCATCCACTCCCTCTCTTATTCCTCCAGGCGTTAACTATTAGCTGTGTTGCAGAAGCGCCTCAAGGCCCGGACTGAGCCAAGGGCCCCATTGTGCTGCCCCGTGCAGCAGTCTGGGAGCTGACCTTGTTCGTGAAGACAGAGGCAAAAAAAGCACTGAGTACATTAGCTTTTCCCACATTCTCTGTAACAGGTTGCCTCCCTCATTCAGTAAGGGGCCCACACTTTTCTTGACTTTCTTCTTGTTGCTAACATACCTGAAGAAACCCTTCTTGTTACTCTTAACATCTCTTGCTAGCTGCAACTCCAGGTGTGATTTGGCCTTTCTGATTTCACTCCTGCATGCCCGAGCAATATTTTTATACTCCTCCCTGGTCATTTGACCAATCTTCCACTTCTTGTAAGCTTCTTTTTTGTGTTTAAGATCAGCAAGGATTTCACTGTTAAGCCAAGCTGGTCACCTGCCATATTTACTATTCTTTCGACACATCGGGATGGTTTGTTCCTGTAACCTCAATAAGGATTCTTTAAAATACAGCCAGCTCCCCTGGACTCCTTTCCCCCTCATTTTATTGTCCCAGGGGATCCTGCCCATCAGTTCCCGGAGGGAGTCAAAGTCTGCTTTTGTGAAGTCCAGGGTCCGTATTCTGCTGCTCTCCTTTCTTCCTTGTAAAAAGAAAAGGAGTACTTGTGGCACCTTAGAGACTAACCAATTTATTTGAGCATGAGCTTTCGTGAGCTACAGCTCACTGATGAAGTGAGCTGTAGCTCACGAAAGCTCATGCTCAAATAAATTGGTTAGTCTCTAAGGTGCCACAAGTACTCCTTTTCTTTTTGCGAATACAGACTAACATGGCTGCTCCTCTGAAACCTTTCTTCCTTGTGTCAGGATCCTGAACTCGACCATCTCATGGTCACTGCCTCCCAGGTTCCCATCCGCTTTTGCTTCCCCTACTAATTCTTCCCTGTTTGTGAGCAGCAGGTCAAGAAGAGCTCTGCCCCTAGTTGGTTCCTCCAGCACTTGCACCAGGAAATTGTCCCCTACACTTTCCAAAACTTCTTGGATTGTCTGTGCACCACCGTATTGCTCTCCCAGCAGATATCAGGGTGATTAAAGTCTCTCATGAGAACCAGGGCCTGCGATCTAGCAACTTCCGTTAGTTGCCAGAAGAAAGCCTCATCTATGTCATCCCCCTGGTCCAGTGGTCTCTAGCACACTCCCACCACGACATCACCCTTGTTGCTCACACTTCTAAACTTAATCCAGAGACTCTCAGGTTTTTCTGCAGTTTTATACCTGAGCAGTCATACTTCTCTCTTACATACAACGCAACTCCCCCACCTTTTCTGCCCTGCCTGTCCTTCCTGAACAGTTTATATCCATCCATGACAGTCCTCCAGTCATGTGAGTTATCCCACCAAGTCTCTGTTATTCCAATCACATCATAATTCCTTGACTGTGCCAGGACTTCCAGTTCTCCCTGCTTGTTTCCCAGGCTTCTTGTATTTGTGTACAGGCACTTAAGATAACTCACTGATCGTCCCGATTTCTCAGTATGAGGCAGGAGCCCTCCCGTCTTGCGCTCTCCTGCTCATGCTTCCTCCCGGTATCTCACTTCCCCACTTACCTCAGGGCTTTGGTCTCCTTCCACCTCCCTAGGTAACTCATTCCAGTGCTTCATCACCTTCCTAGTGAAATAGTGTTTCCTAATATCCAACCTAGGCCTCCCCCACTGCAACTTGAGACCATTGCTTCTTGTTCTGTCATCTGCCACCACTGAGAACAGCCTAGCTCCATCCTCCTTGGAACCCCCCTTCAGGTAGTTGAAGGCTGCTATCAAATCCCCCCTCACTCTTCTCTTCTACAGACTAAATAACCCCAGTTCCCTTAACTTCTCCTCGTAAGTCATGTGTCCCAGCCCCCTAATCGTTTTCGTTGTCCTCCGCTGGACTCTCTCCAGTTTGTCCATATCCCTTCTGTAGTGGGGGGACAAAAACTGGACACAATACTCCAGGTGTGGCCTCGCCAGTGCCAAATAGAGGGGAATAATCACTTCCCTTGATCTGCTGGCAATGCTCCTACTAATTCAGCCCAATATGCCGTTAGCCTTCTTGGCAACAATGGCATACTGTTGACTCATATCCAGCTTCTCATCCACTGTAATCCTCAGGTCCTTTTCTGCAGAACTGCTGCTTAGCAGTCAGTCCCCAGCCCATAGCAGTGCATGGGATTCTTCCGTCCTAAGTGCAGGACTCTGCACTTGTCCTTGTTGAACCTCATCAGATTTCTTTTGGCCCAATCCTCCAGTTTGTCTAGGTCACTCTGCTTTGAGTTTGGTTTGCTTTGAGCTGAGAATGTGCTGAGAGGGGAGAACTGTTTGCCCACAGCGGTAGCTCTGAGGCCCCGAGGAGAAAAGACATGTCAGCAGTGGGAGAGGCTGCACCATTTCCCTTCCCCAAGGAGATAACTCTGGTAGCTGCTACCCATGTCCCTTCCTGTGTGGAGCTGACAGGCAGGCAGCATGGGCTGTGTCACTTCCAAGGTGCATCCTGACCCGTTTTCATGAGGAAAGACTAAGCATTAAGCAAAGAGAAATGGGTCATCAAACCATTGCCTCAATCTCAGCAGAAAGATTCCCTCCCCTCCCCCCCACCACACACACTGCGTCCCACTGAGGAAGCTCCCACCACACAAGTCTCTGGTTTCTTTGCAGTTACGAGACCGTAAATCAAGTGGCATCTCCCAGAGCAGCAGTGCATTGAACAAGAAGACGGGGGACTCTGCCCCAGCTGCAGCTGACAACCAAGGCAAATCCAAAGACTGCAATGGGCGAGTCATTGCCAGGGTCGTGCTGGAGCGCTCAGCGACAGTTGAGGAAGTATATACTTGTTATGTTTCATCTCTCTGGTGCTGTCTGTGCATGGCACGCTGTATTCATCTCTGCACCGCTGCAGAGCCCAGCAGAGGGACCAAATGGGGAGAGTTTGGACTTGTCTGTCCTGGGGCTGCTGGGAGCCACAGTCCGAGGCCTTCTCCAACTTGTTCTGCTTGCTGCAATGGCTGTGATGGACTGTTACAGCCCAGCAGAACATCTGGGGCTAACACTCCAGCCATGCCCTGTCCTGTCCCCGGCCCCTGCAATCTTGGCCAGGTCCCTCAGGCCAGAGGGGATTCCCTGAGTGGGGGAAGGGTCTGGCCTCAAGCTGCTTCTCATCCCTTTTTCCCCAGTGGAGCTGGAGAGGTTAGGGATGGTCTAGATAATCCTTAGTCCTGCCCTGAGTGCAGGGGACTGGGCTAGATGACCTCTCAAGGTCCCTTCCAGTCCAAGTCTCTGATTCTTTGAGAGTCTGCCTGGTGCCTGTGAATTTGCCCCAGTGACTCTCCTGCACCCACGGGCTGAACTCTGCTCTTGGGCTCATGAGAATGATTCCCATCGAGCTGATTTCAGCAGGAGCCCCGTCCACTTGTCACAGGTGAAATGAGAGCGTAACAGTTCACAGGAGAGGGAGGGGGGAAGAGGACCACGCCTGACTCCCTTCCACTCACAGAGAATCCCGCTCTGATGCACATGGCGGAGAGGGGCGAGCCTCAGTGTAACTGATGTCCCGGCCCCAGGAAGCCCGCCGGCCCCAGGTGTAATTCACAGGGCGGTGGGAACTACTTTAACCAACATTTTCTTACCCTCCCCGTGTCAGCTGCTTTTCCTGCTGCACCCTGTTTGCGGGCCCCTGAGTGTGTGAGTTCCATCTGCACTGCAGCTGGAGGTCTAGGTCCCAGCTCACATTCACAAATATGTGCCAGCTCTGATCAAACTAGTGTGCTAAAAATAGCAGAGTAGCCGCCGTGCTACAAGCAGTAGGTGGCCCTTGCCGCCCAAGTATGTGCCAAAGAATGCGGCGGCTACACGGCCGTGTTTAGTGCACTAGCGCGATCAAAGCGAGGGCCTGTCTGTCTGCCCACCCTGGGAATTACACTTCCAACTTCAGTGAAGACATACAACTCCCTTAGATTCTTCTGTGCCCCTTTGGGATGAGGAACCTGTTGGAAACAACCTTCCCTCCACAGTCTGCTTTGCAGATCTCAGCTCATGGGCCAGCTCCAATCACTTCCCTTTTATACGGCTTTCAGCCTAGGACATCCTTCAGGGGTCTAATGACCTGCCTTTACTGCAGCCATAGAGTCATCTGATGGTTTAAGGAGCTTCCCACCGTAGCCCCAGACCCATCTGGTTATTACCTGCCTAGTTCTTCCTTTTAGTACAGCCCAGGCTGTGCCATGAGGACCCTTATGATTATTATGCTGCCCTCACTCTAAATGCGTTTAACGGACTCCTGTGACCCATGTTCTCATATTATGACCTGCTCTCCTTTTTGTAGCCAAGTCCTGTGGATAAGCAAGACAAGTCTGATCCTGATCACCTGCTAGCGGGCAGCCAAAACGGGCCTGGTCTCCAGCAGAGAGCAGAGAGCGCAGTCAGCATGATCTCTAACACCATGGAAGGTAGATTCCCGCCCTGATAAAGAAGGGGCTGCGCTGGGTACTGTTCAACACGAAAATGCCAAGCCGAGGACACGCTCCCACGTGCAGCAGAGAGCTCTGTATGGATTGACTGTAATGCTGACAATCAGTGTCAAATCCATAAAGGCTCTGAGAAGCAAAAAGGATTTTCAGGACAAATGTCGCTTAATATAAACCAGAGAATAGGAACATAGGATTGGAAGGGACCTGTCGGGTCACTAAGTGCGGGCCCTCACTATTGCACGCAACCTGTCATATCGTTCTGCTCATAAACTTAGCAAACTCCATCTTAAAACTAGTGAGGTTGGCTCCCCCCACTGTGCCCACTGGGGGGCTGTGCCAGAACCTTCCTCCTTGGATGGTTAGAAACCTTCTTCTAATTTCTAGCCTAAATTTATTCCCAGCCAGTTTTCCCCCCTTTAGTTCTTGTGCCAACGTTTCCCCCCTCTCCCCCCCCCCAAGGTTCGCTATCAACACAATTCAGTGCTACCCCAGCTCCAATCTAGCTATGCTATGCTGTTCCCCTCTTCCCCATCCTTTGTCTGCTGCTTGTCTTAGATTGTAAGACTGTTTAGTATAGGTCCAGTCCCCTCTAGTGCCTGGTCCGCGAAGTAGCTGCTCAAGGAGTAGCTCCTAGATGACAGTGTTGCATGCTCTCCACATGAAAAGCGTGCTTTCAATCCCTGCTGATAACCTGTGAACAGTGTTTGTTGCCCAAGGCCTTTGAGGCAGAAGTTGTGTATTTTGGTGGCTGTGGCCAGGGCTCCTCAGGTTGTGGGCACACTGCAGGATTCCAAAGAGATGATAAAATGAGCAAAGCGAGATTGCAAACTGTCATGATATCACTTCAAACCCCAGATTCATCTCTTAGCTCCTGGTCGCCTGGTTCCATGGCTGGGCCCACATGGGACATTTTTCTTAACTCAAGTAGGATGTCCTCTAGACTCCTTGGCAACGATTTGCGTTATGGACCCAGCCAGAGATGCTATTCAGTCTTTGTATCAAGTGGGGCCAGGAGTGATTCTGTGACTTCCTAAATAAAAACACACTCTATTCATTCACTGATTTGTCCTCCTGGCTATAACATGTCTCTTTGATGCCAGCCCTTATCCAATCCCATCTGTGAACACAAATATGAAAGCTGCAAGCTGATCCAGCATAGGGACTGTCAGCTCGGGCATTCCAGCTGACCCCAGCTGCATTGGGGGCAGGCCCCCATTAAGATAGCCAAGATCTGAAGAGCAGGAAAGGTTTGATAGACCAGGAATAGTTTATTCATTGACTCCTTGACCTTTCTAGTCCTCTTTGATTTAGTGGATCAGCTGCATCTCCCCTGGATCTGTTCCATTAGAGATGCAGCTGTTCAACAATAATTGGGGCTGGGATATACAAAGAGACCCAAGGGAGTTAGGCACTCAATGGCAGTGGATGTCTCAGATTGTAAGCCCATTAGGGCAGGGACCATCTGTTTGTTCAGCACATAGCACAATAGGCTTCAGGGCCAGGAGTGGAGCTCCTAGTTGCTACGGTAATACAACTAAATATATAAATAACCATTTCAGTGGGATTCAGGTACCAAACTCTCGGCTAATTTGAAAGCCCCAGCTTAGATCAGCTGCATTTTTGAATATCAGCCCAGCCAAGCCGGTTTCCCACACTTTTCTCCACCAAGTTGCTTTGCTGTGCTGCAGTGAGAAATGTCACGTCCTGGACAGGAGCAGACCAGCATCTGCCGGTGGGTTTGCATACACCCTAATGAACACATTCTTGAGGACGAAGGCAATGCCTGTGTCCCGCAGATGCCTGTGTTCCTGTTACACCTTCGTGACACCTACCACATCTGTGTGTCCCAAACGGTCCTTTACACAACCATAATAAAGAGTTTGGCACCCTTTTGCACCCACTCTATGCTTAGCGGCCCAATGCACTGGTCTTGTTGCCAGCGCTAGGCTGGATCAAGCCTCCTCAGCCAAGCTCCTGTCTGTTGACTTAGCATGTGACTCTTCTCCGGAGGCACATGGGCAATGACATGGGGTCTTTGTCTCTTGTTTTCAGAGCTAGAGGAAGCTCGCCAGAAGTGTCCACCCTGGTGGTATAAATTCGCCCAGACATTCCTGGTCTGGGACTGCTGCCCCCTCTGGCTGAAGCTGAAGGCGTTTGTACGGCTGATTGTGATGGACCCGTTTGTCGACCTGGGGATCACAATCTGCATTGTGCTCAACACGCTGTTCATGGCCATGGAGCACTACCCAATGACCGAAGAGTTTGAGAACGTGCTGAGTGTGGGGAACCTGGTAGGAAATTGCCTGGCTTTGATTTTTCCATTGATCACCCTTTACAGCTCTGCTCCAGAGCTCAGTGAGGGACCTATGAGCAGTGACCACAGGCGTGTGAACAACCCCCTGCCGTACTGCAGGGACGGTGCTGAGCAGGGTTGGATCGCAGCATGACTGCATCAACTCAAGGAAAGCTACCACGAGGGGCAGAAGGGAGCCAGAGGACCAGGAGCCGCCCCCGTTTCTCCTGCTGGAGCTTCCCTGGAGAAGCTCACGTGGCCTGACACCTCCTTGTCAGCCCTGAGGCATGTGCAACCTGGGGGGATCACAGCCCCACAGATGGGTCCCAGCCCACTGTAGGGATCCTGGTCAGAAAGAGCACTGTCAGGGTGGGCAATTCCAAGTGAAGACCCCAGACAGCCAGGCTGTCAATCAAGGCACAGCCCCGAGGACTGGTCCTGCCAGCCTGTTCTCTGCCCTGGCAAATCCTGGGATGTCAGACCCCGACCTCACTTGTTACCCAGCTCATGTGGCTGTGCAGGTGGGATTTTCCAAGGAGTCAAAAGAAGATAGGCACCCAAATCCCACTGGAATCTGTGAAGTAAGCATCTAACTCCTGTCGGCTCCCTGGAAAACCCTAGCCTAAGGAGACTCCGTATTTGTCTCCTAGCTGTGATCTCCTCCCCAGCAAAGCCAGAGTCTCAGCAGAAGCAGCTTCTGTTTCCATGTTGCGAGGTGTCCCCATGGCCCAGGGTGGCAAAATGATGATTTCATTCCCTTGTGTCTTCTGAATTGCGTATTTTCTCCTCACTGGGCTGCACAGGGCCATTTGAACTCTTGCATCTGGACACTGGACCCTCTTAGCTGTCAGCAGAAGCAGGAGACTCCAAGGGCACCTTGCTGGGTATGGGGGGGGGCCCTGCTGAGGGGCAAATGTTAACTTTCCTGTAGCTCTTTAGAGACCATGGGAACGTGCCACACAATTACCATCCCACCTGTGAATTTCACTGAGGCATGGCCCCAGCCCCCACCAAATTGCTAACTCCTCTTGGCTCCCCTGAACACCCCAGGTTAAAATGTTTCCATATAGCAGAGGATGCATGTGTCACCCACCCATGTTCTCACATACTCCTTAAGAGGCCAGTGAAGGCCCATCATTTTAAAGGGGGCTACTTATCCTGGTGGCCCTGCAGCCCACTCATGAGGGTGTGGTACCGGTGTCCCTTTGCGCCTGATCTGCAGAGCAGGTCAGTCTGTTACAGCCCTTTGTTTGTCTTGGCAAACCCAGACAAAGTGGGGACCTCAAGAGCTGTCCCAGCTGACGCTAAAGAGCTGGGATGTAGCAGGCTCATTTCCTCTGTGGATCGGGCACAGATGGGGAACTGTCAGGCATATACACCACCATTTCTGGGAGCCCACGTTGAACTCAGAGTGATGCTCGGAGGCGCTGAGTGCCCGCAGCCCCACAAATGCCCTGGGGTCTGCATGTGCACCACTCTTTGGAGAATCAGGTTCTAGGCAGCCAGATTGGAGGCCACTTTTGGAAACGCTGCAGCCTCAATGAACAGCCTGGAAGCTGGACCCCTGGCTCTCTGGGCAGGGCACAGCACACCACAGCTCCCAGCTCATTCAGGGCTCAAGAGACCAGCCCCAGAAATCGATTCAAAACTGAGGGGCAGGGTGGCGAGAACAGCGTCCAAATGTGACTGTAAGGGCAGACTCCCTGGGAACTTCCAGCTCCAGGCAAAAGGAGGGGAAGGGAGCACCAGGCAGGAGGAGGAAGAACGAGTGGTGAGATAGGAGGCTGGTGTTGGAGAGAGGGAAGCAGGAGCAGGTGGAGCGGAGATGGAAGAAGACTGAGCTGTGCTGGCTGAGAAGGTTGTGAGGTTGATGCCGAAGGCGAGAGAGGGCCAGGTGCCTGAGAGAATGGGGCACAGCTGAGTGGCACAGCCAGCGGGCTGAAGGAAACATCATCTGGGGTCGAGAGTGAGGAAGAGACCCTCCCAAAACAGCAAAGAAATGAGAAGCCAGCACGGTGTGAGTGTGACACTGGGTCTGGCTACACGGCATTTGGGGCAGGAGGGCAGGACAGGCAGACAGGCCCGAGCTAGATCAGGTGAAGCTGCAGCAGCTCTGGCTGTACGAGCCCAGCCCAGACCCTGGGCAGCTGGCCCACGCTAAGGCCTGCACTGCCGTGGCTTCACTGCTGTTGGGCTACACATGCTGCAGTCACACACACCCCGTTGCAAGGTAGCCATATCCTGTACGTGTGTCACTGCAAAGCATGCATTAGCCCCCCTCCCTGCCCAGTGGCTTTCAGCGTGAGCAGAACAGGGCTGCGTTAGGTGCTACATGGCAGAGGCAAGCACCCAGCAATTCTTGTTGTCACCTTGCCGTAAGATGGGGGGAAGCCGAAGGGAACTGGGGTGAATATCTACCTGTTTCCCTTTGTGTGCACAATCCTTGCCATCTCTCCCCCCAGAGCAGACTGTGCCTGTCCAGGCACTCTCTCTCCCTGGCTCTCCCTCCATGCAGGGGACCCAGTATTTCATGACTTCACTCCAATTCCCTTTGCATTTGAACATAAAGCACGCCCCTTCCCTCCCATGGCTAGGCTAGTCTCCCTCTCAGAGCCTCTGCGCATAGCTACTGAACGGACATGGAGCGGGGGGCCAGCGGCCCTAGGCAGAATGACGCTAGTCACATACCGGCTTTGTATCTGATTTCATTCAGGAAATACAAGGGGATTAATAGACTATTGGGTTTAGCACAGTCTATCCACAAAACCAGCTCTGGCTTTTCCTTTAGTCTATTTACAATCCTCTTGTAGAGTTTAAATCCAGGAGGACAGTGGGGGTCGGGGGGAGGCAGAGAGCCCTGCCAGTGCCTTCCCCAGGCAGGGCTGAGCATGCAGAGAGAGTGAGCATGCTCCCCAATGGCCTAAGCATCCATATTGCTTCTGCCAAGCACCCACCCGGCCTTGCCCCTGCCTTCCACCTCGGGCAGGTCAGTCGTGCCGTGGGAGCCCAGCGATTCAGACCATTCTCCCAAGGATAAGGCCTCAGCACATTTGCAAACCGCTTGCCCACAGCAGCAGAGAAGGTTGCGACCCTGCTGCAGACCAAAGCAGGGTCAGGCAAGAAGCCTGCCAGGGACCCTAGCTGCCCCCCACTCTCTCCCCTCCCATCCTGCTCTCCCCAGCCCAGACCTTATGGAACTCCAGTGAAGGCTGGTCCATGGATTCCGAGGTGGGGGAGCATGGCATGAAGCCAGCTCTCCCACCCGCTGGTGGATTGCCCACGGGAGTTACATACAGCATGTGCCTAGACTCTAGGCACAGACGTGACTTTGTGGGTCATGACTGTAAGTTGGAGAGTTGGAATAAAACCTCTTCCTGCTGTAGACACTTGGGATGAGGAGGAGCAGCTCCCGACATGGGGGGGAAACCAGGTACTGAGCATGAGCAGAAAGGCTAGCTATCCCACTAGCCCTTCAGAGACGGGTTCGCCAATTTAAACCTATCAGAGATAGCTTCTCCCTGAGACCCAGCCTCATGCAGCTGGATTCTCAGAGCTCAGTTACCAAAATCAGTGGCCAGCTTTGCCAGAGCTCAGCACGCTGGGGCACGGAACTCTTTTGAAAGAGGCCTGGCCCATGGTGACGATAATGTTTGCCACTATTTGAGTGCCAAACTCAGTCAGAACTGTAAGGGAAAGTGTTTGTCTCCTGCTCAGAAAGTGGCTGAATGGATTCCACAAGACCCACTCTCCCACCCCTTCCCAGCAAACTCCCTTTTGGACTGAGCCCATGCAGAATCTCTGAAGAAAACCTTGTGCGGGAGAGAGGAAAGGGAGTTAGAATGAAGAGACCTTCTCATTGGGCTTGCATGATCATCTTGTCTGACCTCCTGCCTAGCACAGACCAGAGGATTTCACCCAGGGATTCCTGCACCTGGCCCAGTCCCCTGTGGCTGGACGAGACAATATGATTAGAATCAGTCTGGCCAGTGAGGAGATGAAGCCCAGCAGGAGTCAAATACAAATGGAAACTAAAGTCAGCAAAACGAGCATTGCTGAGCTGAACACGTGTCATGTTTGTAACCTACCATCAGCCCAGCTCTGCACACCCAGAACTCGGGGCCATGAAATGCAAACACTTGGAGTAGGTGGCTAATTGTCACATAACTGCTACTGTGCTGCGGTAATGCGATAATGCAGAGCATCGTTATTGTCCCAATAAGACAGTAATGTGTAAAAGCCAGATCGCCTTACCCAGCAGCCAACCTCAGGGGGAGTGACAGAGGCAGAGCGCGGGAAGGGACCCCTGGGTTTCCTCCTGAGTTGAAAGTAACTTGAGGGTGCTACTTGGTCAACTGGATTTTATTTTGTTGTGACAGCAGCCCCCCATGCCAAGTATTTCTGAAGGCGATTGGTGGCAAAAGCGTTCACATGGAGCTCACAAACAATAGTGCTCTTTCCCCCGTTCCCAGTCAGCCTAGAGCTGCCGCATAGCAACCTTCGTTCAGGGTCTCCTGGAGCCTGTTGCACTCCCACACGACTTCCAGCAAAAGAACTCCAGGGCACTCAGTCTCTCTGGGCTTCCAGGAAGAGAATTCCAAGACTCTGCGTCTCCTGAGGCTCCTTTAGTTTCATGTTTCCTGTGCCGTTTTGTCGTCTGGTGCTGTCATGCCTGGTGCGTGACACCTCATGATCTGCCGTTTAGGGCATGTCTACCCTGCACTCGGGTGTGGTGCACGGCGTGTAGACATAGCTGAGCTAGCTTTGTCTGAGTGACACGAGCAGTGCACTTGCAGCAGCATGAACAGTGGCTCTACCCAGGGTGCTGGGTGAGCAGGGGTAGCCCATGTACCCTCCATGCTGCCACAGCTTCACTGCTCTTCTCACCTGCGGTAGCTTTCATCTAGTTAGAGAACATACAAATGGCCACACTGGCTCAGACCAATGGTCCATCTAGCCCAGTATCCTGTCTGCTGCCAGGAGGCAGAGGCAGATGCTTCAGAGGGAGTGAACAGAACAGGGCAATTACAAGTGATCCATCTGCTGTCATGCACGCTCAGCATCTGGCAGTCAGAGGTTAGGGACCCCAAAGCATGGGGTTGCATCCCTGCCCATCCTGGCTAATAGCCATTGATGGGCCTATCCTCCATGAGCTTACCTAGCTCTTTTTTTAACTCAGTTACACTTTGAGCCTTCACAACAGCCCCTGGCAAAGCTAGATCAAAGCTGGCTTGGGTATGTCCATGCATGCTGCAGTCGCACCTCCCAACGGCAGAGCAGACAGACTCTCACCAAACTTGCAGCTCTTTAAGCCCCTTTTCGCCCTCCCAGCTCTGGGCTGCTCTGGAAGCGACCAGCCCCCAGTGTAACTAGCCCCTGGAGGTCTGCTGTAAGTTACCTCTGCCCTGCCTGGGCTGCCTCTGAGGAGCTCTGCCGTTGCTCAGAATCCCCACAGCGCTGTGTGCTCTGGCCCTGCCACTGGCCCGCCCCCACTGCCAGGGACCGATGGTAGTCTTAGCCAGTGTCCGCGTGGGGGGAACTGTTCCCAGGCTGGCCAAGGGCCAAGGGGCTGTCGCAGGACGGAGCCTCCCCTGCGCTGTTTCTATGCCCTCAGACTTGCCAGAACGTAACCCTGCTTTCCTGCCCATGTGTGAGGGCGAGCCTATGGCGAGCCCTGTGATCTCTATCGTAACTGGGGACGGGGTGGGCGAGGGCTGGCCCAGTCCTGCCTTGTCCAGCACACCCCAAAACCAGCCCGGAGGCCATGCAGGAGATGGCCATGAGCCCGCACTGTCACACAGAGTCGGGGGAGCTGCAGCAGTGCCTGTAGTGTTGACCGTATACCCTGACAGGAAAGGCACTGAATGGCCATGTGATGGGTGGTCAGCGCTGGGGGCCAGGGCACATGGCATTATGGTCCCAAGCCAGTAACTTTGGATCAGGCCCTCTGGTGCTGTGGCATGAACTCAGTCGGCTGCCCACTGCTGCTTTCTATGCCCGGGGGGGCTCTGGTGCTAGATCCCCCTTGGGCCCATCCCCTCCCTCGCGGGACTGTGACGCGCTGATTGTGTGATGAGCACTAACGGGGTCTGTTTTCAAAGGTCTTCACTGGGATCTTCACCGCGGAGATGGTGCTAAAGCTCATAGCCCTGGATCCCTACGATTACTTCCAGCAGGGGTGGAACATATTTGACAGCATCATTGTCACTCTGAGCTTGGTGGAGCTGGGCCTGGCCAATGTGCAGGGGCTCTCTGTGCTCCGATCCTTCCGCCTGGTAGGTTGCCCTGTGGCTCTGCTGTGCTGAGGGGCTTCATGGCAAGTGCCATACCCAGAGAAGGGTCATTTCTAACTCCCGGGTGGTGACGGTCACTGAATCACGTTGGGTTCAAAGATCAGGCTGATGCAGCCCGGGCTGAATGTTCCGCGTGCCCGGGGGAGCTGTTAGCATGGCAGGTGCGAGGAAGGCATGTCTGTACTGTCCATTTTAGATGAAATGGCAACAGCAGCTCCCCTAGTCTTACTGGGGCAGTAGCTAAACTCACAGGGACATCCGCATTCCCTCTGAGCTTATATAGGAACAGCCAGGCTGGATCAGAGCCAAGGTCAGTCCAGCCCAGTGTCCTGTCTCTGTCAGAGGCCAGCACCAGAAGCTATAGAGAAAGATGCAGGAAGCCGTGCAGAAGATAGTTAGCTATCTGCCCCATGACAGTTTCCTCCTAACCTGCAATGGTTTGAGGTTGGGTTAGCCGTGGAAGCTGGAAGTTTCATACCCCTTCCAAAACACTTATGTTCCTAGTATTTACTACTATCACTCTGGATACGATCTGAATGCTGTCACTCAGAATCCTGCATCCTCTTAATGTCAGTGATATCTTGTGGCAATGAGTTCCACAGGCCAATCGAGGTTTCTGTTTCCACCTCCTTGCAGCTGAGAGTTTTCAAGCTTGCCAAGTCCTGGCCGACCCTCAACATGCTGATAAAGATCATTGGAAACTCTGTGGGCGCTCTGGGAAACCTCACCCTGGTACTGGCCATCATCGTCTTCATCTTTGCCGTGGTGGGCATGCAGCTGTTTGGGAAGAGCTATAAGGAGTACGTGTGCAAGATCTCTCTGGACTGCACGCTGCCCCGCTGGCACATGTACGACTTCTTCCACGCCTTCCTCATCATCTTCCGCATCCTGTGCGGGGAGTGGATCGAGACCATGTGGGACTGCATGGAGGTGGCTGGCCAGCCCATGTGCCTCATTGTCTTCTTGATGGTCATGGTCATCGGGAACCTCGTGGTGAGTCGCTGGCTCGTGGTAGCATCAGTTGATAAAATGGGACCAAAGGGGGAGCAATGGATACTGGGTTAGATGGACCTGTGGTCTGACCTACTATGGCCGTTCTTATATTCCTATGTTCTTATCTGAAATCCATGTAGGGAAGACACCTGAGCCATCACACACTCACTCTCGGCTCCTCACCCGCTAGCTGCCCAGCCATCAGTTAGTATTGCTATTAGGATAAACATATCCAAGGCGCCATCCCTACAGGATCTGTGCCCCACTACAGAAGTACATCAGTCCTGCATTATTTATCTTACAGTAGCCCATACGGGCACCAGCTGAGGTTTAGGCCCTATTGTGCTAGGTGCTGTACAAACGCAGAGCAAGAGACAGTCCCTGCTTTGAAGAGTTTACAAACCAAACAAAGAGAGGGAAAGCTAAGGCACAGGGAGACATGACTTGCCAACGTCCCACAGAAAGAACCAGGAATAGAACTTAGGCCTCCATCCCATGCCCACTCCACTGGACCACATCACCCAACTCCTGCCCTGTGCTCCAAGCTGTTTATGTCTAGCAGCACTTGACTGGAGCCATGTTGAAGTGTTGGCTTGTGGGTGAAGGGGCGTGGCAATCTCAAGACTGGATGCTTTTCTAGAAGATCTGCTCTAGGAATGTATTCTGGGGCAGTCCCCTGGCCTAGGTTATACAGGGTGATCACAGCAGTCCCTTCTGGCCTTGGAATCTAAGGCAGGAGTTTGGGGCATCACCCCCTGGGAGCTGTTTGGGGCTTCATCCCCTGGCTCAGCTGTTCAGGACCAGCAGCGGATTCCACAGTCCAAGGAATGCCCTGCCTCCCACCTCCTCCGGGTTGCCCCGGGCTCTGTTGATCTCCTTGTCCACGCTGAACAGAGCTTCAGGGGCGGCACACGGGGAGAGGCTGTGTCTCAGAGCACCTGAATTCAGTCCACATACGGATAGGCAAAGGCGCTGGAAGGGGCCTGGCAGCTTGCTGGCACCCCGCATCCAACAGCTGGGTGCATGACAGCTAGGACTGGGGAGTTGTCTAGTCTATTTTCGTTGGGGGGGGATGGTGGACTTTGGGGCAAGGGTGGCTGGACGTGGACTCTGGGGCAGAAAAGAACATCCCATGAGCAGCTCTTCCCTCCCCGCTTCACCCTCCAGGTGAATTTCCAGGCCTTCCTGCCCCTTTTTGTGACCCCTTGTGATGAGGCAGATGAGTGTGCATCCCCGTGTCTATTTCCACCGAGCCCTTTGCCCTGGGTGGTCTCTTTCTGCCCATCTTCACCAAGCTGGGCCTTCCCAGACCATCCCTCTTCTGGTAGGGCACTGAGGTTCCTGGTTCCATCCAGCCTGGATGTTTCATTTTGGCCATTTCCCAGCCTCTCCTCTAGCAAAAGCAGTGGAGGCTCCATCTGCTCTAAACGCTCTCTCAAGCTGCTGGGCACGTCATATGGCAGGCGGGTGCTGTGCCTGAAAGCTAGGCCCGGATTGTATCCTCTTGGTGTAGCTCACTTCATCAGTTTCCTGCCACTGCAGCGGCCTTCAGCATTGGCTCACCTCAGTCCCTTCTATTCTCTGACTAGGGCACACATTAGCTTAGTCTCCAGTGGACTGTGATACTTTGGTTTAATTTCGGTTGCTGGGTTCAGAATGCAGGTGCTGGGCGGTGTCACTGGCCTGTGATGTATAGGAGGTCAGACTGGATAATCTGGTGGTCCCTTGTGGCCGTAAACTCTGTGATATCCCTGTGACCCAAGGTGCTTAGGGTAGCCCACACTGGAAATGCCACGGCCAAGGCAGGCTGCAAAAAAGGAGAGCTCATTCCCCCAAAACTGGTGGTTAACACTGTAGTTAAATTCACCAACCAGTCACAGGCGGTGCCCCTGATCCCCCACACTGGTTATCAAAGAATCACACAGCCCCCTTTATTCCATTCAAGTCTCTGGCTCGCAATCAGCAAATTGGTTTGGATCTTACCCAAACTACCACGCTGCCCGCCAAGCCTTTAGTATCTAAAACTAAAGGTTTTATTATAAAAGAAAAGAATGAGAAGAGAGTTGTTAAATAGTCAAGCAATCAGATACATACATATGACTTCAGAATCCACATATCAGGTTCTTAGCAGCATTGGTGAGTTTGCTGGCTTGTAAAGTCCCTCTGGAACATATCCACAGCTTGGATAGGTCTGTCAGTCCTTCATTCAAAGGTTCAGTTTGCAGAGAAGTTACTCCAGAGCTGAGAAGCAGGACTGAAGATGAAATGGAGGTGATGCAGCTGCCTTTTTATATCCTTTGCCAATTGTCATGTGGCTTGTGCATCCTTTGTCCCAAACACAAGCTCACAGCACATGGCATGGAAGAGCACATGCAGTCCCATGTCACGGGCATGTCCTGCTGACTCATAGGCATAGCCCCTGGCTTTTCTCAATGGGTTCATTGTACAGCTGATTTCCCCTGATGGGCTATCAAACAGGCTGGATACTGCTGATGCCAATCTGTCTGTGGGTGCCACCCAGCTGCTCAGCACAAGTTTGAGATATCAATATACCACACATATTTATAACTCATGGTACAAAGATGATACGTGCATATAGGATCATAGAATCATAGAAGATTAGGGTTGGAAGAGGCCTCAGGAGGTCCTCTAGTCCAACCCCCTGCTCAAAGCAGGACCAACCCCAACTAAATCATCCCAGGCAGGGCTTTCTCAAGCTGGGCCTTAAAAACCTCTAAGGATGGAGATTCCACCACCTTTCTGTGGAACCCATTCCAGTGCTTCAGCACCCTCACAGGGAAAGAGTTTTTCCTAATATCCAACCTAAACCTCCCCAACTTCAACTTGAGACCATTGCTTCTTGTTCTGTCATTTGCCACCACTGAGAATAGCCGAGCTCCATTCTCTTTGGAACTCCCCTTCAGGTAGTTGAAGGCTGCTATCAAATCCCCCCTCACTCTTCTCTTTTGCAGACTAAATAAGCCCAGTTCCCTTAGCCTCACCTTGTAAGTCATGTGCCCCAGCCCTGTAATAATTTTCGTTGCCCTCCACTGGACTCTCTCCAGTTCGTCCACATCTTTTCTGTAGTGGGGGGCCCAAAACTGGATGCAATACTCCAGATGTGGCCTCACAGTGCCAAACAGAGGAGAATAATCACTTCCCTCGATCTGCTAGCAATGCTCCTATTAATGCAGCCCAGTATGCCGTTAGCCTTCTCATCCACTGTAATCCCCAGGACCTTTTCTGCAGGACTGCCACTTAGCCAGTCGGTCCCTAGTCTGTAGCAGTGCATGGGATTGATTCTTCCATCCTAAGTGCAGGACTCTGCACTTGTCCTTGTTGAACCTCATCAGATTTTTTTTGGCCCAATCCTCCAATTTGTCTAGGTCACTGTAGACCCTATCCCTACCTTCAGCATATCTACTTCTCCCCTCCCCAGTTTAGTGTCATCTGGGAACTTGCTGAGGGTGCAATCCGTCCTATCATCCAGATCATTAATGAAGATCTTGAACAAAACCAGCCCCAGGACCAACTCCTGGGGAACTACACTTGATACTGGCTGCCAACTAGACATCGAGCCATTGATCACTACTGATTGAGCTTGACGATCTAGCCAGCTTTCTATCCATCTTATAGTCCATTCATCCAATCCATACTTTTTTAACTTGCTGGCAAGAATACTGTGGGAGACCGTGTCAAAAGCTTTGCTAAAGTCAAGGAACAACATGTCCACTGCTTTCCCCTCATCCACAGAGCCAGTTATCTCATCATAGAAGGCAATTAGATTAGTCAGGCATGACTTGCCCTTGGTGAATCCATGCTGACTGTTCCTGATCACTTTCCTCTCCTCTAAGTGCTTCAGAATTGATTCCTTGAGGACCTGCTCCATGATTTTTCCAGGGACTGAGGTGAGGCTGACTGGCCTGTAGTTCCCAGGATCCTCCTTCTTCCCTTTTTTTAATGATGGGCACTACATTTGCTTTTTTTCAATCGTCCAGGACCTCCCCCGATCGCCACAAGTTTTCAACGCTAGTGGCCAATGACTCTGCAATCACATCCGCCAACTCCTTTAGCACTCTCGGATGCAGCACATTCGGCCCCATGGACTTGTGCTCGTCCAGCTTTTCTAAATAGTCCTGAACCACTTCTTTCTCCACAGAGGGCTGGTCACCTCCTCCCCATGCTGTGCTGCCCAGTGCAGCAGTCTGGGAGCTGGCCTTGTCTGTGAAGACCGAGGCAAAAAAAGCATTGAGTACTTCAGCTTTTTCCACATCATCTGTCAGTAGGTTGCCTCCCCCATTCAGTAAGGGTCCCACACTTTTCCTGACCACCTTCTTGTTGCTAACATACCTGAAGAAACCCTTCTTGTTACCCTTCACATCCCTTGCTAGCTGCAACTCCAGTTGTGCTTTGGCCTTCCTGATTACACCCCTGCATGCTTGAGCAATATTTTTATACTCCTCCCTAGTCATCTGTCCAAGTTTCCACTTCTTGTAAGCTTCCTTTTTCTGTTCAAGCTCACAGAAGATTTCACTGTTAAGCCAAGATGGTTGCCTTTCATATTTGCTATTCTTTCTGCACATCAGGATGGTTTGTTCCTGCGCCCTCAATAAGGCTTCTTTAAAATACAGCCAGGAATCCTGGACTCCTTGCCCCGTCATTTTATTCTCCCAGGGGATCCTGCCCATCAGTTCCCTGAGGGAGTCAAAGTCTGCTTTTCTGAAGTCCAGGGTCTATATTCTGCTGCTCTCCTTTCTTCCTTTTGTCAGGATCCTGAACTCGACCATCTCATGATCGCTGCTGCCCAGGTTGCCACCCACTTCTACTTCCCCTACCAATTCTTCCCTGTTTGTGAGCAGCAGGTCAAGAGGAGCATGGCCCCTAGTTGTTTCCTCCAGCACTCGCACCAGGAAGTCATCCCCAACACCCTCCAAAAGCTTCGGGGCATTGCTGTATTGCTCTCCCAGCAGATGTCAGTGTGATTGAAGTCCCGCATGAGAACCAGGGCCTGTGGTCTGGAAACTTCTGTTAGTTGTCCGAAGAAAGCCCTGTCTATGTCATCCTCCTGGTCTGGTGGTCTATAGCAGACGCCCACCACGACATTGCCCTTGTTGCTCTTGCCTCTAAACTTAACCCAAAGACTCTCAACAGGCTTTTCTTCAGTTTCATACTGGAGCTCTGAGCAATCATAGCGCTGTCTTACATATAAACAAGGTTATCATGTTTAGGAAATCATATCTTTTCCACGGATACCTTACGTGGCATATCTGGTATAAGAGTCATTGCAATTTGGTATTGATAGTATTATAAATGGTCGCCCATATTCCATACAGCTTCACCATCCCCCCTGAGGCACTAGATATCTTTGCAATGAGCAGGTCCTTCTCTGCCAGTTCTGCAATGAAACCTCCGCTTTCGAGCTGGGCAAGTTCCGGCTTTTCTCGCTCACTGGGGGAACGGAAATGGATTTTTTTAAAAGGCATTCTGGATCGAACCAAAATGACACATTTTTGTTTTTTTGGGCCAAAACGAAAACCCAGAATGATTTACTGTAGGGTTGAATGAACCATTTCGTTTAATTTTCAAAGGGTTTGAAATGTTTGCAGTGTTTTTTAAATGAAATGTAGGTCAACACTGAAACGAAACGGCTTTCCGAAGTGACATGTTGAAATGTTTCGTTTGGACATTTACAGGTTTTTCCATTTGTTTTGGCTGAAACTAGTCACTGAATTCGACCTGAAATTTCATTTTTTGGTAAAAAACCAATTAGCACAGAAATGTCACCTGCTCTCCTCCCCGCCCTTATCTACATGACAAATCCTGACACCTCCCCGATACACCCTGTATTTCCCCTCATTCTCCTCCTCTCCGCAGTGCCCCCTTCTGTTGGATTTCCACACGGGAGCCGTTGCAGCCTGTGCCCCCCTGCATCACCCCCCTGCATCACCTCCGCCCCCGTTTACCTCCCTCGATGACCGAGCTACTCGCTGCCCTGATACCACTGCCTGAATTGCAGATGTAACCCCTAAGTTCCAGGGAAGTGTGAAATCCTTTCTATCCTTGGTCCCCTTCTACCCACTGGCTTTGAAAGTTATTTTCCTGGCTGCATGGGTCCTGTTCTCTCCTCCAAAGGAGCAAGGCAGCAGCAGGCATCCTGGTGGCTTGTCCAATTGCTTCTATTACTTCTCAGAGTTGTGTAAGCCTGTTGGAATTCACGTTGAAAACTATCTAGGGGAGAGCTGACTGCATCTCCTTCTGCGTCATGGCACCCTGTGGGCGTCGCTAAAAATGTTCCTGCCATCCCGGGGCCTCCACAGCTCCCTGGGGGCCAAATTCAGCCCTGGTATAAGAGGGCAGAAGGCCACAGAGGCCAGTGAAGTTGGCAGCTCCGGGCTCTGTCAGTGTGGCTGAGCTCACCTCCAGGATGGAAAGTCACAGCTCAGGTTCCAGGCCAGGCGCAGCCCCAGTGCGAGACAGGGTGTGAGATGCGTAATGAGCTCCATCAGGCCTGGGTGCTGACGCTGCAGAGGGCAGTGCTGGAGGCAGGGGAGGGGCTGCAGTGTCATGGCTTTTAGGAAGACACATTTGCCCTAACCCTAACGTTTTCCTGTTCGGCTGCCTGCCCCTCCCCCCGGCCAGGGCCAGATTAATCTTTTGTGGCCATGCCCCCCACTCTGCGCTGCGGCCTCGCCCCCGCTGGGCCTCTTCCCCTCCGAGGCCCTGCTGCTGCTCACACACCAGGGAGGGGGTGGAGAGGAGCGAGCGATGGGCAGGACTTTGGGGGGAAGAGGCCAAGCAGGGGCAGGGCCTCGGGGCAGAGCGTAGGTGGAGTGGGGGGGGTCCAGGTGCTGGGGCCCCTTCTGCATGTGGGCCCAGCGCCACGGTGCCATTGGCACCATTGTAACCCCGGTAGTGCCCCCAGCTGCAGGACTAATGCATTCATATTCCCACGTTGCCCGCTGGTAGAGCCTCCCTCCCCAGCAGCATTTAGTGAGCACGTCTTTCTGGTGGATCCGTTTATCAGAACACTGCCCAGACTGAGAATAATTCAGAGCCCTCTTGAGGCGCCTCCAGGAACATCTGCTGTAGAGACGTGTGTTTAGAACACTGGAGCCCTAACCCAGCGTTGCCAGACCACCCCAGCATGGCCCCTGGCAGGAGTGATGCCAATTTTAGAGCCACATTTTCAAGGGGGCTCCACCTGTACTTCCTGCTGGAACACGTCCCTATTGACGGGGTGCAGTAGGTAGGGGTGTGAGTGTGACAGCTGCTTGCCCAGTGACTCTGTGGTTTTGGACGTCACACAATTTGATCAGGCAAAACTGTAGTTGCAAACGGAGGGGCTGCCTTTGAAAATGTGGCCCTGTCAATGTATGTGTGTGGTTCGCCCCGTACCCTGGTTCCTGCTCTTCTTCTGTCGTCAGTTTCTGGTCACTGGTCGTCACCTGAGCTCACTCCTTACGCCCCCCCAGATCTCCCATACACGGGGTGTAGGATGACTGAAGGCCATGCGCTATAATTCCCCCTCCCCCTAAGGGGCAGGATAACATCCTGAATTTTGATTCACTGGGTTTGAGACTTATCACTGCATGGAGAGGGGGCAGGGGGCCTCTTCCCCAGGGTTGCAGAGTGCTCACACTGGAGCCCCACTAGCAACCAACCTGATTTCCCGTGGGAGACCAAGTCTCAGAGGGTGACTGCTCCGCCCTTAAGACCCACAACAGCCCACAGAGCTCTAGCAGACACTTCTGCAGAGTCCCAGGTAAAGGGGAGTAGCCTGGGCCCGCTTCCATATCCCCCCACTGGGTCCAGCTGCTTTGCCTCCTCTCTGCATAGGGAAATCAGACCAGTACTGGGTTTCAGTTTCCTGGAGCATAAACCAGGTGATGGCCTAAGCGTTCTGGCTACAATGATGTATATTTATGGAACCCTCCCCCTAGATAATGCCATGGCCGGTCGTCCTTTACTAGTAATGACACTTTGGGCATTTCCTTTGGCATTATTAAAGGGGGAAGGGAGGAAGTCACTCAGGTGACAAGATAATCAACTCCTGCCAAAACACTCCGGAGACAACGGCAACAGAAATGATTAGCTGTAATTGGTACTTAACGTGAGTATTAAACTGGTGTGGTCCCAGGGATTTATTTAAAGACTCTGTTTAAGTCATATGGCATGAGCCATGTGAAAACAGCAGTGACCTTGAATAGCAGCTAATTCCCTTCTCAAATGTGCTTCTGGCACCGGGAGGCACAAACATCAACAGCTGTGGGGGCTGGACTGGAGGGGTCAGTTTTTCACAGCAAATGCATTTCATGTCCTGGGCAATGCTGCTGTACCCTGTAAAGCACCAGCCGCTCCCATTGTGCGGCGAGGCCAGCCTTTCTCTGGGGCGGGGCGGAGTCGCTGGATTTAGCCCCACGCACACTACTGGTGCAAAATCTGTCGTTGGACCAATTAGCTTTTTGTGCAATGGGGCATCCTCTGGAGCGAAGACAATGGTGGGAATGCAGCCAGTGCAATAGGGGACTGAGGCAGGGCATCCCATGAGAGGGTCCATATGCAGGACCCCATGCTCTTCACCACTGCGCAGTGCGGAGGGGAGCAATCTCCATTAGATTAGGGCCTGGGACACGGCTCCTCTGCCCCCAAAACTCCACACAAGGGTGCTGAGTCAAGACAGGGATGGTGGGAAGTCAGGGAGCATGCTCCCATTAGGTTACCTCGGGATTTTTGAATGCTAGGGGTTGACAATAGTGCAGATCCATAAAGAAATAGATTAATGCAGGAATTGGATGATTCTGTGCCTAGTGCAAGGAAAAGCCTCTTTGCACCAAAAGGTTCATGCAACAGTTGCCTGTTTTGAAAACTCTCACACTTTCAGTCTCCCATGGATGACCACGGACGGTCCTTGAGCACTGCAGCATCACCAACTCTCCCAAGTTGAGTTATCATGAGTCTCATGCTATTGGTTTGGTTTTGTAGGCTCCAGCTTCTGGAGTCATGTGAGTCCACAAGAATCTCAGCTTGTATTACAAACAATTAAAAGAGATTCAAGGTGCATGTTGTAATATCTTTTATTGGACCAACTTCTGTTGGTGAAAGAGACAGCAAAGAAGAGCTCTGTGCATCTCAAAAGCTTCTCTCTTTCACCAACAGAAGCTGGTCCAATAAAAGCTATCACCTCACCCACCTTGTCTCTCTCGTATCCTGGGACTGACACAGCTACAACAACATTGCAAACAAAAAATGAAAAGTAAGTTGTTCGTACTCACTGAGGGCGTGAAAATTCTCAGCGGAGGCACCCGGGCCACATTTTGAAGCTTTTCTCTGCAGCTATGAGGGCTAGAAGCTCATTTTCACTGAAATAAAAGCCAAGGTTCCCATGTAACCACGTGATCCAGAAGCTGGAGAGTTATAAAAAAACCCCACCAAATATCGTGAGAATCACGATAAAATCGTGAGAGCTGGTGACCCTGCTACAACTCTGTGAATAGTCCTAGTGAAATAGTGAACCACTCACATACTGAATGTCAGACACATGCTTAGGTGCCTGGTTGACTCAGGGCCTATGTTACTTCTGCTGGCAAAGGAGGGAGCCAAAGCGTGGTGCCAGTGTAACCCACACACCTCCCGGGTGTGGTGTTATGTCCCATCTAGTGGCACCAAGATCACTTAGAGAGATTAAAGAGAAAAGAAAAGGAGTACTTGTGGCATCTTAGAGAAGGTGCCACAAGTACTCCTTTTTGCAAATACAGACTAACACGGCTGCTACTCTGAAACCAGAGATTAATGAGGTTGTTTTCCAGCCTTGTTCTCATGTAGAGGCTCATGCACTAAGCTCCAGAGGTCCCAGGTTCAATCCCACCCGCTGACGACCGGGGTCTGTCGGTGTTACACATGCAGCCAGTGGTCTGTGGAGAGCTGTCTGGTCACATGGTGCTGGTTCTTCTCTCTTCATCTCCTGCTGCTTCTACAGCTCTCCAGGCTCTTCACTGCAGAGAAGAGCCTGTGGGGTGGAAAGGCAGATGGAACCAAGCAGGAGAAGGAGAAATTGGCGCCACCAGCAGGGGAGGAAGGAATGAGGCAGCTGGGCAGCATGTCCAGGGGAACATGGGAAGAAGGGCACCAGGCCTAGTGGGCCAGCTCTGGGAACAGACCAGGCAGGGGAGAGCAGGGGCAGAAAAGGTGGGAATGGAGATGAAATAGCAGCACAGAACACCAGGAGGCGATGGGGTGACAGACCTTCCTACAGAAGCAATAACACACTGTGTTGCATTAAAGATACTGAAGTTGTATCTGCGCAGCGCAGTTAACCTGGGCTCTGCTCTAACTCGGGCTCGAACCCACACGCTTTGCAGTAAGGACACAGGGGAAAATCCCCCCCGGACAGACAAAAGTTCTCCCGCAATGGGCAGACCTGTGTGGGAAAGACTCCAGGGGCCTCTGCCAAGGCAGGGCACGTCACTTTGCAGCAGGGATGCTCACTCCTGGTGAGGCTCACCGAGTGCTCAGACCTGGGTGCTGATCACCTGGGTCAACCAAGCAGTGAAGAGCTTCCTTTACTAATGGATCAACACTTTCCTACTGCGACTCCTCCAGAGGGGAGCAAAAGCTGTCAGGACCACAGGGATGTTATGTGGATGGGAGGGTCAGGTCCACACAGTCACAAATGGGAGGGGTGGTGTCCATATGAGATTCTGTCTTAGTAAGGTGTCGTCCACACCAAGGAAAATATTGAGATCCCCCACCTGATCTAGACCCTAGGACTGTGCTCATGTCTGACACTAGACCTGGTGTTTGCTTTTGTCCCCTCCAGGTCCTGAACCTTTTCTTAGCTTTGCTGCTGAGCTCCTTCAGCGCCGATAGCCTTGCGGCTTCTGATGATGATGGCGAGTTGAACAATTTGCAGATTGCTATTGGCAGGATCACCAGGGCAATTGACTTTGTAAAGAGAACTGTCCTCACACTACTTCACCTGCAGTGGAAGGAGAAGAGAGAGCCGGCCGAGGAACAAGAGGATAATAAGAAAGACAACTATGTGCTAAACCACATGGATTCGGGCCAGGATTCCAAGTCGGAGTATATGGATGGAGTAGCTGGGAAAGAGCAGTTGTTTGTGGATGAGCTGGACCACATGAATTTCATTAACAACCCCAACCTGACTGTCCACGTGCCAATTGCCTCGGAGGAGTCGGACCTCTACGATGAAGAAACAAGCACTCAGTCAGACACAGAAGACACCAAGGTAGGCAACCAATCTTTGCTTTAGCCAGCCAGCCTCACGGATGCTAATTGGCCATGTCCTGTTGTCCAGCACTCCCATTCAAGGCAGAGGGGACTGGAGTGGGATTTGCATTCCATGTCGCAGGATTGTTTTCTGGGGCTGCTGCGACAAGCCTGATGGGAATTGCATGCACGTTTAGTTGCCCAACCCGGGATGTCAATTGAATCGATTGGTCTGTGCTGCAGACAAAGGAGCAGATGCACTAGGTTTGCTAAATCACTCCAGTTGCCTCAGGCAACTCTTTACTCTTCCTGCATTTTGAGCATTAAGTAGCAGCCATGGGGCAGTGGGAGAGGGAGGAATCATGCTGCAGACTGCAAACCAAACCTCCCCCCTCTCGCCAGCCCCCAACTGGGCCCCCTCCTCCACTCAGATAAGCACACAGAAGAGGAGCATTTGGCCAGGACCTTTGTCCCACTGGTATACTCAACAATGGCTAGTCACCATTTGGCTGAAATTCTCTCTATAAAAGTCACTGTGTAGTGTAGATCTGGCCTAAGCTATCCAAGTATAAGCACCATTATCCCAGGATAACTGCATCTACAAGAGGGCTTTTACCAGCATAATAATATCAGCAAAAAAATATCGCCCCTAACCGACAGAGCTACGCAGCCCTGAGTATGAGCCATTTCTGGCCAAAGGTACATTCTGTGTGATGGCAACACCTGGCTGTCTCTGGCTCTGCTGTCTGGGGTGGGGATGGGAGCAGGGAGTACATGTCTCTGCAGTGGTTAATGTCCTGGACTAAAACCACATGGAAACATCTGCTCCCTTGTTGTCTCCTTCTTCTTTCATTTGTTTCATCTCCCTGTGGGAAAATGAGCTGTGCTTTATGCTGTGAAAGCCACGGCTCTAGTGTTGCATGATCCCAGATCCTGCAGGGATGAGTGCATCATAGGAACGTAGCAATACAATTGAACAGTATTCTGCATGTCTGATTAGGTGATCTATTTATGCCAGTGCGTCTGCAACTGGGAGTCCACTGGTACTTGGGTCAAACCCACGTCAGTAGAAGTCGGAAGGATGAGAGACAGTGGTGAGTGGAAGGAAGGTTTATCCCGACATCCTGTTTTGGGATGGGGGCAGTTTAAGAACATAATATAAGAATGGACATACTGGGTCAGACCAAAGGTCCTTCAAGCCCAGTATCCTGTCCTCTAACAATGGCCAATGGCAGGTGCCCCAAAGGGAATGAACAGACAGGTTATCATAAAGTGATCCACGCCCAGCTTCTGGCAAACAGAGGCTAGGGACACCATTCCTTCCCATCCTGGCTAATAGCCATTGATGGACCTATCTTCCATGAATCTATCTAGCTCCCTTTTGAACCCCGTTATAGTATTGGCCTTCACAACACCCTCTGGCAAGGAGTTCCAGAGGTTGACAGTGCGTTGCATGAAAAAATACTGTCTTGTGTTTGTTTTAAACCTGCTACCTATTAATCTCATTTGGTGGCCCCTTGTTCTTGTATTATGAGAAGGAGTAAATAACACTTCCTTATTTACTTTCTCTACACCACTCATGATTTTATAGACCTCTATTATATCCCCCCTTAGTCGCCTCTTGTCCAAGCTGAAAAGTCCCAGTCTTATCAATCTCTCCTCATACGGAAGTCGTTCCATCCCCCTAATCAGGTATTTGGCAGGTCGTTCACCTTTTTAGGTACAATCAGGTGGAAAAAAATTGTCCAGTAGAGGTTGCACCCTCTACAGCAGCAGAGGAGAACTGCTGGAATATAGCAGCTCTCAGCTAATGTCCTCTCTAGGGGCATACTCCACCATACCTGTCTATCTCCAGCCTCTTAACTCCATTCACCACAAAGGCAAAGCTGCCTCCAGATGGCTCCGTGGGATGGGACAATCTGTCACAAGGCAAGGAAGAGAGCTCACTGACTGTGGTTTTTACCCACCACCTTCCAGCAAACCGTACTGTCTCCAGCTGGTCAGCATCATGCTACCCTACTTGGTCTCTTCCTAGCCGCCCTGCGGGGCTGGGATCACCCAGCAGAGCACATTTCAGCACATCTAGGTCTACTAAAAGTGGTCTGCTGAGCACACTTGGCCCAGCTGGAGTCAGTGGCCACTGCTGGGGCTCCTCCTCTCAGAACCTGGCCACTTTTTTAGGTGCTTAACTTTAAGCAACAGACTCAAAACTTTTGGCCTTATTTTTTCTCCCAATTGTTGTTCATAGGGAAAAATTCCTCTTTTCTCAGCCCTAAAACACCAACGAAGAAGTTCTCCATGTGATAGGCAATGACCTGGGATTTGGCCACAGGACTCTCATTATAGGAGCAGTTGGTCGAAGTTGCCTGACGTGCGCCGTAAGAAGAACCTGTTTTCAGATACTTCTAACTGTTCCAAAATGTGACCTTTCTGACTCAAGTTTTCCATGCTGGGCCTCAAGTTTTCCATGCATATGCCTCAGGAGGAGTTATTCTGGAACAGTTCAGCAAAAAAAATCTTCAGCCATTTCCAAGAATAAGATTAGGGACTAATACATTGGTTTGTCTATGTTAAAAAATCCTTACAACTGTTTCATTGAGGAGGTCAAGGGCCCCCGTGCTTTGGAGCAAGGACTTGAAATTTGGTAAGGGGAGATGCCTTTTGCCATCCCGATGAAAATCAGCCTACATTTCGCCAAGTGATAAGCCACTGACAAATACAGTAAGCACACGTTCACTAATGGTTTCTTAGAGTTTGGCAGCTACATTTTCCAAACATTCCTTCCACACTGAGCATGCTCCAGCCCCTCACGCCTCCTTGATATGAGTGGACTGCACATGTGCCATCCCCACCAAGTGACTGAGCATGCTCCCTTCCAGGGCTGCAGGGGCTCAGCAGGACTTTATGCGCTGTTGGTCCTCCAGGCTGCTGGAAGTTGCTGATCCACTGAAACTGAGAGAAGGAAGGCAGACGTTCTCTCAGTGCTCTCCAAGTTACTGCTCCAGCTGGTGCCCTGGCAGCATGGAGGTGAAGGAAGAAGCAGCTTTCTCTTTAAGGCAGCGGGATAAGGAGCAGGAATAGGAGCAGATGAGGAGGCAAGGGCAGGGAGCATGGGCAGAAAGGTCTAACACCACTAGAGCCCACTCCTCTTCAGAACCTGGAATCAAACCCAGCATCCCTGAGTCCCAGCAGTCCTCTGGTGTCAGCCAGTAGTTGTGAAACCCTCTGACAAAACATGTGTCTCATCCTCCTGCAATGGCTGGTCCACAGAGGATAACAGCCTTCTACTGCTACCGGTCATTCCATTAGCTTGAATGCTGGAGGTCTCCACTGTGGGTCTAAAAGTTCTAGCCCCGATGACTACTTACACTGGTAACAGCGTAGTTCTGCAGGATGAAATTTCTGTTTATTCCATTTACTTTTTTAAAAACTTAGGAAATGACATTAAAACACAAATGCCCTATGTTAAAAATGCAATGTCGAGCACTCAGAAATTAGTAAATGACAGAATTAAGGCTGCTTGTGCTACTTTCATTCATCCCTCTTGTGTGGAGACACCACGAGACACTCGTTAATTGCATGATCACAGACTGTTTTTTCCACTAGACCCTGCCCCATTCCATGCTCATCCAGCCTCCAACAATTTCTTCCCCTGCCCTCCTCAGCCCTTTGTGCTGCTCACCCCTCTGTGATGTGGGGCTGCATGGAGCCCCTGGCAGCATGGCTCCTGCGGGAGCTGTGAGAGCCAAGGGCACAGTCAGTTCCCCCTGGCTTGGTGCCAGCTTCTTTTTAACGTTGCAGCACAGGGGGCTTCCACCCCTTGGGGATGATCAACATGTTCCCTTCTTTCCTTTCCCCATCACTTCTCATCCTAACCCCCTCCTGGGCCCCTTCCACACGCTGGGTAATTCCTCCTGGACTCCTTGACAAACCTTTTTCCTGTGTGAGCTCCTGGCTCATACAAGCCCAGGAACCCCCATGCTCCAAGTCAGACTCTGGATCTCTTATAAACTGCAGCCTCGTGGGACTTCCTAAGGAAATGGGTTACAAATGGAAATTCATAGAAGGGGCCACAGTGATCACACAGTCTGGCCTCCTGTACGACACAGCCGGAGAACTTCCCTGAAATAACTGCTGTTTGAACTAGAGCAGGTTTTTTAGAAAAACATCCCATCTTGATTTAAATATTGTCAGTGATGGAGAATCCACCCTGACCCTTGGTAAATAGCTACAGTGGCGAATGACCCTCCCTGGTAAAAACAGACCTTATCTCCAGTCTGAATCTGTCTAGCTTCAACTTTCAGCCATGGGGTCATGTTAGACCTTCCTCTGCTAGACTGAAGAGCCCATTGTTAAATATTTGTTCCTCGTGTAAATACTTATAGACTATGATTATGACACGCTGTAGACAGTGTGGTTTAACTAATACACAGAGAACCCCTGCTGCTGTGGAGTACAGGGATATAAACCCGAGAGCTACCTGGTTGAAAGGTTTCAGAGTAACAGCCGTGTTAGTCTGTATTCGCAAAAAGAAAAGGAGTACTTGTGGCACCTTAGATACTAACCAATTTATTTGAGCATAAGCTTTCATGAGCTACAGCCCACTTCATCGGATGCATACTGTGGAAAGTGTAGAAGATCTTATTATATACACATAAAGCATGAAAAAATACCTCCTCCCACCCCACTCTCCTGCTGGTAATAGCTTATCTAAAGTGATCACTCTCCTTACAATGTGTATGATAATCAAGTTGGGCCATTTCCAGCACAAATCCAGGTTTTCTCACCCCCCCCCCCCGCCCCACACACACACAAACTCACTCTCCTGCTGGTAATAGCTTAGGGTTAGGGTTGAAAGGATATCAGGTCGTTGTTGATATCAGCAGATACAAGTGGGCGGCTGCAGAGTCAGTGCCAGGACTGTAGCTTTCCAATTCGATTATAAATGACTTGGGGGAAGGTGGTGAAATTTGCTGACGCCACTAAAATTGGATCCACTGTTAATACCTTAGAAAGGATCAGCTGCAGCCAGGCTCTCATGACATTGGGTGGGGGGGCCTGGGACGAAGCGAAGGGAGTTTAACATGGGTAAACATTAAACGATGCATCTTAGAGTTAAAACTCACAAGGTTTCTGATGTCTGTGCTGCTGGCTAATGCCCTAGAAGGCACTGTCAGCGAGTGCGACACAGGGAATCACGTGGGCTGCAGTAACATTACAACGGAGAGACACGCAAGGAAAAAACCCTGTACGATTTGAGGCTGCATGAAAATGAGTCTAATAAACAAGCCCAGGGGAAATTGTTAGGGCTGTCAATTAATCACAGTTAACGCATGCAATTAACTCAAAAAATTAATCGCGATAAAAAAATTAATCACAATTAATCACAGTTTTAATCGCACTGTTAAACAATAGAATACCAATTGAAATTTATTAAATATTTTGGATGTTCTTCTACATTTTCAGAAATATTTATTTCAGTTACAACACAGAATACCAAGAGTACAGTGCTCACTTTATATTATTATTTCTGATTACAAATATTTGCACTGTAAAAATGATAAACAAAAAAAATAGTATTTTTCAATTCACCTCATACAAGTACTGTAGTGCAATCTCTTTATCGTGAAAGTGCAATTTACAAATTTAGATTTTTTTTGGTTACATAACTGCACTCAAAAAACAAAACAATGTAAAACTTTAGAGCCTAAAAGTCCACTCAGTCCTACTTCTTGTTCAGCCAATCACTAAGACAAAAAAGTTTCTTTACATTTTCGGGAGATAATGCTGCCTGCTTCTTATTCACAATGTCACCTGAAAGTGAGCACAGGCTTTCGCATGGCACTTTTGTAGCCAGCATTGAAAGGTATTTACTTACCGAATATGCTAAACATTTGTATGCCTCTTTAAGCTTTAACCGCCATTCCAGAGGACATGCTTCCATGCTGATGATGCTCGTTAAAAAGTAATGCATTAATTAAATTTGTGACTCAACTCCTTGGGGGAGAATTGTATGTCTCCTGCAGTTTTACCTGCATTCTGCCATGTAATGCACGCTATAGCAGTCTTGGATGATGACCCAGGACATGTTGTTCGTTTTAAGAACACTTCCACGGCAGATTTGACAAAATGCAAGGAAGGTACCAATGTGAGATTTCTAAAGATAGCTACAGCACTTTTAACCACGGTTTAAAAATATGAAGTGCCTTCCAAAATCTGAGAGGGATGAGATAGAATCATAGAAACATAGAATATTAGGGTTGGAAGACACCTCAGGAGGTCATCTAGTCCAATCCCCTGCTCAAAGCAGGACCAACCCCAACTAAATCATCCCAGCCAGGGCTTTGTCAAGCTGGGCCTTAAAAACCTCTAAGGATGGAGATTCCACCACCTCTCTAGGTAACGCATTCCAGTGCTTCAACACCCTTCTAATGAAATAGTGTTTCCTAATATCCAACCTAGACCTCCCCCACTGCAACTTGAGACCATTGCTTCTTGTTCTGTCATCTGCCACCACTGAGAACAGCTGAGCTCCATCCTCTTTGGAACCCCCTGTCGCGGAGCGACGACTCACTGCTGCGGCACCTCCCACTGGTTGTCCAGGGAATTTGCTCTTTTCAGCCAGGAGCGCCCTCTGCCAGTCAGTGTCTCACCTGCCGCTGGCCTTGTGCGCCTCCCGGACCCTGGTGCCCCCTGGTCCCCTGGCAGTACCCCCTCCATCTGGGTATCCCCTCCCCAGGGGAACCCCCAACCCCCTATCCCTCCCTTGCCTCAGTGGCTACTGTCAGTCATCGTCTAGCCCCCGCTCCCTGGGGCAGACTGCAGTCTGTACCACTCATCATCGGCAAGGGGGTTCGGACCAGCTGCCTCCATGTAGGTCTGGGCTGTTTCTCTGCAGCCTTAGTACCCTTTCATGGGCCTTTACCTCGGCCTGCAGCCTGGGGCTCTGCTAGGCTGGAGTTCCCCAGCTCCCAGGTACCCTCCTCAGCTTCCCAGGCAGCCAGGTCCTCCTCTCTCCATGTATCTAGAGAGAGTATCTGTCTCCTTCTGGCCCACTGCCCTCTTATAAGGGCCAGCTGGGCCCTAATTACACAGGATACAGCTGTGGCTGTTTTCCCAAACAGCCCAGCTTTTTCCCTCTCAGCCCTCTCCCAGGGCTGTTTTAAGCCCTTCAAGGCATGGCGGGGGGACCACCCCGCCACACCCCCATCACTCTTCTCTTCTGCAGACTAAATAAGCCCAGGTCCCTAGCCTCTCCTCGTAAATCATGTGCCCCAGCCTCCTAATCATTTTTGTTGCCCTCCGCTGGACTCTCTCCAATTTGTCCACATCCCTTCTGTAGTGGGGGCACCAAAACTGGATGCAGTACTCCAGGTGTGGCCACACCAATGCCAAATAGAGGGGAATAATCACTTCCTTCGATCTGCTGACAATGCTCCTACTAATGGAACCCAATATGCCATTCGCCTTCTTGGTAACAAGGGCACACTCCTGACTCATATCCAGCTTCTCGTCCACTGTAACCCCTAGGTCCTTTTCTGCAGAACAGCTACTTAGCCTGTCAGTTCTCAGCCTGTAGCGGTGCATGGGATTCTTCCTTCCTAAGTGCAGGACTCTGCACTTGTCCTTGTTGAACCTCATCGGATTTCTTTTGGCCCAATCCTCCAATTTGTCTAGGTCCCTCTGGTCCCTATCCCTACCCTCCATAGTATCTACCTCTCCCCCAGCTTAGTGTCATCTGCGAATTTGCTGAGGATGCAATTAATCCCATCATCCAGATCATTAATAAAGATGTTGAACAAAACCGGCCCCAGGACCGACCCCTGGGGCACTCCGCTTGGTACCGTCTGCCAACTAGACATGGAGCCATTGATCACTACCCGTTGAGCCTGACAATCTGAAAGATGTGGAACATGCTTTCAGAAGTCTTAAACGAGCAACACTCTGATGCGGAAACTACAGAACCTGAACCATCAAATAAGAAAATCAACCTTCTGCTGGTGGCATCTGACTCAGATGATGAAAATGAACATGCATCGGTCCACTCTGCTTTGGATCGTTATCGAGCAGAACCCGTCATCAGCATGGATGCATGTCCTCTGGAATGGTGGTTGAAATATAAAGGCACATATGAATCTTTAGCGTATCTGGCACATGAATATCTTGCAACGTCGTCTACAAAAGTGCCATGTGAACACCTGTTCTCACTTTCAGGTGACATGGTAAACAAGAAGTGGGCAGCATTATCGCCTGCAAATGTAAACAAACTTGTTTGTCTCAGCGATTGGCTGAACAAGAAATAGGACTGAGTGGACTTGGAGGCTGTAAAGTTTTACATTGTTTTATTTTTGAACTCAGTTAGTTTTTGTACATAATTCTACATTTATAAGTTCAACTTTCATGATAAAGAGATTGCACTACAGTACTTGTATTAGAAGAATTGAAGAACACTATTTCTTTTGTTTTTTACAGTGCAAATATTTCTAATAAAAAATAAATATAAAGTGAGCACTGTGCACTTTGTATTCTGTGTTGTAACTGAAATCAATATATTTGAAAATGTAGAAAACATCCAAAAATATTGAAATAAATGGTATTCTATTATTGTTTAACAGCGTGATTAATCACGATTAATTTTTTTAATAGCTTGACAGCCCTAGAAATAATACCAGTCTGCCAGATCATAACGAGGACTGCTTTCCTGGAGCACTGCATTTGGGCCACCATATCTGTGCAGGGAGAAAAGCTACTGGACTGATCAGTGTTGCGGAGGGGTTTGCCTATGTCAAGAGAGAGAACAGCTACAACGTGTGCAGCTTGGAGAGTCAGGGGACGGCTGCACTACAGAGGCACTGCTGCAGCGCTGCCATGCCACAGTGCAGCTGCGTCCTACGTTGACACGAGGGGTTGGTAATTCACCTCTCCGAGAATTCTTCTGCCCATCTAACTGCATCTACAGCGGGGGTTATATCAACCTAACCACATTTCATATCCCTGATGGATACAGCTAGGTTGATTAAATTTTCACACCTGTGTAGCAGGCCTCCGAGGGGCTTCCAGCGGCTTTGCCAGAGCTGTGAGATGTGCAGGTGGGTGAATCACGGATTTTCCAGGTCACAGGCAATTCTGAAATGTCTGAAAAAAATTGCTTCAGGTTAAGCAAAATGTTTCATTTGACTTCAGCTCACACCCCAGATCACTGCCCAGTTCCTTCGCTGTGTTCATTTGCAGTTGTTGCTTCTCTGCAGTGTTAGCCACGTCCCTCGTGGGGCGTGGCTCCTCGGGAAGGTACAGTGCAGCAAGCCAGGGTGTGAATCGACAGCACTCCAGCTTGCTGCTCAGTAATGTCCCCTGGCCACTGCTGTAGCCACTCCGGCTTCTGGGACGTTCACTGCCCCGTAGCAATGTCCAAGTGGGACATCACTGCATGGCAAACTGGTGTGCTGTAGATTCACACCCTGGGCTGTAACCTGCTGTGTAGACAAGCCCTCGGATCAGTCTTGGCGCTTGCTGGTCTGGTGCACAATTTACAGGTGAGTGTAACCAAGAGGATAGGAGCAAACCTCAGAGATTCATAGATTCCAAGGCCAGAAGGCGCCATTGTGAATACCTAATCTGACCTCACGCATAACACAGGACATCCCCAAAATACTCACTAGAGCAGATCTGTTAGAAAACATCCCGTCTCAATTGAAAATTATCAGTGATGGAGAATCCACCGTGACCCTCAGAAAATTGTTCCAATGGTTAATTACTCCCAGTGTTAAAAATGTATGCTCAATTTCCAGGCTGAATTTGTCCAGCTTCAACTTACAGCCATTGGATTGTGTCAGACATTTCTCTGCTAGACTGAAGAGCCCAGTATTAAATATTTGTTCCCCATGTAGATACTTACAAACTGTGATCATGGTACCCCTTAATCTTCTCATTGTTAAACTACATAGATTGAGCTCCATGAATCTATCACTGAAGGGAGGGCACATTTTCTAAGCCTTTAATTAGTCTCGTGGCTTCAGACAGAGAAGTAGGATGGAAAGTCCATTTCGCAGAGGATTTCAAAATTTGGGTTCATTCCGGATGGGAACGAAAACCAGACATTTCAAAATGTTCTGCAAAGAAAAACTCTGGAAAAAAGAAATTTGTTCCAGTCGATTGAAACATTTTCTTTTGCTTTTGACTTTTTTATAAATTTTATATTACGTGTAAACTTACAATATAATACCAAATAAGAAAGCGGAAATGCAGATCTGTTTCAAAATGAAAAATGACAAAATGGGACGTTTCAACCTTGTTGAACTCCCGCCACACTCCCCATTTTGCCCCAAAACAAGATTCCCATGGAAGCAACCTGATTTCGTGATGCGTTTCCATTTCAATGGACCCACACACTCCCATGGACTGTAGTTCCAGTGAAGTTTCTCCAGCCAGCACTACACAAGGTGCTGATCCTGTAGGTGCAGCCAGGAGCTGGGTGCAAAGAGCTCCCCAGGCCCAGATATCAGAGACACTTCCTCTGAGTCTCTCACTTGCAGCCTGCTCCTTGACTGCTCACTGCTGCAGAGCTGGGAGCCGAATCTCTGGGCAAGGACATGCTCCAGGTGTGCAGCTACTGCCGAGTGTCCCTGGCACTTGTGAAACCCATGAAACAGGGATGCTCCAGTGGGTAATTCTGTCATTGGCAGCCACATGCCATACCCCGCAGGGAGGTTCCCACATTCCTGCTAGCCTTTCTGAGAAGCTTGGGCCATGCCGAGAGTCACACAGACACTGGCCCAGAGATAAAGGTTCCAGATGAAGTCCCCCTTGAAGTCACTGGTAGCTTTGCCATTGACTTCAATGGAGCCAGGATTTCACCTGGAGAATTGGAATCTCTTGTAACTGGCTGGATGCTGGGGCTTGTTTTCTTCCAGCGTCTGATGCCAAGCTAATGAACCTGGGGGGGGATGGAGGCAAGACGGGCCCCACAGAGCTGCTCCCCCCCTTAAACAAACATGTCAAGCTGGGGTGGGAATAGGATAAAGGATTGGACTAAGGTCCGCCCACATGAGCTGGGCAGTGGCAGATAGTGACCATTTCTGTAAGGAATCCTTTTCAAGGTTGTGCTCCATCAATATCCCCCTTGCTCTGGCTCCATGGTAGATCCCGGCTCCCCAGTGCTTAACGTGGCCTGGACAAACCGGGGGGGGGGGGGGGGAGGGGGTGTGTGTGCCTGTGATAACCCGGCCGATTTAAATTTTCACACACCTGACACAGACAATTCACAAGTTCTTTGATAAACACATCACATCAGCAACAGGTTTCAGAGTAGCAGCCGTGTTAGTCTGTATCCGCAAAAAGAACAGGAGTACTTGTGGCACCTTAGAGACTAACAAATTTATTTGAGCATAAGCTTTCGTGGGCTACAGCCCACTTCATTGGATGCATGCAGTGGAAAATACAGTAGGACGATTTTATATACACAGAGAACATGAACCAATGGGTGTTACCATACACACTGTAATGAGAGTGATCAGTTAAGGTGAGCTATTACCAGCAGGAGAGAAAAAAACCTTTTGTAGTGATAATCAAGGTGAGCCATTTTCATCAGTTGACAAGAACGTGTGAGGAACAGTAGGGGGCAAAAATAAACATGAGGAAATAGTTTTACTTTGTGTAATGACCCATCCACTCCCGTCTTTATTCAAGCCTAATTTAATGGTGTCCAGTTTGCAAATTAATTCCAATTCAGCAGTCTCTCATTGGAGTCTGTTTTTGAAGATTTTTTGTTGTAATATTGTGACTTTTAGGTCTGTAATCGAGTGACCAGAGAGATTGAAGTGTTCTCCGACTGGTTTTTGAACGTTATAATTCTTGATGTCTGATTTGTGTCCATTTATTCTTTTACGTAGAGACTGTCCAGTTTGACCAATGTACATGGCAGAGGGGCATTGCTGGCACATGATGGCATATATCACATTGGTAGATGTGCAGGTGAACGAGCTTCTGATAGTGTGGCTGATGCGATTAGGCCCTATGATGGTGTCCCCTGAATAGATATGTGGACACAGTTGGCAACGGACTTTGTTGCAAGGATAGGTTCCTGGGTTAGTGTTTTTGTTATGTGGTGTGTGGTTGCTGGTGAGTATTTGCTTCAGGTTGGGGGGCTGTCTGTAGGCAAGGACTGGCCTGTCTCCCAAGATCTGTGCGAGTGATGGGTCGTCCTTCAGGATAGGTTGTAGATCCTTGATGATGCGTTGGAGAGGTTTTAGTTGGGGGCTGAAGGTGACGGCTAGTGGCGTTCTGTTACTTTCTTTGTTGGGCCTGTCCTGTAGTAGGTGACTTCTGAGTACCCTTTTGGCTCTGTCAATCTGTTTCTTCACTTCAGCAGGTGGGTATTGTAGTTGTAAGAATGCTTGATAGAGATCTTGTAGGTGTTTGTCTCTGTCTGAGGGGTTTGAGCAAATGCAGTTGTTTCGTAGAGCTTGGCTGTAGACGATGGATCGTGTGGTGTGATCTGGATGAAAGCTGGAGGCATGTAAGTAAGTATAGTGGTCAGTAGGTTTCCGGTATAGGGTGGTGTTTATGTGACCATCACTTATTAGCACTGTAGTGTCCGGGAAGTGGATTTCTTGTGTGCACTGGTCCAGGCTGAGGTTGATGGTGGGGTGGAAATTGTTGAAATCATGGTGGAATTCCTCAAGGGCTTCTTTTCCATGGGTCCAGATGATGAAGATGTCATCAATGTAGCGCAAGTAGAGTGGGGCATTAGGGGACGAGAGCTGAGGAAGCGTTGTTCTAAGTCAGCCATAAAAATGTTGGCATACTGTGGGGCCATGGTGGTACCCATAGCAGTGCCGCTGGTTTGAAGGTATACATTGTCCCCAAATGTAAAATAGTTATGGGTGAGGACAAAGTCACAAAGTTCAGTCACAAGGTTTGCCGTGACATTATCGGGGGTACTGTTCCTGACGGCGAGATAACTGGCTCTGTGGATTAGGGGAAAGCAGTGGACGTGTTATTTCTTGACTTTAACAAAGCTTTTGATACGGTCTCCCACAGTATTCTTGCCAGCAAGTTAAAGAAGTATGAGCTGGATGAATGGACTATAAGGTGGACAGAAAGGTGGCTAGATCGTCGGGCTCAATGGGTAGTGATCAATGGCTCCATGTCTAGTTGGCAGCTGGTATCAATCGGAGTGCCCAAGGGGCCGGTTTTGTTCAATATCTTCATTAATGATCTGGAGGATGGTGTGGATTGCACCCTCAGCAAGTTTGCAGATGACACTAAACTGGTAGGAGTGGTAGATACGCTGGAGGGTAGGGATAGGATAGAGTCCTGCATTAGGATGGAAGAATCCCATGCACTGCTACAGACTAGGGACCGAGTGGCTAGGCAGCAGTTCTGCAGAAAAGGACCTAGGGGTTACAGTGGACGAGAAGCTGGATATGAGTCAACAGTGTGCCCTTGTTGCCAAGAAGGCTAATGGCATTTGGGGCTGAATAAGTAGGGGCATTGCCAGCAGATCGAGGGACATGATCATTCCCCTCTATTCGACATTGGTGAGGCCTCATCTGGAGTACTGTGTCCAGTTTTGGGCCTCACGCTACAAGACGGATGTGGAGAAATTGGAAAGAGTCCAGTGGAGGGCAACAAAAATGATTAGTTTCAGAGTAGCAGCCATGTTAGTCTGTATTCGCAAAAGAAAAGGAGTACTTGTGGCACTTTAGAGACTAACAAATGGGGGGGGGAAGAAAACCTTTTGTAGTGATAATCAAGGTGGGCCATTTCCAGCAGTTGACAAGAACGTGTGAGGAACAGTGGGGGGGGGGGGGAGGGAGGGAAATAAACATGGGGAAATAGTTTTACTTTGTGTAATGACCCATCCACTCCCAGACTCTATTCAAGCCAAAGTTAATTGTATCCAGTTTGCAAATTAATTCCAATTCAGCAGTCTCTCCTTGGAGTCTGTTTTTTGTGGGGATACGGGTACAGTGAGATTCAGTGGAGTTGGGGTTCTCTGAGACTGGGGGTGTAGTGACATTCAATGGTCTTGGGGGTCTCTCTGGCATTAAGGGTCTCTGTGATTTGGGGGTCTCTCTGGGGATAGGAGACTGGGGGCGCAGTGAGATTCAGTGGGTTTGGGGGTCTCTCTGGGGCTTGGGTTAAAATAGAGTGAGGTTTGGGGTCCCTCATCTCAGCAAGAGATGTTAAGAGTCACAAGAAGGGTTTCTTCAGGTATGTTAGCAACAAGAAGAAAGTCAAGGAAAGGGTGGGCCCCTTACTGAATGAGGGAGGCAACCTAGTGACAGAGGATGTGGAAAAAGCTAATGTACTCAATGCTTTTTTTGCCTCTGTCTTCATGAACAAGGTCAGCTCCCAGACTGCTGCACTGGGCAGCACAGCATGGGGAGAAGGTGACCAGCCCTCTGTGGAGAAAGAAGTGGTTCAGGACTATTTAGAAAAGCTGGACGAGCACAAGTCCATGGGGCCGAATGCGCTGCACCCGAGAGTACTAAAGAAGTTGGCGGATGTGATTGCAGAGCCATTGGCCATTATCTTTGAAAACTCATGGCGATCGGGGGAGGTCCCAGATGACTGGAAAAAGGCTAATGTAGTGCCCATCTTTAAAAAAGGGAAGAAGGAGGATCCTGGGAACTACAGGCCAGTCAGCCTCACCTCAGTCCCTGGAAAAATCATGGAGCAGGTCCTCAAGGAATCAATTCTGAAGCACTTAGAGGAGAGGAAAGTGATCAGGAACAGTCAGCATGGATTCACCAAGGGCAAGTCATGCCTGACTAATCTAATTGCCTTCTATGATGAGATAACTGGCTCTGTGGATGAGGGGAAAGCAGTGGACATGTTGTTCCTTGACTTTAGCAAAGCTTTTGACACGGTCTCCCACAGTATTCTTGTCAGCAAGTTAAAGAAGTATGGGCTGGATGAATGGACTGTAAGGTGGATAGAAAGCTGGCTAGATTGTCGGGCTCAATGGGTAGTGATCAATGGCTCCATGTCTAGTTGGCAGCTGGTATCAAGTGAAGTGCCCCAGGGGTCGGTCCTGGGGCCAGTTTTGTTCAATATCTTCATAAATGATCTGGAGGATGGTGTGGGTTGCACCCTCAGCAAGTTTGCAGATGACAGTAAACTGGGAGGAGTGGTAGATACGCTGGAGGGTAGGGATAGGATACAGAGGGACCTAGACAAATTGGAGGATTGGGCCAAAAGAAATCTGATGAGGTTCAACAAGGACAAGTGCAGAGTCCTGCACTTAGGACGGAAGAATCCAATGCACTGCTACAGACTAGGGACCAAATGGCTCGGCAGCAGTTCTGCGGAAAAGGACCTAGGGGTTACAGTGGACGAGAAGCTGGATATGAGTCAGCAGTGTGCCCTTGTTGCCAAGAAGGCCAATGGCATTTTGGGCTGTATAAGTAGGGGCATTGCCAGCAGATCGAGGGACGTGATCGTTCCCCTCTATTCGACATTGGTGAGGCCTCATCTGGAGTACTGTGTCCAGTTTTGGGCCCCACACTACAAGAAGGATTGGAAAAATTGGAAAGAGTCCGGCGGAGGGCAACAAAAATGATTAGGGGAGTGGAACACATGACTTATGAGGAGAGGCTGAGGGAACTGGGGATGTTTAGTCTTCAGAAGAGAAGAATGAGGGGGGATTTGATAGCTGCTTTCAACTACCTGAAAGGGGGTTCCAAAGAGGATGGCTCTAGACTGTTCTCAGTGGTAGCAGATAACAGAACAAGGAGTAATGGTCTCAAGTTACAGTGGGGGAGATTTAGGTTGGATATTAGGAAAAACTTTTTCACTACGAGGGTGGTGAAACACTGGAATGCGTTACCTAGGGAGGTGGTGGAATCTCCTTCCCTAGAAGTTTTTAAGGTCAGGCTTGACAAAGCCCTGTCTGGGATGATTTAGTCAGGGATCGGTCCTGCTTTGAGCAGGGGGTTGGACTAGATGACCTCCTGAGGTCCCTTCCAACCCTGATATTCTAGATTCTATGATTCTCTGGGGTTTAAGGTCTCTGTGATTTGGGGGTCTCTCTGGGGATAGGGGGCTGGAGGTGCTGTGGGAGTCAGTAGATTTGGGAGTGTCTCTGGGGCTGAGGGTACAGTGACAGTGGGGATGGGGAGGTCTGAGTCCCTGGAGCCCATGCCTGGGGAGCTGCCTCTGCCCCCCATCCCCACTGCTTCCCATACTGCCCACCCCCACCCCCCACCCTCCCGTCCCTTCCCACTGGCCTGGCTCTGTCAGAACCGCTCTGAGCCTGTCCCTACAAGGAACGCTGCAACCAGTGCTGGAGGATCCATGCCCCCTATGACTTCTCCTAGCCCCTCCCCAGCTTCTAGACTTCCCCAGACACACCACCCCAGAGTTTCTCCATCTGCTGCTCCCTCGGCCCCCGCTGATCGCAGCCCAGGCTCTGCTTGCTGACTGACACAGGCCCTCCCATGTGCATGATGGAGGGTGAATGCGTGGGTGGTGCTGGCCTGTGGGGGAGCAGAGTCTGGGGCACTGCATGAGGCAGCAGCTCGGATAGAAGCTCTGTGCCCCTCACCCACACTTCATGGTCCCTTCCCTGCTTGGGGTGCGGGTGGAAAGTGACCGCCCCCGGCCCCCCGAACACACACAGAGAAGAGCTATAGGCCAGCATTGGGCTCACCTCTACTCCTCTTTGGGCCAGCCGAGACCTCCCACCATTCCCGGTGTCCCCTGATCTCAGGTGGACTGGGGCTGTCCCAGAAGAGGGAGGACTCAGCCCCCATCCACCCAAGAGGATAAGGCCCTGCTGACACCACCCCAGCAGAGCCATTGTGGCGTGGCAGTGGATCCCCTCCCCAAACACACACACACTGAGTGCTAACACTCCATGGAGATGCATAGGGCCATTCCCCCCTCTCAGAGCTACTGCTTCAGGCTCTCTGCAGACTCAGGCAGACATCCCCAGAGCAGTTCCACCTGGGGCTTCGATTCAGGGTTTCCTTTGAAATGAAAACTGAGATTCTGACCCGCTCCTGGGACATCAGGCCCACGTCCCCTGCCTAGCGCACGTGGGCTTTAATCCACTTCCCACATGGCAGGTGTGACTGGCTGGTGGACTGGCTGGGGAAGGGAGGAAATGTCATGCACAGAAATAAATCCCCACCTGCACCCAATCCACCTCCACCACAAAAATGAACAGCACTTCACATCCCCCTCCAGAATGCTCTCCCCAGGTCCTGGGCCCAGTACTTCTACAGCCCCATCTTTGCCAAGGGGGTCTTAGCACCCCACAGCCTTCTAATGTCTTTACCCTCCCCACCAGCTGCCAGGTGGGGCAGGCCATTATTGTACACAGAGTCTCAGTGATCTGCCCCTTGCTGTGTTGTGGAGCAGGGATTTAACCCCAGGCCGACACCTTAACCACTGGCACCTCCTTCCTCTCTTGTCAGAGCAGAGGTCACTCCCGGGCCATGTGCCTGGGACACCTAGCAGGTGTCTTGAGCTGCTTCTCTTCTCCCGCCTCCTCACCCCACCCCCAGTGCCAGGTTCCTGCCCCCAGCCGGCTATTCATGATCTATTTCAAATAGTACTTGTGATGGTGGGAGAAATTGATTGGAGACAGTTCACAACACCCATGGAGCCCACAACCCCCAACCCTTGGCACACCCACTTCTCCTGCAGGAGTTCGCAGGGGCATACACATCATGGATTTCATCTCTGCTACTAAAGTCTGCCAAGCACGTCTGTGGGAGCAGGGTCTGGAGAGGAGAAGACGGCAGGAGCAAGGGAACATCCTCCCCACCTTGTGTGGTTTGTGCAGGGGCTGGGGAGAACTGCAGACCCTCCACTGGGGCTGCTTCAGGCGGACACTAAGCCCCAGAGGCGGGACAGGGCAGCAGAGCTGAGCAGCCAAGCGGGACAGGGGTATACGGCGCCTCTACAAGGGACGTAGCAGTGTGCACATGGGAATGCTGAGAGGCATTCTGCCTCCAGCACTCAGTGTTGCCAACTGTCACAATTTTTATCAAGACTCTCATAATATTTTATGTCTTAAAGTGCCAGCTCCTGGAGTCAGGTGATTAGGTGAGACTCTCTGCTTTCACGTTTTTAAAGAAGTACGTTTCTAGCCCTTGTGGTTGCACAGAAAAGCTGGACTTCATATGACCTGCATGTGACCTAAAGGCTCAGTAGCATAGAAGGGGTTTTTCCGCCACTGTTTTTCCATCCACCTCCTCCAGTGATGGTATCTAGGGAGCCAGAAGTATTCAGATGAAGTGAGCTGTAGCTTACGAAAGCTTATGTTCAAATAAATTGATTAGTCTCTAAGGTGCCACAAGTACTCCTTTTCTTTTTGCGAATACAGACTAACATGGCTGCTACTCTGAAATCTTCCATAGCTGTGTCTCCACCAGGGTTCGGTCAGCGTAGCTACTGCACTCAGGGGTGTGGCTTTTTCTCAACCCTGAGCACTCTAGTTACATTGACCTAACTTTGAATTGTGCACCAGGTCTGCATGCTCTCTGGGCTGCTTACCCTGCCCCCAGCCTTGAGTAGCTGCAGTTCCCTGTGCAGGAATTACAAGCAATTGGTGTGATCAGCTACTAAGCTTTTCTCCCTGTTACTCCACACAAGGGACAGATTCTTCTACTGCTTCTAAGAAACTCTGTTGCTCAGTTTGAGTCATTATTTCTCTGGCTGTGCCCCGGATGGCTACTTCCCTCCCAAAGCAGGGGGTTATTCACTCTTGAAATCATGGCTGGCACTATTCTCACTGCCATAGCCTGGCTGTAGGATTGAAGGAGGTGGCCTTCAATGATCACTAACATGATCAGTGCCCATGTTTCTCTCCCTCCATGCTACTTGCTGCATCTCCAGCTCTCTGGATGGATTCTGGTGGTGGCACCAACAATAAACTAAAGAACCCTCATGCTTCATGGCTTCAGCTAGCCATCTGCAGGGGTCAGGAAGAGATTTTGCTCCCTCCCCCCAGCGGATGATACAAAGCTGGGAGGTATTGCCAATTCAGAGAAGGAGTGGGATATCATACAGGAGGATCTGGATGACCTTGTAAACTGGAGTAATAGTAATAGGATGAAATTTAATAGTGAGTAGTGTAAGGTCATGCATTTAGGGATTAATAACAAGAATTTTAGTTATAAGCTGGGGATGCATCAATTAGAAGTAACAGAGGAGGAGAAGGATCTTGGAGTATTGGTTGATCATAGGATGACTATGAGCCGCCAATGTGATAGGGCTGTGAAAAAAGCTAATGAGGTCTTGGGATGCATCAGGAGAGGTATTTCCAGTAGGGATAAGGAGGTTTTAGTACCGTTATACAAGGCACTGGTGAGACCTCACCTGGAATACTGTGTGCAGTTCTGGTCTCCCATGTTTAAGAAGGATGAATTCAAACTGGAACAGGTACAGAGAAGGGCTACTAGGATGATCCGAGGAATGGAAAACTTGTCTTATGAAAGGAGACTCAAGGAGCTTGGCTTGTTTAGCCTAACTAAAAGAAGGCTGAGGGGAGATTTGATTGCTCTCTATAAATATATCAGAGGGATAAATACCGGAAAGGGAGAGGAATTATTTAAGCTCAGTACCAATGTGGACACAAGAACAAATGAATATAAACTGGCCACCAGGAAGTTTCGACTTGAAATTAGACGAAGGTTTCTAACCATCAGAGGAGTGAAGTTTTGGAATAGCCTTCCGAGGGGAGTAGTGGGGGCAAAAGATTTATCTGGCTTTAAGATTAAACTCGATCAGTTTATGGAGTATGATGGGATAACATGATTTTGGTAATTAAATATTCATGGTAAATAGGCCTAATGGCCTGTGATGGGATGTTAGATGTGGTGGGATCTGAGTTACTCAGGAAAGAATTTTCTGTAGTATCTGGCTGGTGAATCTTGCCCATGTGCTCAGGGTTTAGCTGATCACCATATTTGGGGTCGGGAAGGAATTTTCCCCCAGGGCAGATTGGAATAGGCCCTGGAGGTTTTTCGCCTTCCTCTGTAGCATGGGGCACGGGTCACTTGCTGGAGGATTCTCTGCTCCTTGAAGTCTTTAAACCACAATTTGAGGACTTCAGTAGCTCAGACATAGGGGAGAGGTTTTTCGCAGGAGTGGGTGGGTGAAATTCTGTGGCCTGCATTGTGCAGGAGGTCAGACTAGATGATCATAATGGTCCCTTCTGACCTTAGTATCCATGAATCTATGAATCTCCTAAAGCATCAGAGAGGGGCACGGCTCGAGATAGGACATTGGAGGAGGAGGGCAGAGCCGGATTAAACTTTTATGGGCCCTGGCGCCCAGTCCGTGTCCCCACTCCCCCTGCTCTGCCCGTGCTCCACCCCAAGGCCCCATCCCTGCTTGGACTTTTCCCCCTGAGGCCTCACTCACCGTTCTCATGGGGGGGAGAGGAGTGAGCAGGGGTCAAGGGAAGCAGGGGCGGAGAGGAGCGAGCGTTGGGCAGGGCCTTGGGGGGAAGAGGCCAAGCAGGGGTGGAGCCATGGGGCAGAGTGGGCGGGGCGGGTCCACGGTCTGTGGGCCAGGTGTGGGCCTGGTGCCATTGGCGCCATTGCGAACCCAGTCCTGGGGGAGGGCCAGGGCCATTCTCTCAGGTGCTTGGCTGGTGGGTCTAGCTCGCAAGCTGAGGGTCTAACCAAGTGCCGTATGTGAGGTGGGCAGGAATTTCCCCCCAGGTCAGGTTGGCAGTGAGCTTGGGGCATGGGGTGTTGCCTTCGCCTGCAGCATGGGGAGCAGGTCACTGGCCAGGATTATCTGGGTGTATCTCACGTCATCATTTCCCTGCCCTCGGGCACTGGTGCACCTCGGTGCCTGTGCACGTCGTAGTCCAGTCTCCTGAGGGCTGTGATGCTTTGGGGTCAGGGAGCGGGTGCTGGGCGGTGTCGGTGCCCTGTGCTATGCAGGGACTAGGTGATCTGGGGGTCCCGGCTGGCCTTTTTAACCCCTGTGACTCTAAAAGGCTGTGCCTGAAACACTGCAGTGGCACGGCTGCATCACATCTGTGTAGACAGTCCCTACCGTGATGGGCGGGGCTCTCCCATCACTGTCGTTCAGCCACCTCCCGAGAGGCAATCGCCAGGTCGACAGAAGAACTGGGGGTGAGGTCAGCATAGCTGCATCCCTGGGCGGTGTGGATTTCACATGCCAGAGCCGTAGCTATGCGTTTCCAGTGTAGACGAGCCCTAATTCAAAGTCCAGGGCTCTCCCCCTGTGTTAGGATGACACCTAGTGGCAGACATGTGAGCACCGCATTTGGGAACTGTATTGCTAGCACGCCAGGGGCCTTGGTTCAACAGTAAGTCATCGAATCAGGGAAGAGAAACAAGGAATGACTCAAGGAATGCCTCGCTCAGCTCTTCTACACATAGCATTGCCTGCAGGTGTCCAGTCGAAAGAGCTTGGCACTGGGGGATGGACTGTGCTCTCTTTTCTCACCTGGAACAACATCTGTGGCCACTTGTGCCCCATTGATTTCAATAGCTCTCCTCCAGCAAGGTCTGAGCTATTGGAAATCAGGATATCACAGTCTGGTCCTTGTAGTGTGAATATCAAGTGCTCAAAGCAAAGCCATCAGGATAAACCTGTGAGCAACGAACCGCCTGAGGACGATCACAGAAAAATATCTGGCAAATCATCTCAAACCCTGAACAGATCTATTGGAATCCCATGCACAGAATCACAGACTATCAGGGTTGGAAGAGACCTCAGGAGATCATCTCGTCCAACCCCCTGCTCAAAGCAGGATCAATCCCCAATTTTTGCCCCAGATCCCTAAATGGCCCCTTCAAGGATTGAACTCACAACCCTAGGTTTAGCAAGCCAATGCTCTAACCACTGAGCTGTCCCTGAAAGGTGACCAAAAGGTTCTAAAGAAAGGGTCATTCTAAACTGCAGTGTGCTGGGGCAGCTCTCCCATGGGGTCTTTGTAGCATTTTCATTAGCAGTCTGGAAGAGGAAATAAACAGCAAGGTAACAAAATATGCAGGTGACTCATGGGAGCTATAGCTCAGATACCTCATTCTCCTCTACCGGGAAGGCTCCCTGGTTAGACTACATCACCCATGATGCACTACAGCCTTCCATTTGTTTGAATGGTTGTAGTGCCTCTTGGGAGTCACATGACTGTAGTGCATCAAGGGAGATAAAGTCTAGCCAGGGATCTGCCTTTCCAGATCCCTTCACAAGTGTTTGGGACAGTTTGTATACCTCACTGTGTACCTTGGCCGGACTAGCTCCTGTGGCAAATTGCTCATGTGTGGCCCTCATATGTGGAAGCATGGGTGAGCTTAGCTCTGTCCCAGCTCTTCTGATCCCCCTCTGCTTCCTTCCTTTCCCATCCTTTCTGAATTCCAGTTTAGCCCCAGTGGGAGACTAGGGCATGTTAGTTCCACAGTGCAACATGGCCAAATCGGCTGGCTACTGGCTGCCTTGCTGGCTGCAGTGTCCAGTGAATCAACACAGAGCAGCTAGTATATTTCACCCCCTGGTGGATACAATACCCAGTATGAGCGATGGCTGAAACTTTTGGGACCATAAGTTGCCACCTGCACCCCTTGGCTCCAGAATCTCTGTCTCATCTGTGATTGATTGAATGCACTGACACTCGCTAGTGACCTTGGGGGAGATTAGCCCTACAGTGCACATGCCAATTGCACACAAGATACCCCTTCATAGCGGGTCCTTGTCCTGGGTTCTCTTGTTGCTGTGTAGAATGTACAGGTCTGTAGATGTGTCTCTACCTACCACATGGCCACTCAGCACATTGGATAAAGCTGGCTATTCAAGCTGGAAAGACAGATAAAAATAGAGAGGATCCCTGGAGATTTGCTAAGATTTTTCTCTTCTTATCTAACCCATTGGGGGTTGCAGAGTGCTTTCTGGGAGCCCAGCCAAGTCAAGATTCAGAGTCAGTTCTACTGGGTGAAAACTATTTGGAATCCAGATTTTGCACTGGAGTGATCTTTGTCCTAAAAGCTCTTCAGAGTAAGTGGAGCCAGAAATATTTGAGATAAACAGAATTCCGGGAGCCCAGGTTTCTGCTGATCTAATTATAACAAAGGGTATTTGTCAGGGATTGCAGTGGGGTTGGTAGCTCAGGGACAGGACTGGGGCAATGAGAAGCATTCGGAGATTTTGGATAGAGCTGGGTGGGAAATGGCTTTTCCGTCCTGCAAGAGCTTGTGAGCTTTTGGAAGTGTTTCTGTTCTGAGCTGGAACAAAAAGCAGAATCTCTACAAATTTTGCACACGGATCATCCCAAAAAGAATCCAGATGAGGTAAATGAAATGTGTTATTTTGCTCATTTCGAATGTTCCCATTTTTTTACCCGTTTTCACCTTTTTTTAGTATCAATGAACTAAAATTGCAAGCAGACAATTCTCTTGTTTTGAACTGGGAAACCGAGGGTTTAACTCGAAATTCTCAACCCGGAACATTTTGACACTTCCAAACCTTTGTTTGTTTTAAAACAAAAAAAATTCGAAGTGGGAGATTCAGCCAAACCGGCCCTTTCTCACCAACACTTTTGCTTTTGTCAAATCAGCATTTTCCCAATGAAAAGAAGAAAATTCCCAGGTGTTTTGAGACTTGGGAAATGCTCGAGAAACACAGCTCATCAAACGTGGCAACTCCTTTGTCTCCATATGATCAGCGCATCCCCGGGGTGTGACACGGCTCTCCCCCTGCACCACCATTGCTGGGGACAAGTTCTCTGATGCAAGCCACACCAGGAATTGTGCAGCTTCCTTCCTTTGATTCTGCAGCTTCTGGCTTTTTGCTTATTACTTGTAAAATCTCACCTGAAGCAGATGTGGCCACTTTGATTTGAACTGAAAAAGTCTGATCTTGTAGCTGTCGGGGGGCAACAGAGGGGGTCTTTGACTGAGCAGGTCAATACACAGAAAAAGAACATGGCAAACAGCATGAGCATTTCATGGCTGTTTGCGTTTTGCAGAGTTCCCAGCAGTTAGTGGGTTTCCACATTTTTTGCAACAATTTTTATTGCCATTTTTATCCAAAAAATAAAAATAAAAACCAATTTATTCGTAGACATCAATATCCACTTCCATCATGTTGTCGATTAAAAACAAAAGTGAATAAAAATATCCTGAGAAAATTCACCAAGAACTTTTTATTTAAGATGACAATTTTTGGTGAAAATATGCATTTAAAAAATTGTCAGTTTTGGACTAACAAACTCCTGTTTCCAAAAGTTGCAACCACCCCCACAGTGGCAGCAGCCCAGTGGTTCTCAACCAGGGTTACGTGTACCCCTGGGGGTACACAGAGGTCTTCCAGAGGGTACATCAACTCATCTAAATTTTTGCCTAGTTTTACACCAGGCTACATGAAAAGCACTAGCGAAGTCAGTACAAACTAAAATTTCATACAGACAATGACTTGTTTATACTGCTCTACATACTATCCACTGACATGTAAGTGCAATATTTATATTCCAATCAATTTTACAATTGCACGCTAAAAATGAGAAAGTCAGCAATATTTCAGTAATAGGGTGCTGTGACACTTTTCAGAGGGGTAGCCGTGTTAGTCTGTATCAGCAAAAACAACGAGGAGTCCTTGTGGCACCTTAGAGACTAACACATTTATTTGGGCATAAGCTTTTGTGGGCCTAAACCTGCTTCATCAGGTGCATGGTGTGGAAAATACAGTAGCAGGTATATATACAGTACATGAAAAGATGGGAGTTGCCTTACCAAGTGGGGGGTCAGTCTAACGAGACAATTCAATTAACAGTAGAATACCAAGGGAGGAAAAATCACTTTTGTAGTGGTAATGAGGGTGGCCCATTTCAAACAGTTGGCAAGAAGATGTGAGTAACAGTATGGGGAAATTAGTTTTTGCAATGACCCATCCACTCCCAGTCTTTATTCAGGCCTAATTTGATGGTGTCCAGTGTGCAAATTAATTTAAAAAATGAATTAACTTTTGTATTTTTATGTCTCATTTTGTAAGCAAGTAGTTTTGAAGTGAGGTGAAACTTGGGGGTACACCATACAGATCAGACTCCTGAAAGGGGTACAGTAGTATGGAAAGGTGGAGAACCACTGGTGCAGCCCACTCACCCAGAACCACTCCCCGAGCCCTGCCTTGGGGAGACAAGGCCCCACGGCACACCTCACCAGGGCTCCTTGCCACCCACCTGCCGTGCCCAGGCACAGAATTGGGGTATGTCTAGATTACAAGTTTAGATCCCACCCCAAAACTCACATGGCACTGTGGCAGCTTCGCTACTATAGCGTAGCCACCTGCTACCGAGACAGAAGGGGTTTGGCCATCGCTGTAGTTAGTCCACCCCCTTAAGAGACAGTAGCAAGGTCAAGGAAGGAGTTCTTCCATTGACCCCAAGTGTCCACCTCAGGGCTTAGGTTGGCTTTAACTACGTCTCTCAGAATTGCACTAACCCAGCCCTGCCCAGCCTGTGCTGTAACCATCCCTGTCCCTGCCCGAGATGAGGCCTCTATTGCTCCCTGGAAACATTTGAGCTCCAACGTGTGAAGCCGTTTGTTGCTGGTGCATTAGCCACTCCCAGCATTCGGGGTGTCTCCTGTTTATGAATCTGTCCCCGGTGCTTGCTGGAGCCCTGGGCTGAGTCTGTCTCCATCCCTGCTCTCCGCAGAAGCCGCTGTCCAGAGGCAGCACGTCATCCCTATGCAGTACCGTGGATTACAAGGCACCAGAGGTAGAGGCAGAGGTGGCTGCAGACGAGGCTGCTGAGGGCCAGGGGCCCGAGGAGTGCTTCACCGAGGGTAAGGGAGCCGCGCAGTGACCCTGCACCGGGGGAGCAGGTGGGTGGAGGGTTGCCCCGTCCTGGTACTGTCCCAGAGCACCAGCTGTCCCTGCAAAACACAGCACAACTGCCCCGAAACTAACAGAGAATGGGCCAAGGGTAGAGAACGGGCCCTGCAGTGATAGACTCCAGGAACTCAATCTAGTTAGATTAACAAAGGGACAGTTAAGGGGTGACTTGATTACTGTCTATAAGTACCTACCTGGGGAACAAATATTTAATCATGGGCTCTTCAGTGTAGTAGAGAAAGGTCTAACACGGTTAGATCTCACCCCAAACTCACAGAGCCCTCATGGGATCTCAATGCCCTGCGATCCCAACACCCATGGGATCCCACCCACAAACTCACAGTCCCCATAGATCCCATCCTCCCTGGGATCCCACCCCAAACTCACACAGCCCCCATGTGATCCCATCTCCCCCTGGAATCCCACCCCAAACTCACACAGCCCCCATGGAATCCCAACAGCCCTGGATCTCAACACCCATGGGATCCCACCCACAAACTCACAGCCCCCATAGATCCCAACCCCCATGGGATCCCATCCCAAACTCACACAGCCCCCCGCGGGGATCCCACTCCCCCCTGGAATCCCACCCCAAACTCACACAGCCCCCATGGAATCCCAACCCCTCTGATTCCCAACACCCATGGGATCCCTTCCCAAATTCACACAGCACCCCCAGGGATCCCAACTCCCCTGGGATTCCCCCCCCGAAGGAATCCCACCCCAAACTCATGCAGCGCCACACCAGATCCCACCCCAAAACTCACATGGCAACTCACAAGAACAATGCTTCTGTTCCCAGGCTATGACAGGCCCCTGGTCCAAAGGGTGCCAGCCCCCTCCATTGATAGTTTTCCCAGGGGTGGAGGGTGCAGCATGGCCAGTGCTTGCCAGGGCTAGTGGTGGGAGGCAGGGGCCCTGCAGCAGGTCAGGAATTGTACATGGACCAGGACAACAGAAAAGGTGAAGGAAAGGCCTGGAGGGGGAAAGGCAAAGGGGAAGTGGGGGGAGGCGCTGTTGTGGGGAGAGAGAAAGAAAGAGGGAAGGAAAAGGAGGGACTAGTGTTAAGGAGCGGAAAGAGGAGGCATGAGAAGAAGTGGAGTGAGGAGAGAACAGGTGTTAGGGAGGGGCAGGGGGCACGTAGAGGCGGGGTCAGAGGGGCCGGTGTAGGGGAGGGGTCATGGGGGCTGGTGCAGGGGAGGGGTGGAGGGCGGGGGCTGGTGCAGGGGAGGGGTCAAGGGAGCAGCCGGGGGGCCGGTATAAGGGAGCAGCAGGGGGCTGATGGGGTGTATGGTTTTGGGCCATGTGCCCCAGAGGAGGCGCTTCCCCAGGCGAGGGCAGGCGGCAACGCCACGGCATCCCAACACAGGTGAGCAGCTTTACACCCTAGCCTGGTCCGTCCCAGAGGGCAGGCTCCTGGCAGATGAGTCGAATTTGCCTGTCTCCAGGCCGGACCGCCTCTGCCCATCCAGGCCCAGCTTGCTCTGGTCTGGCAGAGCAGCACCTGGCTGGCTTGCTACACCGGGAGATGACTCTGCCACCTGCAGCTCCCCAGAGAGGCCGCTGGCCTTGCGTCTGCCATGCCATGGCTCAAGAACTAACCGTGCCTCTCTGCATCCCCTCCCAGCCTGCGTGCGGCGCTTTCCTTTCCTCTACGTCGACATCACAACTGACAAGGGGAAGATCTGGTGGAACCTTCGGAAAACCTGTTTCAAGATCGTCGAGCACAACTGGTTTGAGACCTTTATCATCTTCATGATCCTCCTCAGCAGTGGAGCGCTGGTGAGTCACAGGTTTCGGTCCCTGCACCGAGCCCCCTAGATTGTGGGACCCCGGAATGGCAGGCTGCATGCAGGCTTGTGGCAGTGCCAGATACTCCCTAAAAGGAGGTGAATTGGATATGAAGCGAAAGGATCATCATTCTGCGCTTTGGGCACCTGGCCAGGTAGGGGAGGCAGTTTGGGGCTGTGGGCTAAGCACCACAACTGGGGATGTTTTGCTCTGATCAGCGGCAAAATAGTTAATGTTGAACAGTAAAATGCCATCATTAGGTTTCAGGCTAGTAAGCCTGACTTCAGTACCAGGCAAACTGGTTGAAACTATAGTGAAGGACAAAATGATCAGACACATAGATGAAGAGGATCTGTTGGGGAAGAGTCAACATGTTTTTTTTAAAGGGAAGTCATGCCTCACCAATCTGCCAGAATTCTTTCAGGGGTTCAACAAGCATGTGGACAAGGGGGATCCAGTGGATATAGTGTACTTAGATTTTCAGAAAGCCTTTGACAAGGTCCCACACCAAAGGCTCTTAAGCAAAGTAAGCTGTCATGTGATAAGAGGGAAGGTCCTCTCATGGATTGGTAACTGGTTAAAAGGTAGGGAACAAAGGATAGGAATAAACGGTCAGTTTTCAGAATGGAGAGAGGTAAATAGTGGTGTCCCCCAGGGGTCTGTACTGGGCCCAGTCCTATACAATATATTCATAAACAATCTGGAAAAAGGGATAAACAGGGAGGTGGCAAAATTTGCAGATGATACAAAATTATTCAAGATAGTTAAGTCCTAAGCAGACTGTGAAGAGCTGCAAAAGGATCTCTCAAAACTGGGTGACTGGGCAACAAAATAGCAGATGAAATTCAATGTTGATAAATGCAAAGTAATGTGCATTGGAAAACATAATCCCAACTATACATATAAAATGATGGGGTCTAAATTAATTGTTACCACTCAAGAGAGAGATCTTAAGAGTCATTGTGGAGAGTTCTCTGAAAACATCCACTCAATGCACAGCAGCAGTCAAAAAAGCGAACAGAACGTTGGGAATCATTAAGAAAGGAATAGATAATAAGACAGAAAATATCATATTGCTTCTATATAAATCCATGGTACACCCACATCTTGGATACTGTGTGCAGACGTGATAGCCCCATCTCCAAAAATTGGAATTGGAAAAGGTTCAGAAAAGGGCAACAAAAATGATTAGGGGTATGGAACGGCTGTCATATGAGAAGAGATTAATAAGACTGGGACTTTTCAGCTTGGAAAAGAGATGACTAAGGGGGGATATGATTGAGGTCTATGAAATCATGACGGTGTGGAGAAAGTAAATAAGGAAGTGTTATTTACTCCTTCTCATAACACAAGAACTAGGAGTCACCAAATGAAATTAATAGGTAGCAGGTTTAAAACAAACAAAAGGAACCATTTTTTCACACAATGCACAGTTAACTTGTGGAACTCCTTGACAGAGGATGTTGTGAAGGCCAAGACTATAACAGGGTTGAAAAAAGAACTAGATAAGTTCATAGAGGACAGGTCCATCAATGGCTATTAGCCAGGATGGGCAGGGATGGTATCCCTATCCTCTGTTTGCCAGAAGCTGGGAATGAGTGACAGAGGATGGATCACTTGATGATTACCTGTTCTGTTCATTCCCTCTGAGGCATCTGGCATTGGCCAGAAGACAAGATACTAGGCTAGTATCTTTTGGTCTGACCCAGTATGGCTGTTCTTATATTCAGTGTTAATGATCAATTTAGATGAATAAATGAGATTGTTCACAACTCCCGCACACTCCGGCAAACTTCATTTCATTTGTTCCCATTTGGAAGGGATTTTTGTAACCCGCAAAGGTTTGCAACCTAGATTATAAAAGCCTCGAATGGCCCCAAAATTGGCTGTTCCTAGGGACTCCCAAAGCTCCAGGAGACACCCTTCCTCTCCACTGCCCCAGGGCCCTGCTCTTTGAAAGATGGTGTCAGAACCAAACACAACTTTTGCAGATCCATTCCCCTAGAATGTCCTAGATGACTGTGGGTCTGCTCGGGTGGCCAAGCTGCGGGGCGTATAGTCCATTCCCCCTTTGGCAAATACCACCCACTCTTCAGCATTGTCGGAGAACTTTTTTGTAACGGTGGCTTGATTTTAAGGAGATGGTTTTATCACTTTTCATCAGCTCTGTGGCCCTGGCTGTCAGGGGACACTCATTAGACAAGATTATTGTATTGATTGGTTTAGCGTTAGCAGCTGGTTATTGCTTTGCTATCCTAGTGCCTGAGTGATGGTTTGAAGTTGGTCAGACAGTAAGTCATGGTTCAGCTTGTTTTTGGTTCCCCTTTAAGTATTTGGACTGAATACATCCGGGCTGCAAAAGTAAGTCCTTGTTTGCATTCTTGAGACCTTCCTCTCTGCAACTCTGGGGGTAACATTTTCATATGTGTCTAAGTGACTTAGGGGCCTGAGTCCAATTTTCAGAAGTGATTTAGGCACTTAGGAGTGGCACTGTCAATGGACATAGGCTTCAAGGGGTCAGAATTTCAGAGGTATTTAGGTGCCTAAAGATGCAAATAGGCACTCGGTGGGATTTTCAAATGCCCTCTGCGCCTATCTCCCATTGATTTCATTGGCACCTTTGGGTGCCCAACTACCTTTCAAAATCTGGCCCAAAGTGTCTGTCACTTTTGAAAATGGGCTTTAGGTTCCTAAGTCACTGAAGTGCTTTGGAAATTTTTGCCCTTTAAAACCACCAGAGCCCTTTAAATGCAGCAAAAGGAGAAAGGCCTTAGTCCGGCTGCTGCTCTCCTGTCACTCTGTAGCCGTGAATCCCTCTGCTGGGAGCCCATCTCATGGAAGCCCGACTCATCTAGCTCTGCGCCTCTCCTAGGCTTTTGAAGACATCTACATTGAGCAGCGGAAGGTGATCCGCACCATCCTGGAGTACGCTGACAAGATCTTCTCCTACGTGTTTGTCCTCGAGATGCTACTCAAGTGGGTGGCCTATGGTTTCAAGGTGTACTTCACCAACGCCTGGTGCTGGCTCGATTTTCTCATTGTGGATGTAAGTTGCTGCTCGAGCAATGGAGCAGGAAAGAGCATCTCTGCGATTTGGAGCGGGGGGCAGGGCCTGGGGGCAGAGGCGGAGTGGGAGGCAGGGCCTCAGGGGCAGAGGCGGAGTGGGAGGCAGGGCCTGGGGGCAGAGGCGGAGTGGGAGGCAGGGCCTCAGGGGCAGAGGCGGAGTGGGGGGCAGGGCCTGGGGGCAGAGGCGGAGTGGGAGGCAGGGCCTCAGGGGAAGAGGCAGAGTGGGAGGCAGGGCCTGGGGGCAGAGGCGGAGTGGGAGGCAGGGCCTCAGGGGCAGAGGCGGAGTGGGGGGCAGGGCCTGGGGGCAGAGGCGGAGTGGGAGGCAGGGCCTGGGGGCAGAGGCGGAGTGGGAGGCAGGGCCTCAGGGGCAGAGGCGGAGTGGGGGGCAGGGCCTGGGGGCAGAGGCGGAGTGGGAGGCAGGGCCTGGGGGCAGAGGCGGAGTGGGAGGCAGGGCCTCAGGGGCAGAGGCGGAGTGGGAGGCAGGGCCTGGGGGCAGAGGCGGAGTGGGAGGCAGGGCCTCAGGGGCAGAGGCGGAGTGGGGGGCAGGGCCTGGGGGCAGAGGCGGAGTGGGAGGCAGGGCCTGGGGGCAGAGGCGGAGTGGGAGGCAGGGCCTCAGGGGAAGAGGCAGAGTGGGGGGCAGGGCCTGGGGGAAGAGGCGGTGTGGGGGCAGGGCCTCAGGGGAAAAGGCGGAGTGGGGGGGCCCCAGGGCGGAGCGGGAGGCAGGGCCACTGTCCAGGCACCAGTGGCCTCCCCCACTTCTAGGGAGCTTCCAGCGCTTGCACCTAACACAAGTGTCACGCACCACCTATGGTGCCCAGGCTGTGTAGATCGCCCCCAAGAGACTGGCCCACGGTCACCCATGGCATGTGCGGAGAAGCAGGGTCCCCTGAACCCCAGGCTCACCCCGTAACCAGCGGGCTGAGCCTCTGAGCGCCAACCCTCCGGGTGGGAAATGTCCATCGAGGATGGGAAATGAGGTGCGGGCCCTTGCAGGGGAAGGCAGCACGTTGCCATAGGTGCCGACTCCATGGGTGCTCCGGGGCTGGAACACCCATGGAAAAATGTAGTGGGTGCTCAGCACTCTCCGGCAGCCCCATGGATCAGTGCCTTTCCCCCCGCCAGCACCTCCCGCCCGCCAGCGGCCCTGCCCATCAGCTCCTCCCCATCCTTGCCAGCACCTGCACCCCCCACAACCAGCGTGCAGGAGGTGCTGAGGGGGCAGGGAAGGAGCAGGGGCAGGAAGAGGCGGGGGAGGAGGCGTGGGGTGGGACGTGGGGTGGGAGCTTGGGGGGAGGGGTGGAGTGGGGGCAGGGTCTGGGGCAGAGCAGGGGTGGGAAGAGGCGGGGTGGAGGTTTGGGGGGAGGGGTGGAGTGGGGGCAGGGCCTGGGGCAGTGCAGGGGTCGAGCATCCCCCTGGGAACAGAGGATGTCAGCGCCAATGCAAGTTGCCATCTCCTCTGGAGCTGCCTCGGGTCCATCAGCGCCCCTGCTAATGGCTCTGGGTTTCTCCCAAGGTTTCCATTATCAGCTTGACAGCAAACTGGCTGGGCTATTCTGAACTGGGCGCCATCAAATCGCTGAGGACTCTTAGGGCTTTGCGACCACTGCGGGCTCTGTCAAGATTCGAAGGCATGAGGGTAGGTCCTTTGCCAGGCCTCCTGGCTGGGTGTGGCCCCGGGTTGCTGGCACCTGGTAGACCCAGAGCCGCTAGGTATTTCTTGGTGTGAGGGCCTAGGGAACCAATGCATTGGCCCTGGCGCTATGCCCTGGCGCTTCTCGAAAGGGCTTTTCAGAGGAAATGGCTGCCTGCATTGCCAAAACCCAGCCTTTGGATATTGGAGATAGACCTAAAATCATGAGATTCTAAAACTAGTAACTTTGGCAAGTTCCTTCGCTGTTCTTTTGGGGTCACATGTTGAAGCTTTTCTCTGCAATCACAAGGGCTAGACATGTTGCTTCTTTACTGAAAGCTGAGAACTCTCATGAAATCACCAGCTTCCAGGAGCTGGAGCTTTAACAAGATCCTCAACTACCCTGAGACTCGCCATGAGTGGGCAACACTGGATCGCTCCCCTACAGACCCAGCAATGGGGAGCGTGGAGTGCTCACAGAGGGCAGGGGACAGGACTTCCTGCCAGGCTGGTGGCTCCCTGCACAGAGCTGAGGGAAGGGCAGGGTGAGCACAGAGGGGCCAGGCCCCCAAATTGTATTCGGAAGACTCGGATTCGCTCTCCAGCTGGCGTTGGTGGTGCATGGGGTAACGCAGCCCGCCTGGGGAGATGTTCTCCTCTGGGCCTCACTCTTTGAAGCCCAGTTGCTCCAACTTTAATGCCCTCCAAGTTCAGCCCTGGATTGCACCACACCTGGCATGTGCCTGGCCCCCTGCCTGCTCCTCTCTCCTCCGCGGTGCCAGCCTAGAGCTTCGAAATGGAAGAGGCGGGCGTAGGCCCAGGAGGCCATGCTGCTAACCTGTGCAACCGCCCATGCTGCCATGGCTTTCCTGCTCTTGGCACTCAGTTATCTAGCTACATCAGAGCCAGTGTGGGTATGTCTACACATGCTGCAATCACACTGCTGACCGCAGTGTAGACAGTCCCGTTCCAGCTAGACAAGGTCCCATCTCTCCCGGGCGGCACATCCCGTGCGCTCTTCGGCTTTGTGGAGTGGGGAGGCTCAGATCTGGCCGTGGTGGGGTGTGCCTCACACAGGAACTGCAGGTAACTGCACCTGCAGCATAGTAACTGTCAAGGGGGCTTTGAGGAGTCGCAGCTGCCCCCAGGTGCGGGGTACCTGTAATCCGTCCAAGCAGCAGAGCTAGGACCCAGCCACAGAACTGCCCCTCGCCAAGTCCCGAGCCGCTTCCCCTAGGCCAGCCCTGCCCTCTCTCCCCTCCGTTGCAGGTGGTGGTGAACGCCCTGCTGGGTGCCATCCCCTCCATCATGAACGTCCTGCTGGTCTGCTTGATCTTCTGGCTGATATTCAGCATCATGGGGGTGAACCTGTTTGCGGGGAAGTACTACCGGTGCATCAACACCACCACGGACGAGCTCTTTGACATCAGCGAGGTGAACAACCAAAGCGACTGCCTGGCGCTGCTCCACACCAACCAGGTGCGCTGGGTCAACGTCAAGGTCAACTTCGACAACGTGGGCTTGGGCTACCTGTCCCTGCTGCAGGTGGTAAGTACGCCGCCATGCAGCAGCTCTTGGCCTGAGGTAGCCCCAGGCTGGCACAGCTCCCCAGCCGGGAGATGCCGAGCGAGAGGCTCCCCTGCAGCTCCTAACCACCAGGCTGCCGGGCTCTATTTTATCATTATGTACCTGACAGTAGCACCTAGAGTCTTGACCAAGATCAGGGCCCCGCTGTGCTAGTGCCGAGTGAGTGACCGTCCCTGCCCCAAAGAGCTTACAGGAAAAATAGATAGGACCAAATGATTAGCCCCATTTTACAGAAGGGGTGAGGGAAACTGAGGCACAGAAAGGGGAAGGGACTTGCCCAAGGTCACCTCCTACAGGTCAGATTGGCACCCAGTGCTCAGCTCATCAAAGGCATGTAGGTGCCTAATTCCCTTTGGAATCAATGGCAATTAAGAGCCTAAATACCTTTGAGGATCAAGGCCTAGGTCTCCTGCCTGCCAAGCCAGCTGCCAGTCCACTGGATCATGATGCCTCTTAATTCCAAAATCTAGATTTCACACACACACACACAAGAGCTTGGAACAGGTGAGACGTCATGGGGCCATGAGCAGAAATTAGCTTTCACTGGAGAGGACGTAAAGGAATGCTTGGAAAATGTGAACCTATTCCAGTCAACCTATCCAGATGATACTGCGCCCTAAGGGGTTACGCTCACTAATTAGCTAGGCCATTGACAATCCTTTCTAGAATGGCGTGTAGAACTGGGGGAGCTACCAGAGAATGTGGGGCATGGTGGGCGGGACAGGGATTTAACACACCATTCTTTATTAAAGGAAGTAGGATGATTGCGGCCATTACTATTAAGGGAGCAAAAGACCAATCCCTAGTCAAGTGATGGAACAAACGCTCAGAGCAAAAGGTACGAGACAGCTGTCCTAGAGTCCTAGGCATCCGAGATGGACAAGAGCTGGTAGATCTTGCAGTTCATTTCCAGCCTGTTCTTCCCTTGAGGACACTTCTAATGCTTTGTCCAATCTAGTTCCTCTTGGGCCTTACGGAGACGATTCTGCAGCCTAAATGATCTCCCTGCCACGGAGATTCCTGCCTCCTCCCCCTCTCACCTCTGCAGTTTCCTCTGCCTTGTTTTTAAATAAAGTCTGATTGCTCGGTGACTGGGCCTAGGGAACTCCCCCTGCATCCAGGGGAACTGGGTGGGCGCAATCACATCACAGTGCCGCCCTAGCTGATCACCCATCTGGTGCTCAGCTTCCCCTGCTGTAGTGTCATGCCATCTAATGCAGGAAACGAGATATGCACCCTCTTTTGTTCAGTCACAAACACCACGCTCGCTCCAACTCCTGGTGGAGTGAATGGTCCAACCCCCCCCGAATTGCCAGAGACTCAGGATCAGGTGCTACAGGTTAACACCTAGGCAGTGATCAGTCAGCTGTGTGCTGTACAAATGCAGCCTGGAAGCTAACTGGGAAGCCGAGGGGTCAGCTAGACTTCTGTTTAGCAAAGCTGGAGTTTGAGACAGCTCCTGGTCCAGCTCAGTGGCTGACACCAGCCTGCCCCATTGGGTGACACTGCAGTTTTCCTGGCTCCCCAGACAGACGTAAAGTGCCATCTCCAGAGATCAGTGTAGCTTCTCCCCGAATGGAGCATGGGTGGGGCTTTTGGTTGTTCCATGCCAGGCTGCTTGGGAATTTTTCGACGTGAGGGTTTTTTTGTCCAAATGCCGATTCGTCAAAGGGGGAACTTCCCCTGGAAATGTCTCGGTTTTAGCGACCCATTCATTGGGAAGGCTCCTCGTATCTCGGCTGGAATCTCTGGTCCTAGCGGGAGAGGCTGTGCTAGACCCTGTGAGAGCCCTGTGGTTAGCACACTTCTGAGGGAGGCAGAAGCCCCAGGCTTACATCCTTGATCTGCCTGAGTTAGGACAGGAATTTAAGCCTGGTTATTCCACAGCCTGGGGGCCAGATGTTCAGCAGCCAATGTGCTGAGCTCCCCTGGGGACTGACTCCACTGCTCTGTGCTGTCCCGGCAGGCCACCTTCAAAGGCTGGATGGACATCATGTATGCGGCCGTGGACTCCCGCGAGGTGAGGTGACACAGAGAGAGGAGCGTGTACTGCAGCTCTCTCGTCGACATGCCTGGCTTCGCAGGGCATGCTGGGACAAGGAGCCCTGCCCTACATGGTTCAGCATGGCCCTGGGGCCTGCTTTGGGCTTTGAGGGGCACTCTCTCTGTGCTCTGCCCCCTGGCACTGGCAGGCTGATCCAGGCCCCACACGCACCCAGCTGGGGGGCTCGGGCAGGTGGGGGGCAGAGGAGCCAGGAAGGGAGGGGTGGAGCTCTCACCCTGTCCCATAGCTGAGCAGCGAACTATGGGAACAGGACACAGTCTGATGTTTCATTGATCTCACATTCTGCAGGCGCCACCCTTCCCCTTTGCCTTGCCAGCACCCCCAGCCTGGTCCCCAGAAACCAGCTCCCCATAAAGTGCTCCAACCTGACCCCAAACTGTCAGATCTCCCCTTCTTTTCTGGGACAGAAGCTTTGTCCCCCCCACCCTGTGCCCCCACTTCTTTCCTGTAGCCAAACCCTCCAGTCCCCCTATCCCGGGAGCTGCTCTTGACCTTCCCTCTTGACATCTGCAGCCGGGGGCAGATTGACGTTCTGCGGAATGGAGCTTTTCGGAGCGTCTCAGGGCAGGTGGAGGGTCCGGGGCTCCCCAGAGCGGACCAGGCTCCCTGGGCAGCTCTTACCACAGGCTGTCTCCAGCTTCCAGCCTGGCCGGGGGCGGGGCCTTGGGGGAAGAGGAGGAGCAGTGGGCATTCTTTGTTCTTTGTGCCCAGGACCCCAATAAATCTTAGTCCGCCTCTGAGCAGGCTCTGGGCATGGAGGCACCTCAGGTTCCCATGTCGGGGGAGGCTGGGTTCTCAGCATTCCCAGCATCCTGCAGTGCAGCAGTGACCCCATGCCTGGGGCGTGGGGGGAGTGGGTTGTGCCCTGCACTCATGCATCCCCTTCTCCCCACTCAGATCGAAGAACAGCCGCTGTATGAGACCAACCTCTACATGTACATCTACTTCGTCATCTTCATCATCTTTGGCGCCTTCTTCACCCTCAACCTCTTCATCGGTGTCATTATCGACAACTTCAACCAGCAAAAGAAAAAGATAAGTATCTCCTGGCCCGCCTGGGCTCCTGGCATTCCCGTGGCCCCAGAGATCTGGACAGGTCCATTGGGATCAGCTAGTCCGGCCTCCTGCTAACCCAGAGCACTGCCCCGCAGTCATTCCTAGCGCAGAGCTTCAGGAGGCAGGCCAGGAAGGAGCGCTCTGCGGCGGGCGGCGAATTGCAGCTCCTGGGCGAGGGTGCAGACCCGGGGGCATGGGGTCACAGTGGGAGGTCTGACACAGGAGCAGACCCAGCCTAGGGGCAGAGGAGCTGCTTCGCATGAGCTGAGAGTCCCCTGGGCAGTTCCCTGCCATGCTGGTGCCCGCTCTTCCCGATCACTGGGGTTGCTAAATGAGCTCCTCACAGGAACCTGAGAAGTCACATCCCAGGGGTTTTCTCATTTACGGTGTGTAAAGGGGGCCTGGAAAGTACTCAGAAAAACCAAAGAAGGTGCAGAGAGGGAGTCTCTTTTCTATTTGATTTTGAGCCCAGAAGCATCAGCATTGCCAGGCCTGGCCCTCGGTGCTCTGCTGGGGTCGCTGGGGGGCAGGGGCCTGGGACTGGGCACTCAGGGGTGTTGTGGAGGCACTGAGCCGCTAGGAGGATGGTGCCCTAGCACCCATGGATCTCCTGCACTCCAGCTGGTCTCAGAGTGAACCCCAGATTCCAGGGGTGGGACCCACAGGCAACCCCTGCCCCCCTTGGAGAAACTCAGAGCGGGGAGGGAGCGGCCGGGTGATGGGTGATGACACTGAGCTGCTTCCATTCGGAAAAACCCTAGAAGATTATGGGGAACTCCAGACAGGCTAGGAAGCACCAGGGCAGCTGGGATTCAGGAGCCAGCAGGGTTTGCTGAGCTGGTGGGATCCTCCAAGGAAAGAGACATGAGCCACTGCGAGTAGCTCTGGCTAAAACATGGCTGCAGTTAAAGCAAGCTCCATTCTTGGGTGGAGTAAAGAAAAGCAGGGCAGAAAAGACTCTAGAAGACAGAGGACAGGGAGTCTGAACTTGAGGAGAAGCTGCTCCCAGCAGAGCAAGGCCTGGTCTACACTACAGAGCTGGGTGGGTGTAAGGCAGCTAACGTCAACCTCACTGTGTCAGTGTCTACACTACAACGGTGCCCCTGGCGATGTAAGTCACCCACTACCTTGACCTAATAACTCCACCCCCACGAGAGGTGTAGCGCTTAAATCAATGTAGTCAGGGCGATGCAATGTCCATCCAGACATTGCGTTACTTACATCGCCTGTTGGCTGTCAGCACCAGGGCAGGGGGCAACTGTGAACCCCACGCCTGGCTGACAGCTGGGGCCGCGAGACTCCAGCTGTCAGTGCCCCACAATGCCTCCCTTCAGTCAGTAGAAGCACTCCTGGGGAAGACATGCACCACTGACAGAAGGAGCATAGTGTGGACATGAACCACTGCTTTAATTACTGCAGTAGCTGTACGTCAACGTAAGTCAACTTAATTTTGTAGTGTACCCAAGCCCCAAGACTTGCCAGGAGCAGCAAATTCCTCCCAGTGTTACTGGAAGCTGGTGCAGATGCTTGTTAAAAACCAAAATGTATCCAAGTCTAATAATGGCGATTCCTTTTATACTTTGGAGGGAAGGACATCTTCATGACGGAGGAGCAGAAGAAATACTACAACGCCATGAAAAAGCTTGGATCAAAGAAGCCCCAGAAGCCAATCCCCAGACCCCATGTATGGCACGTTAAAAGTGTTTGAGAGCTAGTGGGAGGGGGTGTTTAGAAACAGAAATGGTGCCGACAAGCGTGAGCCGGGACCAGGTGTCCAGCGGGGGGATCGGGTTTTGTGATGCACCTCAGATCACTGTTACCACTCCACAAAGAGCTCCGGGCTTTTACATCTGGCAATGAGCAGCCCTGGACTCAGCCAGGACTGGAGTTTCAGAGAGGTAGCATGTTGGGTGAGCGCCCTGGGAACCCAAGCCCTTCAGCCATACAGTACTAGTGGAGTATTTAATGCATCATAGACCGCTTTCTTTTTGTTATGGTCTCTTTCTCTGACTGAGGGCTTACCCCCCAGGGGCCAGGACCTGACCCTGAGTACTTACCCAGGTACACTGAGTACTTGCTTGAGTACTTGCCAAGCACCTGACCCTGAGAAGTGCCAAGGACTGATTTTCTCGCTGGGAGCTGACCGTGCTCAGTGCATCGGGGTGGGGGGCACTCAGCATCTCCCAGAATCAGCCCTGTGGAGAGGAAACCTCCCAGGAAATGCTGAGTCCATTAGGTGGGAGGTTTCCCCATGGCCACCCATGGTGCTAGAGCTCTTCTGCTGAGACGTGCCCGCAGCATCCTGCCCACCCATCGTCCGGTAGCCCTTTTCACAAGCACAGAGTGTTCGCCCCATGCCCTGGTTAGCATCCAGCCCAGGCGATTCCATCCCCCTGCCCGTGGTTCCTAGGTGAGAGGAAGGAAGAAAGGTGTGGGGAGGATGCAGGGCAGTGATAATGGAGGGCAATGGCTAGCGGTGGAGAGGCAGCTCCCCCAGCCCAGGAGACAGGGGAAGGTATGTGGTGACTCCTCTGAGCAGCCAAGGGGATCAGGGAGCACTTGTGGGAGAGCAGGCAGCTTCTCCCCAGAAGGCTCAAAACCCACAAATCAGATAAAACCAGTTTGGCCCGTGCTGTTCTAGAGGCCAAGCCAGCACGTGTGGGCATCTGGCAGGACGCGCTGGAGTGCGCACACTGAGTGTGTTAGGTGTCCCCAGCCATTTCAAATGCTGCTAGGACAGAAGGGCCCTGCTGGGACCACGAGCACAGCCCCTTGGTTTGCTGGAATGGTGAGAGTGGCAGCGGTTTTAAAAATGCCACTTCCTTTGAATTTTGAATCTGGCTGAGTCCATCAGGTCTGTAAGGGGAAGAGGCAGTGTGGCCTGGTGGCTAGAGCAGTCACCAGGGCTCAGGAGACCCAGTTCTCGTCCCAATTCTGACCCTGGCCTGCTGGGCAATCTTGGACAAGTCACTTCACCGGCTTGTGCCTCAGTTTCCCCATTGGTAAAATAGGGATAATGATACTGATGTGCTTTGTAAAGCACTCTGAGATCTCTTGATGAAAAGGGCGATGTGAAAGATTGTTATTCCTGTGACACTATCTCCCAAATCTCCTTTTCCTGTTACCAGTTTCATAAATCACTTGCTCGTTTGGATTTCTTTAAGTTTTCCTTTCCTTAAAACTTCCAAACGGCTTGCCGCTGTTCTCTTTCTAGCAAACACGATTCTGTCACTGCTCCATCTTTGAACTGTAATTTCTCGTAGTGCATGTGTTTTCCTTTCTGCGTGAGCCTCATGTGATGCTCCCAGATATATGTCAGAGTTACAGCTTGATGTGCATCATGGGCAATGAGTTTTGTGGCAAAATCCATGATGCTCAGGGTTTGCTCAGGCTTGGGCATGGGCCACACTGGCCACACTGAAGCCAAAGGCAAAACTCCCATTGATTTCCCTGGGAGCAGGATTTCACCTCTGGCCTTTTACCTCCCCGGGAATTGCTGCACATTTGGCTCTGCCAAGCATTCAGGTTCAGATTTTCAAAGGTGCCGAGGATAGTTAAGTGCTTCTAATGATGGGGTGTAAATCAGGGGGGTCTCATCCTTTTTCTTTTTGAGGCCCCCCCCAACACACTATAAAAACTCCACGGCCCACCTGTGCTACAACAGCTGTTTTTTCTGCATATAAAAGCCAGGGCTGGGATTAAGGGGGAGCAAGCAGGGCAACTACCCGGGGCCCCACGCCATAGTGGGCCCTGCAGAGCTAAGTTGCTCAGGCTTCGGCTTCAGCTCCAGGCAGTGGGGCTTCGGCTTTCTGCCCTGGGCCCCAGCAAGTCTAATGCCAGCCCTGCTTAGTGGACCCCCTGAAACCTGCTCGCAGCCTCCCAGGGGGCCTCAGGCCCCTGGTTGAGAACCACTGGTCTAAATTAGCTGTTACCACTCAAGAAAGAGATCTTGGAGTCACTGGAGAGTTCTCTGAAAACATCTGCTCAGTGCACAGCAGCGGTTAAAAAAGCAACCAGAATGTTAGGAACTATTAGGAAAGGGATAGAAACCAAGACAAAAATATCACAGTGCCACTCTCTAAATCCAGCCCTCGAATACTGCATGCAGTTCTGGTCGCCCCATTTCTAAAAGGATTTAGTGGAACTGGAAAAGGTTCAGAGAAGGGCAACAAAGGTAATCAAGGGTCTGGCCTGGCTACCATACAAGGAGAGATTTAAAAGATTTGGGCTATTCAGCTTAGAAAAGAGACGATTAAGGAGGGATAAGACAGAGGTCTATAAAATCATGACTGGTGTAGCAAAAAGGAAGAGAGAAGTGTTAATTATCTTTTCCCACAATACAAAAACCAGGGGTCACCCGATAAAATTAATAAGCAGCAGGTTTAATACAAACAAGAGGAAGTACTTTTTCACCACATTGTACAACTAACCTGTGAAACTCGTTGCCAGGTGATGTTGTGAAGGCCAGAAATATAACTGGGTTCAAACAAGAATTAATCAGTTCATGGAGGATAGGTCCATCAATGGCTATTAGCCAAGATGGCCAGGGATGCAACCCCATGCCCTGAGTCTCCCTAAACCTCTGACTGTCAGAAGCCAGGAGTGGAAGACAAGGGGTGGGTCGCTCCAAAATTGGCCTGTTCTGTGCACTCCCCGTGAAGCTCTTTAAGCGGTCGCTCTTGGAGACAGGATACTGGGATAGAGGGACCGTTGGTCTGACACAGTATGGCGGCTCTTATGAAAATCCCCAGCTTTGCACTATTCCTGGCAGCTGTTAACAGTCCTAGAATGGAAAATGGGGATAATTAATAATTAGACAATTGTGACTGACTTTTTTGAAAAGGTACAACTCAAATGCTGTTTGCAGTGTTGTTGTAGCCATGTCGGTCCCAGGATACTAGAGAGACAAGGTTGGGGAGGGATCGTCTTTTAGTGGACCAACTTGTGTTGGTGAAAGAGCCAAGCTTTCGGAGCCACATGGAGCTCTTCTTCAGGTCTGGGAAAGGTCCTGAGAGTGTCACAGCTCTGTGTAGCTCGAAAGCTTGTCTCTTTCACCACACATCTTTGTCCACTAAAAGACATTCCCTCCCCGTAACTCAAATGATGACCTTTCCCGTTTTTGCCATGATGAACAACTGGCGTTCATAGAATCATAGAATATCAGGGTTGGAAGGGACCTCAGGAGGTCATCTAGTCCAACCCCCTGCTCAAAGCAGGATCAATCCCCAATTTTTGCCCCAGATCCCTAAATGGCCCCCTCAAGCATTGAACTCACAACCCTGGGTTTAGCAGGCCAATGCTCAAACCACTGAGCTATCCCTCCTGATCCATCGTGGGGAGCCCCAGTCATTGAGCCTGGTGCTTGGGAGACATGTCATTATTACATCATAGCATATGAGACATCGGCATATGCCAGCTAGGCTCCATCTTGCAAAACTTACTGACCTCAGTAGCGGGTGAGGGGCCTACAGCATCTCCAGGCAGCACAGCCCAGATCCTCAAAGATATTTTGGTGCCTAACTCCCATGAGAGACTCTGGGCCCACATCCTTGTTGCATGATCACACTGCACAAGGGATAAGACAGATGGGTCTCTGTCCTCTTCTAAACACTGTTTCTCTCTCTCTCTCTTTCTGTTTTTGTCTTCATTCTCCGCTGTGCCCTGTGTGTCCATTCCACCTCCTGGCTTGCCCTTCTGCCTCCATCTTCACCCACATTCCATGTATTAAAGAACAAATGTCAGGGGCTGGTGTTTGACTTTGTGACAAAGCAAGCTTTTGACATCATCATCATGGTCCTGATTTGTCTTAACATGGTGACCATGATGGTTGAAACGGATGACCAAAGCCCAACCAAAATCAACATCCTCTACAACATCAACATGATTTTCATCGTAGTCTTCACGGGCGAGTGCTTGCTCAAAATGTTTGCCTTGCGCTATTACTACTTCACCATTGGCTGGAACATCTTCGACTTTGTGGTGGTCATCCTCTCCATCGGAGGTAAGCGCCAGCCACCAGCTGCATTTCCATTGACTCAGGCAAGCCACCAAGTGGGTTCTGTAGCAACCAAGATAGAGAAGAAAAGGAGTACTTGTGGCACCTTAGAGACTAACCAATTTATTTGAGCATAAGCTTTCGTGAGCTACAGCTCACTTCATCGGATGCATCCGATGAAGTGAGCTGTAGCTCACGAAAGCTTATGCTCAAATAAATTGGTTAGTCTCTAAGGTGCCACGAGTACTCCTTTTCTTTTTGCGAATACAGATTAACACGGCTGTTACTCTGAAAGATAGAGAAGAAATGGCTAGATGGGAAATATGGGTTTGGTGGCACCCCCCTACCTGGGAGACCCAAGGCCCTGCCCTTGAGCCCTAGCTCTGCCACTGTTCCTGTGCCTGCTGGAGTGGTGGTAGGAGTGGACACCCTCTATGAGCCCCTTAGAGAAACCCACCACCATTCCTCTTTGGACAGACTGGGCCTCCCCTGAGCGCTGTTCAGGTGGGCAGAAGTCCACCCCATAGGAGGGAGGACACATTTCCACCCTGACCCCTTCCCCAAATAGAGGACTCGGTGTGGGGGCACCCTACAAACATCAGTCATCCCAGAAGAGGTGAGAGGGTGGCAGGGCCCCCAAAGCAGTAGGTTTCAGAGTTAATAGCCCATAGGGATGCATGGGACATTTCACCCCTTTTAGAGCAATTGTCTCAGGCTGTCTGCAGACTCAGACAGCTGTCACTGCATTGTTCGTGCTCAGCGCATGTTTTCAAGACTTTCTTCACAACCAGGAGAGCTAGAAACATGATTATTTATATATATTAAAGCTGAGATTCACATGACTCCAGGTGCAGGGGTCCATTGTGCTTATACCTTAACCTGGTCCTGCGCCCCAGGTGCTCACCCTAAAAAACTCCTTCCTGTGTGCTCATTAAAACCTTCCCTGAGTGCGCACCCTAAAGGGCTTCCCGCAAATCCTACCCCAGGTGCTTGCCCAAAGCAACTCCCCAGGTTCCACGCATAAAGGGATTCTACATAGACAGACCTTCCCTTCTCCAAGGGGCTCAGGTCTGTCTGCAACCCCAGGCACCTCGCAGAGGGCTCCCTTGCTCCCCTCTTCAGGAGGCACTGTATGGCACACCCCTATAGCATGGACTGGGGTGCAGCAAGGACTCGGGAGAGCTCATTGTTTCCGGGAGGGCATGTCTCATTAGCAACGAGTTGGCTATATTTTAACCTTTGCATGTGCACTACAAGGCTGTTTTAGATAATCTCATACATTCAAAATAATAAGGGCCACCTGTTCCCATGGACGGTATCCTCAGAACACCTCTGGGGCGCAGGGCAGTTCTCCCCGTTACAGACAGGCAGATGAGGCCCAAGATCACACAGGATGTCTATGGCCCAGAATGCCTCAAATCCACTGCTACTGCCCTAACTGCCGCACCGTCCTTGCTCACCAGCCTCTCCCTCTTCTCCCTGTGTGGAAGAAGAGGGGCTAAAGCATGACTGTCGCCCGTAGCAAAAGAGAAGTACCAGGGGGCAGCAGCAAAGAGCAAGGGTTAGACTGAGCAGTAAGCAAAACCTTTTAACCATGAAACACGTCAGGCAATGGGGCAAGCAGCAATGGGACATGGTAGATTCTTAGATGGCGGCTGGATGGCAAATCACAGGGAAGGTAGGACTGTGCAGCAGCACTGGCTAGGGAACTTTCCTGAGGCCTTTTCCAGCCCATGTGAGTTTATGGTCCTCTGCTAAGCACCCTTGCCTTCTCAAGCATTCAGCTCTCCAGCACAGAGAGTGCATCTAGATCCAGAGCAGGTTACCCATTGCTTCCCTACTTCAGCTCATGCAGCAAGCCACGCTTACCTTCTTATCACCCTTTTCAGGTATCGTCCTTTCCGACATCATAGAGAAGTACTTTGTGTCCCCCACCCTCTTCCGTGTGATCAGGTTGGCAAGAATTGGGCGTGTTCTGCGGCTGATCCGAGGAGCAAAAGGAATCCGGACTCTCTTGTTTGCTTTAATGATGTCTCTCCCTGCTTTGTTCAACATCGGCCTCCTGCTGTTCTTGGTGATGTTCATCTACTCCATCTTCGGGATGTCCAACTTTGCCTACGTCAAGAAGGAGTCTGGGATCGACGACATCTTCAATTTTGAGACGTTCGGGAACAGCATCATCTGCTTGTTTCAGATCACGACGTCTGCCGGGTGGGATGGTCTCCTCAACCCTATCCTGAACAGTGGCCCACCGGACTGCGACCCGGACTTGGAGAATCCTGGAAGTTCGGTAAAAGGAGACTGCGGCAACCCATCCATTGGCATCTGCTTTTTCTGCACCTACATCATCATCTCCTTTCTGATTGTTGTGAACATGTACATTGCCATCATCCTGGAAAACTTCAACGTGGCTACAGAGGAGAGCAGCGAACCACTCTGCGAAGATGACTTTGAAATGTTCTATGAAACGTGGGAAAAGTTTGATCCAGATGCCACCCAGTTTATCGCATACAGCGTGCTGTCGGATTTTGTAGACACCTTGCAAGAGCCACTCAAGATTGCCAAACCAAACAAGATTAAATTAATCACCATGGATTTACCAATGGTCGTCGGAGATAAAATCCACTGTCTGGATATTCTCTTTGCACTGACTAAAGAAGTGCTGGGTGACTCTGGGGAAATGGACGGCTTGAAAGCCACAATGGAGGAGAAATTCATGGCTGCCAACCCATCCAAGGTTTCCTATGAACCCATCACTACGACTTTGAAAAGGAAGCACGAGGAAGTCTGTGCCATAAAAATCCAAAGAGCCTTCCGAAGGTATTTACTAAAGCGGTCAGTGAAACAGGCTTCTTATCTGTACAGGCATAGTCAAGAGGAGGGCGCCTTTGCAGAGGGAGCGCCGGAAAAAGAAGGACTGATCGCAGACAAAATGCATGAGATTTATGGGAACAGTGATACACACCTGGAAATGGCCCCAGGCCTGGCTCTTGTACCAGTTGCAAGCCCAGAGACTCGAGCTGCTCCTAGTGAGGCGAAAAAAAGGGATGGGGAGCGAGAGGTGAAAGAGTCGTTAGTATAACGGAAAGCACTTTTCATCTTCCTATCCTACAAAGACTCCATTTGTATCTCTTCTGCAAGAATGCACCCGTATCCCTCTCGCTAGACATTTGAGCTAATGCCATATTACCATATTTCAGACCCATCTTAACTTTTTCAGCAGAACCTCGTATTCATTACAGGTTTTATAATTCACTGCGCCTTGCGGCGTTGAGTATTTTTCTTCTGAGGTAAATGTGAAATCTCTCTATTGCTGGTGAAAGAGAAACACTACGTTTTAAAACGATAGAACCATGGTAGCGCTGTGTTTCAGAAGTTAACGACTGGGTATGGCTCTCCTTTTATTTTCAAAATTATTTCTTAATATTATTTCACACTTGAGGTGTTTGCCCCATTATTGTTCCTGAAGTGCAATGAATGAGAAGAGAGAGATGAGCCAAGTGAAATAATATTAAAAATAATTGCAGAAATGACTAGGTTTTGTGAACAAAAATCTCCAATGTCTTAAAGGTAGCACCTTTCTTTTGAATATTTGAATAGGCGTTATGGATTTTTGTTATATACAGTAAAAGTGCAATTATGTCTTAAAGATTTGTTTGCATAGTTTAAAAAAAATCTGCAGCTATATTCTCAGGGTTAAATGCCAGCTTTTAAAGTTTTTCAGAACACTCATCTAAACCAGAAAGCATTCAACTCTCAACAGTAGGAATATAAACTATTTATTTCCATGCTGCATTTCTGGGTTCCCATTTAGTCTAGGAACTAGATTATGTGGAAGGAAAATAGCCACCAAAATAGGGTGTATGGGGACTAGTTCCCAAATATTCCCACTTCTCTCTACAGAAATACCCCTAGTCCAGCTTCACAAAACTTAACTAATGCACATCTCCTGGAGCAGGAAATCTTTGATCCCATCAGGTCATGGGCTGCCATGTGGAGCCAGATCAGGTAATAGAACAGTTTGGTTGCACTGGAATATTTACAATGAATTGCTTGATCGGGTGCCTTTACAGAATTGAAATCTACTGCGGAAAACCCAGTGCTTTCTTGGTGATTAATACCTTCCTCCCACCTTATGAATTAACAATCCTCCAGGAGGATAGTACATATCAGGGCAAAACATATGTGCAAAGCCTAAAATAGTAAAGCAAAAAGTCACCTTAGAAATACTGTTTCCCTTTTCTAAATCTTATTGCCAACTCCTCCTCCCATATACGGTGACCTCTGACTGGGGCGGGGAGACTTTTCTATCACGTCTCTTTAGTGTGGACTTGGACTTTCTGCTGTGGAAACAGATGGGGTAGGGTTTCAAAACAGGCCTTCCTAACTGATTAGCTTTGACTCTGAATCCTTTGTCTTGGTCGGTCTGTGGATTTGCTCAGAGCCGCACCATCTGGTGTCGAGCTGTGTACTAGATAAGCTGGAGCCTCCTCACCTTTGGCTAATGGAGTTGCCCTCTTCCGTTCACTCTGTTCAGTTTCTTTTTCAGATGAAGTGTCAGAGGTGCCAAAGGGACACGGAGCATCACCAGTGGCCATCATGAAGGGCCCCGGGTCTAGCCAGCCCTGGGCAGCTGGGCCCTCTCTAGATTCATGACAGAGATTTGTTTTCCAGACTCCTGTGGAAGTGGAGGCCTGATCTTGCAGCCCCAGCTCAGGCCAAGCTCCTAGCGACTCCCCGGCAGGCAGTGAGCATGGGGACAGCATGGCAGCTGTTTCTGCGCATGCACACTCAGCACAGGTCTCGGTGCATTCCCCTGCTCCCACAAATCACTCCCCAGCCCGTGCTTAGCTTTAAGCCTGGGAGTTGCTCAGTGGGTTCCAATGGGACCGGTCGCGGGCTCAAGGTTGCCCACACGTTGGGCTGGAGCTGTATGGCTTGAACTTGCCCTTACTGAAGCCAATGGCAAAAGCTTCGTTGGACCAGGCTCAAGCCGTGACTCCTGCCCTCCACTCCCCGCTGGCATGGGCACGCACACCTGGGAGCAAAGGGAATGGTGCTGCTGCAGGGGGCAGAAGGCGGTGGAGAGCCAGCTCCTCCGGAGCACCAGGGTGAGTGGATTGGAGGAGGTCGGGGGAGGCAGGGACATGGCCTGAGGATTCACTGAGCACAAGGGCCCTGCACGCAGGTCCCCTGCACAGGGCTGTGTGGCTGCTGGTGCGTCTATGCCAGTGGCTCCCTGTAGCAGCTGAGGAGTGACTCTGCCGGGGCATCATGGCATGGAACGAGGCAGGACTGTGTCCTGCAGCACCCCCAGGCAGCAGCTGGGAGCCCCTCTGGAGGCAGGCAGGGATTTGGTCCTGCGTGATTTCTGTGCTGATAGAACTGTTCTTCCTTCCCATCGGGTCTCGTTCCTGCTGGATGTTGCAGCTGCAATTCAGGAACCAAGCAGGGGGAAATCCCGGCCAGTGGGAGCCAATGGGTGTTTTGCCACTGACTTAACCAGGGCTGCGATTCCACCCCCACAGTACGTAGCAACAAGGCTGGGAGCCAGCATCCCACAGCAGAGACCTGCTGTTAATGAACAGTTATTGTCCTTCCTGACCGGCCTTGTCCGGGTTATTGTTAAGCGTAGGGGACAATTTCCTGGCGCAAGTGCTAGGGGAGCCAACTAGGGGGGGCGCTTTTCTTGACCTGCTGCTCACAAACCGGGTAGAATTAGTGGGGGAAGCAAAAGTGGATGGGAATCTGGGAGGCAGTGACCATGAGTTGGTTGAGTTCAGGATCCTGACGCAGGGAAGAAAGGTAAGCAGCAGGATACAGACCCTGGACTTCAGGAAAGCGGACTTCGACTCCCTCAGGGAACAGATGGCCAGGATCCCCTGGGGGACTAACATGAAGGGGAAGGGAGTCCAGGAGAGCTGGCTGTATTTCAAGGAATCCCTGTTGAGGTTACAGGGACAAACCATCCCGATGAGTCGAAAGAATAGTAAACATGGCAAGCGACCAGCTTGGCTTAATGGTGAAATCCTAGCGGATCTTAAACATAAAAAAGAAGCTTACAAGAAGTGGAAGGTTGGACATATGACCAGGGAAGAGTATAAAAATATTGCTCGGGCATGTAGGAAAGATATAAGGAGGGCCAAATCGCACCTGGAGCTGCAGCTAGCAAGAGATGTCAAGAGTAACAAGAAGGGTTTCTTCAGGTATGTTGGCAACAAGAAGAAAGCCAAGGAAAGTGTGGGCCCCTTACTGAATGAGGGAGGCAACCTAGTGACAGAGGATGTGGAAAAAGCTAATGTACTCAATGCTTTTTTTGCCTCTGTTTTCACTAACAAGGTCAGCTCCCAGACTGCTGCGCTGGGCATCACAGAATGGGGAAGGGATGGCCAGCCCTCTGTGGAGATTGAGGTGGTTAGGGACTATTTAGAAAAGCTGGATATGCACAAGTCCATGGGGCCGGACGAGTTACATCCGAGAGTGCTGAAGGAATTGGCGGCTGTGATTGCAGAGCCCTTGGCCATTATCTTTGAAAACTCGTGGCGAACGGGGGAAGTCCCGGATGACTGGAAAAAGGCTAATGTAGTGCCAATCTTTAAAAAAGGGAAGAAGGAGGATCCTGGGAACTACAGGCCAGTCAGCCTCACCTCAGTCCCTGGAAAAATCATGGAGCAGGTCCTCAAAGAATCAATCCTGAAGCACTTACATGAGAGGAAAGTGATCAGGAACAGTCAGCATGGATTCACCAAGGGAAGGTCATGCCTGACTAATCTAATCGCCTTTTATGATGAGATTACTGGTTCTGTGGATGAAGGGAAAGCAGTGGATGTATTGTTTCTTGACTTTAGCAAAGCTTTTGACACGGTCTCCCACAGTATTCTTGTCAGCAAGTTAAGGAAGTATGGGCTAGATGAATGCACTATAAGGTGGGTAGAAAGCTGGCTAGATTGTCGGGCTCAACGGGTAGTGATCAATGGCTCCATGTCTAGTTGGCAGCCGGTGTCAAGTGGAGTGCCCCAGGGGTCGGTCCTGGGGCTGGTTTTGTTCAATATCTTCATAAATGATCTGGAGGATGGTGTGGATTGCACTCTCAGCAAATTTGCAGATGATACTAAACTGGGAGGAGTGGTAGATACGCTGGAGGGGAGGGATAGGATACAGAAGGACCTAGACAAATTGGAGGATTGGGCCAAAAGAAATCTGATGAGGTTCAATAAGGATAAGTGCAGGGTCCTGCACTTAGGATGGAAGAATCCAATGCACCGCTACAGACTAGGGACCGAATGGCTAGGCAGCAGTTCTGCGGAAAAGGACCTAGGGGTGACAGTGGACGAGAAGCTGGATATGAGTCAACAGTGTGCCCTTGTTGCCAAGAAGGCCAATGGCATTTTGGGATGTATAAGTAGGGGCATAGCGAGCAGATCGAGGGATGTGATCGTTCCCCTCTATTCGACACTGGTGAGGCCTCATCTGGAGTACTGTGTCCAGTTTTGGGCCCCCCACTACAAGAAGGATGTGGATAAATTGGAGAGAGTCCAGCGAAGGGCAACAAAAATGATTAGGGGTCTAGAGCACATGACTTATGAAGAGAGGCTGAGGGAGCTGGGATTGTTTAGTCTGCAGAAGAGAAGAATGAGGGGGGATTTGATAGCTGCTTTCAACTACCTGAAAGGGGGTTCCAAAGAGGATGGCTCTAGACTGTTCTCAATGGTAGCAGATGACAGAACGAGGAGTAATGGTCTCAAGTTGCAATGGGGGAGGTTTAGATTGGATATTAGGAAAAACTTTTTCACTAAGAGGGTGGTGAAACACTGGAATGCGTTACCTAGGGAGGTGGTAGAATCTCCTTCCTTAGAGGTTTTTAAGGTCAGGCTTGACAAAGCCCTGGCTGGGATGATTTAACTGGGAATTGGTCCTGCTTTGAGCAGGGGGTTGGACTAGATGACCTTCTGGGGTCCCTTCCAACCCTGATATTCTATGATTCTATGATTCTATGATTGTCCCCAATAACTTTCCCAGGCACTCTTCCAGGAGAAAAAGGGCAATTTCTCCTAACCCAGGGTCCTGCGGGCTCGTCCGCTGAGCATACTTGCTTCGAACCAGCAGCAGACGGCTAGGGTTCAAATCCTCTTGGGGGTTGGGGTGGCAGGGTGAGCATCTTTGCTGCAGACAACAGAGTTCTCCGCTCATCAGCATGATTTCAGCGTGCTCAGGGCGATGGGGCAGGCGCCTGGGCTATTCAGTGCTTGAGACGATGGTTTCAAGTGTGTTTACCTGTGAACATCCATGGAGAAAGGGGGTGCAGTACTGGCAACCAAACATATTTTACAGCCGCTGTCGCCCGCACCTACTTGTTGGGGAGGAGTGGAAGAATGCCAAGGAGTTTCCATCAATGCGCTAGTGCAATTTCTCTTTGTACATTTCTTAAAATAAAAACTGGAAATGATCAAGCCTGTTCAGAAATGTGTCCGATTTGGGTTACATCAGCTGCCAACATTCCCATTAACCCCTTGGGGTCCAATCCACCATACATCACTTGCTGGCCTGCGAGCCCGAGGCGCCCCCATCCCCCTGAGCTACTTAACTTGGGTACTTGGAGGCCCCCCATTAGCAGTGTTTTAATTTGTCAGGTCCATTTAAAAGAGAAAGGGTTTGGGGAGGGCGGGGGGACTAGACAAGTAGCTTCATTCTTCAGGGCTTGGAACTAGCAGGTCACTCAGCCCCTGCATGGCTAACGTTTGAGTACCGGTTGCCGTAGCTTCTCACCACCCCTCAGCCAGCCAGCCTGCCCCACTCCACACAGCCAGGAGGCCTGGCTCAGCACAGCACAGCTGCGGAGAGGCCTACCCTGCAGAGTCCCTGACGCAGGCCAGAGCACAGGGCTCTACTCCAGGGGGCTGTGGGTGTGTCTACATGGCACACTAAGCCCAGGACTAACTCAGGTTTGAGCCCAAGTCCCCGCTTCTGTCCACACACAAATCAGTCTGACTTGGGTCAGCCAGCTCCTGGGTCCCTGCTGGGGTAGGGGAGGTCAGAGCCCAAGTCCTGCTGTGACTCAGGTCCAAGCCCTGTCATTGTGCAGTGGGGATGCACCTGGAGCCGCAGACCCTATGCCAGGGGTGGGCAAACTTTTTGGCCCAAGGGCCACATCAGGGTTGCGAAACGGTATGGAGGGCCAGGTAGGGAAGGCTGTGCCCCCCAAACAGCCTGGCCCCCTCCCACTTCCTGCCCCCTGACTGCCCCCCCTCAGAACCCTCAACCCATCCAACTCCCCTCCCCGCTCCTTGTTCCCTGACCACCCCCTCCCAGGACTCCCTACCCCTAACTGCCCCCCCGGGATCCTCCTCATCCAATCTCCGCCCCCTGCTCCCTGTCCCCTGACTGCCCCGCCCCCTATCCACACCCCCGCCCCCTGACAGGCCCCCAGACCCATCCAACACCCCCCCCCCTGTCCCCTGACTGCCCCCCCCGAACCTCTGCCCCATCCAACTGCCCCCTGTCCCCTGACTGCCCCCCAGGACCTGCCCCTTATCCAACCCCCCCACTACCCGTCCCCTTCCCATGCCGCTCAGAGCGGCTGGACAGGCTTATTGGAAAGCCTGGGAGGTGGGCGGGCACAAGCCGTGCTCCCCTCATGGCAGCGTAGCTACGGGGGGACAGCGGGGGAGTGGCCGGGGGCGAGCCTCCCCAGCCGGGAGCTCAGGGGCTGGGCGGATGTGGCCCGCGGGCCGTAGTTTGCCCACCTCTGCCCTACGCAGCAGTGCACAGTGCAATGTGGACACGTCAGCACAGCTGTGAGACCCGCAATTGTAAACCTAGGTTTGCAATGCAGTGTGGACACGCAAGCCCAGGTCCCGCAGCCCTGGGCTCCCATGCAGTGTCGTCATATCCTGTGGTTCTAGGGCAGGGGTGAGCAAAGTATGGCCCGCGGGACCATCCTGCCCGACCCTTGAGCTCCTGGCAGGGGAGGCGAGCCCCCAGCCCCTCCCCCGCTGTCCCCTCTCCCCTGCAGCCATGCTGCCGCGTGGGCAGTGGGGCTGCGAGCTCCTGCCACTCTGAGCGGCATGGTAAGGGGGTGGCGGCGGTGTGCACGCACGGCAGTGGAGGGGTTGGGTAGGGGGTCCCAGGGGACAGTCAGGGAACAGGGAGCGGTTGGATGGGGCGGAGGTTCTGGGGCTGTCGGGGATGGGGAACAGGGGGGGTTGGATAGGGTGTGGGAGTCCTGGGGGGCCTGTCAGGGGGCTGGATAGGGGCCGGGGGGCAATCAGGGGACGGGGAGGTTGGATGGGGGTTCTGAGGGGGGCAGTCAGGGGGCGGGAAGTGGGAGGGGGCGGATAGGGGGCGGGGGGCCAGGCTGTTTGGGGAGGCACAGCCTTCCCTACCTGGCCCTCCATACAGTTTCGCACCCCGATGTGGACCTCGGGCCAAAAAGTTTGACTACCCCTGGTCTAGCACCTGGTAGGAGCAGGGGAGAGGGTGTCTGGCCAGCTAAACCCCAAACGTCTGGTGGAGCCGCTCTGTTCCAGTGCAGCGTAGCAGCCCTACAAGCCATTTAGCTTCCCTGTTGCAAAGGAGTGTTCAAATCTTGACAGATTTTGGGCTGTCCACAATCATGTCTTTGTGGGTCCGCCTGTACCGCAGTTAGACACCTGGGGCTGGCCCATGCCCCCAACGGGCTCGCAGGGCTTGGGCTAAGGGGCTGTTTGCACGTCACAGGGTCCTAGCCCAGGCTCCAGGGCGAGCCTAAACATCCACACTGCAATTAAACAGCCCCTTAGCCGACCCACACAAGCCCATGTAAGCTGGCACGGGCCAGCCACAGGTATCTAACTGCAGTGTAGACAGACCCATCAAGGCTCTGTAAGATGTGTTCAGGGGCTACCTTGCACCCAGTGATTACAGCTTAAAGGCCAACAGGGTCATACTGGGTGCCACCATGGCGGGGGAGGAGGGGGCACTCAATGTGCTAAGGAACCTGGCCCCAATTGTGGGTGCTGAGCCTGAGCCTTGCCTGGGAGCTTCTGAACATCTGCCTCCACCCCCACCCCTCCGCTCTCTCTTGCTCGCCCCCTCCCTCCCTCTTGTTTCCTTTAAAATAAATAGTGAGAACTTTAAGCTGCTAACAGAGGACTCCAGACCCTGGGGTTTAACCCTTGGCTTCTCCGCCACCTCCTTGTGTGACCGGGGTGAAAGAGACAAGATTCATGGTTCTTAGCGAGTGGCTTCCTAGAGAGGAATTGCAAACTAGACAAAGCAAACGTAACAGCAATGCTGCAGGTGTACACACACTACCTGGATGTATTTACAGCAATGCACGGAGACCCCAGAGGGTATACACACACACACACACACACACACACACACACACACAGAGCCTGGGTGTATTTACAGCAATGCACAGAGACCCCAGAGGGTACACACACACACACACACACAAAGCCTGGGTGTATTTACAATGCACACAGGCACCAGAAGGTGCACACCATGTGCACGCACGCATGCACACACACACACTTCACTTTTCGTTCTTGGCTATGCTCTGCCCTACTCAGGGAAGGAAGTGCTGGTTTAAGAACCATGTGTCATGCCCATGCCCAGGGGTTAGCCCAGGGCACTGGCGAGGCTGTGGGTGGGAGCTGGGGGAAGCTCGGGGAAGCTCAGGGGGGCTGTTTCAGGTATTGGGCAGGCAGCAAAGGCAAGGATGGCATGGGCTACGCCTCAGCCAGCCCCTCCCAGATCTGTACATTGGGGCGCTCAGTACAGGGGTCATGGGGAAGGTCTCGGTCTCTGCTGTGCAGGAGGCTGACGCGCCAATCCAGTGGGCCTTCTGGCCTTAGACTCAATGGCTGTACGGATTCCTGTGGTAACCAGCGCTGACCCCCACCCTTGGGTGCCAAAATCCTCCTAGCTCTCCCACACGTACCCAGATCCTAATCCGTCCTCCCACAGCTGCCCAGACCCTCGGACTCCCCCTGGCATTCACTCCCGAGCCTCCATCTCCTACAGCCCAGCAGCCAAGTCCCTCTCAGCCCCGTCCAGCTTCTCACAGCCCCCCGCGTCTCCAGCAGCGAGCAGCCCAGATGTCTCCCACCCACTGAATCCTCATCAGCTGCTCATTTGGGCAGCTCTGCGGGGAGTCCGGCAGCTGGGTCAGGACAGAGCTAGGGCTGTCAACGTGATAATATTTAAAAACTGGACACTCCAGTAGGCGTGCTGGAACCTTTCCTGCCCTGCCCCTTCCCCCGAGGCCCCACTCCAGCCCTGCCTCTTCCCCCAAAGCCCAGCCCCTGCCCTGCTTCTTCCCCTGAGGCCCCGCCCCGTCCACTCCTCTTCCCCTCTCCCCCCGTCGGTCAATGCTTTTCCCCTCCCACCCACTCCACCCGGGTCAGGAGGGACTCACCTGCGGAGCCGTGGCTGGGAGCCGCAACCACCCGACGCAGGTAGAAGGCAGCCCCGGCCGAGTAGGGGCTGAAGCAGATGATGACCCAGCGCCTCCCCCGCTTGAAGTAACCGGACTTTGGGTATCCAGTCAGTAGATCTGACTGGACACTGCCAGGTCCCCTTTTCGACCGGACTTTCTGGCCAAAAAACGGCACCTGACCACCCTAGGCAGAGCAAGTGTCTGTACTGGTCCAGTTCAGCCATGTCAGGCCGGGAGAGGGTCAGTGTGATGGGGGCACTGGGCATATTTCTGACTGAAATGGGACAGGAGCAGGCCAAACCGACTTCACATGGGGTAGGATGCTCTTCCCATAATGCCACTGGCAGGACTGACCGGGAAGCCTCCTGATAAACAGATCCTGGTGAATTGTTTTCTTCTTTCAATGGCACAGCATGTCCCCTGGGGCCAGTGGCATTCAAGTTCAGAACAGAAGGCTCTGGAGCAAACCGTGTGATGGGGTGGAGGATACAGTCTTCTCTGTGTCGCACTGCAGCTGCCAAAAGGACACAAGTGAAACCCAACTCCATGATGAATAGGCATGGCCCAGCAAAGGTCACATCTGCATACGCTGCCTGGAGCACAGAGACCTCAAGGGCAGGTAACACTGTGTTTCTTTCCACTGAAGACACAAACACACTCTCTTAGCTCTTGCAGTAAACAGCTAGGAGAACGGTGGGCTCACTCATGATCTGGCTGCCATCAAAATGGGCTAGGAAGGTCCAAACAACAAGGGAAAGTCCTGAAGAACTGCTCCAAGAATGAGAGCTTTTCTGAAGAATCCACGACCTCCCTGGGTGAGTATCCCGGCGGGGGGCAGCATTCTCTGTTCAGTCGCACAGGCTGCTTACAATAGATGGCTGGAAGCACTGCTCCGGTTGGCGAGGCAATGTGCACCACCTAGTATTTTTGTCATGGTGTCTCCTCTGCCCCAGACCACTTGTGCATCTCATGTGCTTGTTCAATCTTGTCTCGTGGATTGTACGCTCTTTGGAGCAGGGATTGTCACTGGTTCTATATTTGCCCAGTGCAATAGGGCCCAAAACCGGTTGGTCTCTAGGAACTAGCATTATCTGAATGTTAAATAGTGTAAGCCCTGTGGCCAGAAACTCCAGACAGGAAAAAGCTCACTACTCCCTCTATTGATGAAGAAGGAAAAGTGATGCCATAGAGAACTTTGTTTGCATAAGCTATCTACTCACAATTCCTCTAGTGACACTCAGGGAGTCACCATAACTACACTTGAACTTGGATGCTGGGGGGTAGTGGTCTCCAAAAGAAGGCCAAAAGAAAAGAAAAGAGTTTTTACTTTATAATAAAAAGCTTATAACTAAGGACCCAGAATTCTGCTCCAGAATCAAGAGTGCTTTTTGGTTCTTCTGTGGGGACTTCATTGTGAGAGAAAAGGCAGGTTGAGAACTTTGCTATGAGAGATGATACAATAAACAGCTATATAGTTACCCAGAGCTAGCACCTTAATAAGTCTGAGCTACTAAGGGTTAGGCAGTGACATCTCCAGACAAGCAGCCCCCTCAGGAATGAAGACAGACCTGCACAAAGACACATGGACACTGCTATTTCCTGATCCCAAGCGTGAATGGTGCGGTGGGTGGGTGAAGTGGTGCAGCTACAGTAACTCCTCGCGTAACGTTGTAGTTATGTTCCTGAAAAATCCAACTGTAAGCAAAACAATGTTGAGCAAATCCAATTTCCCCATAAGAATTAATGTAAATAGGGGGGTTAGGTTCCAGGGAAAAAATTTTCACCAGACAAAAGACTGTATTTTTATGTATATATATATATAGTGACAAAGTTCCTCCTCTGCCTTAGTGGGTCCTGTGCTTATTGGTGGATTTTCTCGCCTCAGAGGTTCACGGCAGCCCTCAGTTTGGCCACTTTCGTGGCTCAAATCTGCCATTCACTCAGTTAGCCTCATCACTGGTCAGCATGGGGAAAGAAGAAGAACAATCCCCGCAGTCTCTGCTGATCCACCTAGTGGATCGGGGAACAGGCCAGAGACCTTCCCCTCCGGTGGAACCCACAGTCCAGTTCAACTCCTCCGGTATCAAGTAGGGAATTGGGGGGATGGAGGGATGGGGGGAACCCAGGCCCGCCCTCTACTCCGGGTCCCAGCCCAGGGCCCTGTGGATTGCAGCTGTCTACAGTGGCTCCTGGAACAGCTGCGTGACAGCTACAACTCCCTGGGCTACTTCCCCATGGCCTCCTCCCGACAATATATATACAGTATAAGTTTTAAACAAACAATTTAATACTGTACACAGCAATGATGATCATGAAGCCTGGTTGAGGTGGTGGAGTCAGAGGGTGGAAGAGGGCGGGATATTTCCCAGGGAATGCCTTCCTGCTAAATGATGAACTAGCACTCGGCTGAGCCCTCAAGAGTTAACACATTGTTGTTAATGTAGCCGCACACTCTACAAGGCAGCACAAATGGAGGAAGGGGAGACAGCAAGGTAGACAGAGACAGAGACACCCTGTGTGTGTGAGAGAGAGATGTGCATTGCCCCTTTAAGTATGCTGACCCCACTCTATGTACACTGCCTTTTTAAGTAGATCAGCAAGTTGAGACAGTCCCTGCTGCCAGCACTCTCCCTCCGTCCTGAGCCCTGTCACGTCTCCCCCGCCTCTATGGAAATGGGGTAAGCGAGGGGCAGGAGCAGGGGAGAGGGGGACACCCTGACATTAGCCCCTCTGCACAGCAAGGAAGAGGCTCCTGGGAGCAGCACAGTGGGGGGAGGGACAGCTGAACTGCCGGCAATTGGTAGCCCGCTGGGCGGCTGCCGCAAGGGAACTTAGGGGGAGCTGATGGGGGACTGCCAGTCCACCCTGGTTCCAAGCCCCCACCAGCTCACTCCAAGGGGCTGCTCTTCCTGCAAGCAGTGGACAAAGCAGGCGGCTGCCAAACAACGTTATAAGGGAGCATTGCGCAACTTTAAACGAGCATTTCCCTAATTGATTAGCAACGTAACAATGAAGCAACGTTAACCGGGACGACTTTAAGTGAGGAGTTACTGAAAAGGACAATCATCTGGGGGATATTCTCATCGGCAGGTTACTGCTCAAAAGTTACTGGAAAGGGGGAGGGTATGTTGCTCTTATTTTGACCGCATGTTCTGTTGCTGTGTTTTCCCAAGTTCATGACTGTTCCCTTTCCTCTTGTCCAGATTGCCATGTCTGCTCACAGTCCCAGAGAACTTGCAAGTGAAGACATTCTGCCTATCAAGGGTATCCACAGAGGGTCTAATTTCCCCAGGTTTCTGGGAGGGGTTGGTTTAGCTATTTGTCCAGAGAGACCAGAGCTCTATTGAACCTGGCTGAGTGCTGCCGTTCCCCCCCAGGCAGGAGTGTTACCTGATAACACAGGATGCATCCGATGAAGTGAGCTGTAGCTCACGAAAGCTTATGCTCAAATAAATTGGTTAGTTTCTAAGGTGCCACAAGTCCTCCTTTTCTTTTTGCGAATACAGACTAACACGGCTGTTACTCTGAAACCTGATAAAAAGAAAGCAGCACTTCAGGGTTATTTCCAGAGACCCCTCTTTCATTTCTATCGGGCCATATTCGGCTCACCTCGGAAGCGCTCCAGGGCTTTCCCAGAAGGTTCTGATGGATTAGAGACAGGAGGACTCTGCAGGATATCAGTGATTCCAGCCTGTATTTTACACCCACACGCAGCGGCGCGGCACAGTGGACACCCGTCAGAGACGGTGCATGGCTACAGCTGGTCAGAGGTTTTCCCGTGAAACATTCTTCCCTTGGAAAATATCAATTCACCAGCCTCAAGGCATTCTGTGGGAACGTGGATTCCCATGAAATTTCAGTGGAAAGCAGGCAGCTTTCCTGCCAGCTCAGCCATCTCCCCGAATCCTAGGTAGCCTGCCTGGTGGGCTTCCAGGCTCCCAGCAGCCTGCCCAATCTGGGGCTCTCAGGACTTCCAGTCTCCCCAGTTCCTGGGGCAGTTGGCTCCCTGTGTAGCCCCAACTCCCAATTGATTGGTGGTTTACCAGGCGGGCTGCTGCAAGGCCAGGTGGGACTGGAAAGTTTTGAATTCCAGCATCGGCCCCCCTTGGCCATTGGGGCATCACATTTTTATAAAAGCCTTTGTTTAAATATTCCCCACGCACTGCAGCTGAATGCTGGTGCTGCTGTAATCCACCCCCAGAGGGGCACTCTGCCCAGGGACTGCGTAGAGAGGTTGAGGGGTGTCAATCCTTCAGTCACCATGTGTAACACCACACCCCTGGGGGGCTGTCGGCCGCAGGCAGAGAACGTGGGGCCTTGAGCCTCCACTGCCTGAGCTAAAAGCCCCCGCTCTGTTAGCTAAAGCTGCAGCAGACTCCTCAAGGCCTGTAGGCCCCAGCCACCACTACAGGGGCCAGAGCCCCGCATGGAGTGGGCACAGGTCACACACTGAGCTCGCCTAACCAGACGATCCAGCAGCAACTAGCACAAACATGAAATGACCCCTCCAGCCGCTGCAGAAAACGACACGTTACAGTGCACACTGGGTGGGAGCTGACCGCCAGCACCTTTGGCGGCAGTGGGGAAGAGAGAAATTGTGGGATTGCCCTGCCCCCTGCGTTCCACCGGCACCGCATCAGTGCAGGGAAAGCCTGTGGCATTGGAGGGGGGGAGCTGTGCCTTTAAGGTCTGAGCTTCCCAAACAGAGGGTCTGGCCAGGGCTCTGAGAAGATCTTGTTGTTATGGACAGCCAATTGGAACCAGACCCAGAACAAAGCAGACCTAGGGCAAGCACTGAGCAATCACTTCACACCACAGGGCAAAGGCAGGGGGCACCAGAACTGGGGGTGCTGGGGGTGCAGCAATGCTCCCTGGCTTGAAGCAATAACAGCAACCAAATGCATGGCTTCAATCCCAGACAGTGTTTGTGGTTTTGTTCGGGGCTTTCAGCACACCCCAGCAAAGGCCAGGCAGAAGTGCCACAAGTCTGTCTGAAACATGCGAAGCTGGAGAGGGAAGTGCCTGCCCAGTGCTGCGGGAGGTGGCTCAATGAATCCAGACTCATGCTGTTGCCTGCAGGAGGATCTGGCCCAAGGAGGCTACACTTGTGTCACTTACACCTTTGTCGGTGTGCAAGGGTATGTCTGCACTGAAGTGGGAAGGTGTCCATCCCAGCTGGAGGAGCCATACCCACGCTAGCTCTGATCAAGGTGCTAAACACAGACGTGTAGCATAGCGGCAGGAGGGGCTGGCCGCCCTGAGTCCTGATGGGCCCTCCTGTCGCTCCCGCCACCATGGATACACTGCAGTTGTTAGTGCGTTAGCACGATCAAAGCTAGCGTGGGCCGGGCTCCTTGAGTTGGAAATTACACCTCCAGCTCGGGCGTAGCGCGACCCGAAGGGAGACTTCTTTACACTCCCCTGCTCCTGCTGACACATCTCTGCATCTGGCCCAGGGGTGGGGAAGATGCACTCAGCTGCATAGCCACGGCCCACATCTGAGTCTGTGCTAAACCAAGCCCCTGGGGCTGTCCCAGCAGGGCCAGATTTACATCGACAGGAAAGTCCTGTCTTGCTTCGCCAAAGCGTTGTCATTTTTAGCACTAAAGAAGAAGCCAGTCGGAGAGTTAGCAGCGTTTCTGCAGCCGCAGCGCAAGGCCGGGGTGTTGATGTTTTCCTGCCATTTTATCTCAGAAATGGCTTCTCCTTGCAAGAGTCTGGCAGCTCTCCGCACCCAGCTCTGCCTGTTAGTCCTGATCACAGGTAGGGTTTTCACATGTTCTTTAATCTTACCGGGGCTATCGGCTGGTGCCGTCAGCATTAACTCTTTATGGGAATTATTCCTAAATGCAGATTCTGCCAACAGAGTATTGAAATCTCTCCCATTGCACCCGGTCCTGGGTTGGAACACTGAAGAACTTCACCCAGAAATGGGATCTCAGCTATCACTCACTTGTTTCTAAGCTTTTCAGCCCAAATGCCTTCCATCTTTCAAATCATTTCAGCATCCGTTTGCACACAGCAAACGTTTCCCAGGAAGGAAGGACCTGGATTTCACAGCACACGCAACAAGGCAGGAACTCTGGCCGCAGAGCTGCCCAGCACGGTGAGACCCCAGGGAAAGAAATCAATAGCCTAGGTGATGCCCTTGGCATGTCCAGGCTCTGCTTGGTTTCAGCCCTTTGCTCGCTAAGGCGATAGCCGCGTTTTCACTGTTGGGCTCTGCAGTTCTAACCCACAAAACAACCACCCAGCAGAGAGAAGGCTGGTGCCCCAGTTTAGGTCCCTGGCTTAAGATGTGTGAGATCCTGCTTCAATTCCTTGCTGTGCTACAGGCATCCTGTGTGTCCTTGGCCAAGGTATGTCCGGTCTCTGTGTGTTCTGTACAAGGGGTCTGGAGCCCTGGCCTGCTTCCCAGGGTGGAGGCTAGAGCCCCTGAAGCTTGGGGGATGTTCAGATGCTGCGGTGATGGGAGCCAGGTAAGAGAAGCGAGACCCTGCCGAGTTTTTTCTTGGGAACCTTGCTAAGTAGGCAGTGTGCCATCCCCCTTGTGCATAGAGCCGGAGCCCCTCCAGGGCTGGGAAATGCCGGGCAGCTACAACTTGCTGTCCAGTGTGGCTGGTGTATTGAGCTCTTGCTGTTAGAAACCTGGAGTAGCAGTGCATGAGCACTGGGCAGCTGTTGCTTGAATTAACTGGAAGCCCCACTCTTCCCACAGAAGGAGGAGGTGACAGGTGGTTCGGGAACATTAATACACAGAGGCGTCCGCTCATACAAACTTTCACAAACAAGGTGAACAGCAGGGGCACAGCTATAGCGTGTCAACATTCACTTTCTATGATTAAACCATTACTATGAATTGTTATTACTGCAGCCCGAACGGGCAGGGAGCTGGCAGACAACCACGGAGTAAAGCTACATGTCATTTTGCACCTGACCACCCAGATCAATTTTCATAGAAATAGCAAAGGAGCGAGCTGGGCACTGGAGCGACTCAGTAAACAGAACAGCGCTTCCTGCCCATCTGCCCCGCGGGGGAAGTGGTGCAGCCGCTGCAGGATGTTGGGGGAGATGCTAGGTTGGGGCTGGCTAGCTCAGGTTGCAGGGCGGAGGTGCTTGGCTAGGGAGGAGAGTTGCGGGCTACTTTGGGAGTTGCTGGTGTAGGGCACAATTGCTGCTAGGAGTCCAAGGGTGTGTCTACACAGTGATAAAAAACCTGTGGCTCTGAGTCCAGGGCAGTTGATTCAGACTAGGGCTGTGGGGCTAAAAATAGCAGTGTAGACAGTCCGGCTTGGGCTGGAGCCCAAATACCTACGCTGCATTCTCTAGCCCTGCAGCCAGAGCCCCGTGAGCCCGAGTCAGCTGACCTGGGCCAGTCGCAGCCATGCTGTGGGTCTTTTATCACAGTGTAGCCATACCCTGCGTTCCAGTCCCACACCAGCCCTTCCTGGGGGACGCAGCCACATTAATGATTTATTTACACAGTGCCCGCCAGGGCATTAGCACTTTGCACAACCAAGAGAGAGGCCTGGCCTGGGCCCTAAAGAACTGAGTCTGTGCTTCTAAGTCAATTAAGCTAAACCAAATTCAGGCCACTTTAATTCTGAATAAGAGTGTCCACACAGGGATTAAATATGGTTTAACTAATTCACTGTAGAAGTTAATTTGGATTAACTTTGTGAGTGGCCCCATGTAGACAGGCCCTAAGACATACAAGGGGTGTGGGGTGAGGGTCATGGTAGGGAGACCAGGCAATTCCTGCCCTATGGGCTCCACTTATCTTGACGAGTCTGTTAAAGTTGGTTTTTGCAATGCTGGAGCTGTTGAAATAAGGCTGGAGCCAGACTCTAGAGCAGCTAGTGAGGTGGGATGCTTAGCTGGGCTCACGTGCTAATGGCTTTATCCTCACATCCCCCTGGGGGAGAAGGGCTCTCGGCCCTGGTTTATAGCTGGGGAACCAAGGCCCAGACGGACTCAGTGACTTGCCCAAGGTCACACAGTCTGTAGCAGAGCAGGAGACGGCTCCCAGTCTCCAAAGTCCCAGGCTAGTGGCTGAACCATCATGCTAGCCGGCCTATATCAACCCCAGCACGGTGCCGTCCTGAGTTCACTCAAGCCCCAGGCCTGGCCTGCGTCCCACCCTGAGTCTCAGCCCTGTGACAGAGGACTGGAGCAGCTCCGCCCCGGGGCCGTGGCTGCTCAGTGCAGTGTGTGCTCACAGGCGTTAGCTAGTTAATGCTCAGGGCACCCGCTGTAGGTAGGTGAGCAAGGACTGTCCCCTTCCCCCACCCCAAAGTCAGCCAGTGAGTCAGTCCTGGAGCATACCTGAGCCTCAGCCCCAGACGTGTTCCCCCAGCCCATGCTGCCTGCTGCCCCGGAGGAAGATTAGAGCCAGAATGTCTGGGAGTGTCAGGCCCCTGGCTCCCATAGCCCCTTGAGCCTCCAAATGCCAGTGACGTTTGCATGGGCCCTGCTGAGCCCGGGATTATCTGGCAGCGGAGGCTGCTTGCTGAGTGCTTCCAGAGAGACCTCTCTGTACTACACCAGCTCTGAGCTGCTTTTTCTGTTGTTCTCCTGTCTTTCAGGTGAGATCTCAGCCTCAAGAAACAGCAGCCCGCGGAAGTCAGGTCAGTACAGCTGAATAATACTGTTACAGTGAATGCCCTCGTTTGTGACACTTGTGTTTTGCCTAGTGCACCTCTCAGGTGCCTCCTATCGCACTGAAAATGCAGCAAGGTTAAGAGAAAATGAGTGTCCCAGTGAAAATCCTCTAAAGCTGAAACTCAGCTGGTGGCTCCAACCTCTAGTCCCCAGCTGCAGCCACCTGGTGGACTCTGAGGGCCAGATCTTCCATTGGAGTGCTGCTTTACACCAGCTGAGGGTCTGACCCTCAGAGCTTGGGGCTGGAGAGATTTGTCATTGCCTGGATCACTTTTATTCTGTTCTGCAACAGAGTGATTACACTGATGCAGTCCAGTGGAAAAGATTAAATGCTCTGCTACAAAGTACAGGACAGAAAAGCACCCAATCAAATGGAATTAGTAATGATCAAAAGTGATTTTAAAATACCCAGAATGACTGCTACAACACTACATGAAAACCACTCCTCGAGATATTTTGAGAGGATGAGTTAGCTAAGGTTCCTAGCTACTGCCTGTCTCTTTCCCATTATAGTAAATTCCCTATTTCATTCTTAAATATGTTTAATGCTTAAGCTGTTGCAAAAACTTATAACCCAAACCACTACCCATTTCTCTATTGACAATTTATAATCAATATGTTCCTTTTCGAATAGCCCTAATAATCTGAAAGCAATTCCCAGCCTCTGTAAAATTTGCATATTTTCCCTTACATTTCAGTTCCTTCAGCTCCACTTGTTGGTCACATGTGGACTTTGGCTACAGAATTTGCCATTTCCTTAGAGGAGGGGAACCACAGAAGACATTTGTATCTGAACCGGTTTTTGCTCTGAGACCATGTTTACATGGGAAAGTTGGAACTATTTAACTTAAATCTGTTCTTAATCCAATTTAATTAAATCGATGCAACCCCCTGTGTGGATGCTCTTATTTCAAGTTAAGGGACTGGCTTATTTTGGTTTAGCTTAAACCTGTTCCCCATTGACATAAGCAAAGCTGAAAAAAGCCACTGTACCAAAATAAGGATGTCTACAAGGGGTTTGCATTGCTTAACTTTATCGGTTTAAATTCACTCCTTAGCTTAAATCAGTGCAACCTTCCCATGCAGACAAGCGATGACACAGCCGCATTCATTAGTCTACATCTACTATGCTGCTGAACAATCTTTGTACCAGTGCATGCTGAGGAAATCAGGGCAGCTCGCCCAGAGTGCCTGGGGGACATGCACACAGAGCAGCATGGAGGACAACGCACCTTGGGCTGTCTGGCTCTCTGCCTGCGGAGTAGGGGGGGGAATTTTCTGGGGTACAGAAAATCTCCCTTCAGTTCCCATATCAGCCAGTGGTCTCCTGTATGACCTCAGGCAAGTCACTTGACTTGCCTCGCACCTGAGCTGCCCCTCTGTAAAATGGGGGTAAGAGTCCCAGCTCAGGGGTGTTGGGAGGCTAAGCTCTATTAGTGATTTGCTCTGGGTTTGTGCAGTGCCCAGGAGGGCCATGACTGGGGCTTCCAGATGCTACTGTAAATCACAGTGAGGGGAGCTGTGTAACTACCGACCCCATAAGTTACACAGGCAGAGTTAGAGTCTCATCTGCACAGTACCACTGCTGCAGGCTGGCTACAGGGGGGGTCTGTCATGTGACGGGCAAGGGAGGCATGACTGGACTTTTCCCAGGGTGTTGATCCCAGGGCCAGCCTGGCTGGGGAGGGCAGATAACTACTGTAAGAACCAGAGACCCAGCTCTTTGATCTGTGTTGGTACCGCAAGACCTGGCGCCATGCAGCCCCATGACTAGCCACAATGCAAATCAATAACAATGATTATAATAACAGCATTAGGGCCAATTCATATACCAGTGTTTCCTATGGTTCCTCTCCTCAGAGAAAATAAACACTGCCCTCCCAGTCAGCCTGGGACCGAAACCTCTTCAAAAGCTGCAGAGCTGCTGGGGAGACAGGAATGCTGGGAACGAGCTCTGACCGATTGTTCTAGGGCCATTTATGGATCGTCAAAGGGAACTGCCCTGCACATTTGAATGACTTGGGTTCTAGGCGGTGGTATCTTGCGCCAAAGGACCCTTAATGAGACACACTCCATAACAGAGAACTGAGCTAAGACTACTGATGATAAACGTAACTTTATGGTGCTTTTTGTTTGATACTGTTTAAGGCTTAAGCTTTGTTCTGTTGGTAGTGTCCTGCGAGATATCACGGGGGCTAGTAATAGATGTTTTTCCTCTCTGATGCAAGCTGCTCGCAGTTACTAATTTAGCTATTTGATTTTCTGTCTTTTCCAAACTATTTGTTGATTTATAATTATGAAAGGCAGGAATAACTTGGAAGCGATAAAATCAAATAGCTAAATTAGCAACTGCAAGCAGCTTGCATTAGAGAGGAAAAGCCTCCTTGAGTGTTTCAAATGAGCAGTGGTTATTCATGATTTTCTGAAGCAGCTGAATTAAATGCTACTTATAAGGAATAATTGAATAAAAGTACAATACTGTGTATATGTAATGCAGCAATTTAGTATTTAACTGCTAAAAAGTCCTATGAATGGCTTCAGAATAAGCACAGAATGGATATATTTCTTCGCCACTTCATAGAAATTTAACCGTTGTGCAAACTGTAAATAATTAAAAGTAGAGCTGGTCAAAATTTTTCCATTGGAAGTTTGTAATGGTGCTGTGCAGTGTAAGATGCAGTGGACACGAGTTAATTGTGCTGTGCAGTGCAGCGTGCAGTGCAGCGTGCAGTGCAGCGCAGTGGGGTGTTCAGTGGCAGGGAATTAATGGTGCTGGGCAGTGTAATAGCAGTAGTATGTGTGGTGTGGGGGAGTCACATCAGTGGTCTTGTGAGAACCTCGTGCACATCTTGACTTTCTTTGCATTTAAGGCCCTAACTGCCAAGAGTGCTGACAAGCTTTGGCACATGCCCTGTGCCTGATGCACACCCAAAGCTGGGGCTGTGCTTGGTACACACAGAAGCAAAGCCACAGTTTGCATACGTACAGCATTGTAGTCTTTCTTATTGCATTTTATGTCAACCTACATTTCTGCATTCGGTGAGAGTTTGCCAGTCATTTGCCAGGAAGCATGCTGTGTTAGTAGCCCTAGGATGATCCCTGTTAGCCCACAGGCATCACAGGGAAGCACTGGAGGAGCTAATAAGATTCAGTGTTATCAATTTACCCTCCTGGCCTGGTTTTGTCTCCTCCTCAGATATGTTCTGTTCAAACTTCCGGCAGCACCCTCGTTACATAGCTGCCAAAAAGAACACCCAAGTTCACTTCATCTGCCATTCCCGCAACTCAGCCGATGTGCAGTGGTACAAAATGACTGGACATGACAAAACCCCCCAGATGATCAATATGAATGACCCGAGGGTGAACGAGAACAGGAGTGAGTCATTTGTAATGATCACCTTCAGCAAAATCCAGCCTGAAGACAACGGCATTTACTTGTGTGAAAATAAGAGCCTGGCTCGTGATCTGGGACGGATACGCACGTGTGGGAGTGAACTGAGAGTAATAGGTGAGATGTGCTATCACTGTCTCTGTCTAGCCCCAGACACACCCATCTGTCCCCATACACACTCGTCTCTCTCTCTCTCTCTATCTATCCCTATACACACCCATCCATCTATCCCCGTACATCCTATCTATCTATCTCTCTATCTATCTATCTCATATGTATTTTTTCAAGTTTTCTACTTAAAACCTTTGGGCAGGATTTTCAAAGGCACCGAAGGGATGTTGGCATCTAGCTCCCACTCCAATGGGATCCCTTATGATTAAGGCTATGATTTTTTCAGGGAGGTCGACGAAGTCACGGAATCTGTGACTTAATGCATCCGATGAAGTGAGCTGTAGCTCACAAAAGCTGATGCTCAAATAAATTTGTTAGTCTCTAAGGTTCCACAAGTCCTCCTTTCCAGTCACCTCAGTGACTTCAGCCCATGGCGGCCAGGAGCTGCGGGGTACTCCTGCAGCTCCTGACTGCCACAGGTGGCAGAGGGGACCCTGGCGCTCCAAGCAGCCCCCACACATAGGTGCGGGAAGTAGGGGTGCGGGGGGTGCTGCAGCACCCCCAGGTTTTATGCAGGGTCCCAGGTGCCAGCTGAGCATGTAGGGTTCCAGCTGCTGGCCCCACTCCCAGCCACGCACACGGGGTCCTGCATCATGGCTGCTGGCCCCGTGCCTGGGGGCCCTGGGCAGGATCCTGCTGTCCCACTCCTGGCTCTGCATGTGGGGTCCCAGCTTCCGGCCCCACTCCTGGCCGCACATGCAGGGTCCTGGCTGCCGGCCCCATGCATGGGGCTCCGGTACTGGCCCCGCCCCTGCCCCCAGCCTTGGCCCCCTTATCCCTGTCTGTGTCCCCCTCCCCTCCTGGAGCCACGGCCCTGCTCCTGCCCTCAGCTCTGTTGGGGGGGGGGGCATGAGGTAAAAAGTTTGGGAATAGTTTTGCTGGTTTTCAGCACCTCCACTATAAAAAGCATTCCAGCACCACGGTCCCCACAGCTGCCTAGCTGCTGCACGCAATGTGGGGACCCCGCAGCTGAGCTCTCCATTTTGTCATAGCTATTTTTAGTAAAAGTCATGGACAGGCCACAGGCTTTTTTTACTAAAAACAACCATGACAAAATCTTAGCCTTAATGATGGTGCTTTGAAAATCCCCGTCTGACCCATTTACACAGCAATACAGAACCCCCTGAACACATTAGCAGCCACACAGCAAGAAGGGGCTGCGACTCAGATCATAGAATCATAGAATCATAGAATATCAGGGTTGGAAGGGACCCCAGAAGGTCATCTAGTCCAACCCCCTGCTCGAAGCAGGACCAATTCCCAGTTAAATCATCCCAGCCAGGGCTTTGTCAAGCCTGACCTTAAAAACCTCTAAGGAAGGAGATTCTACCACCTCCCTAGGTAACGCATTCCAGTGTTTCACCACCCTCTTAGTGAAAAAGTTTTTCCTAATATCCAATCTAAACCTCCCCCATTGCAACTTGAGACCATTACTCCTCGTTCTGTCATCTGCTACCATTGAGAACAGTCTAGAGCCATCCTCTTTGGAACCCCCTTTCAGGTAGTTGAAAGCAGCTATCAAATCCCCCCTCATTCTTCTCTTCTGCAGACTAAACAATCCCAGCTCCCTCAGCCTCTCCTCATAAGTCATGTGCTCTAGACCCCTAATCATTTTTGTTGCCCTTCGCTGGACTCTCTCCAATTTATCCACATCCTTCTTGTAGTGGGGGGCCCAAAACTGGACACAGTACTCCAGATGAGGCCTCACCAGTGTCGAATAGAGGGGAACGATCACATCCCTCGATCTGCTCGCTATGCCCCTACTTATACATCCCAAAATGCCATTGGCCTTCTTGGCAACAAGGGCACACTGCTGACTCATATCCAGCTTCTCGTCCACTGTCACCCCTAGGTCCTTTTCCGCAGAACTGCTGCCTAGCCATTCGGTCCCTAGTCTGTAGCGGTGCATTGGATTCTTCCATCCTAAGTGTAGGACCCTGCACTTATCCTTATTGAACCTCATCAGATTTCTTTTGGCCCAATCCTCCAATTTGTCTAGGTCCCTCTGTATCCTATCCCTCCCCTCCAGCGTATCTACCACTCCTCCCAGTTTAGTATCATCTGCAAATTTGCTGAGAGTGCAATCCACACCATCCTCCAGATCATTTATGAAGATATTGAACAAAACCGGCCCCAGGACCGACCCCTGGGGCACTCCACTTGACACCGGCTGCCAACTAGACATGGAGCCATTGATCACTACCCGTTGAGCCCGACAATCTAGCCAGCTTTCTACCCACCTTATAGTGCATTCATCTAGCCCATACTTCCTTAACTTGCTGACAAGAATACTGTGGGAGACCGTGTCAAAAGCTTTGCTAAAGTCAAGAAACAATACATCCACTGCTTTCCCTTCATCCACAGAACCAGTAATCTCATCATAAAAGGCGATTAGATTAGTCAGGCATGACCTTCCCTTGGTGAATCCATGCTGACTGTTCCTGATCACTTTCCTCTCATGTAAGTGCTTCAGGATTGATTCTTTGAGGACCTGCTCCATGATTTTTCCAGGGACTGAGGTGAGGCTGACTGGCCTGTAGTTCCCAGGATCCTCCTTCTTCCCTTTTTTAAAGATTGGCACTACATTAGCCTTTTTCCAGTCATCCGGGACTTCCCCCGTTCGCCACGAGTTTTCAAAGATAATGGCCAAGGGCTCTGCAATCACAGCCGCCAATTCCTTCAGCACTCTCGGATGTAACTCGTCCGGCCCCATGGACTTGTGCACGTCCAGCTTTTCTAAATAGTCCCTAACCACCTCTATCTCCACAGAGGGCTGGCCATCTCTTCCCCATTCTGTGATGCCCAGCGCAGCAGTCTGGGAGCTGACCTTGTTAGTGAAAACAGAGGCAAAAAAAGCATTGAGTACATTAGCTTTTTCCACATCCTCTGTCACTAGGTTGCCTCCCTCATTCAGTAAGGGGCCCACACTTTCCTTGGCTTTCTTCTTGTTGCCAACATACCTGAAGAAACCCTTCTTGTTACTCTTGACATCTCTTGCTAGCTGCAGCTCCAGGTGCGATTTGGCCCTCCTGATATCTTTCCTACATGCCCGAGCAATATTTTTATACTCTTCCCTGGTCATATGTCCAACCTTCCACTTCTTGTAAGCTTCTTTTTTATGTTTAAGATCCGCTAGGATTTCACCATTAAGCCAAGCTGGTCGCTTGCCATGTTTACTATTCTTTCGACTCATCGGGATGGTTTGTCCCTGTAACCTCAACAGGGATTCCTTGAAATACAGCCAGCTCTCCTGGACTCCCTTCCCCTTCATGATAGTCCCCCAGGGGATCCTACCCATCCGTTCCCTGAGGGAGTCGAAGTCTGCTTTCCTGAAGTCCAGGGTCCGTATCCTGCTGCTTACCTTTCTTCCCTGCGTCAGGATCCTGAACTCAACCAACTCATGGTCACTGCCTCCCAGATTCCCATCCACTTTTGCTTCCCCCACTAATTCTACCCGGTTTGTGAGCAGCAGGTCAAGAAAAGCGCCCCCCCTAGTTGGCTCCCCTAGCACTTGCGCCAGAAAATTGTCCCCTACGCTTTCCAAAAACTTCCTGGATTGTCTATGCACCGCTGTATTGCTCTCCCAGCAGATATCAGGAAAATTAAAGTCACCCATGAGAATCAGGGCATGCGATCTAGTAGCTTCCGTGAGTTGCCGGAAGAAAGCCTCATCCACCTCATCCCCCTGGTCCGGTGGTCTATAGCAGACTCCCACCACTACATCACTCTTGTTGCACACACTTCTAAACTTAATCCAGAGACACTCAGGTTTTTCCACAGTTTCGTACCGGAGCTCTGAGCAGTCATACTGCTCCCTTACATACAGTGCTACTCCCCCACCTTTTCTGCCCTGCCTGTCCTTCCTGAACAGTTTATAACCATCCATGACTGTACTCCAGTCATGTGAGTTATCCCACCAAGTCTCTGTTATTCCAATCACGTCATAGTTCCTTGACATCACCAGGACCTCCAGTTCTCCCTGCTTGTTTCCAAGGCTTTGTGCATTTGTATATAAGCACTTGAGATAACCTGTTGATCGCCCCTCATTCCCAGTATGAGGCAGGAGCCCTCCCCTCACAGACATTCCTGCCTGTGCTTCCTCCCGGTATCCCGCTTTCCCACTTACCTCAGGGCTTTGGTCTCCTTCCCCCGGTGAACCTAGTTTAAAGCCCTCCCAACAGCAAAGGAGCCCTGCCTCTGACACCGGGTATGTCAGGCTGAGTTTTAATGTCAGTAATGCGCTAGGCTCTTCTCAGCCCTGGTTAATTAAAGGGACCATTTGGGCCTTCAGCCATTCCCATTGTGGCAACTGAGCCCCCAAGGTTCTTTGCATGGTTTCTGACTTATTTCAGCTCTCATTTCTCTCTCTCAAACCCCCTTCGGAATAAGCTCTCGTTCAGCCGCAAGCCATTGGGCTAGATGCAGGGATCCATGGGTGAGTCTCTCTGGCTTATATGGCGCAGGAGGGAGGACTAGAGGGTCTAATGGCCTTTCCTGGCCTCAAAATCCATGGACGTACGTGCTGGAAGCTACGAAACGCAGGAACAAATGAGCAAACCATTGCTGCGACTCTCAGCTGTTTCGGGCAGGGACTGTGTCTGCCTCTATTTCTGTACAGCACCTTGCATAATGGGGCCAAGCAGGAATGAGGCCCATGAGCGCAATCCCAGGATACACAGGAAATGATAAGACTATTATCATTCCAGAAAGGTTGTGTAAAAAAGCCCCTTTTCACACTGTAAAATACAAGAAGTGCAGAGAACTCGCATTACGGGTGTGAATACTCACACTACAGGTCTAACTTACACCTACCAACCTGAGGACGTTCAGCCTGAAGCACCAGGTGTCTACCTGAGAACAGGCTGCTTACCCTGGAGAATGAAGGTGCCAGTCATCCCTGCAGTTCAATGGGGCAAGTACCATCGCTGGCACGTCCCCCATACTGTAAGCTCTTTAGGGCAGGGACCATCCCTCTGTTCTGCATTTGTTCAGCACCTGGCACAAAGGGGTCCTGGTCCATGATGGGAGCACCCAAGTGCTACCACAATCTTCTTCCTTTCTTGCTACTTGCCTATTTGGTGTTGGGGACTTTTATAGCCTTCTTCCAAAACTCGTGATTTTACGGCTGGCTTTTGTGCAAATTGGTGTCTCTCACATCCGCTGATGTCTGCTCCACGTACCTAGTCTTTGGCCTCCTCCTTGCTTGTCTTCCATCCACAATCACTGCAAGGGTCATCATACCAATAGCACTCCCAGGTCTCCACTGGACACAACCACACCAACATATCCTAGCTTCCATCAACTTGTCCTCAACTGGGGCAATCCGCATTAGGTCCTTCACAGCCTCATTTCATTTCCTATCATAGAATCATAGAATATCAGGGTTGGAAGGGACCTCAGGAGGTCATCTAGTCCAACCCCCTGCTCAAAGCAGGGCCGATCCCCAATTAAATCATCCCAGCCAGGGCTTTGTCAAGCCTGATCTTAAAAACTTCTAAGGAAGGAGATTCCACCACCTCCCTAGGTAACGCATTCCAGTGTTTCACCACCCTCCTAGTGAAAAAGTTTTTCCTAATATCCAACCTAAATCTCCCCCACTGCAACTTGAGACCATTACTCCATTACTATCACAGCATGTCCATCCATTTAACCATCTCAACATCTTCATTCCCATGGTAGGGAACATACTTCCCCGTAGTTGGCCAAGTCTCTGTCCCCTACATGAGGATGGGTTGAATTACAATGTTTATACACACTACCTTTTAACTTGATTGCCATATTTTTATCACAGAGAACTGGGGTCAGCTCCTGCCATTCGCACCCACCAGCTAGGCACTCCCGCAATACAGGTAATAAATAAATTAATAGATTCCCCAGGACAAAAGGGACCACTGTGATCATCCAGTCTGACCTCCCACATAACATGGGCCAGAGCACTGCCCCAAAATAACTCCTAGAGCAGATCTTGTAGAAAAACATCCAATCCTGATTTAAAAGCTGCCAGTGATAACCAGGACCCTTGGTAGGTTGTTCCAATGGTTAATTACTCTCACTGTTTAAAACGTGCCCCTTATTTCCAGGTGGAATCTGTCTAGCTTCAACTTTTCCACCCATTGGATCCTGTTAGATCTTTCTCTTCTAGATTGACTGTTACCAGGCATTTGGTCCCCATGTAGGTACTTACAGACTGTGATCAAGTCACCCTGAATCTTCTCTTTGTTAAGCTACATAGATTAGGCTTCTTGAGTCTATTGCTACAAGGCAGGTTTTCTAAATCTTTAGTCATTCTCATGGCTCCTCTCTGAACCCTTTCCAATTTTCAACATCCTCCTGGAATTGTGAACACCAGAACTGGACATGGTATTCCAGCCGCGGTCGCACCAGTGCCAAATACAGAGGTAAAATAACCTGTCTGCTCCTACTCAGAATTACCTTGTTTATACATCCCAGGATCCCATCAGCTCTTTTGGCCACAGTGTCATACTGGGAGTTCATGTTTAGCTGATTAACTACCACGACTCTCAAACCCTTTTCAGAGTCCCTGCTTCCCAGGGTAGCCCCCTCCCCGATCCTGTAAGTATGGCCGACATTCTTTGTTCCTAGATGTGCACATTTACATTTAGCTGTATTAAAATGCATATGGTTTGTATGTGCCCAGCTTACCAAGTGATCCAACTGTGCTGAATCAGTGCCCTGTCCCCTTCATTATGTACCACTCCCCATGTCATCTCAAACATCATCAGTGATGATTTTATGTTTTCTTCCAGGTCATTAATAGTATCATGGTAATTAGTGTAAGACCAAGAACCAATTCTTGCAGGACTCTGCTGGAAACACACCTGCTCGATGCTGATTCCCTGTTCACAGTTACATTTTGAGACCTATCAGTTACCCAGGTAATAGGGAACCCTAGCTCTCCTGGCCAATGGCTCTGTGACTGCCTCCAGTCGCTCACACTGGGTTGTATATCTTCATGGTGCTGCTCTGGGCGCCGTCACACACACATGGGAGTAGCATGCCCAAGGCACTGTGCTGAGGGGACAGCGCCTGCTTTATGTCGGTGCCAGGTCTCTGGTGCAGATACCACCAGTTCACCTGGAAGGCCAGGAAAAGTCATTTGGACCCCTTGCACTTGTTGCCGTCCAAGCATGTCATGTTCAGAAAGAGCTATTTGCTGCCCTGAGCGACCCATGACCTGGCTGCCCATGTGGTGGTGCTGACAAGGACCTTCCACTTGCAAGCCCAGCTCTGTGTGGCATGGGGAGGCCGCTTGCTTTGTTCTCTGGGCAGCATTTCAGGGAGACGTTCCCCATCCCCAGAGCAGGGCTACCCATGGAGCTGGCCACCCCTCAGCACTCACAGATCATCCGCCATGCCCCCAGATCACAAGATGGGCTTAAAATCATGAGATTTTAAACTGGAGTTCTCTTTATTTCCCTTCTGGGTCTGGATCCTTTAGGGTTCATGTCTTCAGGCTTTTATCCATGACCAGGAGGGCATGTACTTACTTTTAAAAACAAACCAAGCAAACATAAACCCCCCCAAAGCTGACACTCTTATGTATTCACCTGACTCCCAGAGCTGGGATTTAGCACCAAATATCTTGAGACTCATGAGAAAATCGCAATAGCAGGTAACATTGCAGGCTAGTGGCTCCGTCCCACCCTTCAAAGTGGAGCCCTAAAAGTTCTTCACTTATTTAAGGCTAAAAGTCTGTGTCTTTATATCCCTATGTCAGATTGTGAGTGCCCCCCATCCTGCCATGTTGCAGAAAAACTGAGCTGGCTTCCTGCACTTGTGGAGAGCCAGACAGCGTTTTGGAAAGCACTCAGGACTTTAGGGCACCCAGTGGCAGCATTTTGGCAGGGATCCCTGTCTCCTGGGGCTCCAGGACTTTCTGAATCAGCTCATAGCTCCCCCCCTAATCTGTAACAGGAGCTCTCGCTCCAGGCTGAGGTACAAACAGGCATCAGCAGGTCATGCCCTTCCATATTACTAATTGTGGAGAGGGGTGTCCCAGCTGGATCTGGGCTAGATGGACAGGGGCAAGGGGTCACAGTATGGAAAAGGGTATGAATCACTACTCCTAAGGTAACAGGTTTCAGAGTGGCAGCCGTGTTAGTCTGTATCAGCAAAAATACCAAGGAGTACTTGTGGCACCTTAGAGACTGCCCAAATAAATTTGTTAGTCTCTAAGGTGCCACAAGTACTCCTCGTTTTTTTTACTCCTAAGGTAGGAGAGGGTATCAGCAGCAAAGAGAGGTAGGGAGAAGAGCTGATGAGAGGTCACAGCAAACAGCAGGTCAGGGAAGCTCTTGAATCAACTGGGAGGTTTTTCTCCATCAGAAAAGCAAGTCTGTGATGCTCACGGGGTGCAAACGGGGCTGTCGTGAAAGCAAAGCAGGCATTTTTCTTTCTTTCTTCCTTTCAAGAATTCCCTTTATCAATTTTTGTTTTCAACCGTTCACTCACTACTCCATGCAGAACCCTGGGATGTGCTCTGGAGCCAAAGTCAGGGGCTAGGCGGCCCTTTCACGCTAAGTTCCTCCTCCCAGGTCAGAGGTGGGCAAACTACGGCCCGCGGGCCACATCCGGCCCGCAGGACCCTCCTGCCTGGTCCCTGAGCTCCTGGCACGGGAGGCTCCTCCACGGCCCCTCCCTCGCTGCCCCCCCTCCCCTGCAGCCTCAGTGCGCCATGCCACCAGCTCAACGCTGTGGGCAGCCGGGCAGCGTAGTTGCAGAGCCGCGGCCTGACCCGGTCTCCGGGCGGTGCAGCTGTAACACCGCCAGCCACCGGAGCTCCAGGCAGTGCGGTAAGGGGGCAGGGAGCGGGGGGGTTGGATAGAGGGCAGGGGAGTTGGGGTGGTGGTCAGGGAGCGGGGGTGTGGATAGGGGTTGGGGCGGTCAGAAGGTGGGGAACATGGGGGTTGGGTGGGGCAGGGGTCCTGGGGGAGCAGTCAAGAAGGAGAGGGGGGTTGGATGGGGCAGCAGGAGGCAGTCAGGGGCAGGGGTTCCGGGGGCGGTCAGGGGACAGGGAGAAGGGGTGGTTGGATGGGGCAGGAGTCCCAGGGGGGCAAGTCAGGAATGAGAGGGCGGGTTAGATGGGGTGGCAGGGGGCAGTCAGGGGTGAGGGGTCTGGGGGTGGTCAGGGGACAGGGAGCAGGGGGTGGTGGATGGGGCAGGAGTCCCGGTGGGGGCCGTCAGGGGACAGGGGGGTTGGCTGGGGCAGGAGTCCCGGAGGAGCCGTCAGGGGGCGAAAAGCAGGCTGGGGGAGGGGCAGATAGGAGGCGGGGGCCGGGCCACGCCTGGCTGTTTGGGGAGACACAGCCTCCCCTAACCAGCCCTCCATACAATTTTGGAAACCTGATGTGGCCCTCAGGCCAAAAAGTTTGCCCGCCCCTGTCCTAGGCCCTTACAGCTGTTCTGTAACAAAACTCCAGCCAGCTCCTGCTCCTCCCATCTGGGAGAGGCACTGAGAAGGGTTCAAAGCGCCCCATCCTGCCGTTGCCCCGTTTGTAGGTTTCAGCACCATTAAGCAGGTCCAGAGACGGAACAGCGTGAAAGACATCATCATCATGATCCAGTCCATTCTCCTGGTCATCTTCGTGAGCGTCCCCATGCTCCTGCTCCTGGAGAAAGTGAGTATTGGGCGCCTCCTACTGAAATGTGCCTTGACCGCCCCACACTGCGAGGCATCTTGGAATGTCTCAGCACGACGTCTTGGGGGACCATGTTCCTAGGCCTGTCTGGGCACCGTCATCCCAGGCTCCCAGCCATCGCTCTGAGACCTGCTGAGAATGGGGAGAGGTCTCCTGTATTTCCTAAGGGGTGGGGAGCTAATGGCCCTGGAGCCAGGGCAGGCATATCGCCTTCGCTGGGGGGGTATATAGCTGTGTCACAAGAGGCTTCATTTCCATGGTGTCTATTCAACCAATGCGCTCTTCCTGACAGCCTCCTCTGAGAACTGGGTACCTGGGCTAGGACCCCAAGGCAATGCAAAAGATGGAGGAGGATAGCTAGTCCCTTCTACCCACTGCTTCGCAGCTGCGGGGGAGTTATACGGGATATTGCCATCTGGGCCCCACCCCAGCTGGCAGAGCCATGGAGGAACAGCAAGGGGTTGCACTGCCTCACCCTGGTGGCCCTCGTGGCTGTCGAAAGGTGTAGGCCAGGGACGTCTACACTACAGGGGCTACAGAGCCACAGCTACACCGCGGGAAGCCTGTAGTGTAGACACACACCACAGCGATAGAAGCGGTTTTTCCGTCGCAGTGGGAACTCTACCTCCCTGGGCGACGGTCGCTAGCATGACGGAAGCAGTCTGCTATCGATCTCGCTGCGGCTACACTGCGGGTTAGCCTGGCACCGCTGCGGCACTCAGCGGCTGTGGATTTGTCACATCCCCGAGCACCGCAGCTATGTTGACTTGAGTTTTAAGTGTAGACCAGGCCTCAGGGAGGAACATCTGTCTTCCTTTGCTTGGAGGAATAAAGTGTTTACCCCAGGGAGCCCTGGAAGCATCTGGAATGCCCCTGGGAAGCTCTGGGTCTAGTGGGTTAGGGGGATAGGGCAGAGATAGTGGGGGGAAGGGGGCAGAGTGAGGGCAGCCAGCTTCAGCAGTGTTACTGAGCATGCTCAGCCCATGTGAGCAAATCTGGGGGGCACATGACCCTGCATGCCCCCCCCCATGTGTCGCCTCTGATAGGGGTTCAGTGATGTCTCCTGGCTCTTCCAAGGGAAACTGTCATCAAGAGTCTGGGCACTGGCGGAGCATACCTCAGGCTTAGATCTGGGATGGGGCTGGCGTGGCTGAGAGCAGAAGCAGGCCCCCGGTACCCAGGCTGCTCACTGTTATGCCTGGCACCTGGATTGTTCTGAGTGCATCACGTGGCTTAACCCGGGTTGGTTTACACCAAGGACTCAGTGTAAATCCAGGACATCGCAATAGGAGACACGCCCAGGCCATTCACACACAACCATGCTGAGTGGGTCTGTTCTTGGACGGCCCCACTTCACCGAGGGCACAGCTGCTTGGCCGTGCCCTGGTTTTACACCCACTTGAGACACCTTTGGGGGAAACATTTAACGACACAGACATTCTGATAGCAGCCCATGGAAGACCCAGAAATGGCAGGACACGGTGATAAGGAATATCACTGTATTTACCCTGCGCTTCTCCCCTCCCACTAGGGTGACAGCAAGGCCAGCTCTGATGAGGACCATACCTATGAGGTAAGTTAACAATATCATGTTAATTAGGTTAATAATAGTTAATATAATAGGAATATTTTTGAAGCAGTGAGCTGGGCAGGGCGGCTCATTTGTTGGGGGTTTCAGATGTACATTGCGAGCTGAAGGGGAGGAGGAGTGGATCTTTAAGACTGATGTCCTTTCTCCCAAGTGTGTGTTGTGTATTGGAAAAGTGGTGCTGGAACAGTTTTTGGAGTGGGGGTGCCGAGCTGCACCACCACTTATCCCTGTCTGCACCCCTCACCGTTCCCTAGAGCTGGGACCGGGAGCAGGGCTGTGGCTCTGGGAGCGGGGTGGGGCACAGACAGGGGTAAGGTGGCAGAGGCTGGGGCCACAGCTAGGGGTGGGTGTGGAGCCCCTGGTGTGGGGCCAGCGGCTGGGCAGAACCCCCAGGGCCGGCAGTGGAGCCCCCGGGCATGGGGCCAGTGGCTGAGTGAAACCCCGGGCTGGCAGCCAGAACCCTGCATGCAGGTGCCAGCAGCCGGTCCCACCCCCGGGTGGTACCCTGGAGCTGGCGGCCGGGACACCACATGCGGGGCCAGCAGCTGCGCAGGGGCATGGGCCGGCAGCCAGGACCCCAGGCAGCAGGGACCGGCAGCCGGTGGCCGGGACACTGGGCACAAAATCTGGGGGTGATGCAGCATCCCACGCACCCCTACTTCCCATGCCTATGTATTGGAGTTAAATAAATGCTAACAAAACCATGCAAAACTAAGCATTTCAAACAGCCTGCCTCAAAATCTTTTCCCCTCTCAGATGCAGCTCCCTGACTTTTGGGCGGTCATAATGTCACTAGTTCTCCGGTCATCCACAGAGTCTGCCAGGGCAGAGAAGGCCTGAATTTCTGTCTAAAATAAGCCGAGGGAAACAAATAAACCCTTTCAAGTTCTCTGTGAATCATGAAGGAGCAAAAAGAGGCACCAATCCATTATATCCCTGGGAATGAGCCTGAAGATGGCACTGCCAGGCCAGCCTTGGAGATGGGAGGGAGGGAGGGCTGGGGGCGAGGAGTCAGCTTTGGTAAAGCTCTTCTGCCAACTAACGTCACACTGAATTCCCAATTCTGCCCTAAGCTCGGCTTGTGCAGCAACGGGTGAGCCAAGGGAGGCGCCTGGGCATATCTCAGGGCCGAACCCGGTCTCTGGGAACGTTTCCTTCTCAGTCTCCCTCTTCTTTGCACAGGGCTTAGAGATCGAACAAACTGCCACCTACGAAGACATTGCACCTCTGCGGGATGTAAAAGCCAAGTGGACAGTTGGGGAGCATCCAGGCCAGGAGTGAGGGGCTCTGCACCCAGGCGACTTGCCTATGTTAGTGGCACAGTTTCTTGCACCCGCTGTGCCTGCGAGCTACCCACTGATGCCGGAGGGGATGGGATTCCTGGCTTCCTGCCATGGGCTGTGGCTGTTACAGACTCATGTGTGGAAGGAGCACATCACAAACTGCAACGAGATGATGGGACGCTGCCAGGAGCTCCCACCTCCCTGCCGCACGCAGCTGCCTCCCATGACTGTTAGTAGAGCTTGCTTGAGTTTTTGGTGTTATATATTCAGTGCTTGCTTTTCTGAGTCTGTACCCAGGTCTGGATGGGAGCTGGCCAGGATGATTTTAGCCTGGAAGTTGCTGTTCTTATCTCAACCCACAAGCCCCTAGGTGCATGTACCGAAATTAGTAACAAGCTGCCACTGACTGGCAGCAAACAGTGAGTTAACCTCAGCCTGAGTTAGGCAGCAAAAAGAACCTGGTACGTTTAAAGCAGCAAATCACTTGAATCTCTTAGGCCCTGGGCCTAGGAAGGAGAGACAGGTTTGCGGAGATGACACATTCACAGAGGGCTGGAATGTGATCGCTTTACTCATGTTGAACCGAACCTTACACCGCGCGTGAAGTTGTAGCAAGGTGCTACTCAGCAGGAATGAAGTTCTACCAAGTGTGAGTTAGGGCGTCCCAGCAAAGTGTGGAAATTGTGGGATCAAAATGTCCAACTGCTTTTTAAAGTTTTAATAAACACAATAAATCAGTGTCCTGCTCGTCCTGTTACCACCGGTCGGAGTCAGACTGGCTCCTTACTGCATAGTGCGTGGGTGAGATGCACAGTCCAGGGGCTCTCTCAGCGAGCCACTTGTCTAGGTGCACGGGCCATTATCATGATGCTGGGATCTCAGACAGGTTCTGTACTAAGGAACACCAAAGATTATTTCACATCAACTCACACACCAGAAGAGGTTTTCCATGGACCGGAGCATGGAACATTCCTTCAGTGCTAATAATAAGCCTGCTTAATGTCAATTAAAATTCACTGATTTCCTGCTCCGAGCAGCACTTTAGGCCCAGTCCTACAGTTTCTGCTGCACGGGCCTGTGACGGGTTGGGTCACAGAAACCCCCTTGGGACTGCCACCTGATGTGCTGAGACTACCTCTGAGCCCGTTTTCCCTGGCAGCGTGGGACTTCAGTACCCTGTCTTGTTGAGCCAGACACACTAGCCTGCTGCAACACGGACCCAGGTCTGAACCACATCCCCCAAAAGCTGCAGGCTTAACTGAAAACACCTTAAGAAGTGCTCCTGTCTCTAGCACCCAGATACCTAGTTCCCAGTGGGGTGCAAACCCCAAATAAAACTGTTTTACTCTGTATAAAGCTTATACAGGGTAAACTCATAAATTGTTCACCCTCTATAACACTGATAGAGAGATATGCACAGCTGTTTGCTCCCCCAGGAATTAATTACTTGCTCTGGGTTAATTAATAAGCAAAAAGTAATTTTATTAAATATAAAAAGTAGGATTTTTTTTCATAGATATTAAGGTCAGAAGGGACCATTATGATCATCTAGTCTGACCTCCTGCACAACGCAGGCCACAGAATCTCACCCACCCACTCCTGCGAAAAACCTCTCCCCTATGTCTGAGCTATTGAAGTTCTCAAATCGTGGTTTAAAGACTTCAAGGAGCAGAGAATCCTCCAGCAAGTGACCTGTGCCCCATGCTACAGAGGAAGGCGAAAAACCTCCAGGGCCTCTTCCAATCTGCCCTGGGGGAAAATTCCTTCCTGACCCCAAATATGGCGATCAGCTAAACCTTGAGCATATGGGCAAGATTCACCAGCCAGATACCCAGGAAAGAATTTTCTGTAGTAACTCAGATCCCACCCCATCTAACATCCCATCACAGGCCATTGGGCCTATTTATCATGAATATTTAAAGATCAATTAATTGCCAAAATCATGTTATCCCATCATACCATCTCCTCCATAAACTTATTGAGTCGATTTAAGTGGTTCCAAGTAATAACAGTCAGAACGAAGTAAGTTACCAAGCAAAATAAAATAAAACACACAAATCTAAGCCTAATACAGTAGGAAACTAAATGCAGGTAAATCTCACCCTCAAAGATGTTCTAATAAGCTTCTTTGACAGACTAGAGTCCTTCCTAGTCTGGGTCCAGCAATCACTCACACACCCGTAGTAACTGTCCTTTGTTCCAGTTTCTTTCAGGCATCTCTTTGGAGTGGAGAGGCTATCTTTCAAGCCAGCTGAAGACAGAATGGAGGGGTTTCCAGGACCTTATATAGTCTTTCTCCTGTGGGTGGAAATCCTTTTTTCTCCTGTGTAAAATACCCTCCACAAGATGGAGTTTGCAGTCACCTGGGCAAGTCACATGTCTATGAATGATTCGGCTTTTTGCAGGCCGACGCCATTGTTTACGTTAGTTTGAACATTCCCAGGAAAGCTCAGATGTGGATTGGCATCTCCCAAAGTCCATTGTCAGTTAAGTGTTTCTTGACTGGGCACTTACTGAGAATAGTCCTTTCTCAAGAAGCTGAGAAAATGATTCACTGAGGCTACTTAGAATCAAAACACTTCAAGATATAAGTACATAGCCAATATTCATAACTTCAACTACAAAAATGATACACACATGCAGACAGCATAATCATAACCAGCAAACTACAACCTTCCCATAGACACCCCACTTGGCTTCCTCTGTACAAGACCTGGTGCAACCATAGGACCCTGGTTGCAACAATGATCTATATGGTCACAATTCATAGAATCATAGAATCATAGAATCATAGAATATCAGGGTTGGAAGGGACCCCAGAAGGTCATCTAGTCCAACCCCCTGCTCGAAGCAGGACCAATTCCCAGTTAAATCATCCCAGCCAGGGCTTTGTCAAGCCTGACCTTAAAAACCTCTAAGGAAGGAGATTCTACCACCTCCCTAGGTAACGCATTCCAGTGTTTCACCACCCTCTTAGTGAAAAAGTTTTTCCTAATATCCAATCTAAACCTCCCCCATTGCAACTTGAGACCATTACTCCTCGTTCTGTCATCTGCTACCATTGAGAACAGTCTAGAGCCATCCTCTTTGGAACCCCCTTTCAGGTAGTTGAAAGCAGCTATCAAATCCCCCCTCATTCTTCTCTTCTGCAGACTAAACAATCCCAGCTCCCTCAGCCTCTCCTCATAACTCATGTGCTCTAGACCCCTAATCATTTTTGTTGCCCTTCGCTGGACTCTCTCCAATTTATCCACATCCTTCTTGTAGTGTGGGGCCCAAAACTGGACACAGTACTCCAGATGAGGCCTCACCAGTGTCGAATAGAGGGGAACGATCACGTCCCTCGATCTGCTCGCTATGCCCCTACTTATACATCCCAAAATGCCATTGGCCTTCTTGGCAACAAGGGCACACTGTTGACTCATATCCAGCTTCTCGTCCACTGTCACCCCTAGGTCCTTTTCCGCAGAACTGCTGCCTAGCCATTCGGTCCCTAGTCTGTAGCGGTGCATTGGATTCTTCCATCCTAAGTGCAGGACCCTGCACTTATCCTTATTGAACCTCATCAGATTTCTTTTGGCCCAATCTTCCAATTTGTCTAGGTCCTTCTGTATCCTATCCCTCCCCTCCAGCGTATCTACCACTCCTCCCAGTTTAGTATCATCCGCAAATTTGCTGAGAGTGCAATCCACACCATCCTCCAGATCATTTATGAAGATATTGAACAAAACCGGCCCCAGGACCGACCCCTGGGGCACTCCACTTGACACCGGCTGCCAACTAGACATGGAGCCATTGATCACTACCCGTTGAGCCCGACAATCTAGCCAGCTTTCTACCCACCTTATAGTGCATTCATCCAGCCCATACTTCCTTAACTTGCTGACAAGAATACTGTGGGAGACCGTGTCAAAAGCTTTGCTAAAGTCAAGAAACAATACATCCACTGCTTTCCCTTCATCCACAGAACCAGTAATCTCATCATAAAAGGCGATTAGATTAGTCAGGCATGACCTTCCCTTGGTGAATCCATGCTGACTGTCATGTCAATAACGTCACAGGACCTTCCATTGCAAGAGGAGAAATTTTACTGGGTGGAACGATACCAGCAAAATTTTGCATCTCGCTCACCTCCCCAGGCCCTTTAGGTTTGCCTGTACAATCTGTTTAGAGCAGCTGCTCTTTGTAGCAGGGGCGTGTCTGTGAAGTGCCATGCAGGCTGGTGGGGCTGTATAGGCAGGGACCGAAATACAGTCGTGGGCACTGAGCTCTTATGAGACACATTAGAGCAGATGTTCCCCACACTGCACCAGTAAGATGCACACACCCATGCCAGTGATTTCGGAGGGGCTGGCTGGGAAGGGAGTGCTGGGCCTGTTTGCAGCTGCTTCTACAGGCTTTTGCTGCCAGGTGAGCCAGGAGGTCTCTAGCACCGCCTTGTATTCGTGGAGGGCCCAGCAGCCCTGACCAGGATCAAAGCCTCGTTGACCTAGGTGCTATACCGACACATGGAAAGGACAGTGCCTGCCCCAAAGAACGACGAGGCACAAAAAGTAAATGGAACAAACCACTGACCTGGGACAGAGCCGGGGGGTCAGTCATCAGAATATACAATCCTTTGCTGGTCTCCTGCCAACCCTCGTGGCCCATTTACCATCGGCTGCCAGCAGCAGTGAGGAGGGATCTGAAGGGAGACATGGCAGGGGCTTGTGGGATCTGTTCAGGGATGTTGCTTCCTGCACAAGGGGCAGTGCACAAGAGGCTGCAGAACTGCCAATGGGCGCATCAAAGAAGTGGCTGGTGTAGTGGAAGAGCAAAGGAAGTAAAGGAAGGCGGCGAGAGATGACATTTTACACAAGCAGGGGGATGGGCGAAGCTGTGCAGGGCCTTCCAAGTACGGCCCAGAAGCTTGTGTGTGAGACTCATGGATCAAGGGGGAGCAAGTGGGAGTCGCAAGGAGGGGTGTGACACAGCAGGGCAATGGGCCAGGAGGGTGACTGTAGCAGAATGGGCCGTATGAGGACCAGGCAGGTACCAGGGAAGTGGAGAAGAGGCTGCCCTGCTGCAGGCAGGAGGTGATGAGCGTTCTAGCCGCGGGACAGGAAAGGGTTGCTCTTCGGGAGGATCTGCAGGAAGAAACTGTAGGATTCGGAGGCATCCTGGAAATTCTTGGCTGCATTTTCTCTCCAACGGCGCACATCCACCCACAGCCAATACCTCGCTGTGGCTCTAAGGGATCCAAAGAGCTGGAGTTTCGGAAGCTTGTGCCTGGTTGCACTGAAGGGAGCTAAGCACCCGCCCGTGCTCTCCTAAGAACCTTTCCATGGGAGCCATTGCTATGTGGTTGTCCCAGAGAAGCTATGTGATTGCAAACATGTATGGGGAGGCGGTGTCCAGGAGATGCAGCCCACCCCAGGGCAATTTCCACAACCCTTGCCCACAGAACTGACTGAAAACTGGCCTCCGCTTTGGTGAGTTTGTTTTCAGCCTGGGGTAGGTCACGTGACGGAAAGTCCGGCTCACAAGGCACGAGAGACCGAGTGTAACATTAAGCAGCTTTGGCTAAAGCATCTGTCCCTTTACACAGCCACCGTCTGTCGTTACTGCTCACTGTTGAAAGGGTCCTGGCCAGATGGTCCCATGCACACACTCCTCTCTTGGATTTACCCAGCACTTCCCAAATACAGCACAGGTGAGGCTGCTGACACAGTATCTGGTTTCCACGGAATGGGGCTTCTGGCAGATGGGTGGACGATGTCTTATTTCTGGAGCACAGATTTTATATTAACAGAACAATAACATGCAAACAACCTGTCATTGCACCTGTACCCTATCTGTCAGCAGCTGCCCACAACAACCGTGTGTAACCCTCCCCCTCAGACACATGGGCCACATGCTGCCTTTGCTGCTACCTGCCTGGCCCTGCGAACTACCGGACCGAGAACATCTGCCAGAGAAGCAACTAGAAAGCCGGAAGCAAACGGAGTCGGCCAGCCAGGGCCTGCTTTGCACAGTGCTGAGCACTCCAGGCTCCCAGCCTGGACAGACAGATGCTAGCGCTGCTCAAGTTAGAATTAAAAACAGAAGTGTGGCCGTTGTGGCCCAGGCAGTGACAACAACTAGTCACCCGAGTACAAGCCCTCCTGATCCCCCGGGTCTGAGCTCTGGTGGCTAGCCCATACCGTCTCCCAGCTGCAGTGGCCAGGCTGCTATTGTTAACACACTAGCTCAAGTGGAGCTGGCATGTGGCTGTCTGCCCGGTGTGAGAGGCACATGCCCAGCTGCAGTGCAGATGTACCCACTGAGGCCAGCTTGCGCCTTCAGTGCTAGCACCCCCGAGAGTCAGGCCCCAGCTGCGCCCACTGGCCAGTAAACAGAGCATTTTCCCCTGGGCTTTCCCAGCACAGTGTCTGCTTGGAGAGCAGGGGGTGGAGAGTTTGTCCTTCAGAGCCTACCCCAGCCCCATTACCCAGCTGGGATCTTCGAGCCGGCTGCGGGGACGGCAGCACCAGCCGGAGAAAGGGGTGCTCTCCCCAGACAAGGTGCAGGGGCAGAGTGGAAACCTCGGGGCTGCAATGGCCCCACACTCACACATGCCATGATAAGGTACCCACAGGTCTGGGATACTGAGACATGAGAGTAACAGACTTGACCCAGCCCCAGTGTGAACAGCTAATAGGGCACGGACTGACCCCTGCTCACACCATGGCTACGCTGTGCTAAAGCAGATCAAAACAGCACCCTGGCATGTGTGATACCCAGTGGTGGGGGAGGGGAGGGTCCCTGCTCTGTGCGATGCCCAGGAGTGCGAGGGGGGCAGGTGTGATGGGTTTCCCGGGGTGCAATCTAGAACTGGGGTACCGCTGAGCCCTCTGTATCACCAACCTGGACTCCCTCTCACACTGTAATGCTGTGACATGCTACAGTCCTCTCCAGGTCCTGCACTTGCACAGCCATCCACAGGTGGGGACACAACCAGCTGAGTTACATGAATGATCTCCGAGACACTCACGAACCAACAATAGAGAGGCTCCAGACAATTCCCCCAGCTCCCCAGGCTAGGACCCTACACGTGTACCATCTTGCCCTGGTCAGAAGCCTGGCCAGTGTAAGTTTATTTCCCAATCCGCCACAGGTAGTGATCAATGGCTCCATGTCTAGCTGGCAGCCAGTATCAAGTGGAGTGCCCCAAGGGTCGGTCCTGGGGCCGGTTTTGTTCTGTATCTTCATTAATGATCTGGAGGATGGTGTGGATTGCACCCTCAGCAAGTTTGCAGATGACACTAAACTGAGAGGAGTGGTAGATACGCTGGAGGGTAGGGATAGGATACAGAGGGACCTAGACAAATTGGAAGATTGGGTCAAAAGAAATCTGATGCGGTTCAACAAGGACAAGTGTAGAGTCCTGCACTTAGGATGGAAGAATCCCATGCACCGCTACAGACTAGGGACTGAGTGGCTCGGCAGCAGTTCTGCAGAAAAGGACCTAGGGGTTACAGTGGACGAGAAGCTGGATATGAGTCAACAGTGTGCCCTTGTTGCCAAGAAGGCTAACAGCATTTTGGGCTGTACAAGTAGGGGCATTGCCAGCAGATCGAGGGATGTGATTGTTCCCCTCTATTCGGCATTGGTAAGGCCTCGTCTGGAGTACTGTGTCCAATTTTTGGCCCCACACTACGAGAAGGATGTGGAAAAATTGGAAAACGTCCAGCGGAGGGCAATAAAAATGATTAGGGGACTGGAACACATGACTTAGGAGGAGAGGCTGAGGGAACCGGGATTATTTAGTCTGCAGAAGAGAAGAGAAGAGTGAGGGCGGATTTGATAGCTGCTTTCAACTACCTGAAAGGGGGTTCCAAAGAGGATGGATCTAGACTGTTCTCAGTGGTAGCAGATGTCAGAACGAGGAGTAATGGTCTCAAGTTGCAGTGGGGGAGGTTTAGGTTGGATATTAGGAAAAACTTTTTCACTAGGAGGGTGGTGAAACACTGGCATGGGTTACCTAGGGAGGTGGTGGAATCTCCTTCCTTAGAGGTTTTTAAGGTCAGGCTTGACAAAGCCCTGGCTGGGATGATTTAGGTGGGGATTGGTCCTGCTTTGAGCAGGGGGTTGGACTAGATGACCTCCTGAGGTCCCTTCCAACCCTGAGATTCTATGATTCTAAAAAAGGAAGCGGAGGTGCACCAGCTTTTGTACACTGAGCAGATTCCCCAGGCACTTCAACCAAAACACACTGTTTTAAGTAAGATATAAAACCAGGTTTATTAACTACAGAAAGAGATTTTTAGTGATTATAAGTAATAAATGTACAGATCAAAGTTAGTTACCTAAGAAATGAAAGTAAAACCGCAATCTGAATTCTATAAACTAGACAGGATTTGAATCAAGCAGTGTCTCACCCTGGTGGATGGTATAGTTCCTGCATATAGAGGTTGGGATTCTCCTTTCCAGCCTGGGACCACCTCCCCCATTCAGCCTTTGTCCTCCAGAGGTGTTTCCAGGTGTTGAGTTGTGAGGGGAAGTGAGGCCAAATGATTAGGTCATTTCCCCTCCTTTATAGGAGGAGCTGTAGATCTTTTGCTAGGATTTGAGTCAAGCTGTGTCCATTGTTTATGTGCTATCGCTGAGAGGTTTTCATTGTACACAGCTCCTGTGATAGTCCTTGGTAGTGTGGATTCCCCTTAATGGGCCATCAGCAGCATCTGGCTGTTACATTATTGTACCTGAAAGTTGGTTGTTGGTGTTTCCAACCTTACACCATATTTCAGTAACACACACATAGCAAAACTTCACATACAATGATAGCGCATATAATCCAACAGGATATTAATGTTCAACAGATCAAGACTTTTAGAATGATACCTCACAAGGCATACTTCATACCAAGTATATCATAATCATATCACCATGATAAATATGGGGGTGCCAGGGTGTTGATTTGGGTACAGAGTGTCACAGTGGGTCCCTGCTCTGTGCGATGCCCAAGGATGGGGGAGGGGCATACTCCAGCTCTGTGCAATGCGGGAGGGAGGGGGAAAGGAGGGTCCCTGCTCTGTGAGATGCACAGGGGTGGGGGAGGGCCAGTATCAGAACTTCTCAACATTGTTTTAACTCTATAGCTGAATTAGTCAGTAATTCGTTGTAATTAAAAGGTCACTGGTTCACACACCCAGTAATTGAGCACTGACTGATTCTGTAATGTAGTATGTAAATACTACTAGTCACTTACGGATGGGCAAATTCTTTCACCCAGAGTCCAGCCTGGGATTTGCAAGGGCCCCAAAGGAGTTAGGCACACAGCTGCCTTTGCAGGGCAATGGGATTGGGTTCCTGAATCCCTTAGGCCTTGTCTGTGCACCCAGGTTGCACCAGTTCAACTCAGTCATTTTAGAACTGGACTCAAAAAGGTTGGTGTGAACGCTTTGCTCACTTCACATTGCGGGCATCCTGGAGCCATTGGTTTCACTGGGGAAGCTACGCTGAACTGAGGTGCTCTTCACCTGAGATAGGAGCATCCATTGGGAGCTGGCGCAGATCTGACTGTACTCACCCAGCCCAACCCTTTCTCACCTCCACGGGCTTCCTTCAGTCTTTCCTTCAGACTGGTGGGGCCAGACGCTCATTAACGTGCAGGCCCCTTCACACTCTCCAGCAGCCTCAAAGGATGTGTTACCTGGGATTAGCTAATTTGGGGTAGAACAGCAGTGAGGCTCGGCAACTCACTTCTGGCTCAAATTCAGCACCAGGCTGCCCCACAGGCTTTGGCTCGAGCTGCTAACCTGTGTTAAAAGCCAAGTTGCCGGGTCTTCACTTCTATTGTAACCTGGGCGCTAACCCAAGTTAAATACACAGCAGCTCTCTTTGCAGCGCAGACCTGCCCTTGCAGTGAGTGTACATGGCCCCGGGATGGCCTTTGCCATTCACCCTCACTGCAAAGATCTCGCTGCCCGCTCCCCACCTGCTAACTGGAAGCAACCTGAGGCAGGGCTGACTCTTCCTGTGTGTGCACAGCACCCTGCCCAGCGGGCCCTGTTCCCAGGAGGAGCCTGTAGTCGCTGCTGTCACACAAATATACTGCGCCCCCACCCACCAGCGTGCTAGAGTGTTGGGGGCAGGTCGGAAAGATGCAAGAGAGATTTTGCACTGACAGTTGCTTCACGGGCTGGGCTCGTTTCCTGCGACTCACTGAACCCAAACCATTTCTTTCCTGTTGTTTCACAGAGCAGGGCTAACTCTGTCCCTTCCGCAGGCAGGAAACAGAGAGAAACTGCAACACGCCCTGTGTGTGCAGCACATCCTGTGTGTGCAGTGCGGCATCGCTGGGGGAAGAGACAAGGAGCAGCCACCTGCCCGCTTCCCCCCCAACCTGGGCCAGCAGGGGCCCAAAGCAGCCCAGGAGCCGCTAGGGCCTCTCTCCCATCCCCATCCCAGACACACCCTATCCGGAGCCTGGGGAGCGGGTGGCACAGAACCTGCCTTAGGGTCACTAACTCCACGCATTCAAAAACCCCGAGGATGGCTTACAAATCATGAGATTTTTAACAAGCAACGAATGTGGGGTTCCCCGTCTTCGCCTTGATTGTGGAGCCCTTAGGGGCCATGTTTTCATCCTTTTCTCGGGATCTGGAAGGGGGGTTCAATGAGATTCTCATGTGCTTACATCATTCCTGGACTTGCGGCTTTAAGAAAAACACCAGACAGCATGAGACTCATGCAAACTGCAAGAGCTCGCAGCAATGCCAGGGGGATCTGGCAGCAGTCCCTATACTTGGGTTGCCGATTACTTTCCATTAGAAAGGATTCTTGTCGCCTCTCCTTTGAGAAGCTCTCCCGCCTTCCTTGTTTGCAGCAAGTCTTTGATACTCAGCCGGGGGACAGCCTTGGGCCTCGTCTTTGTTTCATAAAATCCTGTTCTCCTAGTGCTAAGATATAAACTGGAAAACAGCCATTTCTCAGGAAATTTTTGGAAAATAAGAACTAAATCCACATCCATTCAAGAGGGCTGGGCTCCTGCCTCCCCCAAAGCTGCAGCAGCAGCTACATGCGCTGGGCTGGGCACAGCTGGGAGCTGCCAGACGAGCTGCAGTGCCGAGGCTGGAGAGAGAGCAGGACTGGAAACCTCCCCCAGGACCAAGCCCTTGGCTCCAGTGGCCCATTCCCACCCTCTTGGGATAACACAAGGGTCTGGAGTTCCCCCAGTTCTGGAAGTCGGGGGAGACAGAGACCACAGTGAGCCAGCTCCCCCCCACCCCCAACCAATCAACCACCTTTAGATCCAGCACCTGGGCCCAGCAGTCCATTCCCGCTGGAATAACCCCTTGCCTGGCTCCAGATAATGTAATCCTGTAGCCCCAGTGTGAGCAATCTGTGCGGAAATGCTGATGGCTCAGAGTTAAAACTCTGCTGATGATGCACAGTGAGGGGCTCATCACTGTGCATAACAGAATCTGGTTTTTCTTTGTAAAAAACCCCCTAGGATGTTGCCTGCAGTAAATCGACATTACAAGACAGTTATTTCGGGTGCTTACAAGTTTGGAAATGCCAGCTGTACAGCTTCTGGTTGCTTGTACAGCCCTTGTTCTGCCCTTTGGGCGCACACACCTGGTACAGTCTATGATTACAAGATCCCACATGGGTTTCCCATTGTACCCCTGCCTCATTCAATACCCAGGACGCACGCACAATGGGAAAGAATGAAGGTTGCGTCAATCTGGCACTTCCAAGTGCTTGACTTAGCAACCTACAGAATGTCCTTGTAACGCAGATCGCTGCCTTGGTGGTGTGTTTTCAGTGCACTGCCGCCGAGTGACCCCCACTGCGTGAAGTGCCATACACACACAGTTATGCTGGCTGGACTTCCCAGCGGGTTCCCTCTCCCCAAGAGCTGAGTCTTACCCAGCACCTGACGGCTGGGCAGGGCACCTCCTGTCCTACATGCACCTGACACAGCCTGACATCTGCAAACATACTCTGGAGTGGCAGGAGAAAAACACCCCCAGATGCTGCTGGCTCCGGAGTTACCAGATATGCGGTAGCAGCAGGATCCAGCACTCTCCCTGCCTGGGGCCCTGACATTTACTCTCTGACGTTGTCGCGCCTACAGGATACAAACACCGAGTGGCTTCCAGGAACACACCATACTCGTCCTCCCAACAGTGTTTTTATTAACGAGCCTACGTCAAACCTTGCGTCCCTGGATCCAGCACCTGGGGGGCTGCTTGCCCTGGATGATGAGCCCAAAGGAGAGTTGGATCACATGTGAGGGTGCAGACCAAACCAGATGGCCCCCAGTGCTTTTGTCAGCAATGTCTGGTGGGCTCAGGACATTGCATGGGAGTGCCATGAGAAGGGCCCCAGTTCAATGGCCAGAAGCAGGGAAGACAGGGGCAGGGGGCCTGCAGGAGAGACCAAGAAAAGGGTGGCAAGAGGTGGTGACTGCCATGCAGACCTTCTAACACCCCCCACCTCTCCGCTGCTCCCCCAGCTTCACCTGAATAGCAGAGGCACATGTAGATTCCCCTCCCCGCACTGTCTGAAATGAGGCCTAGCAGCTACTTTGACCAGCCACCTTCCCTCCCTCACTAGCCCTCTGTTTAGACTCAGTGAAATTTCACACTCATGGATGGAAGACTGGAAATTGCTTCTGAATTAGTCCTTTTTTCCCACTGAGGAAATACCAGGAAACCTGGGCAGACCCCCCTGCTGTGATGCCCCCAACACTCTGTATTCCTGATAACATGTCTTGCGCTGGGCTCTGGGAGTTGCTTCGGGAAAAAGGAAGCTCACTGGCTGGTTTTGCCCTCAATTCACATTGCCTCCTGAAGAACAATGCGAGTCCGGCTGGCTGGGAGACTCCATCCCGCCCTGGCAGATGAAGACCTGGCCTCAGTTACTCACGTCTTCGTCACCTCTCGGCTGGACAGCAACAATGTCATATACCTGGGCATGGAGACTTCTGCATGCAGAGAACTCCAACGAGCACCACACACTGCAACGCCTCCCCTCAGCCACACAGGCTACGTACGACCAGTCCGCCACTCTCCATGCTGGCTTCCCTACAAGAGCAAATCATATTCAGATCCTCACGGCGCTCCATAGCCTAGGCCCAGGATATCTAAAAGGCTGCCTGAAACTCTGGGGTGAAGACTGTAGTCCACACCTTCACTCCTCTGGCCCAGTGGAACTCTCTACAACAAGAGTAAAGCTTATTTGTGCAGGAGACGGAACTTTCTGTCAGTACTGAAGCAAGACTGTCAAGCGAACTCCCCCAGGAACTAAAGCCCATCGCAAACCTCCCCACCTTCTGTTCCAAGTGCACGGTACAGTTCTTTGACCTGCCATCTCTTACAAACACACAGCAACAGATGTATTGCAGAACAAAAACAAATCAACAAAGAAACAAAACAAAACCGTCCTCAAGAAATCCAAAACACCCTACCAAAGCAAGACACTCCTCTGCCCCACTTCTCCCCTGGGGAGAGGATGAGAGAACAAACAGCACATGACAGATGTTAGCCATGTCATTTCATGCACTACTGGAAGATGCTCAGATACAATGGTGATGAGCACAGTATAAGAACTGATATAGACTAAAACAGAAATCCCCATTTGCAGTGAAACTCAGTGCAGCTCCGTTACATAAATCCAGGGCTTTGTAACAGAATTTAGGTCTAAAGTGCTTTAGAATACCAGGGGCCTAACTAATAGGTTTTGGATCTGGTTTTGCAATGTACAGGGTGGACAATAGACAAGCACGTTGGGAGAAGCGGGGGCCTCTTTTGCTGGATCTGTCCCTCCATCCACACTGCCCATGTTTTAATACACAGTCATTCTGCTCTGGAGAGCGGCTGACATGTGTTGTCCCAAGCAACAAATACTGCGCAGTATCCCATTTGCTTCTTCTGAAGGCCGCCTTGAGAAATCAGCTGTCCCTGTCAGGTCAGAGCAAGGTTTGCCCCATCCAGCTAGGAGGAGGGTACATTTTCTACCCAGCACAGTGAACAATGTGGAGGATGAGTTACCCAGTGGTTGCTGAAATTGGGGATGAACATCTCTGTTAGATGACCTCTATTTACAATAAACAGAACATGGGGGGATCATTCAGTGCTAAATTTAGCACTAGGCAAACATCCGTGATACACTTTACATTTATGTATAATACAATTCTGAGTAGGTAACACCATTGTGAACACCTGTGCATTTATGCATAGACCAATATGGCAGGGGGGAATGGTGTCTCACGTTCATGGGAACATGCATAAATATTACAATGACCCCCAGTATATAAGAATGGCTCAAAGGTTCCCACTATCAGCCTAGAAACATCCAGCTTCAAACAGCACCTGAGCAACTGCAACTTACCAAAGAGAAATGGCTTCAGGTACCTTTTTATATCTGAATTGTAAAGTACTGTGAACATCAGTGCAGGCTGGTGGGACCCAGTGCAGAGAGAGGACAGTATTGCCATGTAAACTCAATGTCTATGGTAAAAGATGGGACTTTCAAACCCGATAAAGGAAATATGTTTTCACACAATGCGTAATTAGCTTGTGGAACTCACTGCCACAGGAAGATATGGAGGCCAAGAATTTAGCAATTTTAAAAGGGGATTGGACATTTCTATGGACACAGGAATATCCAGAGTTATAATTTCTATTACTAGCAAAAATTATGAAGGCATATTAAATCTGCTGCTTCAGGGCTTAAGCCAATCTCTCACTATCAGAGACCAGGACCTTTATGTGGGGGAAGATTATTTTGTACCTGCTAATGCAGGGTCCTTGCACCTTCCTCTGAAGCAGCTGGTGCTGGGCAGTGTTAGAGCCAGGATACTGGAATAGAGGGGCCGCAGGTCTGATCCAGCCTGGTGATTTCTGTGTTCCTAAGCAACAGGGAGGTTATCATTTTAATCACACAAAAGTCAGGAAGTTCGAAATTATGTTTTTTAAAGCTCAGCTCCATTGCACTAATCCTAAGAACACTAGCCAATGTCGAGGGGGTTGTAAGCTTGTTGGGGCAGGGATCATCTCTGCTGTGTTTGTACAGTGCCTGGTACAAGGAGATCCTGGCCCATGACAGATAATAAAACAGCTGGTTTGCTGGGGCGTGTGGGTATGTTCAGGGGTGCTGGAGTAACAGGGCATAGCTGCCCCATCTATCACATCCACACCCCTGCTGCAGAGGAGCCTTGCTCCACCCCTTGCTGATCCCCAGCCCTGCAGCTGTGGGAGGTCAGCAGAACCTGGGATAAATACTGCCTGGCTCCATGCTGACGGAGATGGCTGATGGGGTAGGTCTGGCAGGTGGGGTGCAGGAGGCTCTCTCCCCTTCATCAGCTCCTGTGGAGGAAGGGGCTCTCATTCAAGGAAGGGGCGTGAAAGGGGAAGGAGGAGGGAAACTGCAGGAGACTAATAAGACTCTGCTCCACTCCTATCCCTCACCTTAAACTCATCTTCAGGCTCCTAAGGGTTAAACCCTGCTCCATATGTGCCAAGAGAGCCAACCTGGCAGTCTTGGAAGACAACGCTCGAATGGGTGTTTTCCCCCTTTCATTAGCAACACGTATTTACTCCGATTCCAGGTGTTTTGTCTGGGAACATCCTTTGTTCTGGGCTCAGTGATACCTCATGTTCACTATGGTTCGGGATATACCCTTAGGTCTGCCCTGCCCCCCACACTCTTCAAGTTTTATCTCCTTTCTCAAGCCATATACACTTTGTCTGGGCTGGATCTGCTGGGCTGGGGCCCTCCAGGTTCAGACGCCGGCTGATCTCAGGTACAGGGAGAGTTGCCGGCTTTCCATGGCACTGCATTACTCTGACCAGCAGAGTAGTCGAGTCTGTTGGGATGCTGGGATGCCTCTCTGGGAAATGGTTTGTGACGATCTGTGGTTTTGTCCGGTTTGAAGAGCCTGTGACAGTTTCAAAGGTATGACTGACAGACACGAATGTGATCCCCCATGGGGAAGCTGAGCAGTAGCGGTAGAGCAGGTGCTCTGTGGTGGCTCACAAGATATCAGACCTCAGGCATCCCATTATTCTGACTACACCTTTATCACTCCGCTTCAGTTCTGAGCTGCTTTTCAAGGCCCCTCTCTCAAGACCTCAGGGCTAAAAACAATGCCTCATGCAACCTGGCAGACTAGAATCCCGGGGTACAAAGCAGCATGGACAGGTTTTGGGGATGGAAACGAAGGCTACAAATAACTGCCTGCTATTTTGCTCCTGCAGGTATTCTCACACGATTTAGATCACCCAGACGTCTGTGGCCACAATACGTGGAATAATCAATGGCTTGGGTGTCTAAGTGACACAAATTGTGGGGTCAAAATTGTGCCCCAAAATATTTGCACCTGAAAAAATGGCAGCTAGGTGAAGACCAACCTGTACATGTGCGCATTAATCCCTGACTCAGGGAACTCATGAGATCTTTACCTGCTACAAAGTAGCTGGAACTGAAGCCAGTCCTCAGAATGACCAGTTTATGAAGCCTGGCTCTTGTCTCATTTGTTATTGTAAGGACTGTGCTCATTATTACCAAATATTAACAATGCAAGATTGCTCGGTAATTTCACTAACCCGAAAATGCTTGTCTTTGTCCCTCACTTACTGTTCCCTTGCCCAAAGAAGCCATTTGAGACTCATGGTGTCGAGGGATGAGAATTTCCTCTTTTTTATGAGGAAATCCACACTCAGGTACACACTAGGAGAAAGGTGTGTTCTTCTCTGGTGTTAGCTAACACAAGGTAAAATCACAGTGAAACCATTGCTGTGTATAGTTTTCACATGCATTAGCAAGTTGAGATAAACAGGATTAACATGTGTTAATCCTACAACTGGCTCGTCCTCACTAGGAGTTTACCTCATGTTAGTCGCCAGCTGTTAGCTATACACCCTTCTTCTGAGTGCAGACAGGGCCTGATGGAGAAAATATTGGACACCGTGGGGGAGGGATGATGAAACCCCTTAGGTTTCATAGGGCCATGACGGCTCCTCCTCAGCTGGGAAAGAACAGCGGCTTACAGAAACAATGTCAGCTGCGTAAGACTCAAAGGGCTTTGGTGGGAGAGGGGCGAAGAGATTTTCAGTGTGTTTTGAGGAACTTTTGAACACAGTTAACATCCAATAAAACAAAAATATTGAGAAGAGGAATGTAGCCAGTGAGATGACAGCCGGGCTTTCAGGTCTGGTGCTCTAGGATTTGCCAGGGCAGAGATGCACTCCCCTGGAACCTGTACACATGATGTCAGGATCAATAAACATTTCTAAGCAGTAGTCTTTAGATCATTGATCAGACAGAAATGTAGTTTATCCCAAAGCCCCAGTACCACCCACTGGCAACACCAACTCCCCTTTGCATCCATAATGCCTTAAGAAAAGGAGTACTTGTGGCACCTTAGAGACTAACCAATTTATTTGAGCTGTAGCTCACGAAAGCTTATGCTCAAATAAATTGGTTAGTCTCTAAGGTGCCACAAGTCCTCCTTTTCTTTTTGCGAATACAGACTAACACGGCTGTTACTCTGAAACCTGTCATAATGCCTTAGCGTCACCCAGCTCCCACCTGTACCCAGAACTTCCAGCACCACCTACTGGCATCACCCACCTCACCTCGGAACCCATGACCTTCAGCACCATCCATTGGCATTAGACTTTGCACCTGGCACCACTCGCTAGCCTTACACCCCCCCCCACACACACCCACACACCTGCCCCAGCACCCAAGAACCTCACTAGAGCTGTTTCTGCTTGCCCTGGACAGGCACCGGTGAAAGAGACTGGCTTTATTTCTGCCCTTGGGGGGGAAGAAGAGGAGGTGGGTGTTTTTCTGGCTGCAATGCTGGGGAGTATGTGTCCACTGAAGCCTGTGATCGTAATGTGCAATCCACTCCACCCCTCGAACCAGTGTGTGCTCCGATAACAATTACAGAGTGTTTTACATTTTCAAAGCACTGCCCCAATATTAACCAAACCTTCCCCAGTCCCCCAGGAAGATGTGTATCGGTACCCCAGCTGGCAAGGGGGAACTAGGACACAGAGACTAGGACCAACACGTTTAATTCTGGCTGTCTAAAGTCAGGCATTGTAAATCCATATTGAGGCTCCTAAAGAAGCACCCTGAATTTCAGGCATGCTGGGTGCTGCCACTGATTGCAGGGGAAGCTGTGGGTGCTCGGCCCTTCGGAGCCAGCCCACTCGTATTTAGGCGCCCATGTTTGAAAGTTTTGGCTTTCATCTCTCAAAGGCTGTTTCCCCATCTGTAAAATGGAGGGAAGGATTCTCTGCCCCTTTGTAAAGCACCAGGCGAGCCCTGGGTAAGGAGGAGGGCACGCTGGCTCAGCAAGTCTGGAACAGAATTTCCACAGTCACCACAGAACAGGCCAGAGGGAGAGAGTGGGGGTGGGGGATGAGCATGAGAGAATCTTAAAAATACAAGAAAAGGTCTGTCTCTTTGGCATTGTACTTGCATATTGCTTGTCTAATCTGGTTTATTTTATGCAGAAATAACCTCATGGTAATATGAATGGGTAAGTACAATGAGTGCAAAGGCCAGGGTTCAGAAAAGAGCTACAAGAATGATTCGAGGTCTGGAAGACCGGCCTCACAGTGAAAGATTCAGTCTGTTTAGTTTGTCCAAGAAAAGGCTAAAAGGTGACTTGATCCTGATCTGTAAAGACCTCCAGGAGGTGAAGATTTCTGATCATAGAGGGCTCTTTAATCCAGCAGACAAGGCAGAACAAGAGCCAATGGATGGAAGCTGAAGCTGGATAAATTCAGACTAGAAATAAGGCGCACATTTGTAATGGCAAGGGTAATTAATCATGGGAACAGCTTATCCAGGGACGTGGGGGATTCTCCGTCACTTGCTGTCAGTCAGTCAGGACTGGATGTCTTTTGGAGAGATACTCTTGAGCTCAACCAGAAGTTCTGGGCGTGATGCAGGAATCCCTGGTTGAGGTTGTTTGGCCTGTGCTACGCAGGAGTTGAAACAAGATGATCAGAATGGTCTTAAATGTATGAAGCAGTCACCAGCTGCCCCTTTGAACCCCAACACACCATCAGCTTACCCTATGTGCCAGCTCTGGAAAGAACAAAGAGGATGGAAGGGGCTTCATTGTAGCCTTCCACCCCCCACCCCAACAGTAATTAGGCCACTGCCCCCAGAATTACTGACACCTCCCCTTTCTTTTGCAGGGTCATATTTTTCTCCTCTGCTCTTTGCTGCAATCATCTTGGGACTGCAGTGGCCCCAGGGGGCAGCAGCCTTCCCTGCCATGCCCCTCTCCAGTCTGTTTGCCAATGCCGTGCTGAGGGCCCAGCACCTCCACCTGCTGGCTGCTGACACATACAAAGAGTTTGTAAGTATCACGGGGTTGTGACATTGGACTCCCATGTTATTTGAAAATGGGATAATCTTTCCCCACAAACGCAGACATATTCAGTTTGTGGAGTTCTCTCCAATCCTGGGCAGGGGTTCTGAACTCATTTATGTCCCAATCTCCATATTCCCATGCATCTCTCATGTCCCCCACCATCTCCCCACCTTTCCCAGCAACAACCATTAGTCTCCTTCCTGCACCCCAGTCCCCCCTCTTCCTCACGTTCCCCTGCCCTCCCCCCATTTCTCTTTCTCATCCGCCACATTTGCTTGTCCCCTCATGGTGACCAGCATTACAGTTCAGTTTCCAAAGCCCAGAGTGGCTCAGACACCTTCACTGAGGGGAACCTGGCATCAATGCCCCCGGAAGCCATGGGAGATGACACATCTTTACAAGACTTACTGCGTCCAAGGAGTGTATAATTTACTTATGGAGCTGGCAGACCTTGGGCTTTCCAAAATTGTCTGGTTTTCTGCTACCTTAGCTTGCAGAATTACAAATGGGATTACATGTCCATGTCCTTCCTTTGAGAAGCTAAACTGAATACTGCACGTGTTATTCCATAGCACAGACCTAGTCAGAGGCTGATCTTTAGCCTCAGTAACTACTTGGCCAACATGCTGGCTCATCAATGGAATTGCATGCCATTTCCCACCTGCCAGCCCTTCACAGCATCTGTCACCTTTTCTTTCATTTTCCCACCTTGTTAACAGTACAGTTCAGCCTGGGGCGAAGGGTCCCAGGCCCCTTCCCAGGGCACTAGAAAGAGCAGTTCTCAGTGTGTTTGGGATGTTTTCACAGGAACGGACCTATATTCCAGAGGAGCAGAGGCATTCCAACAAAATTTCCCAATCAGCATTTTGTTATTCAGAAACCATTCCGGCTCCCACAGGAAAAGATGATGCCCAGCAGAAATCAGTAAGTTCTCTTCACCTGGCAAATACATTCTGACAGCAGAGCCGCTTCTGAAAAGAGGGTTTGCAACGGGACTCTACATTGTCTGAGGTAGCTCCTTAGCGCCTGCCCAGTAAAACTACAGCTAAGCATGATGTGCTAAGCTAAAGAGGGCTGGGCCTGGACAGTACCTGAAGAGGAGACCTCTGAGGATCAAGTTCAGGTTACTGAATGAAGTAGTCAGCTGCACATTCCATCAAAGACAATACTAAATGCAGTGACCCAGCATGGTACTTGGGGGAGGTTGCTAACTTCCCAATGGGAGATAAAAGCAAGAGGTGCTTAGCCACTTGTGCTCATTAACCAGCCTGTGGCATTTTTCTGAGCAGGAGTTGTTCCAGGTGTCCTGGCCAAATTCTAGTTTGGAGAATTCCAGTCTGTCTCTTTAAACTCCCCTTGTAGAATCATCAGGATTCCTCACTTCCTTTCCCAAGCTGTCACGTAGCATAGCTCTCAGCCACATTCCACTTCCTTTGGGGGTAAAGCAATTCCGTCATATGTAAGGTGTGTAAAATGCTCTGGGATGAAAGGTGTTTTATGAGAGACGCTGCTCTTTGCATCACCCTTTTCACCATGCGTGACCCTGGAGGGTACTGCATAGGGAGAGGACAGGCTTTAAGCACATCAGTGCTCCAGAGTTCCTTTCAGTCACATTCTGTTTTAGAGTGGAAAGCACATGCCTGTTGCTTAGAAGACACCTTTCCTGCAGAGCTCTGACCCCAATTTATTTTCATTTCAGGACATGGAGCTGCTTCGGTTTTCACTGATTCTCATTCAGTCCTGGTTAAACCCCGTGCAGTTCCTAAGCAGGGTGTTCACCAATAGCCTTGTGTTTGGCACCTCAGACAGAGTCTACGAAAAACTGAGGGACTTAGAAGAAGGTATCCAGGCTCTGATGAGGGTAAGCAGCAGCATGTGACATGGTTACAGAATCATATTGCTCTCCTGGACTCCAGCAGACAGAGCTTTCTTGGGGGCTGGCTCAAGACTGTAGAATGAACTCCCCCAGGGACTAGGGACCATCCCAAACCTCCCCACTTCCCGCTCCAAATGCGAGGTGCATTTCTTTGACCTTCCTTCTCTAACATAAACATACGTGTAGACCAGTGTTTTCCCCAAGAAATAAAAGTATAGAGGCAGTGTTTGACTTTACAGGGGGGGTTGGAAAATGACTAAATTGGCAACACTGTTAACTAGGGCAAAGAGTCCTGTGGCACCTTATAGACTAACAGGCGTATTGGAGCATAAGCTTTCGTGGGTGAATACGCACTTGGTCGGATGCATGTAGCGGAAATTTCCACAGGCAGGTATAAATATGCAAGCAAGAATCAGGCTAGGGCTAACGAGGTTAGTTCAATAAGGGAGGATGAGGCTCTCTTCTAGCAGTTGAGGTGTGAACACCAAGGGAGGAGAAACGGCTTTTGTAGTTGGCGAGCCAGTCACAGTCTTTGTTTAATCCTGAGCTGATGGTGTCCAGGCTGAGGCTGATGGTGGGTGGCATCTGTTGAAATCGTGGTGGAATTCTTCCAGGGTTTCCTTCCCATGGGTCCAGATGATGAAGACGTCATCAATGTAGTGTAGGCAGATCTACCGCAAACTCAGCCTGGGCTCTGAGGCCCAGATATGTAAGAATACTTAGGTGCCCAAAGATGCAGACAGCAGCTGAGTGGCATTTTCAGAAGTGTCTTGGGAGTCCTGTGGGAGTTAGGCACCTACATATCCAGCTGCATCTTTAGGCAACTAAATGCCTTTGAAAGTCTGGCCCTGAGAGTCAAGCTGGGTTCTTTCCTTCTCACACATCAACAGCACTTCACATACACTTGTGCAACCCCCCCTGTTTTCACTTACACTTGTACTCAATTCTTGGGCAGAGTGATGCTGAGAAGCCAGTCAAATAAACAGGTTTCCATTTCAAGCAGTGCTTACCTGGCCAAAAAAACTAAAAAAGCTCCAGCTGGTGCACAAAGCTTTTCAGTCAGAAGAAGCAGGAGCCTGGTAACATCAGCTAAAGATTTCTTCACTGGGACTGCAAAGTGTTAAAGAGAAAAGAGATTTATTTCACCAGTGTACCAGTTCCCCTAAGCCAGCACTTTGGCCAGCTGTGTTACTGAGACACCTAGGCAGTCTCCAACCTGTTTCACACATCCCTCCCATCACCGCTGTGTCTTGTCCGGGGCCCTGTCCAGCTTTCTTCATGCAGACTATAGTTTAATATGTCCACAATTGTACATGTATAATTGTTCTTCTTGTGAAAATGTGTATGTGAAAGAATGTGCACAAGTGGAACATGAGCTCTGAACAGCAACCCAGTACCCACCTCCTTTATGGCTAGATGGGAAACTATCTTCTGGTGTAACATGGGGTGCTGGGTTGAGAACCATGGATTTTAAACATATGTGCTTGTAGTCTACAAGAAGAAAACGGAAGGGGGGAGGGAAGCAGCAGGTAAGGGACCATCCCAAGGTTGACAGGAATCCAAAAGAGGAGCTTTCATCCTGCACACCCTTTGGTAACATTCATAGAGGGTGATCCACATCACCTACTCCCTTCTGCCCCTCCTTTCCAGACCCCATCTCTCCCCCTCCCTCCCAGGTGCCTGTCTTGGGTAGCTGATGAGCTCACCTATGAGAGGGGGTGTGCTGGGTTTGACAGTAGCTCCTCTCCCCAGCATACTCCCTCTTGCAGGCTAACTCCCAAAAGCACCCATGCAAGTGTGCTAAGCCAGCTCCACACCACCTGCCTGAATCCTGTCTCCGGCTTTCTGTGCCTGTGAAAGCCCCTTCTTCAGGAGTGCTGAGACTGGGAGGCACTCAGCTGTGCAGGTGCCTTGCCATTTGTTTCCATGGTCCCAGGCCTTTGGGCTCTGATGTGCCAGCCCAAGAGCCGTTCCCTCCCACCTAAGCTGCCATGTCCCCACAGGAGCTGGAAGATGGAAGCCTCCGGGGATTTCAAGTCCTCAGACCCACTTATGACAAATTTGACATCAATCTCCGGAACGAAGACGCCTTGTTAAAAAACTACGGCCTGTTGTCCTGCTTCAAGAAAGACCTGCACAAGGTGGAGACCTACCTGAAACTGATGAAGTGCCGGCGGTTCGGAGAGAGCAACTGCACCATTTGATGGCAGAAACACTGTTCTTTTATCCCCGAGCGCTAACACAAGACAAGGTTAGCATGCTCCTGCCTGTGTGACCCCCTTTGTGAAGAGAACCTCAGAGGCTGATGTGTCTGTGCGTGAACATACTCTCCCACTAGCTGTGGTGTTTTGGAGGGGCTGCATAATGATGCTCCTCCCCCTTTGTAAAGAAAACCCTTTTTGCCTACAGAGAATAAACGAGCTAGAAGCCCCGCGTTGTGCCGCAGCGTCTCATTGCTCGGTGCGCTTGCTTCCTCTGGCTTCTTGCAGAGGGGATGTCTAAGGAACCACACACAGCCCACGGGACGGCAGCCAGAACCCCGCTCCCACGTCTTGGTTCTCCCACCATCACCATGCTCACGTTGCCATTGGATGGAGGGGCCTGGCAGCTCAGCCTGTTCTCCACCAAGCTGGGCCGAGGGCAGTGAGGACCACAGGCCTGCGCATGTGGAGGGCGGCAGAGGGCGGGCGGAGGCCAGGGCAGCCCGGGGCCGTTCCTGAGACAGGCCATTGAGAGGCCCCTCGCATCCACCCCTTTCTGCCAGTTACAGCTCTTGCTCTCAGGGCCCTGTTCCCCCCGGTGCCCTCCCGCCCCCAGCATGAAACGCCACGGCCCTCCGAGGGGCGCCCGCGCCCTGGGGTGCACTGGCCCTGCCGGGGGGCGAGGAACAGGGCTCACAGCTTCCTGGGCCTGGGAGGCAAGAGGCAGCCATGGCAGGACCAGGCTGGGGAAGAGGCTGAGCAGGGCCAGGTGGGGGTTGGGGGGGTCGGGCAGGTGGGGGCAGGGCAGGAGGCGGGGCTTAGGTCGGGCGGGGCGTGGCCAGTTGGGGCGGGGGCGGGGCTTAGGCCGGGTGGGGGCGGGGCCAGGCGGGGGTCGAGGGTGGGGTGGGGCGGGGCTTAGGCCGGGCGGGGCGGGGCCAGGTGGGGTTGGGGTCGGGGGGCAGGAGGCGGGGCTTAGGTCGGGTGGGGGCGGGGCCAGGCGGGGCAGGAGGCGGGGCTTAGGCCGGACGGGGGCGGGGCCAGGTGGGGTTGGGGTCGGGGGCAGGAGGCGGGGCTTAGGCCGGGCGGGGGCGGGGCCAGGCGGGGCAGGAGGCGGGGCTTAGGCCGGGCCGGGCCGCTGCTGCTGGTGCTGGCGGCCCGCATGGCGCTGGCGGCCGGCCCCGAGGTGCTGGGGTTCCGGGTGCCTGCGGAGAGCGGCCAGGCCCTGCTGGTCTGGGGGCTGGAGGAGGGGGCGGAGGTGAGGCCCGGCCCGCTGGGGGCCGCTGGACCCAGGGGAATCCCGCTCCGTGCGCCTGACTGGCCGTGGGGCGCCCCCCCCCGGAGCAGCAGAGCCGGGGGGGCCCCTCCCCCCGGTCACTGCTGGAGTCGCTAAGGCCAGGGGGGAAAGGGGGATCGGGGCAGGGGGTGGGGGTGCGAACTCTGGGGTGGGCCAGGGATGAGGGGTTCGGGGGGTGGGAGAGGGATCAGGGCTGGGGCAGGGGGTTGGGTTGTGGGGGGGCTGTTGCGGGCTCTGGCTGAGGCAGGGGGGTAGGGTGGGGGTGAGGGCTCTGGCTGGGGTGCGAGCTCTGGTGTGGGGCCAGGGATGAGGGGTTTGGGGTGTAGGAGGGGGCTCTAGGTGGGGTTCAGGGAGTGGGAGGGGGATCAGGGTTGGGGGGGCTGTTGTGGGTTTTGGCTGAGGCAGGGTGGTAGGGTGGGGGTGAGGAGGGGGGGCTCCAGGCTGGGGCCAAGGGGTTAGGAGGGCAGGAGGGGGATCTGGGCTGGGGCAGGGGGTTGAGGATGTGTGAGGGGGGTATGGGCTCTGGGCTAGTGGGTGCAGAAATGAGGGGTTCAGGGTGGGGGGGGGCTCTGGGCTTGGGCAGGAGGTTGGGATGCAGGGGGAGGAACGAGGGCTCCGGCTGGGAGTGCAGGTTCTGGGGGCGAGCCAGAAATGATGGGTACATGGGGTGTGGGGGGTATCAAGGCTGGGGCAGGGGGTTGGGATGGTGGGGGTGAGGGCTCTGACTGGGGGTGCAGGCCCTGGGGTGGGGCTGGGTATTAAGGGTTTGGGGCATAGGAGAATGCTCTGGGCTGGGACTGAGGGGTTGGGAGGGGGGGTGCAGGCTTCGGGAGTGCTTCTCTCAGGCAACTCCCAGAAGCAGTGGCATGTTCCCCCTCCAGCTCCTACATGGAGGCATGGCCAGGTGGTTCTGTGCACTGCCCTGTCCTCAGGTGCCACCCCCACAGCTCTCATTGGCCACAGTTCCTGGCCAATGGGATCAGCGGAGCTGGCACTTGGGGTGTGGGCATCGTGTGGAGCCCCTTGGCTGCCCCTACGCCTAGGAGTTGGAGGGGGCACCTGCTGCTGCTGCTTATGGGAGCTATGGCAGGCAGGGAGCCTGCCTTAGCCCTGCTAAGCCTCCGACCAGACTTTTAACAGCCTGGTCAGCAGTGCTGACCGGAGCCACCAGATTCTCTTTTCGACTAGGCATTCCGGTTGAAAATCGAACACGTGGCAACCCTAGTTTTACACTGGTCTCTCAACGTTATAGGTGACAATTTCCTAAATCAAAAAGTGTTGTTGTACGTGATGCAAGAGAATACACTAGACCTCGTCATGACACACAGGAATTAATCACAGAACTAAAAATTAATAGTAACTTAGGTACAAGTGATCAAATGTGACTTGACCACATTTGTATTGTGCAAACAGAATGAAGGCCAGGTAGGGGGCTTTAAATGGGCCATTTTCACAAAGCTGAAAACAGTTATGAGCCAGATCATCTGGGAGGAAGAATTTAATCAGAAAAATGTGAATGATAATTGGGAATTGAATTCTTTAAGAATGCTTTACTACCTGCCCTAAAAGCCACAATCAAGGAAGTAGGACATAATTGGTTTTGGTTTAGAGGGGAAGTAAAGGCAGCCATTATATATAAATGGAAGAAAGGGGAGGTTGATAGTAATGAATATGAATCATAAACCAGGAGTTGTAGAAAATTAGTAGGGGAGCAAAGGGGATAGAACGAGAAATCTACAACCAGCAGAGTTCAGGACACTAAGGAGGAATATTTTTAAGTATATTAGAAACAAAAAGAATCTTAATAATGGTATTAGGCCATGACTAGATGGCAATAGTAGAATTCTCAATAGTAATACAGAAAAAGCAGAAATATTAGTTAAATAGTTCTGTTCTATGTGGGGGGGGGGGGAAACAGATGATGGCGTCATGTCATATGATAATACTCTTCCCATTCTACTCATATCTCAGGAGGGTATTAAACAGCAGCTACTAAAGTTCGACATTTTTAAATAAGTCCATATAACTTGTTCCAAGAGTGTGTTGGTTTTGCCTTTTTTAAATCTGGCTGATGATCTGATGGACAGTTAATGTTGATTTTCAATAGTCTTGAGACACTGGGGAAGTTCCAGAAGACTGGAAGAAAGCGAATGTTGCACTAATATTTGTAACGGCTAAATGGGAAGACCTGGATAATTATAGGCTTGTCAATCTGAAACTGATCCCGGGCAAGATAATGGAGAGGCTGATATGGGATTTGATTAATAAAGAATTAATGGAGGGTAATAAGATTAATACCAATCAACGTGGGTTTCTGGAAAATAGATACTGTCATACTAAACTTGATAACACTTTTTTTTTAATGAGATTACAAGTTTGGTTGACAAAGTTTGGTTGAAGGCATTTGACTTGGAGGCAGAGTGCATTGTGATAATTTTATAAAAAGAAAAGGAGGACTTGTGGCACCTTAGAGACTAACCAATTTATTTGAGTGTAAGCTTTCGTGAGCTACAGCTCACTTCATCGGATGCAGCCTAGAGCCCCCTCCTACACCCCAAACCCCTCATCCCTGGCCTCGATGAAGTGAGCTGTAGCTCATGAAAGCTTCTGCTCAAATAAATTGGTTAGTCTCTAAGGTGCCACAAGTACTCCTTTTCTTTTTGCGAATACAGATTAACACGGCTGCTACTCTGAAACCTGATAATTTTATATCATTCTATTTTTTAACATAAAACACTTGTGACAGGATCCCCAGGGTGCAGCCTGGAACTGTGGGACTGCTGTGCCCCCTTAACTCTCTCCAGCCTGGGCTGTCTCTCACAGTGCCTTGCTAGTGACCAGCAGCAAACCCCTCCAGGTGCTGTGATCACTCAGCACAACCGCATGTGGAGCCCCACTCCCAGCTAGAAAGTGGCAGTGTAGACAAGGCCTCAGTTGCTTGCAGTGTAGGTGGGAGCAGGAGAACGCTCCAGTATGTGTCCACTCTATCTGTTTTATACCCTCGGTCCACGTGCTTGGAAAACACAAGTCCAGGCATGTCTGGGGGCATTGCTCAAGGCTTGTCTATACTGCCAATTTACAGCGCTGCAACTGTCTCTCTCAGGGGTGTGAAAAAACACTCCCCCGAGCGCAGCAAGTTTCAGCGCTGTAAAGCACCAGTGAAGTCAGTACACCAGCACCGGGCGCTGTGCTCGCGGCGCTGGTAGCTATGCCCCTCTTGGAGGTGGTTTTTTTAGAACTCTCTCCCACTGCTGCGCCGTGACCACACAAGGCATGTTAAAGCGCTGCCAGTGTAGACTAGCCCTCAGTCTCCAGGCAATGTTGAGTAATTCCCCTGGTGTGGCCTCATGCAGGTGAGTCACTGAATTGTAGCTCCCTTGCTGTGCAATGGTTGTTGATGGGTTGTTTGAAACCCCGCCCAGGTGTTGGTTATTTTCCTTGCTGTTGCCTCTGGGGAGATAATATCTTGGCTGATTCCCCAACTTACATCATGTTTTAGTGACGATCATACAACACATTTCTCATGACTTCATATGCATTAATGATATGCATGTGTGGATAGAGAAGAGACTTTCAGCAGGTCATAACCTTTCCCTGATACCTTACAAGGTATGCTTTATATGTAAAATAACGATTATATAAAAATGAGGAATATGGGGGTTACAGGATGCTCCCCCAAGGTATAGAATGTCACAACACTCCAAATAGATTAAAAACTGTCTAACTGATAAGTCTCAATGTAATTATAAATGGGGAATCATCATTGATCAGGTATGTTTCTAGCGGGGTCCTGCAGGGAATAGTTCTTAGCTATTTAACATTATTATCAAGAAGAAGAAACAAAATCATCATTGATAAAAGTTTGCAGATGACACAAAAATCGGGGGAGAGGTAAATAATGACAAGAGCAGGTCACTGATACAGAGTGATCTGGATCACTTGGCAAGCTGGGAACAATGTAAATATATACCTATAGAAACAAAGCCTGTAGGCCATACTTACAGGATGGGGGGCTCTATCCTGGGAAGCAGGGACTGTGATACAGACCTGGGGGCCATGGTGGATAATCAACTGAACACCAGCTCCCAGTGCTAATGTGATCCTTGGATGAATAAATGGGGATCTCTTGTGGCCACAGTCTCCAGCAGGGGTTGAGCCTTGTCCCCTCTGAGGTGACAAACACTGGAGGAGCAAGCAGCCAGTGGGTTTCCCTGTCTTCCTAGGGGTGGTGGGGTCAGGCTCCAGCCACAGGGCTTCGGCCTCCATCTCCAGGTTCTGGGGTCTGTCTCCGGGCTCAGGGCTTCTGGCTTTGTCCCCCAGCCGCACAGCAGTGGCTTCAGCTCCTGCCAACATAGCTACCGCCGCTCATTGGGGGCCACCGGGATACCTTACAGCAGTGCAGCTTCAGCCGTACAGCTCTGCCGCTGTAAGATCCGTAGCATAGCCGTAGCCCTAGTAGCTAGCTGGGTGGCTGGGAAAAGTGATAGTAACATACAAGTATCACTTGTCACAGCAGCAACTTACCAGCCAGCAAGTCTTAAAAAAAAAAGAAAAAAAAGGGGGGGGGAGAGGGGCAAAAAAAAGCAAAAGAAAAAACAACAAAAAAGACAAGAACATGCAAAGCACCTTATTTGTGTTTCTAGTCTGTTTAGGTCCAGAAAAGAATAGAAACAACTGCACATAATTTGTATTATTGAGTCTGCCAAAAAAAAAAAAAAAAATACAAGGATCTGGACATGCAGCTGTGCATATTTGTTGGTTTTTCCTAAAGTTAATTAAGTATTTTATGAAAAATTGTCGGAGCAGCCACCAGCAAGAATTGGTGGCTGCACTCTGAGGCCACCAAAAATTTGTTGACCGCTCCTGCACTGGATGGATGTTGGGTCTGACCCAGCCTGGCAGTTCCTGTATTCCTATGTAAAGAGTCAGAGACAATATCTGTCCAAACCAAACACTCAAGTTATATTTTACCCGTGTTAATTACTCAAGCGGTTTATTATTATTAGAGGAAGAAACTGATTGTAGGAAAAATACTCCCTAATTAATAATCAAGGTTGTGCATAGTCCCTGTTCACAGTGCCTCTTGGCTGCTGCTCTATCTCCTTAGCACTGATCTTCGTTTTCCTCTTTTTTTCCTCAGCATTCTCTGTTTTCAGCATTTTCTGAGTTTGGGTTGCTGTATTCAGTTCGAGTTCACAGAAATGCTGCAGTTGCGGGGCCTGGGTATTATGCTCTGGTCAAGTTCTATTCAGCTAGAGATGCCAGCAGAGCCCAGCGCACATGCCACAGGCAAAGATTATTTCAGAAATCTCCCTTAAAGGTAAGTGAATTAAAACAAGGTGTAACTTCCAGTTATTAGCAGAGAGGTGTCTAGGAATAGGGTGGTATCCTGGATTAATCTTTAATTAGAGATTATGTCATGTCATGGAACCTCCAGGCAGATGTCCAACCAAAACTGGCAACCGTAGGGTATCCCTTTAAATAGGTTTGAACTCTCTAATGGCACTCAGTATGTTCTGTAGTTTAGACACCACACAGAGCAGTAGTGTGTATGTGTAACTAGGTGTTGCATGTTGTGTATAGTTAGTAAACAAGTTGGCCCCCCGCGATGGCCATGTGGTTCCTTCATATGTATAAAAAGCAGAACACACAACAGACTGTTACCTAATTCCAAGTCAGGACTCCTTCACATGGTTAGTACGGTCCCCGTCTGGAAGAACGGGGAAGGGACATAGCCTGGGGACCTGAGATGCCCGCCTTAGGGCCTAGGGTGGTGCTGGTGCAGGGAAACACAAATGGCTGTGGAGTCTTCTCCATTTGAGGGTGGGGTTCCCAGTCCTTGAAGCCCTGAATCTCAGTGGCACGTTAGGGTCTTGCTGGACCCCCACACAGATCCAGCAGTAAATCATTCCCTTTATTTCCGCTCTCTCGAGGGGTAGCTGCTGGAATGCTCAGGGGCATCTGTTACACTAACATCGCTATCACTCCCTCCTCTAACCGCTGCTTCCATGGGGTGGGGCATCCTGTCTCACAACCAGGGGTGGCAAGACTGCATTTGCCACCTTCCAGAACCACTGCTGCCTCTGAGGAGGACGGGGAGTGGGGTACCATCACCCTTGTCCTCCCAGAGCTATCAATGCTGGTTCCTCAGTGGGACCCTGGAGCACTAGGGGCCTGGTCATATGGAACAGGAAGAGCAGTGCTAGTGAATACTTACAGCTTCCTGCCTGCAAAGCCAGTCTCACCTAATCCATGTAGGGCTTTTCTCCTCTGGGCAGGTTTGCATTTGCACCAGACAGAAGACCTTTAAGCAGCAAGTCCTTGCTCTGAGGAGTTACAAGTGTAAGGAATTAGCCAATTACTACCTTGGTTTCAATGGCTGGTCGAACCGGATCATTATGGTAAGAAGCCCTTCTTGTATTCTTTTGTTCCCTCCTGGTCCCTTATTCCTGATCTGGGGAGCTGATGGAGGGATTTGAAATGGGGGAGTGACTTGGTCTGATCGGGCTGCGAAGAGAGCCTTAGCAGCTGCGTTTTGGACAAAATGTCAGAGAATTGGGTAGACTGGCCAGAAGGAGTTGCTGTACTGAGCGAGGTAATGAGCACAGAAGCTTATCCTAGCGCTGGGGCCAGACATGGAAGTACCAGATCTTCAAACTGTGGGGAAGAGAGAAGAGCCAAGATTTGGCCATACCCTGCGTGTGACACAAGCGGTCAAAGACAACTTGGAGATTGCAAGCCTGATTGTCAGAGAGGGTGGTGGCTGCTGGAGCTTCTTGAAATAAAATGCATGGCCCTCGGGGTAGAAAGTTTGGACACTCCTGCTATGGCTTCACCATAGTTATTGGGCTCAGTGTTTATATCGCAGCCATCCCTTCTGGTCATAAAAATCTATTCATCTCTTTTTCCTACCATCCGTGCCCTCACCAGGTCTCACCTAACAGACATCCTCTCATACACAGATAAAACTAGCTCCCTGGATGGACCCCATGCCATCTCTCTGGCTCCCCTCTCTCACTGCTATCCCCAACTCTTCAACCAGTTGCACTGTCACTTGGATACTAAAACACCGGTTTTAGCACCACTTCCCAAGGAAACCACTCTTGAGCCCCACATGCAGCAGCTCCCTTTCATGTGTCTGAAGTATCTTTTCTCAGCCACAAAGGTTCCTGTTGCCGATCTCCTAGTCAGTGCCGACATTTATTGTCTAAGTATTGACAAATGCACAGTAAAAGCTATGTCAAAATCCTTCTGTGATGGTTTGAAAATGCAAATCCCAACAGCTGCAGAATATTTCTGGGTTTGACGTGGAGAATGAAGAGCTGGGAGGCTTGCCAGAGAGGAGGTGCCTGAAATACCTGTGCGTTGTGGAAGTAACGCTGCCCCACCATGGGATCTGCACCAGAGGACTTGGCGTTGCTGAGGCACATGTAGAAAATGGCCGAGGTATGTGTCCAGTGCAATTTGGTAACTTTGTGATTGTTAGTGTTGATCGCTTCCACGCTGCTGGACGCTCAAAGGCACTAGAATGTTGCACTGCTGTTGGACTTTCTGCAGGGTGGGCCTGTGGACTACCAGCTTGTTCAGCGAGGTGTTGGTAACAAACGCTGTGGAGTACCAAAGCTACAGGACCACCACTGTTCTCTCCCTTCCTCTCCTCTGTTTTGTGTATCTCTCTCTCTCTCGTCTCCTTTCCTTTCACGTCTTTCTTTAGTGCTCATTTGCGCTCCATCACAGGCACTCTTCTCAGATGCATTATGTGTAAGGCTAAGTTTTTGTCACGGATACTTTTAGTAAAAGTCAGGGACAGGTCACGGGCAATAGACAGAAATTCACAGAAGCCGTGACCTGTCCCTGACTTTCACTAAGAATATCCCTGACAAAAGGGGTAGACAGGTTCAGCACCCACTGCTGCTGGGGCTCCCGGGTCCCCCACCACTGCAGTGCAGGGAACTCTGGGGTCCCCCGGCTTTCGGGGCTGGGCTGCTTGGAGTCCACCCACCGGGGCTGGGCAGCTGTGGGGGGGTCCCCCCGACCAGCGTGGGGGCTGGGAGCTGCAGAGGCGGGGCTGGCTGGGAACTCCGGCCCTGGGGCAGAAAATGTCAGAGGTCAATGGAAGTCACGGATTCTGTGACCTCCATGACATAATTGTTGTACTTAAAGTACTGCAAAGGAGCTTTTCAGGGGGAATAAGGCAAAGCGCCACATTTATTGGTAATACATGTATCAATCAACACTGTATCATATGCATATGATATATATTACACTCATGCACTCACGCACGCACGCACACAAGCACACTCCGTCTTGTTGTTACCAACTAGTTGCTCCCCTTAATTTCACTGGCCAGGTGAGTTAGATGGGGGAGGGGTGGAGCCGAGCTTCTGCCGATCCGGATCGATGTTCCCATGTTGACAAGATAAGACCCAGGGTCCTCTGCAAGACTCCTCAGATTTATAGCAGCTTTCCTCTCACGCAAATCTATACCAGATGCAAAATCTGTGTCTGTGTCAGTTGGTCCTTTGTGCTGCTTCCTTCTGGGTTTTGTCCCAGTGCTGTTCAAAGAGGGTGTTTTCAAAAGAAGGTGATCGCTTCTAACCCCCAAGGTCGTCAGTATGTCTGCTCTTCTTTAGTGAGCCCACTTGACGAGTTTTATTGTTCTTGGGTCTGGCTTCCATCTCCTCTCCAACTGTTGCAGCTGTCTGGAGGTGCTTGCCTTCCATGCCTTACTCATTCACACCTTGTTCATTCAACAGGGCAATTGATTAAAAGGGCGGAGGGGGAGGAAATCTTATTCTACTGCTAGCAAAAAGACATTTTTTTTAACATTATTCCAAGGCTCAATACAAAGTTTTCTGTATAAGGATCTTATACAAAGTTGTGTGAAAATAGAGGCATAATACAAAGTCATATGAAAGGTATGTGAAGATGCTTAATGCAGAGATTTATCTACATAATCGTAGCCTTAATTATGTGAAATGGGTTTGATACTCATCCAGTTCTTAGTGGACAGAGTGTCTGCATTACACACACTAGCTGGCAGCAGGACTCCACGCTGTCAGGTTGGCTGCTATGGGCGTTAGATATAAACTCTTTGGGGAAGGAATGGTGTGTCACTGTATGTCTGTACGGTGCCTAATGCCATAGGGCCCTGATCAGGATTGAGGTTTCACGGCACTACCGTGTTATAAATAATTTTAAAAGTGCTGCAATAAACAGTCTTCCTACCAGAGTAATATGAGTTACTGGGTGAGCGTCTGCTTATCAGAAGGGATTTAACTGTGCAATAAGCTCTTGGTAGTACTGTATGACCATCATGCTTTCAAATGTAATCTTTGAAAATAACACCTTTTTGGGTTTAGATCCTCTTGAGTTTGTCATGAAAACAGGAAATGTTCAGAAACTTGCAGTTGAGAAAGCTCTGTCGGCTGCATTTCAGAAGATACTTCTCATAGTTTTAGGTAAGGCATTTTTATACATTGATTATAAATATCTGGGGGCTTGGTCTGAGAATAGCTGTGTTGTAGGTTTCATGATAGTGAATATGAACTATTATAAATATATTTTCTCAAAAGTGTTGCTTAGGGTTGAAAGCTTCCTTGTTCGGTCTCGGCTCAAAGTTAAATTTGTGAGTGTGTGCAAAGTTTGCATCAAATAAGTCAGCCATTTGAGTCCACTGAGTGGAAGGAAAATATACTTGGCATATTGCAAAGGGAAAATTAGATGTTTTTGGTCTATAGATAGCTGAAACAGCCAAATGTCTGAAAACCTGGACGCTTTCAAGTGCAAACCCTGCATTAATACTATCTTAAGGTTGTAATTGGAACAAAAATCCAAGATTTGAAGAAGCTAAGGCCCCAATAGCAGCAGTAACCCAGCCACACCGATACACATGATTTTTGACTACTGGCTAGCCTTCTGCCATCTCTGGCCTGCAGTCTGGTGAGTTGTGTGTTTTGTAACTGTTTTGCTCGGTGTTGTACCTGTTAACTGGGGCGCTCTCTCCCCCTTGATGTGAAGGGTAACAAGAAGGGTTTCTACAGATATGTTAGCAACAAGAAGATGATCAGGGAAAGTGTGGGACCCTTACTGAATGCTGGAGGGGGGTGAGGGGGAGGGGCAACTTAGTGACAGATGGAAAAAGCTGAAGTACTCAGTGCTTTTTTTGTCTTGGCCTTCATAGGCAAGGTCAGCTCCCAGACTGCTGCACTGGGCAGCGCAGTATGGGGAGGAGGTGAGCAACCTTCAGTGGTGAAAGAACAGGTTAAGGACTATTTAGAAAAACTGGACATGCACAATCCATGGGGCCGGATGCTCTGGATCCGAGAGTGCTGAGGGAGTTGGCTGATGTGATTGCAGAGCCATTGGCCATTATCTTCGAAAACTCATGGCGATCGGGGGCGGTCCCGGACAACTGGAAAAAGGCTAATGTAGTGCCCATCTTTAAGAAAGGGAAGAAGGAGAATCCAGGGAAGTATAGACTAGGACTGTCAAGCAATTAAAAAGATTAATCGCGCTATTACAAAATATTGATCGCGCGATTTAAACAATAATAGAATATCATTTATTTAAATATTTTGCGTGTTTTCTACATTTTCAAGTATATTGATTGCAATTACAACACAGAATACAAAGTGTACAGTACTCACTTTGTAGATATTTTTGATTACAAATATTTGCACTGTTAAAAACAAAAGAAATACCATTTTTCAATTCACCTAATACAAGTATTGTAGTGCAATCTCTTTATCATGAAAGTTGAACTTACAAACAGAATTATGTACAAAAAATAACTGCATTCAAAAACAAAACAATGTAAAACTTTAGAGCCTATAAGTCCACTCAGTCCTACTTCGTGTCAGCCAATCACTCAGACAAACAAGTTTGTTTACACATGCAGGACATAATGCTGCCCATTTCTTGCTTACAGTGTCACCTGAAAGCGAGAACAGGTGTTCGCATAGCACTGTTGTAGCCGGCGTCGCAAGTTATTTACGTGCCAGATGTGCTGAAGATTTATGTGTCCCTTGATGCTTAAACCATCATTCCAGGGGGCATTCATGCTGATGACTGGTTCTGCTCAATAACAATCCAAAGCAGAGCGGACTGACACGTTCATTTTCATTATCTGAGTCAGATGCCACCAGTAAAAGGTTGATTTTCTTTTTTGGTGGTTCGGGTTCTGTAGTTTCCACATCAGAGTGCTGCTCTTTTAAGACTTCTGAAAGCCTGCTCCACATCTTCTCCCTCTCAGATTTTGGAAGGCACTTCAGATTCTTAACCTTGGGTCAAGTGCTATAGCTATCTTTTGAAATCTCACATTGGTACCTTCTTTATGCTTTGTCAAATCTGCAGTGAAAGTGTTCTTAAAATGAACAACATGTGCTAGGTCATCATCCGAGACGGCTATAAGACGAAATATATGGCAGCATGCGGGTAAAACAGAGTAGGGGACATAAAATTCTCTCCCAAAGAGTTCAGAAACTAATTTAATTAACACATTTTTTTTTTTTTTTTTTTTTTTACCTAACATCATCAGCATAGAAGCATGTCCTCTGGAATACCTTGCAATGCCGGCTACAAAAATACCATGGGAACGCCTGTTCTCACTTTCAGGTGACATTGTAAATAAGAAGTGGGCAACATTATCTCCTGTAAATGTAAACAAACGTGTTTCTCTTAGTGTGACTGAACAAGAAGTAGAGCTGAATGGACTTGGAGGCTCTAAAGTTTTACATTGTTTTGTTTTTGAGTGCGGTTATGTAACAAAAAAAAAATCTACATATGTAAGTTGCACTTTCAAGATAGAGATCACACTACAGTACTTATATTCCCCCCACCGTTCCTCAGACGTTCTTGTCAACTGCTGGAAATGGCCCACCTTGTTTATCACCGCAAAAGGTTCCCCCTCCCACCCCCTTGCTGGTAATAGCTCATCTTAAGTGATCACTCTCCTTACCGTGTGTATGGTAACACCCATTGTTTCATGTTCTCTGTGTATATAAATCTCCCCACTGTATTTTCCACTGAATGCATCCGATGAAGTGAGCTGTAGCTCAAGAAAGCTTATGCTCAAATAAATTTGTAAGTCTCTAGTACTCCTTTTCTTTTTACTACAGTACTTGTATGAGATGAATTGAAAAATACTGTTTCTTTATCATTTTTACAGTGCAAATATTTGTAATAAAAAAATACAAAGTGTACAATGCTCACTTTACATTATTATTTGTGTTGTAATTGAAATCAATATATTTTAAAATGTAGAAAAACACCCAAAAATTTTTAATAAATTTCAGTTGGTATTCTATTGTTTAACAGTGCGATTAAAACTGCGATTAATCAAGATTAACTTTTTAAAACGCGATTAATTTTTTTGAGTTAATCGCATGAGTTAACTGCAATTAATCATCAGCCCTACTACAGCCTCACCTCAATCCCCAGAAAAATCATGGGGCAGGTCCTCAAGGAATCCATTTTGAAGCACTTGGAGGAGAGGAAGGTGATCAGGAACAGTCAGCATGGTTTCACCAAGGGCAAGTCATGCCTGACTAATCTAATTGCCTTCTATATCCACTGGCTCTATGGATATGGGGAAAGCAGTGGACGTGATATACCTTGACTTTAGCAAAGCTTTTCATACAGTCTCTCACAGTATTCTTGCCAGCAAGTTAAAGTGGTATGGGCTGGATGAATGGACTATAAGGTGGATAGAAAGTTGGCTAGATCAACGGGCTCAATGGATAGTGATCAACAGCTCGATGTCTAGTTGGCAGCCGGTATCACGCGGAGTTCCCCAGGGGTCGGTCCTGGGGCCAGTTTTGTTCAACATCTTCATTAATGATCTGGATGATGGGATGGATTGCACCCTCAGCAAGTTCACGGGTGACACTAATCTGTGGGAAGAGGTGGATATGCTGAAGGTAGGGATAGGGTTCAGAGGGACCTAGACAAATTGGAGGATTGGGCCAAAAGAAATCTGATGAGGTTCAACAAGGACAAGTGCAGAGTCCTGCACTTAGGATGGAAGAATCCCATGCACTACTACAGGCTAGGGACCGACTGACTAAGCGGCAGTTCTGTAGAAAAGGACCTAGGGGTTACAGTGGACGAGAAGCTGGATATGAGTCAGCAGTGTGTCCTTGTTGCCAAGAAGGCTAACGGCATATTGGGCTGCATTAGTAGGAGCATTTGCCAGCAGATCTAGGGAAGTGATTATTCCCCTCTATTTGGCACTGCTGAGGCCACATCTGGAGTATTGCATCCAGTTTTGGGGCCCCCACTACAGAAAGAATATGGACAAATTGGAGAGAGTCCAGCAGAGGATGACGAAAATGATTGGGGGTGGGGCACATGACTTATGAGGAGAGGCTGAGGGAACTGGGCTTATTTAGTCTGCAGAAGAGAAGAGTGAAGGAGGATTTGATAGCAGCCTTCAACTACCTCTATATAAAAAAAGATTTCACAAAACTAAGTGATTGGGCAACAAAATGGCAAATGAAATGTAATGTGGATAAATGTAAAGTAATGCACATTGGAAAAAATAACCCCAACTATACATACAATATGATGGGGGCTAATTTAGCTACAACTAATCAGGAAAGAGATCTTGGAGTCATCGTGGATAGTTCTCTGAAGACATCCACACAGTATGCAGCGACAGTCAGAAAAGCGAACAGGGTGTTAGGAATCATTAAAAAAGGGATAGAGAATAAGACGGAGAATATCTTATTGCCCTTGTATAAATCCATGGTACACTCACATCTTGAATACTGCATACAGATGTGGTCTCCTCGTCTCAAAACAGATGTACTGGCATTAGAAAAGGTTCAGAGAAGGGCAACTAAAATGATTAGGGGTTTGGAACAGATCCCATATGAGGAGAGATTAAAGAGGCTAGGACTTTTCAGCTTGGAAAAGAGGAGACTAAGGGGAGATAAGATAGAGGTATATAAACTCATGAGTGGTGTGGAGAAAGTGAATAAGGAAAAGTTATTTACTTGTTCCCATAATATAAGAACGAGGGGCCACCAAATGAAATTAATGGGCAGCAGGTTTAAAACAAATAAAAGGACATTCTTCTTCACTCGGCGCACAGTCAACCTGTGGAACTCCTTGCCTGAGGAGGTTGTGAAGGCTAGGACTATAACAGGGTTTAAAAGAGAACTGGATAAATTCATGGAGGTTAAGTCCATTCATGGCTATTAGCCAGGACGGGTAAGGAATGGTGTCCCTAGCCTCTGTTTGTCAGAGGGTGGAGATGGATGGCAGGAGAGAGATCATTGGATCATTACCTGTTAGGTTCACTCCCTCTGGGACACTTGGCATTGGCCACTGTCAGCAGACAGGATACTGGGCTGGATGGACCTTTGGTCTGACGCAGTATGGCCATTCTTATGTACCTGAAGGGGGGTTCCAAAGAGGATGGAGCTCGGCTGTTCTCACTGGTGGCAGATGACAGAACAAGGAGCAATGGTCTCAAATTGCAGTGGGGGAGGTCTAGGTTGGATATTAGGAAAAACGATCCCACTAGGAGGGTGGTAAAGCACGGGAATGGGTTCCCTAGGGCGGTTGTGGAATCTCCATCCTTAGAGGTTTTTAAGGCCCGACTTGACAAAGCCCTGGCTGGGGTGATTTAGAATCATAGAATCATAGAATATCAGGGTTGGAAGGGACCCCAGAAGGTCATCTAGTCCAACCCCCTGCTCAAAGCAGGACCAATTCCCAGTTAAATCATCCCAGCCAGGGCTTTGTCAAGCCTGACCTTAAAAACCTCTAAGGAAGGAGATTCTACCACCTCCCTAGGTAACGCATTCCAGTGTTTCACCACCCTCTTAGTGAAAAAGTTTTTCCTAATATCCAATCTAAACCTCCCCCATTGCAACTTGAGACCATTACTCCTCGTTCTGTCATCTGCTACCATTGAGAACAGTCTAGAGCCATCCTCTTTGGAACCCCCTTTCAGGTAGTTGAAAGCAGCTATCAAATCCCCCCTCATTCTTCTCTTCTGCAGACTAAACAATCCCAGCTCCCTCAGCCTCTCCTCATAACTCATGTGCTCTAGACCCCTAATCATTTTTGTTGCCCTTCGCTGGACTCTCTCCAATTTATCCACATCCTTCTTGTAGTGTGGGGCCCAAAACTGGACACAGTACTCCAGATGAGGCCTCACCAGTGTCGAATAGAGGGGAACGATCACATCCCTCGATCTGCTCGCTATGCCCCTACTTATACATCCCAAAATGCCATTGGCCTTCTTGGCAACAAGGGCACACTGCTGACTCATATCCAGCTTCTCGTCCACTGTCACCCCTAGGTCCTTTTCCGCAGAACTGCTGCCTAGCCATTCGGTCCCTAGTCTGTAGCGGTGCATTGGATTCTTCCATCCTAAGTGTAGGACCCTGCACTTATCCTTATTGAACCTCATCAGATTTCTTTTGGCCCAATCCTCCAATTTGTCTAGGTCCCTCTGTATCCTATCCCTCCCCTCCAGCGTATCTACCACTCCTCCCAGTTTAGTATCATCCGCAAATTTGCTGAGAGTGCAATCCACACCATCCTCCAGATCATTTATGAAGATATTGAACAAAACCGGCCCCAGGACTGACCCCTGGGGCACTCCACTTGACACCGGCTGCCAACTAGACATGGAGCCATTGATCACCACCCGTTGAGCCCGACAATCTAGCCAGCTTTCCACCCACCTCACAGTGCATTCATCCAGCCCATACTTCCTTAACTTGCTGACAAGAATACTGTGGGAGACCGTGTCAAAAGCTTTGCTAAAGTCAAGAAACAATACATCCACTGCTTTCCCTTCATCCACAGAACCAGTAATCTCATCATAAAAGGCGATTAGATTAGTCAGGCATGACCTTCCCTTGGTGAATCCATGCTGACTGTTCCTGATCACTTTCCTCTCATGTAAGTGCTTCAGGATTGATTCTTTGAGGACCTGCTCCATGATTTTTCCAGGGACTGAGGCGAGGCTGACTGGCCTGTAGTTCCCAGGATCCTCCTTCTTCCCTTTTTTAAAGATTGGCACTACATTAGCCTTTTTCCAGTCATCCGGGACTTCCCCCGTTCGCCACGAGTTTTCAAAGATAATGGCCAAGGGCTCTGCAATCACAGCCGCCAATTCCTTCAGCACTCTCGGATGCAACTCGTCCGGCCCCATGGACTTGTGCACGTCCAGCTTTTCTAAATAGTCCCTAACCACCTCTATCTCCACAGAGGGCTGGCCATCTCTTCCCCATTTTGTGATGCCCAGTGCAGCAGTCTGGGAGCTGACCTTGTTAGTGAGAACAGAGGCAAAAAAAGCATTGAGTACATTAGCTTTTTCCACATCCTCTGTCACTAGGTTGCCTCCCTCATTCAGTAAGGGGCCCACACTTTCCTTGGCTTTCTTCTTGTTGCCAACATACCTGAAGAAACCCTTCTTGTTACTCTTGACATCTCTTGCTAGCTGCAGCTCCAGGTGCGATTTGGCCCTCCTGATATCTTTCCTACATGCCCGAGCAATATTTTTATACTCTTCCCTGGTCATATGTCCAACCTTCCACTTCTTGTAAGCTTCTTTTTTATGTTTAAGATCCGCTAGGATTTCACCATTAAGCCAAGCTGGTCGCCTGCCATATTTACTATTCTTTCGACTCATCGGGATGGTTTGTCCCTGTAACCTCAACAGGGATTCCTTGAAATACAGCCAGCTCTCCTGGACTCCCTTCCCCTTCATGTTAGTCCCCCAGGGGATCCTGGCCATCCGTTCCCTGAGGGAGTCAAAGTCTGCTTTCCTGAAGTCCAGGGTCCGTATCCTGCTGCTTACCTTTCTTCCCTGCGTCAGGATCCTGAACTCAACCAACTCATGGTCACTGCCTCCCAGATTCCCATCCACTTTTGCTTCCCCCACTAATTCTTCCCGGTTTGTGAGCAGCAGGTCAAGAAAAGCGCCCCCCCTAGTGGGTGCTGGTCCTGCTTTGAGCAGGGGGTTGGACTAGATGACCTCCTAAGGTCTCTTCCAACCCTGATATTCTATGATTCTATGTGTTTTAGCTTATCTATCTATTATACTTATATGGCTACCATTATCATAGTACCCGAGTCTACACTCAGAGCTAGGGCTGATATTCTGAGCTCGGGTAAACGTGTGGTAGGTCTCATCGAGTATAACTAGCACTGTAGCCATGGTAGTGGTCGCGGCAGCAGGTGAGTACATACACCCCGCAGTCCAGGCGGATTTGTGCTCGCCGTGTTTCTGTTGCACGTGCTACCGGAGCTGCACTGCTATTTATGCTTGTGCCAGCTTGATGAGAGCTAGCCCCAGTATGTCTACACAAGCTGGGACTCACACCCCTAGCTCACAGTCTAGACGTAGCCAAAGGGTGAAATTTTCAGACAGACTTGGGCTGCTGAGTCACTTGGGCCCTCTTTAGAATTTTACTCAAAGGGCCTTGCCCAAGGTTGCAGGAACTCTGTGGCAGAGCAGGGAATCCAACCCAGGTTTCCTGAGTCCCAGGCTCCCTAACCCTGGGCCTTTCTTAAAATAACACATACAATAACTGCACTGTCTACAGGGAACCCAGAGAGACACCCCAGTGTCTGTGTTCTGATACAGAAAGCCTGGCGTGACCTGTGGCGAGGCACTCGAGATCACTCAGGTGGCCTGTGCTTTCTTCCTTCCCAGGTTTGTCATTAGGGCCAGAGCAGGGCCCTCTCTGTGTTGGGAGCTCCTCCATGGACATTCCTGAAGATGAGTGCTTTTGTCCATGAGCGTTTAACTTATGCCTGTCACAAGTTGCATGGAAGGGAAGAGAGTTTGTGGAAGGGCATTTGGACCTGACTTTTGATTAACTATTGAACTGGACACACGCCCACCATCTGAACATAGGTGCCTCATGGGTGCTGATCCGTCAATACTTTGTTTAAATGAATAGCTCTTAAACCTGCATTAAATATCGATTATTATTTTTTGCATTTAAGAAACAAAGTCGGTTTCCAGTCTGATGATTTTGATGGAGCAGATTTGGTATTTAGTATTTTTCATGAACAGAGGAATACGCAGCAATCTTTCCAGCAAACATTGATTCCCACTCTCGGGCCCTGATAAAGCAAAGCACTTAAACGTGGGCTTAAGTTCCATGAAATCAATGAGATTTAAATATGTGCTTAAGTGCTGTGCTGAATCAGAGCCTAAATTCCCACGACTGGCTTAGACTTTTAAAATGTCATTTAGGCCATGTCTATCCTACAGAGCTTGTGCCGGCACAGCTCCCTAGTGTAGACGCAGTGTGTGCTGACACAAGGAGGTCTGCTGCCACAGTGACACCACTTCCCCGAGCGATGTTAGCTATGCTGACAGAAGCACTCTTCTGTTGACATAACTGCATCTACACTGAGGGTTTTGTCAACATAGTTATGGTTGGTTTTGTGGAGTGACTTTTTTCACACTCCTAGCCGCTGTACTTATAGACCAGGTCTGAAGTGTAAATATCTGGTGGATTTCCTGCTATCAGACCTGACACTTGTACAGAAGCAGGTAAATAGCATCCTCGTTTGTTTGTACCCTGCTTTCCACAGATTCTGGCTCCTCTGCTTTTCCAGTCTCTGCTTGGCCTAGTTAAATGCCTTTTGTTTTTCTGCCTGATCTGGAAAGCAGATGCTCTAGACCAGAGGAAGGAATGGGGTACGGAGTGTACAAAGTAATTTCACAGCCTGGCATTGTCAGACTAGGTTGTGCAAAGTGTGTTCTCAAATGGGGGTCGTGAGAAGTAGCTTCATAAATCATTGGATTCTCTTCTTAGCAGTGCTCTCAGATCTCCCATATCTCCGACTCCCCACAAAAGTCTAATCTCTTAAAACCTAATCCTGCTCCCACTGAAGTCAGCTGGAGTCTTTCCACTGATGTTAATGGAAGCAAGATTGGGTCCTTAATCCTCAATCCGTATGTGAGAGCAGCGCCCACAGACTCTTCCTCTTACCCTGCATGCAATGTGGCAGTTACTAGGTTGTATTTGCATCACTGTGGTCAGTTTTATCTTACACAGTAAAGGCATTTGCATTCCTTAAAGGAACAAATGAGCTATAACCCCCACGCCTACCCCGTGCCAACAATGGGAAGATAAAATTAGTACCTACTCCATCTCTGAACTTTTTAAACTGCCTGTTCCCAGGGGATTGATGCTCCTGGCTGTCCAGGCAGTTATAAAGCTCAGTTCAGTCTTGAGACAGTATGGAATCATTTTGTGGTCACTAAATTGAGTGGTAAGAAAACACCTCCTTAATTCTTGTGTTGCATGCTTGTTTCAGAGAATGGTAAGGTGGCTGTGGAGTACAACTCTGCCCAAGAGGAACCCATTGACTCCTTAACAGACGAGGAGCTGAGGGGACTTATTCAGGTAAATAGAGGCTGTTTTGTCTTGCACTGGCCCACAACAGGCGAGCTCGGCACTCCACTACGAAGGAAGCAGAACGAGCAACAGAATAGCGTCATGCCACCTCAGCCAACAGTAGGAGGGAACATAGACACCAACTTGCCTGGGCACGTCTCCTAAACCCGGCATGTGGGAACTGATTTCCAGTTTTAGTCATACTCAGATATGAGCGGCAATCATTACAAGTCCCTTTATCATGTATCTAGTAGATCCTCAAAATGCATTTCTTCTTACCATGTCCTACAGTATGGTTGCAGTACTCAATTCCTGAAATTATTCAGTATACTGAGATTTTAAAACTTTATTTTCTTGATATTATTACGCAAAATTATGTATTTTTTAAATAGCATAGGAGACGCTAGGGATGCTGTGTAGAGACCATGTTCTCAGCCACACTGTAATGGCCCCAGCAGTATAACTCATGACAAAGCCAAGGCCCACGCTTCCTGTAGCATTGTGTGGGAGCGACACTCTCATTAAGGTTGAAAAGGCACTTCACTTCCAAATGAGTCTTTAGAGTGGTTATTAAAATAAACCTCTCCTTTGGGTTGCACTTCATCTACTTGCTCTGAAGCTGACAGCAAAGAGTTAACAAAGGGATCTCAGTAAACTGGGTGAATGGGTGACAACGTGAAAGTGATTAAGTGCAAAGTGATGCACATTAGAAAAATAATTCTAACTACACCTAGAGAACGATGTGGTCTAAGTTAGCTCAGGGTAGATCTTGGCATCCTGTGGATGGTTCTCTGAAATATCTGCTGAATGTGTAGCAGCAGTCAGAAAAGCGAACAATGTTAGGAGCCATTAGGAAAGGGATCGATAATAGAAAATATCATCATACAACTAGATAAATCCATGGTGCACCTAAAACTTGAGTCCTGCTTGCAGTTCTGGTCACCCCAACTCAAAAGATATTGGGAACGGTGCACACAAGGGCGACGACATGATTAAGGGGGTGGAACAGCTTCTGCACCCCAAGACATTAAGGCTGGGACTGTTCAGTTGAGAAAAGGTGACGAGGGGGAGGATAAGACAGAGGCGCACAAATTCGTGACTGGTGTGAAGAACGTGACTAGGGACGTGTTATTTACCCCTTCACATAATGCAAGACCTAGTGGTCACTTTGTGACATTAGAAGGCTTCCAGTTTAAAACAAACATAAGGAAGTTCTTCTTCACGCAACGCACCATCAACCTGTAGAACTTATTGCCAGGGAATGTGTGAAGGCCAAAAGCATAACTAGGTTGAAAAAAGAATTAAGTAAGTTCAGGTCCCTCAATGGCTACTGGCCAAGATGGTTAAGGATGCGAACCCGTGTGCTGGGTGTCCCTAAACCACCAACTTCCAAATCTGGGACTGGACCACTGGGGATGGATCACTGGAAAATTGTCCCGTTCTGTTCATTCCCTCTGAAGCATCTGGCACAAGCCACTGTCAGAAGACCGTATACCAGGCTAGATGGACCATTGGTCTGAGGCAGTCTGGCCGTTCTTATGTTCTCTAAGCTCAAAGGTGATTACTTGTAGAGGGTTGACTGAAAGCTGTTAATTGTGAGTTATGTTATCATAAAAAGGAAATCTTTTCAATGTAAAAAAATCATAATTCTTATGCTGGACTTAAAAAGAGCTGAACTTTTAAATTCAAACTTTACATGTAGGCTTGAATAAGGAATAGTCGCCTTGCTTAATCTGAAAGCAGTGAGACTTGCTGGGGATATTCACCGGATCTGTGACAACACAGTCATCCCACAGCACATCTGGGCATTGTGCAGCACCCACAGCAGTGTGGGTAGAGGAAATGTCTCAGTGAACCTCCTGATGCATTAGTCCTCTTAAGGTGCACGTAGGCAAAGCAGTGTTTTCGTAATTACAACATTCAAACATGGTTTGTTTTAGTTCTGGATCTAATATATTTACAGTCCAAAGTGCTGTGGAATTGCCTTAGGTTATTTTTTATCCTTTTTGTTAAAGAAAGATATGGATCTTCTGCTATGTAGAGCTATTTTGTTCTCCATTTAAATCTTCCTTTCCATTGCCCCTTCCATCTGAGTATATCAAAGGGCTTTAAAGCACCCAGAGTAATTGGTTTACTCGTGGTCAATGGGAAGTTTATGGTAAAGCCAGGAAACAAAACCTAAATCTGATCTGTCCTGTGCTTTAACCACAAAATTGTCTTCCTCCCTTGGTGGCTTGTGGAATTTGAACTAATAACATCTCTCAGGGCTTGTCTTCACTACCGGGGTAAGTCGACCTAAGTTACACTACTCCAGCTACTCTGGAGCACTTAGAGGAGAGGAAAGTGATCAGGAACAGTCAGCATGGATTCACCAAGGGCAAGTCATACCTGACTAATCTAATTGCCTGCTGTGACAAGATAACTGGCTCTGTGGATGAGGGGAAAGCAGTGGACGTGTTGTTCCTTGACTTTAGCAAAGCTTTTGACACAGTTTCCCACGGTATTCTTGCCAGCAAGTTAAAGAAGTATGGGCTGGATGAATGGACTATAAGGTGGATAGAAAGTTGGCTAGATTGTCGGGCTCAACGGGTAGTGATCAATGGCTCCATGTCTAGTTGGCAGCCGGTATCAAGCGGAGTGCCCCAAGGGTCGGTCCTCAGGCCGGTTTTGTTCAATATCTTCATTAATGATCTGGAGGATGGTGTGGATTGCATCCTCAGCAAGCCTGCAAATGACACTAAACTGGGAGGAGAGGTAGATACGCTGGAGGGTAGGGATAGGATACAGAGGGACCTAGACAAATTGGAGGATTGGGCCAAAAGAAATCTGATGAGGTTCAACAAGGACAAGTGCAGAGTCCTGCACTTAGGACGGAAGAATCCCATGCACTGCTACAGACTAGGGACCGAATGGCTCAGCAGCAGTTCTGCAGAAAAGGACCTAGGGGTTACAGTGGACAAGAAGCTGGATATGAGTCAACAGTGTGCCCTTGTTGCCAAGAAGGCCAATGGCATTTTGGGATGTATATGTAGGGGCATTGCCAGCAGATCGAGGGATGTGATCGTTCCCCTCTATTCGACATTGGTGAGGCCTCATCTGGAGTACTGTGTCCAGTTTTGGGCCCCACACTACAAGAAGGATGTGAAAAAATTGGAAAGCATCCAGCGAAGGGCAACAAAAATGATTAGGGGACTGGAACACATGACTTAGGAGGAGAGGCTGAGGGAACTGGGATTATTTAGTCTGCAGAAGAGAAGAATGAGGGGGGATTTGATAGCTGCTTTCAACTACCTGAAAGGGGGTTCCAAAGAGGATGGCTCTAGACTGTTCTCAGTGGTAGCAGATGTCAGAATGAGGAGTAATGGTCTCAAGTTGCAGTGGGGGAGGTTTAGGTTGGATATTAGGAAAACCGTTTTTACTAGGAGGGTCGTGAAGCACTGGAATGGGTTACCTAGGGAGGTGGTGGAATCTCCTTCCTTAGATATTTTTAAGGTCAGGCTTGACAAAGCCCTGGGTGGGATGATTTAGTTGGGGATTGGTCCTGCTTTGAGCAGGGGGTTGGACTAGATGACCTCCTGAGGTCCTTCCAATCCTGATATTCTATGATTCTATGTGCATAACGTAGCTGAATTCGACATAGCTTAAGTCAATTTACCCTGGTGTCTTAACTGCGCTGTGTCAATGGGAGCCGCTCTCCGGTTGACTTCCTTTACCCTTCTTGGAGAGGTGGAATACCGGGGTCCACCAGAGAGCGTTCTGCAGTCAATTTAGTGGGACTTCACTAGACCCACTAAATTGACACCCGGCTGCATCAGTTCCCCCGTAGAGAAGACAAGCCCTCACTCTCAGCACACAAACCACTGAGACCAGTGAGCCAGCTACTCATGATAAACTTGAAAGGGGCAGCTTGGGAGGAGAGAGATTCCTTTTGTTTCATTGGCTTGTGGCGCTGGTAAGTCAGAGAAATTAGCAGAGATGCTAGCTACCCAGAATGGGAGAGCCGATAGTTGACAGGTTCCCCATCCAATGTTTTTGAACTGACATGATTCAAGATAGGGAAGTGTTTTCCTGAAATGTGATTAAAATACAATGGTTCGTTCTGCATTTCCAGGAAATGGTAAAGAAGGTTGAACTATGGTGCTGAGTAGCAAATACACTCTTAATTTCTCTTTCCAGGTCAATGACTTGTCCTTGGAGCAGCTGAACCTTGAAGAAGAAGAAGAAGAAGAAGAATTTTTGTCTGATTTCAGTTTTGATGAAGAGCACCTGCTGGAGGGGAGACAATCTAATTAGTGTGGTTTAAAGTATTCTGGGAGTTTTACAGTATTTATTTCAAATTGTTGCTCAGAAATGAAAGCATAAAGTTTTGACATTGCACATGCTAAATGTTCTAGATGCTTTATTTCTTCGGATTATAAAGTGGTGGAAATAAATGATTAATCTATTGTTGTTAAAATAAAGATAGACAAACATAGCTAAGGATCGCCCAGTTCATTCCTTCCTTCATGGGCCCTGAGAACACCAGGATTGCCTGGGTTGCCTTCAGCTTGGGTATAACGCTTGCAGCTCTGCATTAAGATAGATTATCATCAAATTTCATGCTGCAGGGTTTCAGCAGGTCAACCTGTGGGAGTCAGGAAGATATTTTTCCTCTCAGTGTACAATTGGCCAGGTGTAGTCTCTGAGAGAGCAGCAACAGGTGAATGCCCTGCCACAGGAGACCTTAAGTAGCTGCAGAATTTACACACACAGACACCTGTTTGCTCACCTAAGAAACATTTCTTTAACTCTCATGTAACCTACCAAGCCAGTCAGTTGCGAGATAAAAGCGGTTTTCCTATGTGCCCTTTCCTTCTTCGTATTAACCTGCCATAGTGCCAAACAAAGGCCCTTTTTTGCTTAGAAAGTGCAAGTTTTGCATTACATTGACATTAAACTGCAGCATGAGGCTTCTTGTTTTAACAGATTCCCCAAATCATAGAAGTGTAAGACTGGAAGGGACCTCAAGAGGTCATCTCGTCCAGGCCCCTGCACTCATGGCAGGACTAAGTATTATCTAGACCAGGGGTCAGCAACCTATGGCACGCATGCCAAAGATGGCACACAAGCCGATTTTTTTTTAATGGCACGCTGCTGTCTGCCAAGTCCTAGCCGCTGGCCCCACTCAGCCCGCTGCCGATCCCAGCCAGCAGTGGGCTGAGTGAGGCCGGCGGCTGGGACCCCGGCAGGCAGCAGCGTGCCATTAAAAATCCTGCCCGCCCCGGCCTGCTCCTCTCCACCCCCACCCCCCCGTGTGGGGGCAGGGTGAAGAAGCTTGGTCCTGCCGGCTGCTGCTGCAGGGCAGGCGAGCTCCCACCTCCCCCGCCTCTTCCCCCAGCCTGCTGGGGTCCTGCCCCTCCTCCTCTCCCTCCCTGCCGCTGATTAGCTGATGGCCCTTGCCAGGGAGGGGGAGAAGCGGGGCCGCAGCCCACTCGCTGCTCCAGGGAGGAGGTGGAGACAAGGTGGGGATGGGGTCTTGGGGAAGGGGGATGGAATCAGGGCATATCCCCTCCAGGCCCCTGCCGTGAGCCACTCTGGGCAGGGGGCTGGGAGCACCCCCACGACCCCCGCCCACACCCCCAGCCCTCTGCCCTGACCTCTGCACCCCCTTCACATACCCCCAGCCCTCTGCCCTGATCCCTGCACCCCCCCACACACACCCCAGCCTCCTGTCCTGACCCCTGCATCCTCCCATGACCCCAGCCCTGACTCCAGCACCCCCCTCACATGCCCCCAGCCCTCTGCCCTGACTCTTGCACCCCCCACATTCCCACCCCCACCCTGAGCACCAAACGGGAGCTCCTGCACCCCCTCCCCCCCCACATTCCCACGTGCACCCTCGCACCAAATGGGAGCTGCCCAGGTAAGCACTCCACACCCAAACCTCCTGCCCCAACCCTGAGCCCCCTCCCTCATTCTAGCTCCTGGCCAGACCCTACACCCCAACCCCCAGCCCTGTGCTCAGTGCACTCCCACCCTCAGCTCAGTGCAGAGAGAGAAGAAGAGAATGGGCTAGAACCAAGGAGAAGGTAGGTACCCACTCTGTGTGGGCAGGGCCGGGATCCCAGACTGGCAGCAGGCTGAGCGGGACCGGCAGCCAGGAGCCGGCGGACAGAACCCCAGACTGGCAGCGGGCTGAGCCGCTCAGCCCACTGCTGGTCTGGGGTCCCAGCCACCGGCCCCGCTCAGCCCGCTGCCGGTCTGGGGTTCTGGCTGCCGGCCCCTTGCCAGCCAGGGTCCCGGCCGCAGGCCTCGCTCAGCCTGCTGCCGGCCTAGGTGAACGGAACCCCAGGCTGGCAGCGGGCTGAGCGGGCCGGCGGCATAAGATCAGCATTTTAATTTAATTTTAAATTAAGCTTCTTAAACATTTTGAAAACCTTGTTTACTTTACATACAACAATAGTTTAGTTATATAATATATAGACTTATAGAGAGAGACCTTCTAAAAAACGTTAAAATGTACGAGTGGCACGCGAAACCTTAAATGAAAGTGAAGAAATGAAGACTCGGCACACCACTTCTGAAAGGTTGCCGACCCCTGATCTAGACCATCCTGGCAGGTGTTTGTCTAACCTGCTCTTAAAAATCTCCCATGATGGAGATTCCACAACCTCCCTAGGCCATTTATTCCAGCGCTTAACCACCCTGACAGGAAGTTTTTCCTAATGTCCAACCTAAACTCCCTTGCTGCAATTTAAGCCCATTGCTTCTTGTCCTAGCCTCAGAAGTTAAGGAGAGCAATTTTTCACTCTCCTCTCCTTGTTACAACTTTTTAGGTACTTGAAAACTGTTATGTCCCCTCTCAGTCTTCTCTTCTCCAGACTAAACAAACCCATTTTTTTCAATCTTTCCTCATAGGTCATGTTTTCTAGACCTTTAATCATTCATGGTGCTCTCCACCAGATATTCTCCAGTGTGTCCACATCTTTCCTGAAATTGTTGAGGCCTTATCAGTGCAGAGTAAAGCAGAAGAATTACTTCTCATGTCTTGCTTAGAGCATGCCTGCTGATGCATCCCAGAGTGATGTTTACTTTTTATGCACCAGAGGTACACTGTTGACTCAGTTAGCTTGTGATCCACTATGACTTCCAGATCCCTTTCTGCACAGCACGCCTTCCTAGGCAGTCATTTCCCATTTTGTATGTGTGCAACTGATGGTTCCTTCCTAAGTGGAGTACTTTGCATTTGTCTGTATTGAATTTCATCCTATTGACTTCAGGCCATTTCTCCAGTTTGTCCAGATCATTTTGAATTTTAATCCTATCCTCCAAAGCACTTGCAACCCCTCCCAGTTTGGTGTCGTCCACAAACTTTATAAATATACTCTCTATGCCATTATCCAAATCATTGATGAAGATATTGACTAGAACCAGACCCAGGACTGATCCCTGCGGGACCCCACTCAATATGCTCTTCCAGCTTGACTGTGAACCATTGATAACTACTCTCTAGGAATAGTTTTCCAACCAGTTATGCACCCACCTTCTAGCAGCTCCATCTAGCTCAGAGGTGGGCAAACTATGGCCTGCGGGCCACATCCGGCCTGCAGGACCCTCCTGCCTGGTCCCTGAGCTTCTGGCCTGGGAGGCTCGCCCCCGGCCCCTCCCCTGCTGTTCCCTCTCCCCCACAGCCTCAGCTCACTGCGCTGCCGGCGCAGTTCTAGGATGTATTTCATCAGGCCCTGCCAACTAGAAGACATCTAACTTGTCTAAGGTCTGGTCTACCTGGCAGACCTTTATCGATATAACTAGGTCACTGAGGGGTGTTAAAAATCCCCATCCCTGAGCGACGTAGTTATACTGACCTAACCCCCCATGTAGATAGTGCTATGACGACAGGAGAGCTTCTCCCGCTGACATAGTTACCACCTCTCAGGGAGGTGGATTAACTCTGCCGATGGGAAAGCTCTCTTCCATTGCCTTAGAGCATCTTCATTAAAGCACTACAGAGGCACAGCTCGCCAATGCAGCATTTTCATAGAATCCTAGAATATCGGGGTTGGAAGGGACCTCAGGAGGCCTTTCCTCCCTCACGGAGCGATGGGCCTGCCATGTCCTTGGTCTTCCTCTTGCTTCTATTTATTTATTTGAATGTTTTCTTGTTACCCTTTATGTCTCAAGCTAGTTTAATCTCCTTTCAGAGTAGCAGCTGTGTTAGTCTGTATTCGCAAAAAGAAAAGGAGTACTAGTGGCACCTTAGAGACTAACCAATTTATCTGAGCATAAGCTTTCGTGAGCTACAGCTCACTTCATCGGATGCATAGCTCTAGCTCACGAAAGTTTATGCTCAAATAAATTTGTTATTCTCTAAAGTGCCACAAGTACTCCTTTTATTTTTTAATCTCCTTGTGTGCCTTGGCCTTTCTGATTTTGTCCCTCCATGCCTGTGTTGATTTTTTATATTCATCCTTTGTAATTTGACCTAGTTTCCACTTTTTGTAGGACTCTTGTTTGTTTGTTTTTTCAGATCATTGAAGATCTCTGTATTAAGCCAGGGTGGTCTCTTGCCAAACTTCCTATCTCTTCTACACAGTGAGATAGTTTGCTCTTGTGCCCTTAAAAAGGTCTCTTTGAAAAACTGCCAACTCTCTTGAACTGTTTTGTCCCTTAGACTTGCTTCCCATGGGATCTTACCTACTAACTCCCTGAGTTTGTGAAAGTCTGCCTTCTTGAAATCCATTATCTTTAATCTGCTGTTTTCCCTTCTACCATTCCTTAGCATCATGAACTCTGATCACTTTCACCCAAGCTGCCTTCCACTTTCAAATTCTCAACCAGTTACTCCCTATTTGGCAAAATCAAATCTAGAATAGCCTCTCCCCTAGTAGCTTTCTCCACCTTCTGAAATAAAAAATTGTCTCTTATACATTCCAATAACTTGTTGGATAATCTGTGCCCTGCTGTGTTATTTTCCCAGCAGATATCTGGGTAGTTGAAGTCCCCCCTCGCCAACACAGTCCCGTGCTTTGGATGATTTTGTTTAAAAAAAGCCTCTTCCACCTCTTCTCCCTGGTTAAGTGGTCTATGCTAGACCCCCTCCCATGACATCACCCTTGTTTTTTACCCCTTTTATTCTTACCCAGAGATTTTCAGCAAATCTGTCTCCTATTTCCATCTCCACCTCAGTCCAAGTGTGTCCATGGTTGATGTACATGGAAAAACCTCCTCCTTTTTCCCCTGCTTGTCCTTCCTGAGCAAGGTGTGCCCTTCTGTGCCAATATTCCAGTTGTGTGTTGTCCCACCAAGTCTCTGTGGTGCCAACCGTGTCATGTAAATTTTCTGGGAAACAGTGATTTACCTTTCACTTAACCCCTTTGTCCGACATCTTTTGGCATCCACACTTGAAAAAGGCTGTTGAAAAATTGGAGAAGGTTCGGAGAAGAGGTACACCAATGATTCAAAATCTGGAATACATGCCTTCCAATGGAGGGCTAAAGGAGCTTGCTCTGTTTCGTTTGTCAAAGGGATGGTTACAAGGTGACTTGATCACAGTCTACACGGTGCCTGCACACGGGGAAAATATACTAGTATTGGTATATACGCCTGTTTGTTAGCCTAAGATAGAATTTGGGGTTTGATTTTTGATACTTTTATATCCTTACTAATATGTGTGAACAAAAAACAAAGACGCTGTGTGTTGCTTATGCCCAACAGAAAAGTATTACTGGGCAATGTTTCCTCTATTTTTTTCATATCCATGTGCGGAATGAATTTTAATATGTGCACCAATATGGAGGTAATGTGTAGCGGGGGTGGGACCAAGGGGTTCAGAGTGTGAGAGGGGGCTCAGGGCTGGTGCAGAGGGTTGGCATGCTGGGGGGTGAGGGCTCTGGCTGGGGGTGTGGGCTCTGAGGTGCGCCAGGAAGAGAGGTTTGGGTTGCAGGAGGGGGCTCAGGGCTGGGGCAGAGGGTTGGGGTGTGGGGTTGAGGGCTCTGGGATGGGGCTGGGGATAAGAGGTTCAGGGTGCGGGACGGGGCTCATGGGCTGGGGCAGAGCATTGGGGTGGGAGGGGTGAGGGCTCCAGCTGGGGATGCGGGCTTGGGGGTGGGGCCAGGGATGAAGAGTTTGGGGTGAGGGCTGCCCCGGGGCTGGGGCTAGAGGACTCCCCCAGCTCTCTTCCCGTCGGCAGCACAGCTCTCCAGGGGGTGGGGAGGCCCACAGCAGCCCTGCATGCCCCAACTTGCTCCCCTCCCCAGTCGCCGCCCACCCCCTACCTCTCTCCTCTTCAAGCCCCTGTGGCTGTGCGGCCCTTTATAGCCTGCTGCACTGCCACACAGCTTAGAGGGAACTTAGTTTGTGGGTGTAATGGGAGTTTAATATACGACCATACACTGGAACACAGTGCCCGTTACTTTGGGGTATGCTCATTTATTACGGTTACTCTTCGGGGGGGGAGGGGGTTCGGTATTCTATTCATGTACTGCTTATGTCACTTGTGTGTTCATATGGAGCTCTACTCCTTCCTTCTGCAAGTCCCCTCCCAATGGAGCTATCCTGCCGGACCTAGGTTCCCCAGGACTGGGTTCCTCCAGCTCTAGAACCAGATGAACACGCGCGTGCGCACACACACACACACACACAGAGCAAGTCTGAGCGGACCGGGTCAATCAGCACTCTGAAGCTGACCCCCTTATATGCCACAGGTTTAACACGTCCCTGTCCCCACTTTCACATCACAACTGTACTGGTCGTAACCCACTTGACGAGCAAACCCCACGGTATTTTGGGCTCTGCAGGGATCTTTAGCTTAGGTAAAAGAAGCATTGCTGCAGAGTAAATGGGGGAAGCTAAAAACACAAAAGAGTAAAGTTCAGAGAGAGAGAGAGAAGCAACCAGCTTAACCATAAAAGTTATTTATTGAATAATAGTAATAACTACCCAAGGAGAGCCTAAACCAACATAACAGTTACATTATTAAAGGTTAATACCCGAGGTAGAAAAGAAAACAGAGAGAGAGAGAAGAGAGAGGGATCACCCTCTCCATGGAGCTTGACCTGGTCGGGGTTCCCAGGTGATGGTGGTAGCTCAGGGTCCTGAGTGCTGGAGACAGGCAGAGCCCCCAGCACGATCAGTCAGGAGATGGAGTCTGTTGGAAGAAGAACAGGCTGACTCAGAGGCGGATTTGAGTAGATGGGCTTCTTTATTGCGATACTTGTTCCCCTGGACCGAATTGTCCAGTAAGCCCTGGATTAGTTGCATCATACTCTTTTTATCTACATTAGTATGTAAATTCCTACATTTATTACAACACCCCTGTCATAAACATACAGCTAAGGGTAGCATAAAATCCCTCCTTTACCTGTAAGGGGTTAAGAAGCTCAAATAACCTGGTTGGCACCTGACCAAAAGGACCAATAAGGGAAGAAGATCCTTTCAAATCTGTGGCGGGAGGTTTTGTTTGTGCTTCTCTTTGTTGTTCTCTCTCAGACAGAGAGGGACCAGGGCAGAAAAAAACATCTCCTAAAACCCTACCTGAAATAAGCAAAAAATTGTAAGGAAAGCAAAGAAATGTGTTAGATTATTTTTTGTTTTAGCTTGTGAATTTTCCCTATGCTAAGAGGGAGGTTTATTCCTGTTTTTGTAACTTTGAAGTTGAGCCTAGAGGGGAATCCTGTGTGTTTTAAATCTTATTATCCTGTAAAATTACCTTCCATCCTGATTTTACAGAGGTGCTTCTTTTACTTTTTTTTTTAATAATAAAATTCTTCCTTTAAGAACCTGATTGGCTTTTAGTGTCCTAAAAACCCAAGGGTCTGGTCTGTGCTCACTTGGTTAACCTATTGGTTGGTATATTATTCTCAAGCCTCCACAGGAAAGAGGGTGAAGGGACTTGGGGGAGATATTTTGGGGAAATAGGAACTCCAAGTGGTCCTTTTCCTGAATCTTTGTCTAACTCACTTGGTGATAGCAGCAATACTGTCCAAGGACAAGGAAAGGATTTGTGCCTTAGGGAAGTTTTTAACCTAAGCTGGTAGAAATAAGCTTAGGGGGTCTTTTATGCGGGTCCCCACATCTGTACCCCAGAGTTAGAGTGGGGAGGAAACCCTGACAACCCCGAAAACCCTTATGGAGTAATATGAACGCCCATACAATGAATATTGATAACCGTATACTGAATATAATCATCCCCTCCCCAATTACTAGTTACCTCCTTAGCATATTCTACTGATAAGTTTTACTTTGAAGATACACTTCTTTGCTATATTTGCAGTCATGGACTCCTTGGATCAGCAGTTTGCAGGGAAGGGGGAAAGGGGCCATGACCCCAAACTCACCTGTGCAGCTGGGAAACAAAGGGAGCTGGAGATAACACTACGTTACCCAAGAAGGCCTCCTTTTGATCCCCATGTTCCTTAGGCAGCTGTAACCTTATCAAACCCTTAACCAGGAGAAGGGAGGGAAGAGAGGTAGCCCTAAATCTATTAAACACAGAAAGACGCTGCACTTTATCAAGCACAGAAGCAGTGCTTGCCTGTGCCTTTTACTCCCCAGTGCCATCTCTGTTCACCAGCAGTTTCCCAGTTTTCTGCTTTAACCCTTACCTATCCTAACAGAGTCCATGCATCAGAACCCTTACTTGAACATAGGTAGGGGTTTTTGTAGAGAAACAACAATGGTTCAAGGGAGAACACTAGATTTGTTTATGGGTAAACTGATTACTCAAGGGTTTTCTTTAGGCTAGACAGTAGGAGCTGATCACTCTTGGCTATGGGTGGTGTTTTCTTCCAGGGAGCTCACAAGGCAACCAGGCTGCTTCCGTATTTTGGAAATCAATCAAGGATTCATTACTTGAATTGGTCTGATAACTGCTGAGCTGGGTGTGTGCAGGTGTAGGTTCATTAACATCTGGAACAGAGATCCCCCATGATGCAGTGCTTCCCTGCTTTTCTCGTCCCAGAGTTCAGTGCGGTTCTCTGTTCTCCATTCTGTATGCAAATGAAGATGTCTCCCTGTCCCATCTTTAATGCAGATGAGGCTAGGGGAGTTGTCTCTGTATGCTAATAGAGATGTCTTAATCTTGTCACTCTTGTCAGGAGGGGTCTAGGTGTGTCTCCCAATGCCCTTCACTGCTCTCTGCAAGCCTTTTCTCTGATCAGTTTGGTACAGTTTGAGGTGTCTTTCATGAGTCAGACAGGCTAGATACTGCGCCCTGGTTCCCTAAAAACACAGAGCTGATTGGTCAGGCTGGCTCCTCTCTCAAGCCAAGGTCAAGCAACCAGTTGGGAGGGGTAAGGGGAGATGAGGGGGAGGCATAAGGAAAACTAAAATCCAAAGAAAAGCCGAACCCTGACCGAAGCACAACCTAACTCCTCACCCCTCCCATCGGATACAAAAGAGGTGGTACCAAGCCCGCAGACTCACAACCCCCCAGAACAGAACATGACCATAAATTATAAGGGGTGGGGCCAGGGGCGTGCACTGCAGTATATTTTGGCCTGCTAAGAAAGAGGAGGTGGGAATGGGACACGGATAAAGGCTCTGTGGCTTCAGAGCTATGGACATGTTTACTTGAAGCTCTGAAAGTAGAATGAATTATACTGAAATTATAATTCATTAAAGAAATGCTACTTGAAGGGTTTGTTGAAATATAGTTGTCAGGAAGAAAAACATTAAGGAGTGTGAGACAATGGGTCCTCAAACTAATTACCTTAGCCCTGGTCTACACTAGGACTTTAGGTCGAATTTAGCAGCGTTAAATCGATGTAAACCTGCACCCATCCACACAATGAAGCCCTTTATTTCGACTTAAAGGGCTCTTAAAACCGATTTCCTTACTCCCGCCCTGACAAGTGAATTAGTGCTTAAATCGGCTTTGCCGGGTCGAATTTGGGGTACTGTGGACACAATTCGACGGTATTGGCCTCCGGGAGCTATCCCAGAGTGCTCCATTGTGACCGCTCTGGACAGCATTCTCAACTCAGAGGCACTGGCCAGGTAGACAGGAAAGAACCGCGAACTTTAGAATCTCATTTCCTGTTTGGCCAGCATGGCAAGCTGCAGGTGACCATGCAGAGCTCATCAGCAGAGGTGACCATGCAGTCCCAGAATCGCAAAAGAGCTCCAGCATGGACCGAATGGGAGGTACGGGATCTGATCGCTGTATGGGGAGAAGAATCCGTGCTATCAGAACTCCATTCCAGTTTTTGAAATGCCAAAACCTTTGTCAAAATCTCCCAGGGCATGAAGGACAGAGGCCATAACAGGGACCCGAAGCAGTGCCGCGTGAAACTTAAGGAGCTGAGGCAAGCCTACCAGAAAACCAGAGTGGCAAACGGCCGCTCCGGGTCAGAGCCCCAAACATGCCACTGCTATGATGAGCTGCATGCCATTTTAGGGGGTTCAGCCACCACTACCCCAGCTGTGTTGTTTGACTCCTTCAATGGAGATGGAGGCAACACGGAAGCAGGTTTTGGGGACGAAGAAAATGATGATGATG